>NC_058382.1:20356305-20998805 GCF_018350175.1 Felis catus
TTAGGAACCACTAACTAGAACCTGAGTGAAACCTGACTGCTTGGAGGCTGTGTTTCCAGCCCTGTCACTTTCTTTTCTTATCATCTCATCTTTGGCCATTTTTACTGCTCATTCTCATCTAGTGTTGTGGGTGGGTGAACCTGGAAAACTGTTGGTGAGGGAAAACCAAGACAGCACTACTGTCTCAAAGTTTTAGAAGAGATGTAATCATAGCGATTCAATGATACCTTTGTAATATTTCAATTATCCCTATTAATTTGGATAATCAATAGAATACCACCTTTTTAATGACAGGTCCAAATTATGTGGGTATAAAACATATTTTAAAATCTATCAATTCAATGGATAGTAGATATTTTTCTAGCTTGAAAGTTGCTGTTGTTAATTCTGAAAATGTTAAAATCTAGTAACACTGTCTTGTGGCAGACTTCTTAAACAGTGTGAAAGTGTCGAATTAACTAAATGCTGTTTCTAAATGACTAGCAATACTGTGAGAATGCAGCGATGCAAATAAATTAATCAATGTGAGCGTAATAACTCCTGATTTTAGAGTGAAGTGCATGCTTTTCCCTTTTAAATAGGATTGTCCTAAAGAGACATATAGCAAAATTGCTACTATGGACAAGAAAATCTGAAATCCTCATTACAATTGTTCTGTGAAACTCAAATGAGGCTTTGAAGTAGAGGAGTTCATTTTACTTATCAGTAAATCTGTTCAATAGTTGGAAAACAGATTCAGTTTCGGGGTAACTCTTAATATACATAACACCTTTATTTTCTTTGTGATTTTAAATGTGGAGAGGTTGGAATATCTCAACGGTTTTGTACCGTGGAAGCTGGACGCATGAAGATTTCTCCTGAAGTCCGATACTGAGAAGGGCTACGCTGATTCTAGGCAAGTCTTCGGAAGGATTCTTCCGAGTTACTAACTCTCTCACTCAAAGAATATCAACATAGACTTCCTGGAAATGATGGCTTTTTTGGTGCTCTCACTGGTTTTTCTATAGTAATGGTTTTCAAGAGAGGTGGGGAGAGGGATTTTGCCCCACCCCCAGAGGGATGTTTTGCGATGTCTGGAGGTTTTTGATTGTCCCAACAGAAGAGAAGTGCTATTGGCATCTAGGGGGTCGAAATTAGGGATGTTGCTAAACATCCTACAACACACAGGACAGCCCCCTATGACAAGGAATTACCTAGCCAAAATGTCAATAGTGCAGGGAAGCCCTGTTCTGTGCGTAAGTGCCACCTGGAGGGCCGGGGAAACACATTTCTGGACTCCACTCCAGAGGTTCTGATTCGGTAGGTCTGGTCTGGAGTGGGACCCAAACATCTGTATTTCTAACAAGTTCCCAGGTGATGCTGATGTTGCTTGTCTGGGGACCACACTTTGAGACCCAATGCCATATAGCGTAGTTTATTTCTTCTAGAATGCCCTTCCTCAGTTTTGCCAAGAACAAGAGACTGAAGTCCTCAAATAGCTGTAAAAAATGAACACAATTCCAAATACACAGCTGAGACATGGAAGAACTCAGCCTACACACAGAGAGGCTGTGGAAAAAAGACTGCTACCGTGTGCATACATCTTTAGCGTGAGACCAGAAACGTGGTGAGCTCTGTCTTCTCTGGGAGGAGGGGGTTTATCAGCCAGAACCAACGTGCAGAGGGGAAGTTACCTCATTCCTTATTAAATGTAAATTCTACTTAATCTTCTGTTTTTGCTTTCCAGATGTTTTAAAGAAGTTTCATTTATTTACATCAGAGCAAGAAAATTCCCAGGGGCAGGGTGGTAGAAATAACCTATTTCTAGGTTTTCTAGTATCTGAGTTAGCACAGTGCTCTGCCTATGACAATAAATGTCTTGATGGATAGGAGCATGATAGAGCATGATTTTTTGAAATATTTACAGCAGAATCATCCAAGAGTGTGATTATCACATATTATTTTTAGCCTAAAACCTCTGGCTTTGAGTAAAATCTTACATGAAAGGATAAGCCATACCCAAAGCTGAGCTGCAATCGCTAATCCTCCCCGTGGCTGAGCCCCCTCCTCCCTTGAGACTCCCTCCCAAATGAGGGGCGATACACAGTAGAGGATGAGATCTACTGTTCGTTCTGACATAAAACCAAATTTGAAGGAAAAAATCTAAACTTAAGAATATGTGTAAGATTGCTTAAAAAGAGAGGGTAAAAGCTCAGTTGGATGGCGTAGTCTGGGCTCCCTGCCCGGGTACTGATTCAAGCCTCTAAGTCTCAAAGATGTGTCAAGAGTCACCAAATCGTCCATCTGACTGGCGACTCCCTGCCTCTTACGAAGGATTCTCAGAACTGAAGCACAGTTAAAGCTATTTCAGGAGTTAGTCAACTGAGAATATGAGGAATTTCCTTATTTGCTATTGAAACTGAAGGACAGATAACGAGGCTAGCCTGGGACTGTACTTACTTACATATGCCCAGCCTCTTACAAAGTGATTTTAAGCATCTAATAAAATATGTAGGTTAAAGTAAGATGCATTTTAGGATCTCTTACTCTCTCTAAAGCAGGTAACAGGGAATTATTTTTCTACTTAATTTACCTCAACATAGGTCTGAAAACATCTTTCGGAATTTGCATCAGCGGAATAGTAAGTCAAAACCAAAGTTAATCAGAAAAATTAACCTGTAGTCGTTTTTGCTACAATGTTTTTACTTGTTAAATACTATTTGGGAAATAGATGGGTTTTCCTATCAATGCCAGGTGGCTTCATAAGAAGCCAAGGAGAGGTCTGTAACCTCCACAAACCATTCTATTTGCCAGTAACATACAGAGTACAGAGTCAAAGCAATTATTCTGCTAAACTGATTAATGGCAACAATGAGGAAAATCAGTCTTACCTTATAGCACAGATACAGCAGTATTAATATCGGTACTGAATATCGCATTATACATATCTATATAAGAAAGACATTATTTAGATCACAGGTATTTTGAACACTTTGGCCTTACAGTTTTGTTTTGTAAACACAAGACCCATTCTTTTTAAAGCAACAAAAATGTGATTTCACGGAGCATGAGTCTCCAATATGCCAGACAACTGGGTCAACATAAGGGTCCCAATCACTCATGAGATACTTGTAGCTTCTACTCTATTGCCACCTTGTGAGTTCACACGGGAGAACAATTCAAAACTGCAGCTATAGGCTATTAACCATAACCATATGCTTATTCATATTTGTGTTTTCCTATCCCCCGTTATTAATATTTGTTTTAAGGATAACTTATTATAATAATAGTGATAACTGGATAATGGAGTTCTTGAGGATTTGTAATTTTTCCTTGTGTGCTTTACAGTATTTCCAAGTTCAGTATAATAAGCAAATCTAGCCAATGGTTTGGGAAAAAATAAATAATTTAAAAAATAAAATAAAGAATAAAATTATTTTAGAAATAACTCCTTAGAAAATCCTAAGGTCTACGGCCACGCCAGCCTGAATGCGCCCGATCTCATCTGATCTTGGAAGCTAAGCAGGGTTGGGCCTGGTTAGTACTTAGACGGGAGAAAACCATAAGGTGCCAGTTATCTATTTTCTGCCTCAAATTTTAGTATCTGTTTCATTGGGCCGATATAGGGGCAACTACTGAAAACAACAATAACTGGTAGGAAAGAAATCCTGAAAGTCATCGAACTAAAAGGGATAAGAGCACTGACCCTCTTTGGGTTATAAAGATGGATCAACTTTAGGAGTAACTCCCATATTTCAGGGCTGCATAAGCCAAACGATGCAAACACGCACATGTGTGACGTCCAGAGGTACTTCATTCTGTAGGAAAAGAAACAGGCAAAGGTCAGCAAGTGCCAGCCAGCCGTGGAGAGACCCGCGGTGTGAGACAGTTGTACCGTCTGGACAGGAAAATCTAACTAAGGCTGTGCAGGAACCGTCTGCCCAAGGATCAGTTACGAGTTTCACTGCCTTTTGAGAACCATCATACAGGTAAAAATAGACGAATCTGGGTAATTAGGAAAAAAGTGGTTATTAATAATATTTTGTACTGGAAAAGGTAGCAAACAAGAAAAATTTTATGGCAACCATAATTATCAATGAAGATGCCCGTCAGTTTCCAAGTTACATTGCTAAAATATGTCAGGTAAAGAATGGTCAAATAAAAACATTAATCAAGCAAACAGATAAGACAAAATACCTCATCGTACTCAATGCCAAGAATCCAAACAGAATGGTATGTATTAAGTTGTAGGCAGTTTCTGGTTTCAGGATGATCGTGCACTTTCCCATTTGACCCATGGATTGTTGATTTGCAGAATCACTGAATAAAACAGCACACATACAAAATTGAAACTGGATACATAACTGTAAGTTAGGTGAATCTTTTTAAAAGATTTATGCCTTCATATATATACAAATGTATTTAGAAACTTATCCCTTCATGTATTTAGAAATGTATTATTGCTCTAAGACAGAATGAGTCAGCATTAATCAATTTTGAATTTGTGAAGCTAAAAGTGCTAAAATGCATCACTAAAATTTAACAAATTTCATTGTAAGTAAAAATTTAGAGTACTTCAACCCTTTATAAGAAAATAGAAATAATAGTCTTCTGGAGTCAAAAAGATAAAGATATCTTTAAAGATATTTCATGAGTTGCTAGTATTTTGTAAGTTTTCATAAATAAGAAAAAATAAAAATGTGTCCATAAACTTGGAATTCAGTTCCTTTATGAACAAATGATCACATTTTAACCTATCAATACCTCATTACAGATGTCTGACGTGATTTTTTTAAATCAAATATGGTTATGTTAAAGTAATAACACCCATAATATTAACAATAATTCCTTATCACGTAACACCCACTTTGTATTCTATTTCTCATGTGCTGCCATTGCTTTTTTCAGGTGGTTTCTTTGAATCAGGACCCTAAGCTTTCACACTGCATTTCATCAATGTCTCTTTAAGTTGTCTCTCAGTCAAAACAAGGATCCTCTGCTTTGAGGCTGTTTATTGGCTGAAAGAAATGTCACTTGTCCTGTAACTACTTCCACCTTCTGGATTTGGCTGATTTTCTCCCTGTGGTGGTGTTTAATACGTTTCTCTATGCCCACCCTGCTTATAAACTTATAATTAGATCTAGAGGTTAATTATTAGAGTCAGGTTCATTTATTTTGGCAAGAATACTCCATGGGGGACCTCCTGTACTCTAAACTGGGTCACACCGGGGAGGCACATACTGTCATCTCTGGTGGTCCCCACTTTAGAGATGCTGAGATGGACGAGTGGGTTCGGATGTCGTCCAGCGTGTTGTCAAGGGCATAAGGAAACAACAGGAAGTGCCATCAGTTTCAGATAAAAGCAATGCCTTGTAAAGGCCCCACTTAGCCTTCATAAAATCCAACACACCTGGATACGTACGTAGGAGGCTTCCATGTAACTAGAAAACTATTCTTCCCTAGAAATCCTTTCAACCACCCTAGATACATATGAAAATTAAACTGGTATTCTAAGGTAATTTTCACCACTGGTAGTAATCTTTACTTAGGTGTCATATATTACAACCCAAACCCTGGCTTCTATGTTGCTACTAAAAGGTTGCTCCAGACAAGAACATATGTTCTCATTTTCCCCTGATACCTGAGAGAATTCTGCAACACCTCTCCCCATCTCCCTGGCCAAGCTGGAAAGCTCATATTAATCCCATGAATATAGAGCCCATGAGTTAATTCCTTTTCAGTCGTAGCCTTTACACCAACACAGATGTGTTGCGTGAACAGAATAGTATCATCCTTCCTAGTATTAAGATGGTGGAAATATTTTAAATACTTGGCATTGATAAAATATCCTTCAAATTACTTAGAAGTTCATCTTAAGATACCATTATTCTTAAATTACTTTAATTAATGTAGTACTTTTCCTCTAATAAGGTTCTAATCCCCCTACGTGGTAGATGAGGATGTTCTAAAACCTCACCTACAATCATACACCAAGTCAGCCTGCAGAGACGGCTCCTAGATTCACACTGAGCATGGCAGACATTTTCACAAAATACTGCAGGCCAACTCAACTTCCTGCTTTGCATGCAGTCTAGAGTCCTGCCGACACTTGGCGTGTCTGGAATAATATTAAATTACACTGTCTAGAATAATTTCCATCTATTTTCACAGGGCTGGATTTTATCTTGGGCTAGAGATCAGGCTAAGAACACTTCTGAAAGATACTAAAATAGTTTATAGTCAATGAAGTATTTTCATGGTTCAATGTTGCTTCACTCTCTTAATAATCATAAAACATCTCAACTGATCTGGACTCATTTTAATGCCCTTCTCCAGCACAGCTCTCCGGTGGCTGCGAATCACAGCCCACCAGCACCTTAATTGGCAAGATAACTATGGAGAAAAAGGGCTTCCTTCTGAGCTTCATTAAGTTTTCACAAATGACAGCAGCTTCAATTTCTTACACTTAATTTTCTTTCAATTTAACACGGACAGTAAATGCAGAAGCCCTCCATCAGCCTTGTAGGTAGGTATTCCACACGTTTTTAAAAAGTCTTTATACTCCCTGGCTCTTTCTTTTAGCAGATTAGTAGACATGTTAAGTTTTTAGAAACAGCCAATTATTGCTGAAGACTTTGGTGGACTCCAACTTTACAAGCCCTTTAACAACATGCAACAAAACAACAGTTAACTCTTGATACTTCATGAGAAATAAAAAAGGCAGCTAGACAAAGAAAGGCAGAAAAACAACAGGAAAACTAACAATGAGAACCAAAGAGAGACTATGAGTCACTAATAGTAATACGAGCTAATGACATATAAAATGTACAGAATGTTCCAGGCACGAGGCACCATTCTAAGCACCCTATGTCATTTTAACTTATTTACTTCCCACAAACCCTGTAGAGTAAGTCCTCTGAGTATCCTGTGTCTATAGAAAGGGGCATACGGGAAGGGCTCAAAAGGGACAGCCTGTTCGGTGTTGCCTGCTTTTTGCTATCTCTTAGCTGGTCCATCGTTAATGACTGAGTGGAGTCCAATCTAAACTGGCTACGTCCCCCCTTTCAGCTGCACAATACCGCATCTGTGTCTGATAGATTGATTTTCAACTGAGCACTTTTTCGGCAACAGAGAGCAAGTTCGTTAAAGCACAGCATAGGCTTCCGAAACACGCCATACCTGAGATTATGGAAGGCGACTGCTAACGCTGCCATCACTGTGATGGACAGAACAAATATGTAAGCGTAAAAAAGTAGAGTATCTGAGAGCCTTCCAAATGTATTAAAAGGTAAGAGGCCAAATGCTTCTTCACACAGATACAGATTTGCATCAAAATCTCTAGGGAACAAATGAAAAGGCAAAACATTAAATTCAAAACAAGAAAAGTAAACCACACATTTTTCCTCAAAATGAGCCTGGAATTAATAGTTCAAGGCACTATGAAGTTTGAAAGTCCCTGCTGATTTAATATAAAAAAAGCAAACATAAATTTTAAATTCAGCCATACCTTGTTGCTCCAAACCCAAATTTTGCCTTCAGAAATTTAAATATGTGTTCGTCTGACTTCAGATTAAGAATTTTCTATCAGGGAGGGAGAAAATGAAAATTACTATTAGCGCCTTATGCATGATTTCCTGATGATTTCCCAATGAATACATACATCTGGTGTCCAGTTTCACAGGACTGCGTGCGTGCGTGCGTGTGTGTGTGTTTATAGCAAATGTTCTCAATAGTTGTCAGAAATGAGGAATTCTAACACAGTGACTTTTACACTCCTTCATCACGCCCCCCCCCTTTTTATAAGCAAAATCACTTTTTTCAACCTTATAAAGAAGTTCAACACGTAAAATAGATAAAAGATGAGCTTCTTTGGTCTCAGGGAGGAGATGGCTGAAGCCAGGTGAGTAATTTTTTTTTATCAGAAAACCAATAATTTGATGATCTGAGACCTCAAACAGGTATAGAGCCCACAGGGCCTCTCTGGCTTTGGGGTCTCTGTCTGGAGACACAATTGATAGAAGACTCATTCACACAATGACAACTGAAGGCTCAGTGGTGGCCCCCAGAGTGAACAAATGCCAGCGCATATCATTAGTGATTAGGATTTTAATTCACATCATTTTATTTTTAACATACGCTTTACAAAAATCCATATAACATAAATCGGTCAAGAAATTCTATCAAAAGGAAAATGAAGATAGAAAAGAAAGTGAGATGAATCCAGAAGTGAGGTTAGTACATAAAATACATTTGCTAGAGATAAGCTGCAAATCTGGGCTTACACATTCTACTAGCAAATGCAGAGGGAGATAAAAGCACAGGTCATAAGATTAAAACAAACTAGTTGCTCAAAACAGATCCTAACACTCCTAAGACTGAGACTCAAGAGAAATTTTCCCCACGGGTACGGTAAAAACAGCAGGAGTCTCAAAGACGAATTTTTTCTAATTCCTCTCATTGTATGTAGCTGGCAAGACATCAAGTATGACTCAATAGATGGTACTCTTTGGGAAGTCAAGAATCAATGGTCCAGGCATGCAGCGCTCTACTGGCTTCACTCAGGCACGGATGACTAAATGTCTAGAGTGGGGGAATGGGTGAACCGCATATCTTTCAGCCAATCTTTCGGAAACGCTGATTGCTCAGCTCAAGTAAGCTTTTGATAAGTACCGAACTGTGTGGGGTTTAAGAACTAGCGACAAGGACCTGGAGTGGAAGTGTTTAATGTGGCCGGATGAGTGAGAGTCTCTGAGAGTCAACAGACAGGAAGAGGGACTGCCAACATACATGCGGATGTCTCCTGCCCTGAAACCAGCCTGCCAGGAGGGGCAAAATCGTTTCAATAAATCACTGTGGTTCCAACAGTAAAGCTAGTTTCTCTCTCTTCTTTTCTTTTGTTTTAAGTAATCTTCTATACCTACCGTGGGGCTCGAACTGACGACCCCGAGACCAAGAGTTGCACGCTTCACCAGCTGAGACAGCCAGGCGCCCTGCCTGTTCATCTATCAACCCAGTGAAAACCATGTCATCTTTTTCTTTGTACCATAGTGCAAGAAAACGCTCTCTAAAAAGCGGAATTTTTTAAAATTAGAGAGACACTCGTTTAATGCCTTTAAAGTTGAGCTTTTAAAAAGTGTAGTAACTCAAAAAGTGAGTTCAAGTTAGAACATATTTAAAAAATGAGCAGAAATCAATGACTGAGATAGAGAATAACTGTTTCAGAAACAAAGTGAAAACTGCGCTTGTTAAAAGGAGAACTGGTCATTCTTTAGGTAACTTTAATTCATAAATTAAATGTCATTTTATTAACCTACCTTAATAATGTTGTTGAGAAAAAGTGTCAAGCATAAAACTGCAAATAAATGTAATAATAGTTTCCCCAGCCTATTAAGGAAGCTTCCAGTTTTCAGATTTTTCTAGAAATGAAAACAGCTGAGTCTTAATTCTTAAATTACTTCAGAGACATTTAAGATGAGATTACTTAAGGATTTAAAACATGAGATCACGCAACATACTGGGAAAATATGTGGAAAATATCACCTACTTTTCACGAGGTTATATACTGTCTTAATGTTTGTAAATGTCTAATATAAATGTAAATGAATCCCTTAATAAGCTTCATAATGTCAGAAAACTGTCCTAGTCTTTTTTTTTAGACCTTTGCAACTAGAGTATGGAGTCTGCCTGAAGGTACTCAGGATACACTGACTGAACAAATCTTGTGGTCATTTAACCATTAATTCATGTATCACAGATGACACAGCAAATTAAAGACCTACCAGTATAATAAAAGATAAATTGTGCTCTTTATAATAGTTTTCTTATAACTGTCAGATTAACTTTACAGATCATCAAATATAATAATATCTAGTAATTTTGAAGAATTAAATAGGCATGATGTTTATTTATAACTAAAGTTAGAAGGATGAATGAGAACTATTGTTTTAGATCATCAACTGAAGCCTTTTTTAAAAAAATCTTTGTGACAGCTTGTCCATGACAGGATATTTTCTTCCTAAAGCAGAAGGTAAAACAGCTTCTTGATATAAAAGTACTTATGAGAAATGTTTCTCATATGCTTATGAAAAAGCAAACAGGCCTTGTGACGTCATGTGAAGAAAAACAAATTAAATCTCATGTAACTTTAAGAGATTTGATTCTTTAATAAAACCAAAATATCAGGTCAGTGTTTTCAAATGTGACACTCTAGGAATGTCCCCTTATTTCTGAATGTATGTATCTGGATTCTCAAAATTCTCAGAGTTAATCTAAATTCACTTAAAAATCAATACCACGATACGGAACGCTGCGGTAGGGAGCAGTGCTACTGTGTCGCCAATAATAAGGTATCCAGCAACTGGAGAGACACTGGGATGAACATATGTCCCCAAGCAACAGGTTCTTCTTACTCTTGAATTCACACACACCAGAAGTAAAAAAGTTTTTCTTCTTCGTTTCAGGTTTAAATCAATGGCATGCATTCAAGTAAGCATCTCTGGCTAATCCCTGAACTGAGATTCCAATTCTCTAAGACAAAAGTAAATGTCAAAACAAGGGGTGGCACATCAGAAAGCGTGAAAACAGAGATGCTACACCGTGCACATAAAAACAAACAAACAAACAAAACCAAAACCCAAAACAAAACAAAAAACCCCTAAATAATGGGTCCAGTGCTTTTCAGTGGGAATCTGGTCATACATTTTCCTTTGTGTGCTGTATAAAAATAAGGCCCAAGCAACCACACAATTTAAAAAAGAGTTTGCTTAAAGGACAAAAATAATGTCCTACCTGAAGTTTTCTTGCAATTAATACTGAAAGATTAAAACTGATCAGCAATGATCCAAGAATCATAGAATTAAAAAACTGAAGAATGCACACCAAGAGCAAGCCTGTCATTTGTATGCCATACAGCCATGTCGCCTGCAACAAGCAAAGATTAGGTGGTTAAAGACTTTATCAGAAGCCTACCGCGTGCTGGCACGTGGGCAACTAGCCGGCTGGATACATTTCAAGTTATACATTTCAATAAAGCAGAAAGCACACCTAGCTTCAAGCAATTCCATCTAAAATCCAAAATCATACACATACTGCTTATTTACCTTTTAATATAGTGCATTTTATTTATTTTTTTTTATTTTTTTTTAAATTTTTTTAACGTTTATTTATTTTTGAGACAGAGAGAGACAGAGCATGAACGGGGGAGGGGCAGAGAGACAGGGAGACACAGAATCAGAAGCAGGCTCCAGGCTCCGAGCCGTCAGCCCAGAGCCCGACGTGGGGCTCGAACTCACGGACCGTGAGATCGTGACCTGAGCTGAAGTCAGACGCTTAACAGACTGAGCCACCCAGGCGCCCCATAATATACTGCATTTTAAACCTTGTAACATTAGTTAAAGAGGAAACAAACAGATAATATGAAGTAGAGGAAGCAGACAATGGCATAAACATATTCTGGAAATGGGCAAATGCAGTCCGCAATTTCCTTCTAAATTCTCTTACAGTTACTATGTACAGAATCTTCTGGTGTTCTGTTATTTCCGAATTTTCCACACTCCAGACTATCCTATTGCTTCCTTTTCTCTGTGTGTGCACCTGATTCCATCAGGCTGAAAAGAACCTCCTGGAGCAAGGCCTTCGACTTTCCACTTCGGGGGGGTCTCTAGAAGGTGGCACAGTGCAGCAGTCAAGAACACGACTGGGGTCGGGGCGCCTGGGTGGCTCAGTGAGTTAAGCGTCTGACTTGCACTCAGGTTGTGATTTCGCAGTCGGCAGGTTCGAGGCCCACGTCGGGCTCTGTCCTGACAGCTCAGAGCCTGGAGCCTGCTTTGGATTCTGGGTCTCTCCCTCTCGCTCATGCTCTGCCTCTCTCTCAAAAATAAATAAACATTAAAACAAAACAAAACCCACAACTGGGGTCAATAGCACCTGTGCTAGCTTGCAGATTCTGACATAAACCAGCTGTGTGACCTTCATGTGCTGGAACTGGTTCATGTGCAAAAGAGGGATGTTTACACCTTCCTCGGAGTTGCCGTGAGGCCTGGCGGAAGGACCGGATGTGGCTGTTTTAAAATGCCTAGCACATAATGAGCACTCGCTAACGACAGCTCTCGGTGTATAAGAATTGTTGACAGGTGGATACTGAAAGAAGCAAAACTCCACCAACTTGAACACAGAAAATATGCCACAAAGAAAAACTGACAGCCTCTAATAACGAGTTGATACTTTCTCTCCTCTTTGAGGTTGGACAATTCCATATTCATATCGGCATATGAAAAATCCCACTTTCATTCAGCAGCAAACCAGATTTCCCTCATAGCTTTGTTTTCTTAACTTCAAAGGAAACAAACCTATAACAAGCATTTAGAAGGCAACACCTGTTAACGGTTCAGTGCTTTTGCTTGGTTGTTCACAGAAATGTGGATTTTAGGATTATAATGGCACAATATTTCATTATAGGAGATTTAGGAAAACATAAAAAAAGAAACAATAATGGATAGAAAAGTGGGCTCTGAAATCAAAATCCAACATCATTACCTACAGAAATAATATTGATTTCATAGTGGTGGTAGGATATTTCATGTGGCATTTTCCTTATTTCACATTATATTGTATCATTTTCTCACATCAATGACTGTTCTGTGAAAACTTAATTTTAAATGGTTACATAACATTCTACCATATGCCGTAATTTGTCTGCCAGTGGATCATTTGTTCCCAGCTTTTTATTATTGTTGAAGTTAATGTTATTACGAACATCCTTTTGAAAAAGTCCTCAAATCATTGTATCTGATTACACTCCTCCACCCTTATCTGCGAGGGATCTGTTCCAAGATCCCAGTGGGCTCCTGCCTAGTCGTGCCTGAAACCATGAATGCACCGAATGGATGGATAGTATGTTTTCTGCTGTACATGATGATAAAGTTTAACTTATAATGTAGGCACAGTAAGAGATTAACAACAGTAACCAATAATAAAATAGACCCATTGTAACAATATACCGTACAAGATTTATGGGAATGTAGTCTCTCTCAAAATATCTTCTTATACTGCACTCACCCTTTTTCTTGTGATATGATAAAATGCCTACGTGATGAGATGAATGAAATAAGGTGAGTGATGCAGGCATGTGACATTGAATCAGGCTACTACTGTCATTCTGGCTATAGGTCAGAGGTGGATTATCTGCTTCTCACCGTGGCTGACCTCACATAACTGAAAACATGGATAAGGTGTGGGGGTGGGGAGGCTTCCGTAGCTCCTTAATTTGTTCATTGTTGTATAGCTAGCACCTAAAACAACACCCACTAGGACAGTGACACTCAATAAATATTGGAGGGACAAATGAATGAATGCATTTCCTTAGGACAGATTCCTAAAAGTACAATTACTAGATAGCGAAGGAATAGTTATTCTTTTTTAATAGCTTTATTGAGATAGAATTCACATGCCATAAAATTCACCTTTTTAAAGGGCACAATTCCTGACTTTTAGTATTAACAGTTGTGCAAACATCACCAAAATCTAATTTTAAGATATCCTCATCATCTCCCCAGTCCCCCCAAATTCCATAGCCATTAGCTGTAACTCCTTTTTTTTTTTTTGTAGGTCCTCACTCCTTATTTCGTTCCCATCATTCCTATCCAACACCACTCTACTTTCTGCCTCTAAGGATTGGCATATTTTGACATTCCATACAAGTGGAACCACACAATATTTGTTTTTGTGTGACTGGCTTCGTATCAGTGTTTTTTCAAGGTTCCTTCATGTTGTAGCATGTATCAGTGCTTCATTCTAAATTTTGACGGTTGAATAATATTCTGTTGTACCACATTTTGTTTACCCCATTCATCAAGTGATGGGCATTTTGGTAGTTTCCACTTTCTGGCCATTCTGAATCACGCTGCTATGAACATTCATGTACAAATTTTTATGCAGATATAGGTTTTCATTGCTCTTGGGTATGTTACTTAGCAGTGGAATTGCTGATCGCATGGCAACTCTATGTTTAACACGTGAGCCAGTGCTAAATTGTTTTCCAAAGAGGCTGCACCCTTCTATATATCCCTCCAGCAATGAGAGTTCTAACATCTTCACATCCTTGCCAACGCTTATCATCTGTCTTTGTTGTTGTTTTTACATTTTAGACATCTGAATGGGGGTGAAAGTGTATCTTATTTTGGTTTTGACTTATTTCCCTAGTGAGTAATGATGCTGAGCATCTTTTCATGTGCTTACTGGACATTTACATATCTTCTCGAATTGTCTATCCAATCTTTTGCCCGTATTTATTATTGAAAGAGCTGAAAGAGTTCTTTATATATCCTGGAAGTGCATTATCAGATAGAGGATTTGCAAATATTCTCTCCCATTTTGTGAGCTGTCTTTTCACTTCGATGATTTGTTTTGAAACACAAAAGTTTTTAAGTTTGATGAAGTCCAATTCACCCATGTTTTTCTTTAGTCACTCATGCTTTTGGTGCTGATCCTTGTAAGAAGGCTTGGCCTACTCCAAAGTCATGAAGAATTTTTCCTGTCTTCTCCATATTTTATAGCTTTAGCTCTTAAAGTAGGTCTTTGCTGTACTTTGAGTTAATTATTGTATGTGGGGGGGGGGGGTTGGGAGGGAGGGATCTGACTTAATTCTTTCACATGTGGATATCCAGTTATTCCAGCACCATTTGCTGAAAAGATTACTCTTTCTCCGTAATTATCTTGGCTCCCTTGTTGAAAATCAATTGTTTATTTTCGGTGAAGACTTACTTCTGGTCTTTCAATTTTATTCCACTGATTTATGTCTGTCCTCCTACCAGTATCACACTGTCTCAATTACTGTAGCTTGGAAAGCAGTTCTGAAACTGGAAAGTGTGAGTCGCCCAACTTTATTCCTCTTTCTCATGGCTGCTTCAACTATTCTGGGTCCCTTGGGTTTTCCCATGAATTTTAAGATTGGCTTGTCAATTTCTGCAAAAAAAAAAAAAATCACCTGGGATTCTGAGAGAAATCGTGTTGAATCTGTACATCCATTTAGGAGTAGTGTCATTTTAAAAATAGTAAGCCTTCCCATCCATAAACATGAGTATCCTTCTAACTTATGTTGGTCTTTAAAACTTTCAATGTTTTGTAGCTTGCAGTGTAGAAGAAAGTTTGCAATTCTGTTGTTCAAGTTATATTAAAGTATTTTATTCTTTTTGCTGCTTTTCCTTCTAGGAGGTATTTGTATTTTTTGCTCTCTTTCCTACTGGAGTGCAAATATTTTTCTCATTATCCTCTTTAAGGATAACAAATCACTCACGAATACATTTAAAAAAAATAAAACAATTTTTTGTTTGCCTTTTTGAGTTATGGTGTTTTCTGGTGTTGCCAGTTTTTGGGTCAAATAGGCATACTTCTAGAAAAAAGAACAGTTTGTGTTACAACAAGGTTGTATGGTTTTATAAATGTAACGATATTCAAGGTTCGTAAGAAACATTGCTAGTGAGCCGCCGGAATATAACGTTGAGTAGTATTGCATATTAGAAAGTCCTAAATTATCAGTGGTAGATCTGATGTTTGTTCTCAGATTTTATTAGTCCAGTAGAGTTTAGAAACGAGGTAGCATTAATATATTCTATGTAGAGTAACTGGAATTTTCTTCAGTGGGTCTTGCTCCTGCTCTCTATAATCATTTAAAAAAATTTTTTTTAATGTTTATTTTTGAGACAGAGAGACAGAGCATGAGTGGGGGAGAGGCAGAGAGAGAGACACACACAGAATCCGAAGCAGGCTCCAGGCTCTGAGCTGTAAGCACAGAGCCCGACACAGGACTAGAACTCATGAACTGTGAGATCGTGACCTGAGTTGAAGTCAGACACTTAACTGACTGAGCCACCCAGGTGCCCCTCTCCATAATCATTTTGAATTAGCCATGGTTAACATTTGTGTAACATTCATAAAATACCAGGCAGTTTTGTTCTAAATGACTCAAATATATCAACTCACTCAAACCTAGGTGGTCCGGTTCCAGAATCTGTGCTCTTAATTAACTATGCTATAATACAGGCTAGAACAGAGACTCAAACTTTGGTATCAAAATGAGTTGAGATTGAGTTTCTAATGCTCCAAGGCCATTATGAGGTCTGGCTAGAGGTTTGTAATTTTGCTTTTGAAAGAACTAGCTTTTAAGATTTTTTTTTTCAAATAATCTCTACACCTAGCGTGGGGCTTGAACCCACAACCCCGAGATTAAGAGCTGCATACTACACCAACTGAGCCAGCCAGGCACCCCAAGAACTAGCTTTTTATTTCACGGATTTTCTCTATTGCTTTTATGTTTCAATTTCACGGATGTCTGCTTTTATTATTTTCTTCCTTTTGCTTGTCTCGGGTTTATTTTGCTCTTCTTTTTCTAATTTCTTAAGGTGGGAGCTTAGATTACTGATTTCAGATGTTTCCTCTTTTCTAATGTGATACATTTCTCTTTATTGTTGCTTTAGCTGTATCCTACAAGGTTTGATATGACAAGGTTGCCTTTTGTCACTGAGTTCAGTGTCATCTCAAGGCTTTGAGACCATAGATACTGATGTTCTTTGACCCACAGGTTATTTAGAAGTGTGTTGTTTAGTTTCTAAGTATTAGAATTTTTTTTTTTAATCTTTCTGTACTGATTTCTAGTTTGACTCTATTGATTCAATCCATTGGCTCTTCTGCTGTTATTGGGTGTGGTGTTCTATAAATGTTGATTACATCCTGTTCCTTGATGGTGTTAAGTACTATATCCTTAATGATCTTCTGTTTTATCAGTTGTTGAAAGAGGGGTGTTGAGGTCCTCAACTTATTTGTGGATTTGTCTAGTTCTCCTTTTGGCTGCCAGTTTTTGCTTCACATATTTTGTAGCTCTACTGTTCAGTGCACACATATTTAGGATTGCTACGTCTTCTTGGTAGATTAACCCTTTTGTTATAATAACCCTTTTGTCCTGGTAATTTTCTCTGCTCTGACACCTACTTTATCTCATATTAATATAGCTACTACTACTTTCTTTTGATTAATGTTTGCATAGTGTTATCTTTCCCAATTTCTTTTACTTTCAATCTTCTTAATGTTGTGTTTGAAATAAGTTCTTGTGCTTCTTTAACCCACTCTACCAATCTCTGTCTTCAAGTAGTTGTAGTTAGATCATTCATCTTTAATGTAATTATTGATTTGTTAGGTCGTACCTGTCATTTTGTTTTCTGTTTGCTCACTGTTTTTCATCTGTTTTCTTTTTCTTACCTTCCTGTTGGTTACTTGAACATTCTTAGAATTCCATTTTTATTTATTTATAGTATTTTTGAATTTATCTTTTTGTACAGATTTTTTAATGGTCGTTCTGGGTTATTACATTATACATTCATAACTTACCACAGTCTACTGGTGTGGCTATTTTACCAGTTTGAATCAAGTATAGAAACTTTACTTAAATCCCTTTTTTCTTCCCATTTATAACACAATTATCTTAGATATTTCCTCTACATACAATGAGAACCACATTCAACATTATAATTTTTGCTTCAGCCATCAAACATACATTAGAAAACTCAAGAGAAAACGCAAGTCTGTTTTATTTATTAATAGTTTTACTCTTTTTTTTAAATTTTTTTTCAACGTTTTTTATTTATTTTTGGGACAGAGAAAGACAGAGCATGAACGGGGGAGGGGCAGAGAGAGAGAGAGGGAGACACAGAATCGGAAACAGGCTCCAGGCTCCGAGCCATCAGCCCAGAGCCCGACGCGGGGCTCGAACTCACGGACCGCGAGATCGTGACCTGGCTGAAGTCGGACGCTTAACCGACTGCCCCACCCAGGCGCCCCTAGTTTTACTCTTTTGCCTTTTCTTTGTTCCTGATGTCCCAACATTTCTTCTTTATCATTTCCTGTTTCAAGAACTTCTTTTAGCCATTTTTTAGGGTAGTTCCATGAGCAACAAACTCTTTTCCTTCATCTGAGAATGCTTTCATTTCTCCTCCTTCTGTGAAGGATATTTTTGCTGGGCATAGGATTCTGGGTTAACCATTCTTTTCTTTCAGCACCATTGTTTCTGATGAGAAACCTGCTGTCACTCAACTTAGTTTTCCCCTTTGGATAAGTATTGTTTTTCTCTGCTTTTAAGATTTCTTATTTATTTATTTATTTATTTATTTATTTATTTATTTATTTAATGTTATTTTATCTTTTTATTTATTTTTATTTTTTTAAAGTAAGCTTCATGCCCAGTGTGGAACCCAATGCTGGGCTTGAACTAATGACTCTGAGATCAAGACCTGAGCTGAGACCAAGAGTTGGATGCTTAACTGACTCTGCCACTCAGACACCCCTCTTTTTTTTTTTTTTTTTTTTTTTTTTTTTTTTTTAAACGTTTATTTATTTTTGGGACAGAGAGAGACAGAGCATGAACGGGGGAGGGGCAGAGAGAGGGGGAGACACAGAATCGGAAACAGGCTCCAGGCTCTGAGCCATCAGCCCAGAGCCCGACGCGGGGCTCGAACTCACGGACCGCGAGATCATGACCTGGCTGAAGTCGGACGCTTAACCGACTGCGCCACCCAGGCGCCCCATCAGACACCCCTCTTTATCTTTAGTCTTCAGAAGTTTGATTGTTATGTGTCTTGGCATGTATTTCTTTGGGTTTATCCTATTTGACATTAGCTCAGCTTCTTGATTCTGTAAGTTTCCATCTTTTGTGAAATTTGGGAAATTCTCAAACATCTTCAAAAAGTACCTTTTCAAATACTTTTTTTCAGTCTTAACTCGATCTCTCCTTTGGGGATTTTGATTAGAAGAATATTAGAGTTTTTGTTATAGTCCCACAGGAACCTGAGGCTGCTCTTTTTTTTTTCCCACTCTATTTTCTCTTGTTCAAATTAGGTAATTTCTAACCTGTTCTATCTTCAAGTTCACTGGTTCTTTCTTCTTAAAAAAATTTTTTTTAATGTTTATTTATTTTTAAGAGACAGAGATAGACAGAGCATGAGCAGGGGAGGGGCAGAGAGAGAGACACACACAGAATCTGAAGTAGGCTTTAGGCTCTGAGCTGTCAGCACAGAACCTGATGTGGGGCTCGAATCCACGAGCTATGAGATCATGAACTGAGCCGAAGTTGGGCGCTTAACCAACTGAGCCACCCAAGTGCCCCTCGTTGGTTCTTTCTTCTGACCACTCCATTTTGCTGTTGGGCCCATCTACTGAGTTTTTAAATTTTCATTACTGGAGTTTTTCAGCAAAAATATTTCTTATTTGCTCCTTATTTGTATCTTCTGTATGTTGTGAGTTTATATTTTTCATTTGTTTCAAGTGTTTGTATGTGCTCAATGAAAATTTTTTATAATGGCTGCTTTAAATTCCTCGTGTGATAATCCAAATTCTGTGTGTTGGTGTTGGGATCTGGTGATTGTTTCTTTTCACTCAAGAGAGATTTTCCCAGTTCTTAGTATAAGAAGTGATCTTCGCTTGCACTGTATTATGTTACTGGACTCTGGATCTTATTTAAGTTTCTGTATCAGGAGGCGTCCTCTGTGCCATGCCAGTGGGGGAAGAAGGATGCAGTCTCATTATTTCCAGATGGGGTTAGATCTAGGTTTTCCACTTGGCCTCTGCTGACTTTTGGGAGACAGGGGAGAGGGGTGTCTCATGGCTGGGAGATAATGAAACTTTAGGCTCCCTACAAGGCTTCTGCTGATACCATCCTGGCTGGGAAGAGAAGGGACGCCTCCATACTGCTCCTCACATGGCCCTTCACTGACACTGTTGGGGGTCGGGGGGAGGTGAAGGGAGCAAAGGAGGTTTGTTACTTTTAAAAAAATGTTTTTTTCATGTTTATATATTTGAGAGAGAGAGAGAGAGAGAGTGGGAGCACAAGTTGGGGAGGAACAGAGATAGAAGGAGAGAGAGAGAATCCCAAGCAGTCTCTGCACTGTCAGCACAGAGCTTGATGTGGAGCTTAAACTCACAAACGGTGAGATCATGACCTGAACAGAAATCAAGAGTCAGACGTCCAACCGACCGAGCCACCCAGGTGCCCCAAGGCTTATGGTGGTTAAAAGTCTGGCTTCCCTGTTGGTCTTTTCCGACACCATCCTGTCAGGGAGAGGAAGGGATATGTCACTACTACTGGATGAAGGGAAGGGATATCTCACTAACCACTGGATGTGGCCCTCACTGACGCTTCTGGGAGACAGTGAAAGCGCTGCCTCCCCAATAGATTTCTTCTGACATAGCCCCAGCAGGAAGTGAGGACTATCTTGTTACAGCTGGGCGAGGGCGGAAGTCCAGCTTCCCCACTGAACTTCTGCCGATGGAGGTGGGAGTGAAGCTTTTCCCGTGGTGTTTGGCTAAGTACGCAATCAATGTCTAAAGGTTTTCTATCTTGCTAGAGATATCCCGCCTCCCTTTTTCTGGTCCTTTGGCTTATCTTGGGACTTCTGATTGAGTCCATTGGGGTTTCCTGGTTGCCGACTTTTCCAGCACCTACGCTGGGATACATGAGGCAAAAGGAAAATCCAAGGACCCCACTGCCACGTTCTTCTTCCAGTCACCGGGGCTCTAAGCAGCCTGCTTTCTTTTCTTCGCCCCTTAAAATCTTCTCATGTTTCTTTTATATATATTGTCCAGGGCTTTTAGTTGTACTTAGTGGGAGGAATAGAGGGGAGTGCATTTACTCTATCTTGTCTGGAACCACATGGAGTACTTTAAAATTTCTTCTTAGGTAGTGATCATTAATGCGTCTTGTTGTTTTCACAATGGGTTAATAAAACTTTATCAGCCCCCATATTCTTGGGCTTTAATATAAAAAAGTATATGCTTTATAATACCATCTACTGTTCTGCTCTATAGTTTCAAAGCCTATACACATTTCTAAGTGAAACTTGAGCTTTTGATGGTTAGAGAGTTTCTTTCTTTCCATCGACCATGAAAAGATGACACACACTGAAGAGGCTACTCTTTCTTGTCACCACATCAGGCTCTGAATCTGCATTACCTTTTTCTCTCCCAACTATTCCGACTCTCCCATTTGGCATGATTAGAGATCAGTGATTCCAATTTATAAAGACATGGAGGCTGCAAGAAGTTAAACCACTTGCCGAAATTTAAAGAGCTAGTTATTTTCATACTTGATAAAAGCAGCTTGGTTTTGCAACTCAGGATTCTTTCCTTACTAAGCTGCCCCTCCTTAAATTTTCATACTTACAATGACCACCACTAACATTGACGCAGTTTCAATGATAAAAGTTTAGCAAAGTTTAGAACCAAGTAAGACATAAATTAACTGTTATTCTTTGGTTTTGTGTGTGTGTGCACGTGCACACGTCAAAACTGTGTCAAAACTGTATCTTTTATTCTGTTTTCTAGTTTAAAAGAAAACAGAAAAAGAAACACGTGTTCTTTACAGAAAAATTAAAAAGATTTAAAGGACAAAAGGAATTTAAGAACATCAATCACACAGCTGATTGCTAATACTTGGATGTATATCTTTCCAGAAACTTTTCTCACTTTCCCTATATGTGTTTTACTTTTAAAAACCAGATAGGGAAAATAAAGGTTATGTAATACTCTGTTGCACTAATATACCATATTTATTTAACAATATTCTATTGCCATTGACTTAGACTGTTTCCAGCTAGGGTTTTCTTATTACGGCACAACTTAAATGGACATGGTTGATTATTTCCTAAGGATAAACCTCTAGAAGTGAAAGTATCAGTGAAAGGGAAAGCACATTTTTAGGCTTTTCTGTGAAATTACACTACAGAAAAATTTTATGTATTTGTTTTCAAAATAGCTCAACGTATTTATTTTTTATATGAAAATGTACAGGGTTCTTTTGAAAAGTACTTGCTGGAAAGGGAGGAAACGTGGTATTACATACAAAGAGAGAAAGGCAGACCAGCTGGCCTAGGAATGTGGCCCAGGAGGGGCAGAGGCACCGGGCACCCCTTCCCCGGAGCCTACAGGTCACCACGACCAAAGTACACAGGTTACAAAACAGGAAAAGCAAATATAAACAGACTCACTTCACTTGTACACGAGGCTTTTTGAGGCACGTGGAGCTCTATAACCATGATTTAGTATCATGTACACGTACTTTCCACACACAAACCCCGCTTTACCTTTGCTCCACCGACTTGCTTTCCCTCCTGTATTTTACCTTCATAACCTGCCCCCTCACACTCCATCCAAATTCTACTCTTCTCATTGGTGGCCCGGCCTAGCCTCCCATTTCTGTGGAAACTTTCTGGCCTGAAAAGAACCTTCTTCTACACTTCAGCACTCCCTATTACTACAAATTAACATTACAGACATACAGACATCTAGTTGTTCTAGCTGTCTCTATCTTTATCTCCCAGGCTGTAGCAACACCCTTGCGGATGGGACAATGTCTTACGTGGGTGGTGACGCCCTGTCGTGCCTATCCTGTCTTAGCTGCCTAGGACAACGTCCACTTGCTGGCTGGCTTTAATGTTTCCTAATTCATATTCAGTCAGTCTCTAAAGACCGCTGCGTCTCTCTGGACATGGAATAAATGAACACGACTCTTCTGTATTCAACTCTACTGCTGCCTTAGACTTGGAGAGAGTATTTTATTACACCGGGAGAATACTTAGTTACTGTTACTTTACTAATGATGAACAAATTTTAAAACATACACAATACATTAAAACACATTTCTGCACGTGAAAAACACCTTGCAATTAAATAATAGCGGCGCATACCGCCGTCATACATGGTGAAACAAACAATGGCTTCCTTAAAATTGCCGTTTCCTATGTGACCTCTGGCCAGGCAGCAGGGATTCCCACGCTTGTTAAACGTTACTATGAAAATTTTACGAAGTACCACAGAAAGGTGTCGCCTACCCACTGATTTCCTTGGGGGGAAAAGGCAGTATATCATAAGACATTTTACAAGAGCTAGCTTCTATTTTAAAATTTAAGTCATCTCTACAAAGGACAATTGATCGAGACAGAATAAAAGTTAAGCTGGTCAAACAAGGCTGCACAGATTACTCAACTTCAGTTGGCCACAGCAGATTTATACTGTAGCTAAGAAGCAGCTTCAACCTCACTGCTACGCATGTGCACCTCTGGAGCTCGCGCTATGACCTACGGCGCTAAATGACGACCGTCCCCCCCGAGAGGAGAAAGCACGGCTCACCTTCGCTGCCGGCAGCATGTCCAGGGAGTCCAGTGTGAACAGCACTAATGCTTGCATCAGCATCATAAACTGATTGAATTGCCATGTCAGACTAAAGAGAAAAGTTGATACGAAAATGGCAAGAAGTGTCAGCCTCTGTAAAAAGAAAACCTGAGTATAATTTACAAGTCTCTAGGAAGAAAAAGCCTTGCAGATAAGTTTTCTCAAAAGCAGCCAATGTCTATATAAACCAAATAGAAAAACCATAAACTGTTGCTCTGAAAACGCTTGCACTTGTTATTTGAGCTCTAACTGTCCTAAAGTGACACTGTGCACGGAAACATTCACGCAAGGAACGTGTACACTGTGCACGGAAAGAATTACATAAGGAACGTGTACACTGTGCATGGAAATATCCACATAAGGAATATGTACACTGTGCATAGAAACAGTCATGTAAGGAACGTGTACACTGTGCACAGAAAGAGTTACATAAGGAACGTGTACACTGTGCATGGAAACATCCACGCAAGGAATATGTACACTGTGCATAGAAACATTCATGTAAGGAACGTGTACACTGTGCACGGAAACATCCACGTAAGGAACACGTACACTGTGCATAGAAACATTCATATAAGGAACGTGTACACTGTGCACGGAAATAGTTACATAAGGAACGTGTACACCGTGCATGGAAACATCCACGCAAGGAACGTGTACACTGTGCACGGAAAGAGTTACATAAGGAACGTGTACACTGTGCACGGAAATACCCACATAAGGAATATGTACACTGTGCACAGAAACATTCATGTAAGGAACGTGTACAGTGTGCATGGAAATAGTTACATAAGGAACGTGTACACTGTGCATGGAAACATCCACGCAAGGAACGTGTACACTGTGCACGGAAATAGTTACATAAGGAACGTGTACACTGTGCATGGAAACATCCACGCAAGGAACGTGTACACTGTGCACGGAAATAGTTACATAAGGAACGTGTACACCGTGCATGGAAATATCCACATAAGGAACGTGTACACTGTGCATAGAAACATCCACATAAGGAATGTGTACACTGTGCATAGAAACATCCACATAGGGAACGTGTACCCCACAGTCTTATGGAGGCGCTAATGCTCCAACTCACATCTCAAGAGCAACAGCTTCAGGACTCTGACAGTTTCGCAGACATTGTGTGTGGGTTTGCTGCAGCTATTTAAGGGCAGATTATGTAGAGTACATTTTTAACATCAAAAAGGAAAACATTTTCTTTGCAAAGTAGGAGAGGGCTCAGGAAGAGGAAACTTCGTTTAACTCAAGTTAAAAACTGGTCACGGAATAAGAACTATTCCCGTGCAGTGCGACACTATGCATGTCACATCTTTCGAAGTTTCTGAGACAAAACTGGAGAATTAAAAATATATATAAAGTATTATAAAAACTTACCTCAGAAAGAGGCTGTAAGTTTGGTCTCAGGAAATATGTAATTGCCGCTATCTGAATTGCAAAGAATGGCAGAGCCCAATTCTCTCTCAAGGGGATGGTAAACTCAACTCTCGTAGTATCTATTCTGCACAGAGAAAACACAAATGGCCAAAGGAATCATTTTTACTATAATTAGCTGAAAGCTTTCCTAAAGGGAAAGATATAGGACATTAACTATACTTAGATTCTGGTTGTCAGTTCTCGACAGTAATGATACATCCTCATCATTATCATCCCTGTAATACCAAGTTGCACTGGGAAAATGTAAGGAACCTGTCCCCAGGTATGCAGCTAGCTAAGTGGTGGAACTGGGGTCCAATCCACGGTGGTGATTCCAAACCCCATGGTTAACTGCCTCACACGTTTATTTCCTTCCAACTTCATTAGTGCAAACTGGCATTGTTTTGCATTCTCCCTCTCCGTGTTTCTCTAGTGCTTAAATCTGAATCTTAAATTTGTCACTGGTAATAATTTTTGAAAGAGCCTCTTGTCCCTCTGGAACAGAAACCGCCAGAGGGCAAGTACAGTTGAGCCTTCACCTTTAGTTACCCAGTACCAAAAGCATCCCCACACATACTGGGCACTCAATACATGTCTTTTATTTACTTTAATAGAACAACAAATTTGCCTTTCATTTACTCGTAGCAGGAATAATATGTTAAAATGTTAAGAGGCAGTATACTCTTGGGTGTTTTCATACCCTGCATTTGAATTCTGACCGAGACTTAGCTGGGTGTATGTGTCTATGACTTTATCAGTATATAAAAGGACACAATTTTGTAAGTAATATGTGTGTTTGTGTGTGTGTGTGTGTGTGTGTGTGTGTGTGTAAGCTTAACCTTTTAAGCTTTAATTTTCTCATCTCTAAAATGTTAATAGTATCTACCCTATAGGGTTGTTAAAAGAATATAAATAAAGCATTTTGTAAAGTGGTTGGCATACAGTAAGCACTCAATAAGGTTATATTAAAAAGTAATTTGCTTAGGATTATAAAGTAAAATCAATATTAGAACTTGTGCTCAAGTTTTAAGACTCGTACTGAACATTGGTGTTGCTACTGTAGATCAGGAAATTAATCAATACATCTTGACTATGTTTTTTAAAAAGTGCTATTTAGTGCTCTTGTATTTAGAATGATAGATATTAACTAAGCAACATAAGAACTTCCCTGCATCTGAACAGTCCTTTATGCTTTGTTAATTATGAGCGGCACACAGCCCTATTAAGGTTAACAGTAAAGATATCATTAAACGTCTTTAAGAGATGAGATATGTGGCCGGAGAAACATTGATCACACATCAAACTGTAGTACGACTGGAATTATCATGGTGATTCTCCTGACCTATAATTCAATGTTCTGTCCCTCAGCTGGAAATATACATAAGAAGAACTTTCTACCTTGCTAAAGAAGACAAGTACACAGCACTACGTAAACCAAAGAGAAAATACTCCTACATAAACAAACGTGGCAGAACAACTTCCTTTGAACTGGAAATGAGGTAACTGTGTTTTAACTTACGTCTTCAAAAGGGAGATGAGAAAACGGATTCCAACTCACCTATTCGTGACATACCAGAAAGCTGCCAGCAGTCCTGACAGCCACGTGCCACTAAGGAGCCAGCTGGTTATGTAAAGGGCTGTGACATAGATCGCCTGCAGTCCAAACAAGGTGTAAATATAAAAATAAACTGGCTCTAAATATTTCTGAAGAAAGGAACAAGAAAAAATATTTGTTACGGAAGCCCTAATCCTTTTCACTGTCACTTAAAAAATATGATAGTAGAGGGGTGCCTGGCTGGCTCGGTCAACAGAGCAATGTGACTTTTTTTTTTAATTTATTTTTTTGATGTTTATTATTTGAGAGAGAGAGAAAGAGAGAGAGAGAGAGAATATCCCAAGCAGGCTCTGTGATGTCAGCATTGGAGCCTGACGTGGGGCTCAATCTCATGAACCGTGAGATCATGACCTGAGCCAAAAGCAAGAGCTGGCCACTTAACCGACTGAGCCGCCCAGATGCCCCAGAGCATGTTGACTCTTAATCTCAGGGTCACAAGTTTAAGCCCTAAATTGGACATGGAGCCTACTTAAAAAAAAAAATTGAAAAAATATATGACACTGGAAATGTAATATTTGGAATCTTGGTGTTAATTACAAGCAATAAACATACATCATCAGTCCTTTTTGTGCAAAAGTGTGTGGGCAGGCAGCCTTTCTTCCCCCCAGCAGAGTAGAAGAGGGAAAGGAACCCTCGAGGGCTCTGGCTTCATTCTTTAGACAAACTGTACGTCTACCTTTGCCCAGGATTGCCTCATTCACACGAAGCGGTCATTGTGATTTGCTAATTTCCAGTTTTTAAATTTCAAGGATAACTGAGGAGTGACTGATTACACGTTTCTAAATGAAAATATGTACCAGTCTCTAGACTGCACACATATATGATAAGCCAGGAAGTATCTATGTAAAAAATACCTTATAAAAACAAGTAAAAAGCAAAGTTCACAACATATCTGGAGAACACTGGGATACTGTTGCTTTTTTACCAAGCCAGCTGAATATCAGAATAACGTATGTGAAAGTTTCAACTTAAGATAGCAGATTTTGACTTTCATGTGATATTAACAATTCAGTGTCACAGAACATAACATACCTGTATGGGTAGAACTCTATATAAAATACTGAGAAAAACTTCTTGGTAAATATTCATTCGTTGGAGAAGGTTAATTGTCCTCATAGACTCAGTTTTGTTATCATATATTAAGCCATGAAAACCTAAGGTTGATATTTGAAAGATCAGGAAAAAATAATTATAAATTATTCATTCATTTAAAACCATCCATAGATTCTTTAGTGTGTGCCAGAGAATGTGCTAGGCATTGGGGATATAACAGTAAGCCAAAAACACAGTCCCACCCTCAAAGAGCTTACTGTATATTAGATGGACATTTACATGTTTACACAAACATAGGTAAATTATAATTCTCGTGCATACAATGAAAAAGAAAAGCTCCTATGTTCTGTTATAATAATGTAGGCAAGAGGATTTTATATCCCTGCTCTGTCCTCCTGCCATGAGGCCTACAATACCTCTTCTGGGGGTGTAAGTAGCCTCCCCCGCTTCCCTGGGATAGGTTTGGCCATTTGACTTGCTCTGACCAATGGCATGTGAGAGGATGTGACATCTTTTAATAAAAGATGATGCATGTTTCCACCAGCAGTGTGGCTATTTCCCTCTGTCATGACAACAGCAGGTTCCAAACGGGGGCTGGATAATAAAAGCAAGAGATAAACCTGTTGTTGCAGAATTCTGTGGCTATATCGAGGTCATATACCACTGCAACCAAGCTGAGTAATTAATAGAAGGCATGAAGAGATAGTTCATAGAAGAAAATATGCATATAGTCCTTACACATATGAAAAGACGCTCAACCTTGCTCCTACTGTAAGTGCAAATTAACACTACACTGAGATACCATTTCTCACCTATCAGCTTGGAAAAAAAAATTCAGTCTGACAACAGGGGCACCTGGGTGGCTCAGTCGTTTTAAGCGTCTGACTCTTGATCTCGGCTCAGGTCCTGATCTCATGATTCGCGAGAGGGAGCCCTGCACTGGGTCCTGTTTGGGATTCTCTCTCTCCGGCTCTCTCTCTCCCTCCCCGGCATGCTCTTTCTCAAAAAAAAAAAAAAAAAAAAAAAACTTAAAAAAAGAAGTCTGACGACATACTCAGTGTGGTTCTAAGGAAGTAAGGTCTCTCATACGCTACAGTCGGGAAAACAATTTTAGCACCACCAAGCAAAATTACATGTGCATTTACCTTTTGATCTGGCCTAGAAATCAGTCCTAAAGACAGACTGGCAAAAACACAGAAGAACACGGGCCTCAGATCATTCCTGCAGTGCCTTCTTTAAAAGCAAAAGATCAGAAGCAACCAGATGTCCATCAGCAGGAGGTGTTTTGGACTGAACTGTATCCCTCCAAATTTCTGTATTAAGGCCCAAACCCAATGCGTATTTGGATAGGGTCTATAAGGAGGTAATGAAGGTTAAGAGACGTCATAAAGATAGGGCCATAATATGATAGGACTGGTGTCCTCAGAAGAGGAACAGACAAGAGAGAGCTCTTTTGCTTTCTCTGTGCACACATACAGGGGAAAGGCCAAGTGAGGACACGGCAAGAAGGTGGCCATCTACAAGCCAGGAAGAGAGGCTTTACCAGAAACCAACCCTGGCAGTAACTTGATCTTGGACTTCAGCCTTCAGACCTGAGAGAAAATCAATTTGTGTTGTTTAAGCCACCTGGTCTGTTATGGCAGTCTTGCCAGACTAACAGAGGCGTGCTACAGACTGTCTGTGTCCCACCAGAACTCATAAGCTGAAGCCCTAACCCCTAACGTGATGGTATTTGGAGGTGTGGCCTTTGGGAGGTAATTAGGGTTAGACAAGGTCATGACAGTGGGGCCCTCGTGACGGGACTAGTGACCTTGTGGGAAGAGACACCAGAGCTGGCTCTCTGTCTCTGTCTTCCACGTGAGGGTGCAGCGAGAGGTGGCTAACCGCAAGCCAAGAAGAGACTCTTCACCACAACCAGGATTGGAACTCTAACCTCAGACTACCTGCTTCCAGAACTCTAGGAAGCTAAATTAGTTTTTTTTAAGCCACCCAGTCCATGGTATTTTGTTATGGCAGCCTGAGCAGATGAAGACAAGAAAGCTACCTGAATAAACTATGGTTATCCACACAAACGGAGTACTATGCAATTACAAAAAGAATTAGGAGTATCTTCATGTTATATTATAGCGTGATCAAGATTTTTGACAAATGAAAAAGCGAAAAAAGGAGAACAGTATATACAGTAATAAAGGAGATATATGAATATATAAAGTACTTGTTTATATTAAAAATACTGAGACTAGGGGAAAAATACTGATAGTAGAAGAATAAAACAAAATCTAAAAAAAATGGTTACTTAAAGAGTGTAGAAGGAAATAAGATGGAAGGGGTGGGGGTGGGGGGAAGGACACTTCCCTGAATGCTCCCTGTTTTACTGTTTGACTTTGGAACCATGTAAAATAAACTTTTTTTAGAAGTATAAAAAACCAAAATAAAATTTTTTTACAAAACAATCCTGGAAAAAACAAAAGAAATATAAAACAAACCTATTAAGTTGGTGGCTTGGTCACACAGAAAGAACTCTTTCCAATGACAGAGGAACGTGAAAAAAAATTGTATATATATACACACAGACATACACACGTAGTTGGTTTTATCTTAAGGACAAAAAGAACTATGAAGACAGCCTGAATTGTTTTCAGGTAATCATATTAGAAGCAACATAATTACTACTGCACTGAAAGTATTGTTGTGTGTGTGTGTGTGTGTGTATACACACTGTGTGTATATGCATAGTTGTACACAACAGCTAAATGATAATGTTAATATTGTAAGAAACCAAAATTTTCAACTTAAGAAGAGATACAAATATAAAATCAAAAAAAGTAAAAACACTGTTATACTAACTTTGAACTGAAAATAACTATATTCCTATTTTCTCCTAGGAAAAAAAATTCACATCTCCTGCCTCTTCTCACTAAAAAGGACTGGAAACAAGGACCAATCTAGTAGTAAAAAGTATCCCTACCATCCATCCAAACTGTGGGCTCTAAATAGCCACTAAAGAGAACTGGGTTCCTTGGAGAAATGGTGGATCCTAGGTCAGGGTGGAGATACACAAAGTGGATAAGAAATATCTTGTCATGCCAAAAAGCGAGGGCGTTTTCAACAACTCCTGGAATCATGTCAAAAAGACAGCAGCCAATCTGAAGGGCATCCCGCTGACCAAAGATTGGACAATTTAAATAAGAAGAATAATGCAAAAGATCGAAACACATCAAAGATGTTAAAAACCCATGCTTTCTGATGATATATAAAAGGCAAAACCTTTAGCGGATGCAAGAGGGCAACTCATGCTAAAACACAGGGAAAGGAGCAATCCAACCTTTTCTTTAGGAACTGAAATTCTGAGTTACCAAACAGTTGATGAGAAATCATTGTTCTCTAGAGATGAATTCCCTCTGATAATGACGGAAGGAATTACAGAATTCAAATATTACTGTCCTTAGGAAGTTAACGGCTTTAGGTAATGGTCACCAATGGTGCTAACCCATCAGAGGAAAGGCTAAATGAGAACTTAGTATTGGATCAGGCTAAACCCTAAAAGAGATGGTGCACATTATGTGCCCCACTGTGGAAGTGGGCACCACGTGTTTGACAGAACCTAGACCCGAGCACGCCTCCAGACCCAACTACCAATTCATAGGAGATACAGGCAACAGAGAATCATGAAATGACACCACGGGGCTCCTGAAATATCCAGAAAGTGAAAAACTATCAGACAAATGAATCTGGGGTTTCAACAAAAAATTACAAGAAAAAAAGATGGAAAGAAACCTACAGATTAAAGGAAACAAGGAGACAGAGCAAATGACTGCAATGTGTGGACTTTATTTGGATCTCAAAAACTGTATTAAAAATCTGCAAGACAATCAGGAAAATGAGAACACTGACTGGGTATTTGATAGTAAGAAATTTCCCAATAACAATTGGGATATCACAAGTGTGATAATGGTAACATGGTAATATTATGAAAGGGGTTGCCACCCTTTAAAGAAATACACTGATATATTTACAAATGCGGAATATGACGTCTTGGGGTTTTTCCAAAACAATCCAGCCTGAAGATGGCGGGTAGAGAGGAGACAAGATTGGTCATGAGTTGGTAACTGTGGTAGCTGGTGACAGACAGGTGGAAATCCATCAGAGGAGTCTCTCTACCCTTTTATACGTTTGGAATTTTCTAGAAGGAAGATCTTAACAAATGACTTAGACGAAATGAAACAGAGGAACCAATGAGTTTGTGGTGATAGAAAATACTCATATTTACCTTTAAGAGCAACTCTGAACTTTAACACTACTGGTATTTTGACAGTTGGGGCCTGATAATTCTTTGTTCTAGGGACATTGTAGGATGTTTGGCAATATCTGTCGCAGTTCCGTCCATTCCAGTAGCACGATCTTCCCAATCTACCCCAGCTGTCACAACCAAAAATGTATCTGCATGTTTCAGATGTCTCCTAGGGACACAACTGACCCTCCATAAGAACCACCACTTTAGAGGATGCTAGAGAAGCAAATCACAACTTTGAGAACTCACTGACTCATTTTTCTCAGTAGTCACATTCTATTAAGTTGCAGTGAAAACTGAATTAGCAGTACTGAGCCCTGTAGGAAATACAGGGTTATGTTCTTATGAGCCTCTGGTCATGAAGTGATCGACATATCACCTTGATTTACATGTTTCTGTTTAAAGACGTCTTCTTTAACGTATACTAGCAATTCATTAACATTGAACACATGGCCAACAGTATCTAACTCATAACTGAACAAAGCTTATCTGACAAACGTGTTTTCTCAGTGTGCCTTCTTCACAGCCTGCTTGCACTCAGGAACTCCAGACAGTGATTTAGCACTACGCTGGGGGCCATTTTAAACCACAAAATCACCAACAAAAAGCACAAAAATGCAAAAAACATGGCCCCAGGTGGACTGTGAACAGGACGCTGTAGTATGAGAGCTGAACACAACAGCAGGGCTCCACCTTGTTGGACCTCAGCTGGGAACGTGCCCATCAGGTGATGAAAATGTTTTGCTGCTCTGCACAAGCCTGCGAATGACTGCAAAAGCACCACAAATACTGATTCTGGGGTCACAAATACGTGTTAGTGCGTGAGTTTGGAAATATGGACTCTATGAATAACGAAGATCAACTGTATGGGGAAAGAAAATCAGCACTTAGCCTGCCTTTTTGTATAAACCGTACCTCAGGGTCACCAAATAGTTGATGAGGAAGAGGTTTCTTAAGTAACAGAGTTCCAGCTAACAAATACAAGAGGAATGCAGAATGTCACTTTTGTTAACTACTGAAATAGTGGGTATAGGCAGTGAGCATCAGTGGCTGCTAAAACCACTCAGTGAAAGGCTGATGGGTAATTAGCCTTATTGCATAGGAACCAACTGGTTATATTTATGGCACAAAAAGAAAGATAACATTTCATGTCTCCCACTGTAATAAAATTAGGAGAAGTACTAAACATCACCTGTGAAGAATTCTTGCCAAAAATGTATCTGAATCCAAGTAAAACCTAGCAAATGTCCAAATATGCATTTGGAGCATATCTGTCAGGTGGAGCATATCAAACATAGATTAAGTAGGAGAGATCCTTTTTGGGGTTCTGTTAGATGGAGTAAAGGTAACGGGTACGGGCTCTAAACCACTTACAAACAGTGAAAATGTGGGAAAATGGTAACTGCAAGGTAAGGGACTGAATGGGAACATTGGGGACAAGGACAACTGTAATTTTTGTTTGTATTACCAAAACGCTTCCTGTTTTTAGACACTACTCCTTCACCTGCGAAGACTTTTTCCAAAATGATCAGGAGAAAAACCAGCAGCAAAACCAGGAAATCAGAAACAGATGAATTCAGAGATGAGTAGAGCTGAGGAGAGGAGAGTTACATTAAGTATCATATAACTGCTTCCAGAGCCAAACACTGATGATGTTGGCAGGGAAAAACTACACAAGTTCACAGAAAAGCTACACAAGTTCTATAAAGCATTCTAAATGCTTTAGTGCAAAAGTATGTTTGGCGGAAATAGCGGAAGGGGTGAAGCAGATCCCACTAAAGTCATCAGCTATAATTACCTTGCATGAGGGTCGGAGCCTGCAGCATTTGCTTGTAGTAGGAGTAATACAGTCCACATTCTGTTCTGAATGAGATCTCTCGCTCCACTTCCTGAAATAAAGTGAGGTCTACTGGGTTTACATGACCTAGTTTGTTTTTTTAAATCTATCGTCACTGTAGAAACGGGATCCAGAACTACAACTTAAAAGGAAAACAAACAAGCAAGCAAACACACAAAACCTCTCAAAATATAATCTTAAGAAATTTTGGCAAACAAGAACAATAGAAGGCTGATGATTGTTGAAGCTGGGCATGTATTACAGGAGTTTATTATACAATTCTCTCTGCCTTTGTGGATGTTTAAATTTTCCATAACAAACCATTAAAAATGGTTTTTTAACATTTATTTATTTTTCAGAGACAGAGCACAAGTGGCGGAGGGGCAGAGAGAGAGGGAGACTCAGAATCTGAAGCAGGCTCCAGGCTCTGAGCTGTTAGCATAGAGCCCCGTGCGGGGCTTGAACTCACAAACCGTGAGACCATGACCTGAGCTGAAGTCAGATGCTTAACCGACGGAGCCACCCAGGCACCCCCATAACAAACCACTTTAAAACATGGAGACAACTGATTCCATCTGCATTGATGTTTCAGAGTTAAGGTTTTTCTTTTATTTCACACAAATTAAAACTTAAAAAAAAAAAAAACCATATCACCCATTCTTATGTAATATTAGAATCAAAATAGGGACAATATAAAAAAATCTCCCAAGTGAAAAGAACTATAATTGCGTTAGACACCTACCTAAAAGCTAACCGTATTATGTAAGATTAATAATTTTCCTTTTATTCTAAGAACATAAGGTACTCTTAGTAAAATGAGGCAGACCTTTTACATGTGAATTTCAGTTTGACAAATATAACCTTGGTGGAAAGACACTCTTGTAGGGAAACAGATACAAAGAAATATTCAATTTTGTAAAACTGAAAATTTAAAGTGATACCTACTAGTCAATTTGGTTGTAAGGTGCCATCAAGAAATTTAAAATTTAAATTAACGAAATACGGAGGCAACTGGTAAGGAGGATGGGGAAGACATTCTGGACTAGTCGTATTACTATTCTTAGATACTATAGTTCATGTATGTAAAAAGCAGTGTAAGTGAATGAAAATTGTAACATGTCATTATAGGTTCTCTTACACCAACGTTCGAAGAGCCAGGTCCTGGAATCTGGCACACACTGTCTGAAATGCATCTCCATCTATGTGCTTCCTACCGCAACAGATCCCTATTCCACAAACCCAATTTTATTGGGGGAGGATGATAAACACGAAACATGGTATGTTCTAGAGGATAAGCTGCTTCTAATACATCTTTGGTTTCCCCTATCTCTAACTATTTTTCAAATCATAATAAACATCTCATGAAAAGAGCCACCCAAGCTATTTATCTTCAGACCTGAAATTATTTAATGTACTCCTTCTACCCTTTAAATATTTCTCCTACCCTTAAAAAATATATAAATTGATTCATGAATAAAGCATTGAGTAAGTACTCAGTTATCCGAGTATAAATGTCCAATTATTGACCTTCAGAAACAAACTTATGTTTTATCATTGTTAACCCTTCTTTAAAAAAACAAGAGGAGGGGCGCCTGGGTGGCTCAGTCGGTTGAGCGTCCGACTTCGGCTCAGGTCATGATCTCGAGGTAGTTCGAGCCCCACGTCAGGCTGTGTGCTGACAGCTCAGAGCCTGGAGCCTGCTTCGAATTCTGTGTCTCCCTCTCTTCCTGCCCCTCCCCCCACTCATGCTGTCTCTCTCTCTCTCTCTCAAAAATAAATAAACATTAAAAAAATAAAAAAATAAAAAACAAGAGGAGGGTGGAGTACCAAAACCTTATTTACTGGGCTTCCTTCTGTAGGAAACAAATTTATCTTGGGGAAATCAAACATGGAAAACAAGGACCGGGAGGGTTCTGAAATTCACTTTCATTGGCACCCTCGCTTTATAAAAAGGACAATATGTGATGGAGCTCTTTTAGCTTCTGCATTTGCTACTGATTTGTGTTGTTATCTTTCATAGCAGTAAAGGCGATTCTTAGCAGTCATGTTAATCTGTTCATCTTTAATTTTTGAGAAAAACTGCTCTATTGCTTTTCATAACACAAAACTAAACTGGTATCGCCTGTTTCTACAATGTTCACACTCCTACTAGGTCAAGTAGCCATAGAGGCTGTGAATTGATGTTAACTGAGCAAATGTTAGCTTTTGTTCATGCATATCAGGGAAAAAACCCACAAAGTTTAATTACATTCGGTTTCTTCTCTCCAGCTGCCTTTCAGTGTTCAAAGCACGGCTGTCTTCAATGGAATACTCTTAACGTCAAACCTACATCCCCAAATCAAACTGGAGAGCCAGATCAATCACTCACGTGAAGGGGGCTTCATATCCAACATGGCTCAAGAATACAGGAAGAGTGACTTCATAAAGATGGAAAAACAGAAAAAACCCACCACTCCAGGTACAAAGGTAGAAAGCTTTTGTGCCCCACCCCTCTCTTTAATACACCCAGAAAGCGTAAGGAACAGAGGGGGTCCTAATTAGTAAAAAAGCATTCACACATGATTAATTGGTAATCTTGGCACCAGCTGTATGGAACCAAATGCTATACTTCATGAGACAGACACTTGCAAGCTTTACATCTGCTTCATGCTAAGAGAACATCTGCTTTACTCATTCAAACACTTTTCCAGTTTTACAGCAATTTACACTTTGCCTGGTGGATCGTGCCAATGAAAATGTACACCAATAGAAGTTACCCTCTAAAGAATGCAACATGAACAAATACTTCATATTTTCATTTCCATCAGTTCCACAGGGAAAGTGATGTCGGGAGAATGAAAACATTTCTTCTGGAGATAATGACAGAAAGAAACAGACAAAAGCGGTGTTATTTTTAAGGAGCTGTACAACGAAAACCATTTAATAGTAGTTTAATAGTAATTTGACAAAAATACTAAAAGGAAAAAGCATTAAAACAATGACTGCTCACAGTGAGTGATCTGGGTCCCCTAGAAACACACAAAATGTAACAGCGCCTTTTAGGCAAATGACACCACATCTGCCAAAGGAAACCTCGCGTTAGTTTTTAAGACTCTTCATGTAAATAACTTTTGTTTACAAAAACTGTGTCCAAACTGAGTAGGCTGCTGGTGGTGGGGAAGCCACGGAAAGACCAACTTTACAAATGCAGTCTGTTTCAGGAGCAGGTAACAAATCATCTCACCAAGAAACAGTAGCTCACGATAAAGACAGCTGTTCTTAAAGTTTCGTACTGGGAACCATGCCCTTAGCAGACATTCTTCAACGTTTATTTATTTTTGGGACAGAGAGAGACAGAGCATGAATGGGGGAGGGGCAGAGAGAGAGGGAGACACAGAATCGGAAACAGGCTCCAGGCTCTGAGCCATCAGCCCAGAGCCCGACGTGGGGCTGGAACTCACGGAGCGCGAGATCGTGACCTGAGCTGAAGCCGGACGCTTAACCGACTGCGCCACCTAGGCACCCAGCAGACATTCTTTTTTTTTTTTTTTGATTTTTTTTTTCAATGTTTATTTATTTTTGGGACAGAGAGAGACAGAGCATGAACGGGGGAGGGGCAGAGAGAGAGGGAGACACAGAATCGGAAACAGGCTCCAGGCTCTGAGCCATCAGCCCAGAGCCTGACGCGGGGCTCGAACTCACGGAGCGCGAGATCGTGACCTGGCTGAAGTCGGACGCTTAACCGACTGCGCCACCCAGGCGCCCCAGAGCAGACATTCTTAAGGCATGTACTCTGTTCATTGTCTGGTGAGCCCCGTCCATCTGTCAGATGGAATGATCTTGCCCTAGGGCTGAGAGCTTCATGTGGGGGCAGGCTGGGGACAGGCTGGGCTACTGCTGACAGCACACCCCCCGCACCCCCGGCACCCACCGGGCTCACACAGAAGCATCCACCACTCTTGGTACCACTGGACTTGCCACTTGGCTAGTTAACTACGTATTCTAGAGAGTCCTTGCTGAGCGAGAGTATTCAGTGGGAAGATATGCAAATTCCGTAACATCAAACGAATATGAGAATAACAGTGGAAAATATTAGCATAAGAAAAGACTGAAAAAAACTGGTAAAAATTGAGTGACATGAGTGGTTTTTTAGCTAAATGAGAATTATTTTTCCTTATCACTGAACATTGCTGGGGAAACAAAGGTACAAAACTTTAGTCCTCGACCCCAAGGGGTTTAGGTTTCAATGAGAAAGAATAATGCATTTTTGTAAGGAAAATGACTATTGAAGGAAAGGTATCAATTAGAAGGAATGAAGAGCCTTTTGCCTTCACTATTTTTTTTAAATGTTTATTTTAAGAGAGAAAGAGTGAGCACGCACACGAGGGAGAGAGTCAGAGAAAGAGGGAGAGAATCCCAAGCAGGCTCTGTGCTGTCAGCGCAAAGCCTGATGTGGGGTTCCTTCCCACAAACAATGAGATCATGACCTGAGCTGAAATCAAGAGTCGAACGCCCAACTGACAGGGCCACCCAGGTGCCCCTGCCTGACCTATTAAACCAGCTCCCACTGGATTCTGGGTTTCTAATTGGTCTCTTTTTCCTCTATCTTCCTCATTCATTCATTCAACAAACAGCTACTGACCAAAAAGTGACAAGCGTTCTCTTGCTGAGATTCAGTAGGGAACAAAGGAGACGCAAATCTTTGTGTTCATGGAATTTATAATCTAGAACAGAGGGAGAACAAATAAACGTGTAAAATATAAAAAGCAGAAGAGGGGGATGGCGAGGGGTCGGGTGTTGTGATCTTGCAGTTGGGTGGGGAAGGCCGCACCGATGAAGTGACTACTGAACAGAGATCTGAAGAGGCGGGGCAGTGAGCCATGTGGAGGAGGGCCTGTGGGTCGCACAGGACAGCTCATGTACACCTTGAAGAACAATGAGGAAGGCAGTGTGGTTTGAGGTGGAGGGAGCAAGGAAGGTCGGGGGCGGTAGGGCAGAGTGGTGTGAAATAACATGGGGCTGGACACCCAGTCCTGCTAGCTAACTAGGACTCCAGGCTTGTACTCTGAGCTAGGTGTGTGCGTGGGGAGGTGAAGGAGGTCAGGAGTGTGGTTTCAGACCTGCTGAGCTGGACTGTGAAGGGCTCTGAGCTGCTGTAATAATCCCGGTGGGGATATGGGTTGTGAGAGGTGATCACACACTGTTAAAGGGAAACGGACAGGGCTTCACTTGAGAGAACCAGGACTGTTCAAGGGCAGGAGCCCCGAGCCGCCGGAGGACGAAGCTGCAATGTACAGAGATGGAGGTGTCAGGAGAAACACCTGAGGGCAGGTACAGTCAGGCGTTTGATGTGGACTTGTCAAGTTCGAAATGCCTGTTGGACATCCCAACTCAGGTGGTCAAGCAGGTGGCTGTATATACAAGTCTGGAGTTCAGGGGGAGATATGAGCAGGAGACAGACATTCGGGGGCCATGAGCGTAGTGATGGTATTTAAAGCTATAGGTAAGACTGTTCTTAGAAATGACAAATGGACAGAAAAGTACAGAGCTGAGCCCTGGATTCTCTGCCAACAAGAGGTCAGAAGGCTGAGGGGTAGCCTGTGAAGGAGCCAAAGAACCACCCGGAGAGGGAGGAGAAAATCCAGGAGAACCCGCGTCCTGGAGTCCAGGAAAAATGAGGACTGAGACATGACCACTAAACTGAACAACAGGAACTTTTAGAGAGCAGTGCCATGGCTGAAGCCTGCCTGGGGTGGGTTCAAGATAGAGATCGAGAAGAGAGGAATAGAGACTATGGGACTGCACGCTTTCTGGGTGTGTTTGGGTGTTAAGGTGAGCAGAGCAACGGACAGTAGCTGAAAGAGAAGATGGGGACAGAAGAGCCTTCCCGACCCCAGGACGGGAGAAGGCAGGGGAGACTCAACTGCCAGAGGGATGTAACTTGGCCGAAGGCAGGGGAGCAGATGCCACCCACAGGGTGACAAGTCGGTGCACACGGGCACAGATCCAGGCAGATGTGGGGCTGAAGCACGTGGGAGGTCTCTTCAGCTTGCTCCTCCTTCCTCAGTGGACAGGGTTCCCGAAATGCTACCTCCAAATACGGCACCTTGACTTACTGAGTATCTTAAGCTGAAGGAATGTGAGAAATGGCAGGTGCAGGAAGGCTCTCTGCCTCTCCCTGGTCCCCTGAAGCAGGTCCTAAGACTGTCTTGTGAAAGGTGCACTCCCTCTACCCGGAGGAAAAGAAATCCTTATCTCCGAAGGTGGAGGGGCATGGAGAGGAATCTGAACAAACAGTCTTTGCTAACTAAGTTCAGCCCCTTTTCTTCCTATGATATTTTCCACGTTCTACTCTTTGTCAAATCTAGTATTAAAACGCTCAGGTTTAACCATTTCTTCACGTCTTCATTTCCTTATGAAGGTTCTAGTGTCACGTAAAACTTGTCTTAAGTAAATTTGTACACTTTTCTCTTGTTAATCTGTCTTTTGTCAGTTCACCTGACAGAACCCCAGCCAGAGGACGCAGGAGGGCAGTGGGTTCCCCTCCACAGTGAAACAGGAAGCAATGTAACCCTGGGGAAGGTCTGGGGGGAAAAGCAGGGAACAACAGGTTAGAACGGTCGTCTAGGAGAGCTGGGGGGTTAATGGACAAAGGAAGCGTAACAGGACTGCCACGCAGCACTTTTAAAAACTGACAAATTTGGGGGCGCCTGGGTGGCTCAGTCGGTTGAGCATCCGACTTCAGCTCAGGTCATGATCTTGCGGTCCACGAGTTCAAGCCCCACGTCGGGCTCTATGTGGACAGCTCAGAGCCCGCAGCCTGCTTTGGATTCTGTCTCCCTCTCTCTCTGCCCCTTCCCTGCTCATGCTCATGCTCTGTCTCAAGAATAAATAAAAGCATTAAATTTTTTTTTTAAATCTGACAAGTTTTAAAATAAAATATTTTGGTTTCTGTATATTTAAATGTGTATTTAGTCCCTGCTACTGAGTTTTCTTATTGCTTGTAATAATTTTTCAGATTCTCTTGTGATTTCCAGGTATATAATGACATGACCTACAAGTAATTTTACTTCCTCCTTTCCGATTTTTATACTTTTTACTTCTCCTGTTTATATTGCTGGTACCTCCAAAGCAACGTTAAACAATAGTACTAACAGCTTTGGCTTGAGATACGCCTCTAGCCACATGTGCCTACTTAAATTTAATTAAAACTAAAAATTCAGTTTCTCAGTTTTTGAACACAAATGGGTAACGGCTAGAGTATTAGTAATACAGCATGAAGAACTTTTCATCATCACAGAAAGTTCTGCTAGATAGATACCACTGTTCTAGTGTTTCCCTATGGGGAAGGTCTTAGCATCTGGTCTGAAATGTATTCATGCCATATTAAAAAAAAAAAAGGATGCATCTATTTTTTTAAGTTTTACCAAGACAGAATTCACATACCATACAATTCACCCATTTAAAGTGTACAATTCAATGACTTTTACTGTACTCACAAAGTTATACATGCATCACTACAATCAATTTTAGACCATTTCATTACCCCTAAAAAGAATCACCACTCGGAGTCATCACCCTACAAATCCCCCATGCTTTGTAGCACTGGGCAACACTAATCTACTTTCTATCTCTTTAGGTTGGCTTCTCCGGGACAGTCCGTAAAGTGAAATGACACAATATGTGGTCCTTTGGGCCTGATTTCATTCGTTCGGCATGTTTTCGAGGCTCCTCTAATGCTGCGGCATGTATCACTCATTGCAAAATCGCCAAATAATATTCCATTGTATGGATGTAACACATTTTACTTACCCATTCCTCCCTTAGTGGACACTGAGGTTGTTTCCTCTTTGGGCCATTATGAAAAACACTGCTATGAGTATTCATGTACAAGTTTTTGTGTGGCTATGTTTTCCTTTTTCTTGGGTATTTCCTTAGGAATGGGACGGCTAAGATCATTTGAGAACTGTTTCACTGTTTGAGGGTTGCTAGACTGCTTACCAAAGTGGTTGCATCATTTTACATTCCAATCAGCACTGTAAAACATTCCAATTTCTCCACATCCTTGTCAACACTTGTTATTACGTGTCTTCTTATTACAGCCCTGCCAGTGGATGTGAAGTGTTATCTCATTGTGGGTTTGAGTAGAACTTCCTGACAGGCTAATGATGTTGAGCATCTTTTTTGCATGTGCTTTTTTAGCCATTTGTATATCATCTTTTGCAACATGTCTATTCAAGTCCTTTTCTCATAAAAAAAAATTGGGCTGTGTTTTCATTATTGAATTGTTATAGTTCTCTCTGTATTCCAGATTCAGATCCCTTATCCGGCATATGATCTGTAAATATTTTCTCCCTGAGTGGTGTCTTTTCGTTTTGATTGTATGCTTTGGGGCACAAAACTTTCTAATGCTGAAGAAGTCCAATGTAACCATTTTTCCTTTCCTTTAGTCACTTGTGCTTTTGGTGTATCTAGGATGGCCGAGCCTAACCCAAAGCCATGATGACTTATTCATGTTTTCTTTGCATTTTACTTTTTAAAATATAATTTACTGTCAAATTGGCCAACATACAGGGTGTACAGTGTGCTCTTAGAAGCTTCAGAGTTACATTTAGGTCTCTGACCCACTGTGAGTTCATCTGTGTGTGTGTACGAGGAAGGGGTCCAATTTCCTTGTTTTACACGTGAATATCCATTTGTCCTCTGATCACTTGTTGCAAAGACTATTCTTTCTTCATTTAACTGTCTTGGCATCTTTGTTGAAAATCAATTGGTCATAAATGTAACGGTTTATTTCTGGACTCTCAATGCTATTTCATCTACCCTAATGCCAGTCCTACACTGTCTTGATTATTGTTGTGAGTCTTCTAACTTTGTTGTTTTTTTTTTTTTCAAAACTGCTTTGGCTATTCTGGGTCCTTTCAGTTTCCATATAAATGTTAGGGTCAGCTTGTCAACATTTGCAAAAACATCCCATTTTGAGAGGGATCAATCAGATCTGTACACCAACTTGGGGAGTATTGCTATGTTAACAATCTTGTCTTCCAATTCACGAACATGGTTTAAATTTTATACTTCTTTTGTTCAATTTATTCCTAAGTATCTTATCATCTTCTTGCTATTATAAAAGAAACTCTTGTTAATTTAATTTTGGTTTGCTCATTGCTACTGTATAAAAATACAATTAGCTTTTGTGTATTGATCTTGTATCCTGCAACCTGGATAAACTCATTTATTAGTTCTAATAGTTTTTTTTAGTGAGTTCTATATAGAAGATCATGTTTTCTACGGAGCCAGTTTTACTTCTTCCTTTCCAATTTGGAGGTCTTTTGTTTCATTTTCTTGCCCAATTTCCCTGATTAGGGCCTCTAGTATAGTGCTGAATAGAAATGGCTAGAGCAGACATTCTTGTCTTGTTCCTAACCTTAGGGGGAAAACTTCCAATTTATTACCATTAAATATGATGTTAGCTGTTGGATTTTTGGCAGACGCCCTTTCTGAAGCTAAAGATCCCTTCTATTTCTAGTCTGTTGAGTGTTTTTTTTTATTATGAAGAGTTGGTGAGGGGTTCCTGGGTGGCTTAGTTGGTTGAGCATCTGACTTTGGCTCAGGTCATGATCTTGCGGTTCGTGGGTTCAAGCTCTGGGCTGGGCTTTGAGCTGACAGTGTGGAGCCTGCTTCGGATTCTCTATCACCCTCTCTGTCTGTCCCTCCCCCTCTCACTCTCTCTCTCTCTTTCAAAAATAAACATTAAAAAAAAAATGAAGAGTTGTTCAATTCTGTTAAATACTTTTTTAATGTCTTTTAAGATAATCACATGGTTTTTGTGTTTTATTCCATTGATGTCATGGGCTCATCTGGCCAATTCTTATTTTGTTACGTGTGTTACAAGAAAATGATACTATATTTTTTCCAAATACCATTTCTTGCATCTTTTGAAGTATGAACAGAACAAACAAGTGTATTACTAGATTTCTCAGCAATTGCCTTTAGTTTCCTGGTAGAAAAATGACTTTTTCATGGAGCGTTTTACTTTGAACGTGCAACCAGATTCTCTTTATTAGTATTAATTAGAAGTTTTGGTTCAACATATATATAAGTGGGATTAGTCTCTGAGCTTTGTTTTTTTATATTACCTACATTACACACAGTTGATTCTCACCATTCACAGATTTCTGATTTGCAAACCTGCCTACTAACTAAAATCTGTAACAACAAGATTGACAAAAAGTACTCGCTGTGCTTTTGCAGTCATGTGCAGAGCAGTGACATTTTGAGTTGCCTCATGTGCACGGTTCCAACTGTGCTCTGCCTCTTGCTCCAGCTGTCATACAGAAGTGATCCGAAGGTGACTGCGCTAAGGGGCAGTGCAGCACAGTGCCAGAAGCTCTGCGCCCAGGTGGATGGGGTTTCTATCCAACTCTGGTACCTGTTAGTGGGACGGCCTTAGGCAAGTCACTTAACAATTCTGAACCTCATTTTCTCTTTTATAAAATGAAGAAAACAGAATCTACCAGGAGTTCTTAGAACTTAAGACCTATGTGTGACACACATGCACGCATACATGCATGCACACACACATACACACACACACACACACACACACACACACACACACACACACACACGATTTCCCCAGGAGCAATGACTAGTATTCTCTAATTCAGTGTTCTCGGTGACTTTTAGAATATAACTGCTGGGAATAAGAAAAATTGACTGTAGTTATATTCTGATCCTCAGTTTTGGTGTGTTATGCCTGACTCATAAAAATAATCTAGAAGTTTTCTTTCTCTTTGGTGTTCTAGAATGGCTGAAATAGTACTGGAATATTTTGGTTCTTCAGTAAGAGTTTGGTAAAATTCCTCCAGAAAATCAACAGGGTCTGCTGTTTTGGGGAGTGCAGGATGGGTAGTTCTTTATTAAGTCTTCTCTATCACATCTGCAGCAATAATTATATTTTCTGAGGCTAGTTTTGCCAATTTATATCCTAGAAAAGCATCCATTTCACCCATTCATCTAATTTGCACGGAATCAAACAGAACAGACCATGTGGCTCCTTCCTATTTCATAGTCTCTACAGTTATTTCTCTGCTCCCACATTTCATCATCTCTGCAATTATTTCTGGTATTTATCTTGGGTATTTGTACTCCCTACCCTATCTTCATCCTTCTTATTTTTTACTCCCCAAATAATCACTCATTTATTAATTATTTTCTTACTTTCTAACTCATCAATTTCTTATTTTTATCCTTCCTTCTGTTGCTAGATTTTGTTTACTTTCCAACTACGTAAGTGGAATAATGAATTCATTTGTTTACTCATTCTTATTTCATAATACAATATTTAAAGCTACAAATTCTTCTGGATACTGCTTTAGCTGTATTCCATAATCCAGAAACATGGTTTTCATCATTTTCTAGATTTTGTTTATAATTTCTGTAAGTTCAGTTTTAATGTGAACGAAAAATTATTTATGAAGTTATTTTTCCATTTCCAGAAAGTGAGCTTTTTCTTCTTAATTAGTTATCTCCAGTTTTCATTTAAATGAATGAATAAATTAAAAGAGCATACTGTGAGTCTATGACCATTATCCCCAAAGCCAAGAACAAGACAACTCTATGCACCACCACAACATGATAAGGAAATACTATTTCTGGGTCTGAGATTTTTCTCTAGGGCTGAACATATGAATATTTTAGTTAATGTTCTGTGGATATTTAAAAAGAACATACATTCTGTCATTAGATATTTTTAAATTAGACCTTACTATTTTCTCTAGGTCTTCTATATTCTCATTTTTGACCACCTGCTTTTTTTAATGGACTAAGAATTAAAACTCAATAGTAATGGGTTTCTCTATTACTTCTTGTATTTCCTGTAGTTTTTGCTTTATAAATTTTGTTAAGTTATTTGACACACAGATAGTCCTATCTGTGGTCGGCATCTTTATCACTGAAAAATTGCCTTTCTTTGCCTCATTTTTCTGAGACTTTCTTTCCCTTTTTTTGCAGTATTTCAGTAAGTTCTTATCTACACCTTAGATCTAATCCAAGAAACTGTTCTGGGAGAATCTTATGCATATAGTAAGTGATCTGATTTTGCTCTGTGACACAGAGTTTTCATCAGGTGAGTAAAGCAGACGTATATTTATTTATACAAAAATATTTTGACATTTTTGTGTTAACACGTTTTCTGTCGCAGTTTTTAGAACAAATCCTCTACTATATTGCTTGTGTGTGTCTTTTAGTTTTGAAGGTTTATGTTTTTATTGTAGGAGTTACCTCTAGAACTGTAACTTTCAAGGATGACTTAATTCTTTATTTCTATAGATAGTATCTACTGAGTTCCTCTAACGAGTGATTATAATCTCATGAAATTTGTATTTCTCCCCTGCCCAATTTTACTTGATATTTTCTTGGCATTTTCTTTTATATACATCTGTTTCTTATCATTTTTAAATGAAACTTGACTTCTAGCTATAAAAAATAAGGAAATGGATACCTCCACCATCTTCTACCTTCTCTTTTCCTTCCTCTTCTTTTTACTACATTGTTATTGCTACTATTTCATAGTTATAACATCGCTGAGTATTACTACATTGTGTTACATCATATATATTTTGTCTATAAATATTTGGTGCTAGTCCTACAGTTAAATATGTTTGTACTTCACCGATAGGCTTTCTGCCATTGTTTTGCCTTTTATCTCTTGGCCGGATAAAGTTTTCCCTCTAACAATTTCTTCAGGTGTTAAAAAAAATAGATTTCTCAGAATCAAAAGTTTGTTGGGTGCTTTATGCAGGATGGAATGACTGCATTAAAACATATAAATCACATTCTCTTGTCTTCTGCAGACATCATTCAAGATCTTTTAAGCATTAAATGTCACCATGGAAAAGTTGGAAGCCAGATTGACTTGTCTCCCTTTTGTTTGGATGTCTGGGGATTTCTTACTGTTGAAGGCCACCAATTTCACAGAACTATACCCTGCTGATGATCTGTCGAGGCCAAGTTTTCCTGACACCCCTCAACTTGTAGATTCAATTCATTTTTCATTTTTCAAGTTTTCTTGAATTATATCTTTAAACATGATTCTCCCTTGTTTCATTGTTTTGGTTCTTTTCTTTTGGGACACAAATTATGTGTGTTTGCTGCTGTCTTCCTCAGCTGTCAGCTTCTCCCTACTACCGTAACTGTACGAATTCCATTTCATTTTGTCTACTTTTATCAGTCCAACATTTCTCTTTCTGTGCCTTCTGCAGAGTCTAGTCTTGTGTGTTGCTTCCAACACCGTTGTCATTGTTACGGTTTTATCTTTTGATTCTACTTCTTGCCTAAGTTCTGCCAGTTCACGTTTCAGTTCTTTCTGTTGTCTTCCTAGACGGTATAGACTTTCTTACATCTGTGCTTTGAATCCATCTTCTATGGTGGCAAATGCTTATTATTATTTTTTATTTGTTTATTTTTGAGAGAGAGAGAGAGAGAGAGAGAGACAGAGACAGAGAGACAGCATCAGCAGGGGAAAGGCAGGGAGAGAGGGAGAGAGACTGAATCCCAAGCAGGCTCTACACTGACAGACGGGCTCCATCTCACGAAGGTGAGATCATGTCCTGAACTAAAATCAAGAATCAGGAGCTTGACTGACAGAACTACCCAGGTGCCCCCTATTGTGTCTGTTTTTTGTTTGTTTGTTTTTATTGTGTCTGGTTTTTTTTTTTTTTTAATTTTTTTTCAACGTTTATTTTTATTTTATTTTTGGGACAGAGAGAGACAGAGCATGAACGGGGGAGAGGCAGAGAGAGGGAGACACAGAATTGGAACCAGGCTCCAGGCTCTGAGCCATCAGCCCAGAGCCTGACGCGGGGCTCGAACTCACGGACCGCGAGATCGTGACCTGGCTGAAGTTGGACGCTTAACCGACTGCGCCACCCAGGCGCCCCATATTGTGTCTGGTTTTTAATGGGACCTGTTTGGTCACAATTTTCATGTCCCTGCTATAAATTTTTTCTGGTGACTGCTCTTCAACACTTGTTCTTGGTTCTTCTCTTCCTTTTTTTCTCCCAGTTTCATTGTACAGATCCTGTGCTAGTTCCCTTCTGTATGTGACAAGTTCTTACCAAACCAACTTCTTGTGGAAAGTTCATGTGGGGGACAGGCCAGGGCCACAAGGCAGGCCAGCGAGAATCTTCCTTGTGATTCAGCGTGGTTTACAACAGTGAGCTCTTTAGTCTTTTCCTCATTTTAGCCAACCAAGATTGGCAGCCTCAGAGCTGTGCAACACACAAGTTCTCTCTCTTTATCCTGGTCTTCTGAAATTCCACTTGTACAAAAATGGCTTGTCTCTGTGATTACTCCTCTCAGCCTGCCTAGCTTACTTCTCTTTCATACCAGGGCGTCCCCAGGAAAGCTTCCGTCATTACTGCTCACATCTGGCCCCGTGGTTCTCCACAGCGGACCTCGGTCTCACCCCTCAGGATATGCCAGTAACCTTGGAGAACTCGGCTTTGGAGGCTTCCTCCAAAATCTGCAGCTCCGAGAGTCCTCTCTCCCTACCTTTCCATGCTCCTCTGAGTTTCACGTGGTTAGGCGGCCCATCCGCATACACTATGGTTCCATATCAGAGACCACTCTTAGTTCTATCAAGGCTGGAAAATAACCATCTCTTTTTCATTTTCCTTATTGCTTTGAGGTAATTCTAAAGAAAGAAGGAACTGACATCTTTACACGGCCACTTTAAAACAAGAAGTTGATTAATAAGCAATTTTAGGGGTTTTACCCTCACAGGAATAATCTAACTACCCCAAAATTGGGGAGCTTAGAAACAGTGAAATAACTGAGAGTATAATTTTTTTAAATTTTGAGTTATATAAACAATCATTTCCATAATAATTGTGGAAGTTGGTATACCTATGTACATATGGAAAAAGCATATGATGTAACATCAGAGAAGTCTGATTTTGGAAACTATGTTGGAGTCATAAATAAGTAAAATATATACACATGTAGGATGCAGAATGGAAGGGAAAACTGAAAACTGGTTTTTGATGAGGTAATGAAAACTGAGTAATGTCTTTTACTTAAAAGTTTTTTGTTGTTGTCACAATATAGTTTGTGCAATAAGTAACACAATACATGTTCAAAAACTAAAAGGAATCAGTGTTATGTGTATTTTCACTCCAGCGTCTACTAAACACAAATCATGACAAACACACTGATGAGCTCCCCACTTGCCAGCACTTCTGTGTCCTCTGCCTGAAGGCAGCTCCCAAAGCTGCATCCCCCTGCTCACTCTAGTGCTGGCCCAGATCTTTTACAGCAGCCGTTGTCCCCATCCCCCCTCCCCCTGCCTAGACCGCTTCCCTCACCTGTAGAGGTGAACTACTCCAGACAGACCACTATCACTCAGCACTGATGATGTGCCGGGCACCATAGGGTAGCACAGCAAGTAAGGCATGGGCATTGAACCCTTTTAGTTTGTTTTGTTTATAATAAAGGGCAACAAAAAAGCAGGTTGCATTTAAGGGACAATTCAGAAGGGCACCTGGGTGGCTCAGTCAGTTAAGTGTCCAGCTTCAGCTCAGGTCATGATCTCATGGTTCATGAGTTCGAGCCACGCATCAGGCTTTATGCTGACAGCTCAGGGCCTGGAGCCTGTTTCAGATTCTGTGTCTCCCTCTCTGTCTGTCCCTCCCCCACTCATGCTCTGTCTCTCTCTGTCTCTCTCTCTCTGTCTCTCTCTCTCTCAAAAATAAATAGACATTAACAAAAAAAAATTTTTTTAAATAAAGGACAATTTAGAGTTAGAATGTTTGGTCCTTGGAGACAGCCAGATTAAATATGCTCAAAATGCACCTAAAACAGTGCTAAGCACATAGCAGACATTCAATAAAAGCTATTTTTAAAAACTTTATACTTTCAATTTCCCAGCAAGGAAAATAGAACACAGTTGTTAACACAGTAGGAGAAGAACTTTTAATTTAAAAAATATGCTACGAAAACCAAAACTACAATGAGCTGTCACCTCACACCTGTCAGAATGGCTAAAATCAGTAACACAAGAAACAACATGCTCTGGCGAGGATGTGGAGAAAGGAGAACCCGGTGCACTGCTGGTGGCAGCGCAAACTGGTGCAGCCACTCTGGAAAACAGTACGGACATTCCTCAAAAAATTAAGAACAGAACTGCCCTATGATCCAGCAATTGCACTATTAGGGTTTCCCCAAATAATACAAAACTACGAACTCAAAGGGACACATGCACTCCGGTGTTTACAGCAGCACTACTGACAACGGCCAGATTATGGAAACAGCCCAAATGTCCACTGACTGAGGAATGGATAAGAAGAGGTGGTGCGTACATACAACAGAATATCACTCAACCATAAACGAGACCGAAGTCTTGCCATTTCCAATGACATGAATGGAGGTGGAGGGTATTATGCTAAGTGAAGTAAGTCAGAGAAAGATAAATACCCTATAATTTCAGTCGTATGTGGAATTTAAGAAACAAAACAAATGAACAGTGGGGTTAAAAAAGAGAGAAGCAAACCAAGAAACAGACTCTTAACTATGGAGAAGAAACTGATGGTTACCAGAGGGGAGGGGAGGGGATGAATGAAATAGGTGATGGGGATTAAGGAGCACATTTGTTGTGATGAGCACCGGGTCTTGGTATGAAAGTGATGAATCACTATACCCTACACCTGAAACTAATATTACACTGTATGTTAACTAACTGGAATTTAAATAAAAACTAAAAATAAAATTTAAAAATATGCCAAGAAAGGATAGTATATATACATTTCCCATGACCACTTAAAACCAACATCTTCTCCTTCATTCAAATACTAATGCTGTTATGATCAGCAACTAACATTTAAAATATCATTCTGGGGGTGCCTGGGTGGCTGAGCCAGTTAAGCATCTGACTTTGGCTCAGGTCATGATCTCGTGATTCTTGGGTTCGAGCCCTGCATCACACTTGGTGCCGACAATGGAAAGCCTGCTTGGGATTCTCATTCTCTCCCTCTCTCTCTGCCCCTCTCCCATCACACTTTCTCTCTCTCTCAAAATAAATAAACTTAAAAAAAATCATTCTGAACGCATAAACTCTATGATTTGCCTGTTTCAATTATGTTTTTTAATATTTATTTATTTATTTATTTGGGGGACAGAGCTGGTTCATGCTTGCTCAGTGCAAAGCCTGACGTAAGGGCTCGATCTCACAACTGTGAGATCATGACCTCAGCCTAAATCAAGAGCCGGATGCTTAACTGACTAAGCCACCCAGGTGCCCCTATCTATATTATAAGCAATGTTTTTACTCTCTGAATAATTACAATGAATTCAAAGTATTCAGAGGTCAAAGTATTTTCATGAAAATTAGCCTAGCCAGGGCACTTGGGTGGCCCAGTCAGTTAGGCATTTGACTTCTGATTTTAGCTCAGGTCACGATCTCGCGGTTGGTTCATTGGGTTCGAGTCCCACGTTAGGCTCTGCACTGACAGTGCGGAGCCTGCTTGGGATGATCTCTCAAAACAAATAAATAAACTTAAAAAAAAAAAGTAGCCTAGCAATTTTAAGTTATAACCCACAAGTACAAAAGGAGAACAGATTTACACTTCTCAAGTATTCCCATAATCCCCCAATATGAAAATGGTGTAAGTTACAGGAGTAAAATTTATGGAGGCATATATAAACTCGGAAAATGAGCTTTTCCTCTGACTGAGCAATGTCTTTGATCATTAATGGCTACCAGCCTCACGGTTTATTCACAGAAAATGTTTACACATTTTAAAATTCAGTAACATGTAAAATTCAGCTCCTCAGTTGCAACAGCCACAGATCAAGCGTTTAGCAGCTCCATTTGGCTCGTGGCCACTGTACTGAACAGTGTGGAAAAAGATCATTTCCTTCACTGCACAGAGTTCCACTGGACAGCACTGGGTCTACGTGATCGAAGATGAAAAACAAGCCAAATGCCCACGCAGAGGTACCATCAGGTTTGCGAAACAGTCGAAACATCTGAGGATTCCTCTTGTGATGCAGAGAAAACAAGTCTGTGCTATAAGCCATTGCTTGAATAAAGAGAAGAAAATGCAATAAGACTGAGCTCAACTGTACATTTCAGGGGATGGAGGTGTCGGTGGGAAGAAACCTGTTAGATTCGAGTACGTTCCTGTTTTATAGCTTCTTCCAGATGGTATCTGAGGCAGAGACAAGAAACTAGCCTAGGGTCTCTTTCTCACTCTGCACACTCCTCCAACAATCTTGCCCACACGTCTATAAGCTGGTAATATGAAAATGTCCATTTCCAACACAGATGGAACTCCTGCCTCCACATCCGTGGATCCAGCTCCCTTTACTCCGTATCTCCCTCCTTGGACTGTTTCGAAAGTGACTCATAACGTATCCAAACATGGATTATCATTTGCTGTCTCACTGTCCCCTCTAAAGAATTTGGCTGGCCTTTGTCCCTGGTTCCTGGGAGGTAGCCAATAAATCCTCGAATTTCCCAAGTGATAACAGCATCTTTGTCATTCACAGTTCAGGACCACCTCTGATAGCGTGTTCTAAGGAGATGACTCAGGATGGGGGCTGGCCAAGCCAGAAAGACCAGAAATGTGTGATCAGAGGGTTGGAGCTTGGAGCCAGCTGACCTCTGGGGAGGAGAGGGAGCTGGAGATTGAATTCAACACTGTGGCCAAATGGTTCAATCAATAACACCTACATAATAAAACTCCAGTAAAAACTCTGGACACCAGAGGCCAGGTGAGCTTTCTTGGTTGACAATAGTCAACACACTGTCATACACTCACGTGCCAGAACAACATGTCCTGACTCCACAAGGAAAGGACAATGGAAAGTCTGAATTTGGGGACCTCCCCCCACTGCCGACTTTCAATGAGTCTCTGCCTTTCACTGATTCTGATTTGTATCCCATTGTTGTATTAAAGCTATCATCATACGTGTAACGCTTTCCTGAGTTCTGTGAGTCATTCTAGTGAATTACTGAACCTGAGGGGATAGTGGGTACCCCAAAATTTATAGCCTGCTTACGGTCAGAAGTCAGGTGGCCTGAGGATCCCCAAACTTGTGACTGGTATCTGAGGTGAGGGCGGTGTTGTAGTGGGCTGTGCCCTTAGCCTGTCAAGTCTGGCTTAACTCTGGGTAGCTGGTGTCAGAAGTTACTCCACTGCCCAGACCTGTTCCTCCCAACAGGGTTCAGCATCACAGTGAATGGTTATGTCCATCCAACTATTCAGCTGCTAACGGGAGAAAGTAGATCACCACTGATGATTCCTTCCTCCCAATCACCATCCACACAAATGATGAATCGATAGATCCTTCTAAATCCACCTTCTAATAAACTCTGAGTTCATCCACTTCTCTCCAGCATGATCTGGTCTTTTCCTCTCTGGTCCTGTTCTCCTTGTGCTCCTAGAGTTCTGGCCACACGTGCCTTCTCTCTGATACTCGGGCTGGACGAGTTCTGTCCGGTTGTTGTTCCCTCTGCTTAGGACGTTTTCACAGATCTTAGCTTGGCTGTTCTTCTTAGGATTTAAGTGTTGATGTATGTCTGGTCTTCAAAATGGACTGCTTTCCCTCCCCATAACTATGTCACCACCCTGTTTGGTTTCTACCATAGGACTTATTTCTTGTTGGTTCCTGTTTCTTCCCTCCTCTTTGAACAGAATTCAAAGGCTGTTTTCTCAGGGCCTAGATCTGTGTCTGGTGCACAGATGACGTGCATTTACTGACATCCAGGTATTACCGAATCCACTGAATTGGATTTTCTTGGTGGTTGCCTCTTCCCGCAGTGCTGTCCTCCTCAGGTCCACTCTCCACGCTGCAGCCTGAGCCATCTTTCTAGCACGCCAAGACAATGACACTGCTGTACCTTCATGACCTCTGTTTATCATCCCTGTACATTCTCTCTTCCCATCTGTTCTCCAGTCAGGCTGACTACTGCCAACACCTTCAACGCTTTCAACGTTCTTGCCTCTCAAAGTTCCTGCACATGTCCCTTCCCTATGACATTCACTTCTCCTCCCCAATTTGACTGGTTAACCTTTCTCATCCTTCAGGTCTCCTTAACCATCACTTCTTCCAGAAAACCTTCCCTGAGCGTCCAAAATTGGGTTAGGCTACCACTCCTCTGTGCTCCGCAATGTCTTTCCCCAGCAAGGTATTGATTTTGGATGGGCTGTAATGTCTGCCAACTTGCCTGTACCCTCAAGGGTGTGAACTCCCTGCAGGCAGGGGCCTTGTTGCAGTTGGAGGTATCGCTACAACTGAACGCAGTCCCTGCAGGTATACTATAGGTGCTTAATATGTATTTACTGGATCAATTTATTACAGTGGAAAACCTGCTGGCAAATTCATTAGTCTCTGTTATTCTTTCCACGTTCCCCATGGTGTTTCAATAAATGCTACCCACAGAAGGGGTGCTCCATAAACACTAGGTAAAAGTATAATGACTTCTTTAACCTGGTGAGAATAAAAAGGAAAATCAAGGGTGCTCAGGTTTCTTGATGATGGGGTATATTTATTTAAGGTTACTAGCAAGGCCACCTAAAAACTTTAAAGAGATAAAATTACAATTTGAAATTAAGCCATGTGACCTCTTTTAGCATCTTCTCCTTACTTACTACACAGTTACTAACATTTAATTTTAGCTATATGCCCACACAGGGATATTTCAGTCTTTATTCAAAATGTTGGTGTTGATAAATAAGTATAAGATTGTTTAGTTATAGGGAATCTGTTTATAAGCACTCTATTAAAGAGATATAGGCGAGGGACGCCTGGGTGGCTCAGGTGGTTAAGAGTCTAACTCTTGATTTCGGCTTAGGCTTTGAGCATCAAATGTGCTTGGGATTCTCTCTCTCTCTCTCTCTCTCTCTCTCTCTCTCTCTCTCTCTCCCTCCCTCTCCCTCTCCCTCTCCCTCTCCCTCTCCCTGGCTAGCGCATGCTCTCTCTCTTAAAATAAATAAACATTGAAAAAAAAATAAAAAAATAAAGAGATATAGGTGAGTGAAATTTTTCTTGACAAGAAAAACTACCCACTGTTCCTGAAAGATAAGGATTATTCTCTGTACCATGATATTTTTGTATAAAAATACATACATAGATACATACTACATCTACAGAGTAAGAAGAACAGGTTTTTAAAATAAACATACTATAAGTTATCTGTATAAATTAAATTTGTCATTCAAAGTAGTTCTCTTTGTTTTTGTTCTTTTTTTTTAAATTTTTTAGTATTTATTTTGAGCGAGAGAGAGACAGAGCATGAGCAGGGGAGGGGCAGAGAGAGAGGGAGACACAGAATCCGAAGCAGGTTCCAGGATCCGAGCCATCAGCACAGAGCCTGACATGGGGCCCGAACCCATGAGTGAGATCATGACCTGAGCCGAAGTCAGATGCTCAAGTGACTGAGCCACCCAGGCGCCCCTAAAGTAGTCCCCTTTGGAGACTCATTTCAGTAATGGAACCAAAGTTCAAAATATTTTGGAAAACTCTCTTTGAGAACCGTTTTACTTTTTTTATTAAAATTTTTTGTAACGTTTATTTATTTTGAGAGAGAGAGAGAACGCGTGCGCTCATGTGTATGAGCAGGGGAGGGGCAGAGAGAGAGAATCCCAAGTAGACTCTATGCTGTCAGTGCAAAGCCTGAGACAGAAAACGATTTCATGAACTATGAGATCATGACCTGAGCCAAAATCAAGAGTCAGATGCTTAACTGACTGAGCCACCCAGGTACCCCGAGAACTGTTTTAGATTCTGCATTGATTCTTTTGAATATTCACCTATAAATATTTGACCTTTGATAGTGAATTTTACCTTTATAACAACTAGTCATTAGAAGCCACAATAGTAAACAGGGTCAAAGATGATGACGCTTGGGATAAAAAAACAAAGTATATTTGGATTGAAAACCCCTGGTGATCTAAAAGTTTCCTTGCTTAAGTGATATGCTTGTTTTGAAAACAATGGCAAATTAAAAGACATCTAGAAATGTTTAAAAAGAGAAAAAAAGAGAACAAGGAAATTGGTGTTTAAGAAGTCACAGACCCTCCTGAGAATGTGATGAAAATAATGGTTCCCCGACCCTCTAACCACTGCATGTACAATTAGAAAGGTAGGAACACACTGAGGTCGTCTATGGAGCCAGATTAACACTCCATGGTTTAGAGGACTGGCTTTTGATTTTTTTTACTGTGCCCAACAGAAAAAAATATATACATACTGTGACCCAGCTTGTACATACATACATATAATTAACAGTTACACAAACAATTCTCAACCCTAGTGTATATGATAATATCCTCTTGTATCTTATTTTAATTACGAACGTTACTCATGATTTACTGCACCAATTTCACAACGTACAGTGGGAAAATACTGGTTTAGAGTTACTGTCCCATAACTAGAGCAAGTTCATGAAATGAGAAAACTCACTGATGACATTCTGATGTTATTTTAAATAACAAAGTCTACGCTATAGGCAAACCTTTTAAGAGGTTAGATTCTTTACAGCAAAGCAGCATTATCTTGGTCCTTCATCTACACACTTAACTACTGGAGATACTGATGAGTAAATCATACAACAGTAATAGGATGCCATACCTTAATATTAGAAAACCATAAGTCATTTTCATGTAAAGTGGCCAGGTAGACAGATGTAAGAAGTCCAATGCAAAGGGCAATGGTTCCACCAACCATAAATGACAGAAGCTTCCATAATCTTCTACTGGTACCACCTGTTAGAAAAAATAAATAACTAAGTCAGTAAACAATGTAGAATTTAATAGCGCCACTTCAGACTATCAAGTATGCTAACTTCCAACTGCCTGTCACTGGCGAAGCTTCTATTCCCAGGAGACAGTTAGGAACTCCTTTCTGTGACTCCGGAGACCTGTTTTCATACTTCATTACGGTTTTTACCCGACGGTACCTAATTGCTCACTTGTCCATTTTGGCAGAAATCGTGAGCTTATTCATTACCTTAGTTATCTTAGTACCTACGGTCTGTGTTTGGCATAGTTTAGTAACTGTAGTTCAACTGTGAAGTTTGTCAAATGGAGGAGTTAAGTGGGGTGCAGGTCTAGGATATAGAAAATCTTTCAGGTGATCTATGTATAATTTGTGATTTATTCATTAAAAGCTACCAAAAAGCCTGACTACTTAAAATTCAACAACCCATCGGGAGAAAAACATCCAAGTTAAAGGACACAAACTAGGAAAAAAATATTCATGGCACGTATAAGAAAGCTTAAGTATCCTCAATATGGGATGAACACCTTCAGGATTAAAAAACGAAATATTTCAGTTGGAAAGAGATTACAGAGACAAACAGGCAATGCACAGAAAAAAAAAAAGGGCCAACAGACAGACAAAAATATTCACATTCATTAGTATTAAAGACATGCAAATCAAAACAATGGGCTACAATTTTTTAGATGCTGGTCAATTTGACAGCTTAAAAATGTTAACGCTGTTTTAACAAGGGTACAAAATGAGTAGTTTTCAAACACTGCTAGTAGGAGAATAACGTGGCAACTCTCTGGAACACGAGAGGGCAGGAAGTTGGAAAAGCTACCAAGACGAGCATACCATTTGACCAGCAATTCCAAATCTTGGCATACAACCCCAAATAAAGTTTTAAACAAACATTTGGCCACAAGAACATTTACTCTAGTTCTGTTCGTATAAGTGAAAGGTTTAAAACCACTCATTCAACCAGGAATTCTTAAATCAGTTATGCTATAGCCACACAGTGACTACACCAGTAACATTTTTAAAACACACTGACTGACTTGTGACATGATTGGAACATAATAAAAGAAATGTAGCAAATTACAAAACAGCCAGGATCCCAACGTTGTAAAACCACGTGACTGCTTGAAGGTGTGCCGAGGCAAGAACACCATTTCCACAGCAACATCAAGTTTCGTGGATGACAGTCTCAGGATGGGTGTGTTTGTGGGAATACTTTCTTTCTTTCCTTTTTTTTTTTTTTTTTTTTGCTTTTCTTTAGTTTTCAGGTTTTTTTTTTTCTGACATGAATAAATATTGCCTCAGTAAAATGAAGAATCCTCAAAGTTATGTTTTAATTTAAAAAAAAAGCAAACTTGGGAGCACCTGGGTGGCACAGTTGGTTAAGTGTCTGACTCTTGATTTCGGCTCAGGTCATGATCTCACGGTTCATGGGACCGAGCCCCATGTCAGGCTCTACGCTGACAGTGCAGAGAATGCCTGAGATTCTCTCTTTCAAAATAAATAAGCATATAAAAATAAAAAGGCAAGCGTGAAGTTACATTGTGTAAGTCTTCGGAAAGTACTCTATCTTGTCCAAAACTGCTTATTTATTGGATGGTTGAATGGTTTGACTTCTCAGTACAGATTTATTTTATAAAACTGCTCCCCCCAAATTACTAGCTCTGGCTGGTAAGAATTAACATGGCTGAGTTAATATGAATTCTGTCAGATATCCAAAATGGTGAAGAGACAAGGAATTTTTCATGCTTATTTTTAAAAATCCTTGACCATGCTTAGTTAAGAAAGCAACTCCACACTGGGGAAGTTCATAATTAAGGTCATTTGATGTACACGTAGCAAGAATCTTCAGCATTACGTAAGCAACTTAACCAAGTTCTGACCACCGCTCCCTCACAAACCAAAGGAGAAAATGTCAGGAATTCAAATAAGGAATAAAAAAATGTTTGATTCATCTTTCAATACCGTAACGAAATGAGAAAGTCACCCAAGCTAATGCCGTCTAGAGTGAAGAGCATACACAAACCAGAAAAATTAGAAACATACTAAAATCTGAAGCATGGGGGAAAGCATTACTTTAGAAAGTCAAAGATTGGCAAAACCAGAACCCACGGCACAGACAGCTGACAAACAAGGGGTTCCAATCAGAGCTCTGTGACCTTTTATCTGGTCACAACCGTGAAACCAGGATCATCAAACGGCAGTCAAATCCTCTGTCAAACTAAAACATCAGGGTATTAGAACAAGTTTCCTCAAATGTTAGGGCTCACCAAATCTGTACCCTATTGGAGAGTGATATTTTAATATTGAAGAAATAATAGCAATCCAAAATGCTGCTTTAATTTAAGTCACCTACCAGATGGCAATTTATTTTCCAACTTCACATTTGCTTCTTGCGCTGCATAATCCTCAGGAACTTCCGTGGGTTTTACTCCTTTTCTTTGCCTGATGGATATCATGGTGTCAAAGACTTACGTGCATTGTTCTTCCAACCACTCCTACAAACAACATAAAAGTAAACCGCCCATCCATACGCCAGTACCGTCTCCCCAGCACACGCTTTGCTCCTCTGTGACTTGGAGCCTTGTCCCTGGCTTAGCATGCCCTCCCACTTTCCCATCAAATCTTTACCAGCCTTCAAAGCTACTGTCAAGGCACAACACAAATATTTACTTAAAACCTATTATTAAGAGTTAAGAATACAGGTAAGCATCCCAGACAAGCCCCTGCCCTTCCTCCAAGAAACCTTCCTCTCCAGGTTGTGCCAGCCACTGCTGATCTTTCTCCTTCCTGAGCCACTGCAGTTACCACGCAATTGGTCACATAATTATGCAGTTTTATATTATGTTCCACAGTTCCATACTATTTGGTAGTAAATCTGTTGATAGCCTGATTCTGAAGAAGTGAAATACTGTTTCGTCTTAGGTATCTGAATTTTCATACCGACGTTCTTTAAAACAATTCACACTGGAAACTTTACGAATATGCCTGAGTGGTGATGGCAGCGGGGGTGTGCCAATCAGGGCAGCTGCTATCCCAGGGAGCAACAGTGGGAGTAAAGGCAGGGTGCAGGAGCCTGGTTTGGAAGCAGTGAGTGGGAGGCGAGGGAGTGGTGGCAGTGAGTAAGCTGGCGACGGTCCCCAGGAACATCTTGCTTCACTCCTCTGAATAATGAACAGCGTTTTACTAATTACTATTAAATATGACCAGTTACCGGACACGATTGTTTGGGCAGTTTATTAATAACCAACTTGCTTTAGAGAAAGAACAATCCAACCAACCAACATTATACAATTTATTCATTCATTCATAAAAAAAAAAAAAATGTGAGACACAAAAACAGTTAAGTACAAGCACCGAAAATGAATCTGGAGCAGCGAGGCAGGAAAAAGGAGTGGTAGGCAAAGCCGTACTGCATTCATTAGATGGACTTATCCCCCAACTGGATACCTTGGATTCTTAGCCAAGAATCACGTCCTCCTAAGGGCTCGGGAAGGAGTTGTAAATATCCCACATCGGATACACTCTAACAAGTCAGGACAGAAGGGCAACAAACATTTCCGCGCCAACTCTGTGTCGGGCAATGTGATAATCGCACCAACTGGGGAAACAAAAGTTTCCCCATAATGAAAGGGAATGCCATCTTCGACGTTGGAAAAGGGAAGTGAGAGCGATGCTCGTCCTCTACTCGGAAGGACCAGCACGCACAGAGCGACCGGGCACTGCAGGGCACGGCACTCAGCTTCCCGCCGCACCCCAGCCTCACAGCGCCGAGTGTCCCCACCGGACACCGAGGGGCCGGCAGCGGCCGCCCAAGTTCAGACACTTGCTCCAGCTCGGCAGAGTCGCGCGGCCGCGGAGGCCAGCACCAACCAGGCCCTCCCTCCGCCCGCGCGGCAGGAGCCCGAAGTGGCCCGCGAGCGCCGCCCCGCCCCGCCCTCGGCAAACTTCCTCACTCCCGACCTGCCGCCCCCCGCCCCGCAGTTCGAGCGGACCCGCGAGCGCCGCGTCCCCCACCCTGGCGCCCCAGGGCGCCGCGGGGCCCGGGCCGCGCCCCCCGACTGCACGACGCGGCGGGGCGACCCGCAGGCTCCCGGTCGTTGCGGCTGATTCGGCGAAACATCGCAACGCAGGGCGCAGCCCGACCAGCCGCCGAAGCCTCGCACCCGCGCGTCCCCTCGCTCCGCCCGCGGCCCGACACGCAGTCACAGACCTGCGGCCTCAGCCGTCCTGGCGCGCAGCTCCGGGCGGGGAAAGAGGCCGGCCGGCCGGGGGTGCCGAGGGCCGCGCAACTGCCCGCGATGCACCGTGAGGGCAGGGAGGACCAAGCAGCGGCCACCGTGCAGCGACGGAGCTTTGCGCGACACCAGAGGAATGGGGGACTGGGGGGCGTCCGCGGCCCCGAGGAAGGGGCGCGCCAGGGAGGCCGGGCCGCCGCGGGCGCGCCCATAGGTCCCGGGAGCCGTCCGTCAGCTCAAGTCCCCGCCCTCTCCAGGGGCGCCCCGCCCAGTCTCGTGCGGCGCCGGCCGGAAGGAAGCGGCACACTTCCGCTCGCCCCGTCCGCCCCGCCCGCCCCGCGTCCAGCCCCTGCGTGCCCGGAGCACACAGACCCCTGACCCGCGCGGCGCTGCCGCGAGCGTAGGCTACTGCTCTACTCAGCCGCGGGGACGCCCGCCAGCCCCAGGGCAGAGCGAGAGGTGGCCACCCGGGGGAGGAGGGGCCCGTCTCCGAGGAAGGGTCGCCTCAGGTGTGCTTGCAAGAGACCACGAAACCTTTTGCTTGTTCTCGTAGCTTCCTGCTCCCGGGTGCTGGTGGATGCGGGGGGCTCGGTGAAGGGTCTGGCGGACTGAAGCAGTTGACCGCTCGGGCCTCTCCCGCCTCCCGCGTCTCAGGCCTGTGGCGCCCTGTTTGCAGGTCTTGGCAGCCCCCCAGCACCCAGTGGCCGCCGGTGTGTGCTTGGAAGGCGCTTCCACTGCGGTAGAGAGCACCCGCAGAGACACTTTGGCCTCTCCGGAGACTCCCCCCACCCCTACCGTTGGGGTGGGGGCGGCGCGCCCCTTCCTTAATCTTGCCTTCAAGGATATGCTTCTCTTGGTCTCCAGGACTAGAGTGAAGCCTTTTTTGAGGGCAGGTACTGTGCTTTTACCTGGGTATCTTTTTTTATTTGTTTATTCTTTTTTTTTTTTTTTAATTTTGGTTATTTGTTTATTTTGAGAGAGAGCATGAGCAGGGGAGGGGCAGAGAAAGAGAGAGAGAATCCCAAGCAGGCCCTGTAGTGTCGGCTTAGAGCCTGACGCTGGGCTCGAACTCACGAAGCATGAGACCTTGACCTGAGCGGAAGTGGGACCTTTCACAGACTGAGCCACCCACGCGCCCCTACCTGGCTACGTTTCTTAATCACACTGCATAGAAGGGTAGATGAAGCCTTCTGTCAGCAGATGCCCAGGCCACACGTTTAATTGATTTTTGTTAAGGAATGGTCGTCTGGGTCCTCCACCTGTGAAAAGACTGTCCATCTGTCTAATTCCAGCACGAAATTATTTTATCCAGGAAGTCAGTCACCCCTGTTGGGTATTTTCTCCTCCTCGGTGCGTCTGGTGCTATTAATAAGAAACACACATTCTGTGCGAATGGATTGAGGTATCTGCTGGGTGGCTTTAAGAAAAATAAGTGTCAGCTGTTTTTTCAGATGGCATTTGTCATGTTTTAACTTGATTGCTGGTGTCTTTGATGTTCCAGACTTGAGAGCAGAGCTTGTATTTGTAATCCATCTTTTTCGCGTTTAGATGCCTTCCATAAAATACTTTTGGGTGCTTAATAAATACATATGTGACCTGATTCCTCCTTAAATAGAATTTTCCCCCCTCTTATTGTATATAGGGTTTTTTCTAAGATTGTGTATTTCTAAAATTGTGTGCTCTGGGGAAGAATGTGTCTGTGGTGCAGTGTATGTCCCTTGAGTAAAGGAAACAGTCCTCAATAACAGCTCTTTGTTTTAGTATTAATGAAATGGTTTTTCCAGCAAGATAAAGCTTTGAGACTTACTTTTAAAAAGTATCTACTGCTGAGGGTTAAGTCTTCAGAATTAATAAATCAGTTAAGAATGAGTCCTGGGGCGCCTGAGTGGCTTAGTCAGGTAAGCGTCCAACTTCAGCTCAGGTCATGATCTCGAAGTTTATGAGTTGGAGTCCTGCATTGGGCCCTCTATTGACAGCATAGAGCCTGCTTTGGATCCTCTGTCTTCCTCTGTCTGCCCCTCCCCTGCTTGTGCACGGGTCTGCGCTGTCAAAAATAAACATTAAAAAACATTAAAAAAAAAAAAAAAAGGATGAGTACTTAGCTTTGATACAGTAACCATGGGGGTGATGGGTAACTAGCAGGCCCTGCCCTCAATGAGCTCTGGTCATGGACTGACTCCAGTGGTGTTCAGGAATACTTCTTGTTTGCATTATGTCTTGAAATCCATATGGATTTCTCCCTGTTGTGGCCCGCAGTAGTTAAGCTGTGGTCTTGTAGAAGTGTGCAATTCAAACTGTGGTCTTGGGGACCTGTGGCATCACTGTCACCATCTCCAGGGAGGTTGTTGGAAATGCAGATTATCAGATCCTGCCCCAGACCCACTGAATCATAATCTGTAGGGATGGGGTCCAATAATCTGTTTTAAAATGTTCTGCGTGTGAGTCTGTGCTCAGTAAAGTTTGAAAGCCACAGCAGAACCTCGCTATTCAAAATGTTTGTGGGCCAGGGGTATCAGTATCGCCGGGGACTTTCTTAGAAACACAGGCTCTCAGGCCCTCCCCTACTGCGACCTACTGAGCCAGAATCTGCATTTTACTATAGTCCCCAGGTTATTTGTACATCACACTTGGAGAAGCACCACACCAGAAGTCCTCGATGCTATTGACATCCTTCCTATAAAAGTACTCCGCCTTGGGACCGAGGGAGAGCGCTCTTTTTCCTATCTGATATACAATGTTCTGTTTTAAAATTGCTTGGCTTAGTGGTGTGACCACTGTTGATCACGGTGGTATCTTCTGTGACAATAGACTCCTGGTGTTCCTATTAACCTTTCTGGCATTCCTTTTCAGTCTCTTGTAAACTCTTCCTTTTCAAAGCAACGGTTCTCTGGTTCATGGCTCCATTGTCCACTAATGTCCTGATGGCTCATACGTTTTTATGTCCAGGCATATATTCCCTGACCTCCAGGTCCCATGTGCCCACTGACTATTCAACGTTTCCATGTGTGTAAGCATCTCAAATTCATTAAAACCTTTTTCTAATCCCCAACCTGCTCTTCATCCCGTGTGCCCCATTCACCTAATTGCTCAAGTCACAACCCCAGGAGCCAAACGTGGTTCCTTCCTGTTGTGTAATCCACGTATCTAAACATGGAGTCCTATTGGACTTTTTCCTAAATATCTCAGAAGCTCCCTGATTTTTCTCCCCCTCTATTGCCATCCCCCCTAATCCAAGTTACCATTCCTTGTCAGGATCACTTTAATGGCCTCCTAACTGATGGCCTGACCTCCATCCCTGCCCCCTGTCCTTGTCTATTCATTCCACCCTCCGTGTAATATCCAGAGCGATCTTACCGGCTTCATATAAAAATCAAGCTCCTTAACACAGCTTGGAATTACTGCCATGAATCGGCCTCCATTTATCTCTCCAGCCTCATCTCTACTTCCCATTTATAAATTTCTGTTGGAGGTTTTGCAAGTGTCTCCTTGCACTCTCTCTGACCTGACTAACATGCCAGTCAGTCTTCAAATTTCCCAGTTTCAGCCGTAGCCCCTCTTGGATCGGTCACTTAGGGGCCCCCAGCCACCACGTTATGAGGACATTCAGCCAGTGGAGAAGGCCACTTGGGCAGCAACTGGCCTCCGGCCAACAACCAGCGCCCCCTTGCCAGCCATGTGAGTGAGCCACCTAAGAGGAAGGGTCTGCCAGCTCCAGGGCAGCCTTCAGACACTGCAGCCTCATGAGAGGTCCCGAGCCAGAAATGGCCACCTGCCACTCCCAAATATCTGACATGGAAATAACAGGAAAAGAAATGTTTACTGTTTTAAGCCATTCACTTTTGGGGTAATTTTGTTACACAATGATAGGTGATCAATCCCGTAATATTCTTCTGTGGGGGAGGTGGGGGGGGAGGCGCCTGGGTCGCTCAGTCGCTAAAGTGTCCAACTCGATTTTGGCTCAGGTCATGATCTCACGGGCGTAGGATCAAGCCCTGAGTTAGGCTCCGTGCTGACAGTGTGGAACCTGCTTCTCTCTCTCTCTCTCTCTCTCTGTCCCTCCCGTTTGTGCGCTCGCTCTCTCTCTCTCTCTAAGTAAATAAATAAACCTAAAAACAATTGCTCTGCATGGATATATCATAATTTTATTTAACTATTCCCCTCTGATTGGACATATAGGTTATTTTTTAGTTTTATCCTATTACAAGCAATGCTGTCAAGAATATCCTTATATTTATGTAATTCTTTAGGACATATTTCTGGAAGTAGAATTGCTAGGATTCCTATTTTAAATTATGATAGGGCACCTGGGTAGCTTAGTCGGTTGAGCATCTGACTTTGGCTCAGGTCATGATCTCGTGGTTTGTGAGTTCGAGCCCCAAGCCGGGCTCGTTGCTGTCAGTGCAGAGCCCACTTCAGATCCTCTGTTCCCCCTCTCTCTTCCCCTCCCCTGCTTGTGTTCACTCTCTCTCAAAAATAAACATTTGAAAACACTATGATAAACATTGGCAAACTAGTTTCCAAAAAGGTTAACGATTCTACACGTCCACCAATGCATGTTCCACTACTTATCTCTTTGTGCCTTTGCCAACAATCCAACAACGGATATTTTTAGTCATTGCCGATCTTACGTGACAAGTGAGGTCTCACTTTTGTTATTATTATTACTAAGTAGGCTTCACACCCATCTCAGAGCCCAACATATGGGGCTCAAACTCACGACTCTGAGATCAAGACCTGAGCTGAGGTCGAGTTGAACACTTAATCGACTGAGCAACCCTGTATCCTATCAGGTGCCCCGAGGTATCATTTAAATGCTATTTGTGAGGTGGAGACAGTTGTATCAGGGGGTTATTGGCTGTTTGTGTTTCTTTTTCTATGATTTGTCTTTTTGTGTTCTTTGACCAGTCATGGGTTTAATCTTGATGTGAAGGGAGTATTTACAGATTATAGAAATGAACTTTTGGTCACATACCCTGCAGAGGTTTCCTCCTTATTGTATGCCTCGTCAGGTGTCTTTTGTTATGTAGCAATTTTTCCATTTTTATATTGTCAAATCTATCACCTTTCCCTTTATAGCTTCTGGGTTTTTCCATCATGCTTAGGAAAACCTTTCTCACTGCAAGATTGTAAAATTTTAAAAATACTTTCTTCCAGTTTTTAAAAATATGGCATCTTTTTAATATGGGGTGAGATGGCGGTCTGATATAATTTCTTTCTGGCTGGTTGGTCAGCTATTTCCCCATTATTCTTCGAATTACCTGTATCACGTACTAATTCCTGTATGTATATGGCCTGTTTGTTAACTATTATGTTTAAGTGACTTTAAAAAGGAACTCTGTGCAACAGTTCCACATATTTGTAACTACTGTTTCTTTATAGAAAGCCTTTCATACTTGCGAGAACAAGTGCCCCCTTTATTATATTTCTTTTCTTTTTAAAAAAATTTTTTTTAAAAAATCTTTATTCATTTTTGAGAGAGAGACAGAGTGTGAGCAGGGGAGGAGCAGAGAGAGAGGGAGACCCAGAATCCGAAGCAGGCTCCAGGCTCTGAGTGGTCAGCACAGAGCCTGATGCGGGGCTTGAACTCACGAGCTGTGAGATCATGACCTGAGCCAAAGCCGGATGCTCAACCGACTGAGTCACCCAGGCGCCCCCAGTATATTTCTTTTAAACACATGTCAGGGCATCTGGGTGGCTCAGTTAGGTAAGCATCCGACTCTTGATTTTGACGCAGGTCATGATCTCACGGTTCATGGGTTCGAGTCCTGTATCGGGTTCTGTGCTTGTCAGCCCAGAGCCTGCTGGGGATTCAATCTCTCCCTCTCTTTCTCTGCCTCTCCTCTGCTCTTTCTCTCTCAAAAATAAACACTTCTTAAAAAGTCACGTTTTGGCAAGTTTTACATATCTGTTGGCTCAGATGAACTCCAGCCATTTATCAGTTTCCAACAAAGAAACTATGGAGGTTTTTACTAGAATTGTATAAAATTGATAGGAACGTTTGGGCAAAGTGAGATCTTTTTAACACTGGGTATGCTATTATAGGAACACCTATTCATTTGGAGACAGTTTGGCCAACCACATATGTTTTTCTAACAGTGCTCTCATGCACTTCGTGTTTTTCCCTCTTGTCCACAAGGGTTGGCTTTTCACGTGTCTTGATAAAGGAGCAGACTTTTGCTCACATACCTTTATCAGATAAAAAAGTTTGTCCTCTCTGTGTCAGTGTATACACATACATATATTTAACTGAGGTAAATACAAAGGGAAGTCCTAATGTGTTCTGCCTGCATTCCACTGGATTATTCTATACACCCCTTATGTACAACCCACACCAGAGGCTGCAGACAGGCTGTGCCTGCAGCATCCTTTGGAGCCTGGCTCGGTGTGCTTCGTCTTGGGGAACCTGTGCCGAGTCAAGGGTCCACTTCCTCAGTGCACACAGATCATTACAGAGTTGCACAGGCATTGACGTTACACTGGAGTCCTTCCCTGTGAGATTCTTTAAAAAAGGCATTATGAAATATTGTTAGTGTTGATTTTTTTTTCTTCCTTTGATCAACTTTGTATTAGATTTGTAGTGGTTTACATAGTGGAATTCAGGGGTGCTTGGCTGGCTCAGTTGGTAAAATGTATCACTTGATCTCAGGGTCATGAGTTCAAGCCCTGCATTGGGTGTGGAGCCTACTTAAAATTAAATTAGATCAAATTAAAACTGGTGAAATTCATAGGCAGATTAGCTAGGTGCACAATTATCTGACTTTTAAAGTTAACAGTATTTTTTTTTATGTTGATTTTTGAGAGAGAGAGCATGAGCAGGGGAGGGAGCAGAGAGAGGGAGGGAGACACAGAATCTGAAGCAGGCTTCAGGCTCTGAGCTGTCAGCAACAGAGGCCAACGCAGGGGTCAAATGCACAAGCTGTAAGATCATGACCTGAGCCGAAGTTGGACGTTTAACCGACTGAGCCACCCAGGCGTCCCTAAACTTAACAGTGTTTAAGCATTACCAATTTGGTTTCATTTGCCTTAATACCCGATACTCTTAGCTCTACTTGTCTGTTATTCCTACCTACACCCCCTTTTTTTTAAGTTTATTTATTTATTTTGAAAGAGAGAGAGAGCATTTATAAGCAGGGGAAAGGCGGAGAGAGGGAGAGAGAATTCCAAGCAGGCTTCTAGCTGTCAGTGCATAGCCCGACCTGGGGCTCAATCCCACGAACCGTGAGATCATGATCTGAGCCGAAATCAAGAGTCGGACGCTTAACCGACTGAGCCGCCCAGGGTCCCCATCCCCTTACACCTTCTTTTCTAATTTCCATGGTTAGAATAATGTCATACTTGTATATTTCAAATGAGGACATGAATAGTCAAGTTATTCAATTAAAGCAGATGGTGATGCTTTATCACATAAGCTTCTTGCCAAATGTGATGATTCCTAGATGTTGGCTGTTCTAGTCCAGTGGCCTTGGCTGGTCTTCCCAGTTTGTTCCTTTGGACTGCTCTAATGTCATCCCCTGCAACAGGCATAACACAACAGGTGTCTAAAACTCCTAGAAGTACACATTTCCTACCAACAGATGCCAAAGCGTATTGTCTGGCTTGGGAGTTCTGTTTTTTTCTGTAGGAAGAAGTAGGAGTTTGAGCCAGAAATGTATATGTTTCTAACACTCTCAAACTAAGATATTTCATCCTGCCTTAAATTGTGGCTAATCTAGCACTGGGTTGGATTTTCATGAAGTGTTCTTCTGCGACCCTCCTGGGTCCCCCCATGAACATTGGTAAGTCAGCTCAAAGGACTCCTTATGCATAAGAATTCACAGGTGGGACTGTCCGCCAGGACTCACTGGAACCCCAGCAGCTGTGTAGACTGCACTGGGTGGATTCAGTGCTTTTGTGATCCCCACATGATGGAGGAGCAGATAAGGCCATCTTGGAGAGGGTTTTTAATCAAAATCTCTTGACGACCTTTTGCATTTTTAGTCTGGACCAGAAACCAGAAAGCTGAGTTGGTCGTAGTATCTTACTCTCCCCACAACTATCATCAACCAGGTCATTTACATAAGAGCATGCATTCTCCGTGGTAATACCCACCCCCCCCCCCCGCAATGGGGAGGCAATTGGTCTGGGGAGGGGTTGAAAAAAAAATCCTACCCTTTTTATGTATCAAGCACAGATATACAGTATATCTAAGGTATTCAAATTTCAGGGGTTGGGGGGCTGATTAGGAAAACCATAAAAAGGGCTCCTTAGGGTGGTGATAATGAAAAAAAAAAAAAAGGTTGAAACACTGGTATGGATTAAGTTCTGGTGGCTGGAGCACTACCCACACCCTGGAGATACACTTTCCCCCTCTTTATTTGTTTTGAGAGAGAGCGAGGAAGGGGGAGAGAGGGGGTAGAGAGAATCCCAAGCGGGCTCCTTGTCCGCTCAGAGTCTGATGCAGGACTCTGTCCCATGACACTGGGATCAGGACCCGAGCTGAAACCAAAGTTAGATGCTCAACCGACTGAGCCACCCAGGAACCCCGCTGTGCTTTTCCCTTTAATGGATTTTTTTTTTTTTTTGGTGCGGGGGGGGGGGGGCGGGAGGGAGCAAATAATTTAAAATTTTTATCAAATTAAAAAAATTTTTGTTTTTGAGAGGCAAGACAGAAACAGAGCACAAGCAGGGAAGGGGCAGAAGGAGAGGGAGACACAGAACCTGAAGCGGGCCCGTGAGATCATGACCTAACATGAAGTTGGACGCTTCACTGACCGAGCCACCCATGCGCCCCATTAAAAAAAATTTGTTTTGATACACCAAAAAATCGTGCAATGCTGCCAGCATTGGATGCAATCCTGGCCCACAAGTCTTCACGGTCCTTTGCAGCTGGTCCTGTGATAGCGGAACCCTTCATTTCGCCTTTGTTGTTTACTATGATCTCTGTGATATCCTTAGAGAAACATGCCATCTTTTCTCCGGTATGACTCTCGTCGAATTACCACCACCGGATGTACCTTCTTCCTGAGCTCTGGCTTGCCTTTCTTCACTGTGGCCATCACCGTGTCCCCCACAGCAGCAGCAAGAAGTCTGTTCAGTCGCCCCTTGATCCCCCATCACAGAGATGACGCACAGATTTTTGGCTCCTGTGCTGTCAGCACAGTTGATATCGCCTCCTCCTGGAAGACCCGGGGAAGCTCGGAATTTCCCACCAGACCACCCACCACGTCGGCGTTTTGAATCTTGAACTCTGGACTATCTTTTAGATGTGACGTGACCTGTCTACGATATTCTAGGGACTGGGAAATAGGTTTTGACTTTTTTGGCGTCTTTGGAGGGATAGGATGTTTTGTTTTGAGTGCTCTTCAAGACACAAGCCAGCATGGTTCTTCGGTTCCTTCCAAGGTTGTAACAAGAACAAGGTTGTCACAGAACGCATCAACTGAAGCAACTGCTGCTGAGCCCCTAGACGGCCAGGCCCTATACACACATGGTTATGAACTTTCACAGCAACCCCACAGGGCTTACGTATTACCATCTGTTCTACCGAAGAAGAAACGGAGTCTCAAAAATGCTCGAATGCCTTACTCAGGATCACGTGGCTTGGAACCAAGCATGGTCCAGAACTGCCAGGACTTGACGAAGTATTTTGTAGACCATCTCATTTAATCCCCGCAACTCTATGAGGTAGGTATTACTGTCAGCTTTACAGGTCAGGAAAAAAAAGGAATAACTGAACTTAAAAGACACTCAAAAGGGTAAAGCCAGACTGTATTTCAAACCACCCGAGGTAGCAGTACCCACTTCGTGGGCAGCCCTGGGGCGCTGTCTCCTAGACATTCCTCTGCTTGTCGCAGATGGGATGTGGTGACTGCTTTCCCATTAGGAAGATTCCTACTTGTGTTTTCTTCCCACTGCTACAAAGTTCCGTTTTAAAAATTGCCAGGCAGTACGCTGGAGCCTCTGAATCAGCACTTGCACACTGAGCACAGGGTGGGCACAGATTCCCAAAAGCCCTAGATTTCTTGACCTCTACGGTGATTCTCCGCACGGACCCCAGTGTCACCATTGTAGACAGACACTACCTCACCGTGTTCTCACGCTTCCCAGTGGAGAAGGGCTTAAAAACATGAAGGTAACCTTGAAACCACTGGTTTATTTAATTATTCCAGCATAACTTTTTTTGTGCATTAGCTGCAGAAGATCAGAAATAAATACAGCTTAAGGTTTGAGCCACGTCCTGCTGTACTTTTTCTCATAAGCCTGAAATAGAATTTTCTAACACCTTTTGTGGTTGGAAATACTGAATTTAAATAGGGCTGGAGATATAAACAGAAAGCAAGATGTGGATCGATGTGCCTATTTCAGTAAAAGGCAGCCACATTGTTTCTGAAATGCAGATACCAGAATTGATAAAATGACAAGTAGAAAATACAGAAATCTGGAGTATGTGCACTGTAGTGACAATGAGCCTTTAAATAACGTGGTTCGGTACTAATAAAAGACCTGAAAAATGAACGACTTTATTTTGCTGAGGGTCTCTTCAGGTCACAGTTATTTTTAAGATTGATAATTTAAAAAGCCATTTCATTATTATTCGATACCAATGGTAATGACATGGGCAAGTATCCTTTTTCTTTAAAAATTTTTTTTTAATGTTTATTTACTTCTGAGAGAGAGAGAGAGAGAGAGAGAGAGAGAGAGAGAGAGAACCAGCGGGAGAGGCAGATAGACACAGAATCTGAAGCAGGCTCCAGGTTCTGAGCTGTCAGCACAGAGCCCGACACGGGGCTCAAACCCACGTACCGTGAGATCATGACGTGAACCAAAGTCAGACGCTCAACCGACTGAGCCACCCAGGCACGCCTCCTTTTTATTTTCTGAAGAAAGGATAAAGCCGAGGAATCGGAAAGATGGAATGGTTGAGTCTCAGCTTATGGTCAAGGATTCATTATTTTCGGATTTGTGTATCTCAAACTCCAGCTACCTATGTAATGTCCTTCCCAAACAAAGGCCCCACGTACCTCAGTATTACCCTAGAAGCTTCTGTCATATATCCAGTTTTGCCAACTTTTACAGGATGGTGCCTTTACTATCTGCATTCAGCGACACTTGGCGTAAACGTGGCTGGGTTAGGAAGCAAAAAGACACCAGCATTTGCTAATTTTGTCATATACATCTAAGAATTTATAGGAGATGCCTAAAATTAAACTCTTTAATTCCAGAGAAGATCTACTATGATCTACTTTTGTAAGGCAAACAAGTGAACATGATTACCCATTACTGGAAGAAATAACTCAGTAAATGAGAAAATCACGTAGGTCATCATCTCACAAACACCTCATGGTTCGATGAGAAAACGAGACACAGCACATTAATGTGCCATCACAAAAGTGGGGTCGAGGCCCCCAACACAATATACAAAGAAGTGGATTCTGCTGCACAGGTAGGACTCTGGCAATGGCTCAAGCACCTTACAGTCATTTGGATCCTGAGATATAAACCAAAACACATGACCTGAGTAAGCCTGTCATATGGCCCCAGTTAAAAACTTTTCAAGGAATTTACGGGGCCGAAAATGTTCATTTTATGTCTTTGCTGACAGATATGGGGGAAATGTAGGTCAAAAAGTACTGTTGACTGTTTCTTCACTTGGCCGGTTTAGTCAATAGATCTACACGAAAGCCAACTACCACCTCCATGAATCTGGCTTTTATCCGTTACAAAGCGGTGCATCAAAGACTCTTTTCTGTGTGTCCCGGATTACTGAAGTCAGTTGTCACCCCAGTTGAGTGGATTAGCTGCCATGGTTGCCGTGCACCGCAGTGAGACATGTCCCTGGAACTGCCACACTATCGGCAGTGGTGCCCACGGCACCGAAAGGGCGAGGCAGGGAGGGCACCAGCAACACCGCAAGGTTGGCAGGAGGAAAACAAGACAGTACTTTTTATAGCAGCATTATTTAATCGTGCACTGTTATTTTAAACAAATTGTGTTTGGCTTTAAAGAGCAGAGACGATGAAACAGGTTAAAGTCATAAATTATGGATAAGGGCTGTGGAAAAACAGGAAGACTTTATAAAAATTACGGGGGGAGAAATAATACAACTTAGCTAGAAAACAGTGCTATAAAAAGCTTTCTTTATAAAAAGCTTTTTTCTTTCTGGTAGCTTTAAAGCACGGATCACACCATTATTCCTCCAGGTCACAGGTCAGCTGACAGAAATTTTCTATGGAACTATTTACTATCAAACAAACAGTAAGTAATCTGGGCTTTGTGGGCCATCCGGTCTGTCACCACTACTCAATGCTGCTGTTGTACCTTGAAGATAACCACATGCAACATGTAAACCAATAAATACAGCTATATTCCAAGAAAACTTTATTATTATCATTAATGTTTATTTCTGAGAGCAAGAGAGTGAGAGTGTGTGAGCAGGGGAGGGGCAGAGAGACAGGGAGACAGAATCCAAAGCAGGCTCCAGGCTCTGCGCTGACAGCGCAGAGCCTGACGCGGGGCTCGAACTCACGGACCGTGAGATCCATGACCTGAGCCGAAGTCAGACACTTAACCGACCGAGCCACCCAGGTGCCCCCCCAATAAAACTTTATTTACTGGTTTTTACCAGTGGCAGGCTTGAACTGAAGCAAGGGATGTAGTTTACTAATCCCTCTTCTAGACTAGCACCGTCCAGCAGAAACATGACATTAGCCACCTGCGTAATTAAAATTCTTCTAGTAGCTACATTGGGAAAAAAGTGAATTTTAATAGTACGTTTTATTTAACCCCAAATACCATTTCAACATGTAATTCATATAAAACTATTAATAAGATACTTCACTTTGTTCTAAGCCTTCAAAACGGTCGTGCATTGTATACTCACCGCATGCCAGTCGTATTTCAAGTGCTCACTGGAAACAGCGGCTAACCAACTGCAGCCGATGTTCTAGAAGTTCCATGATGGGATTTCTACAACTAACCTGGAGTTTAGTGACAAAGTGTTGGCATTTGGGTCTTAAAAGATAGGGGGTATAATTACGTTGCCTCTAGGGAGACAGGACAGCGGATTATAGTTGTTGGGAAGAAACACTTGGCCTCTCGACTCTAAGCTGAGGTGGCCCAGGATAACCAGACCAATGACACAGTGAGACGATGTCAGCTTTACCTCTCAATGCAGCCAACAAAGCTAACTGGAGAACGTATCTGATGTAGACCACAAAACGATCAGGTGTGAACACATGATTGTCGTTTCGGGCCTTCCATAAAGAATGCTAATTGTCATGAATGCAGCTAGTCTCCAGCACTGTCACTGTAGAACTGAGAGCACAGAAAAATGCGATTCGGGAGAGAAAATGAAGAACCGAGAAGTAAGGGCAAAAAGCTGCAAAACCAGAGTGAATGTTGACAGTGATTAAAACAATCTAAGTACTTTTTCAGTCACCTCTGTGTCACAGAGTTGCATGCTAGCCAGCAATAGCTGAAGAAGTCACCAAAGGGTAATCAGAAGCCATAATCATAAGTTCAACCCTTGGGAGGCTCTTCAGTATTTAAACCCCACTTTCCAAGTGACCAAATCAACATTTCCAAGATAAAAATGATAAAAACCTTTGGTGATAAAACTTAAGAGGCGAGTGTTTTTAACAAAAAATTTATTACCAAAATACAATATTAAAGTCAATACATGACAAACTCCTGTAAAGCAAAATAAATTATTCTAACATTGTACAGTATTTCCAAAGGTAGTTAAAGAAGCACTATAGACCTTGCTTCACTGTTTGTTGAACAGATGAACTGTTCTACCATGAACACGATCCTAGAGTTTTAGGCTTTAAGGCATGCAGCTCGATGTGCAGGATAATTTTACAAAATGCAAATCATCCTATTTTAATAAGATACAGTGTCAGAATTAACTGTAGTCTTTACATGTCAGTGTTCCAGAAATTTTTAGACTTTGGCTATAGAAGCAATGCCATAGTGTTACACAATACTTATTTCTTAAAAAAATACATGTATTCATGTCCATGAATATCAAACTCAAATTTCTATTAAATATATTTTATAGAATATTACTTAGAGCACCTTGCTGTACAATAAAAAAAGATTAAATAAGTGTCTATGAAAACTAAAAATATAATAAGTCTCAATAGAGAAGCCTGCTTGTCTTTGTCAAGCCAAGTACATTGTGGGAAGATACAATGTAAACATGGGTGCCCACCATCTGCTTTGTGAGAAAAGACAGAAAATAATAATGAAGCCACCAACAGCTACCTCGAATAGGATGAGAGGATCTAGAACAAAAGCTTCTGCCAGTGTCGTTGCAAAACGCACTGGCTGCACACAGAACTAACGTCTAGGGATCCACTGGAGTTCAGGCATGGGACTGTTAGAACCCTGGGGACACCAACCACATTCTGGACTAGTAGTGAGTGAGAGAAAATGTTGACCCTTGAAAAGAAAGTATTACTTGTGATGATCAGAACACAATGCACCGTCTTCTGCCCTCCCCGCCTTTGCCTTATCCAGTCAGTTTCTTTTAAAAACTAGTTTTACTATCAAATCTTACAACTGGTAGGTGTTCAGAGTGGGAAACAAATACTATGATCTTTATATGGCAAAAGATCTAGTACCACTAAATAGTTATTCCTATGAAGGGAGTTCCTGATGATTATTCTAAACCTATCTCTTTTATAATTAACATTGCATACTCAGCCTTCATTATTACTTTTAGAAACACTCAATTGTTCTTGGTGGAGACACTGTTAACTTCAAGCTCGCCACAAAATGGTCACAGGAAGGTACAGAACACCCATGGCATATGGTTCTTCCCAAAGCCCCACAGAAAGCTTTTGAGGGCATTTTAGGCCAGAGTCAGATGAGCGTTGAAAGGTTTGGAACTTCTGGGTGAATTTTTTCCCACGAGCTAGGGAAATTTTAAATTCATGATTCCAAATGGAAAGTTTAAGTAACAATCAACAGAAATGGGTTAGGGAACTGAAGGTTATTTAAAAACTCACTATGAATGCTTTTGGGATTTTTTTTTTTTTGGTTATTAGTATTTTCCAAATGATTACATGAAATTAAAACCAAGGAACCTTTATAAAACAAAATTCTGCTAATAAGGGTTGTTAATTTTCAGAATGAGCGGTAAGAATGGAACCATTTAAAATATTTACTTAAACATGAAATGAAATAGAATTTTCTTTTAATTCTGAAAACAGGAGAAAATGAACATAAATCCACATGCAGTGAATTTGGATAATATATATAATTGGTATATATAAATTCATTTTATGTTTTTAAAAACCACCTATCAGAAACGGATTAACTCTCATAAATAAAGCTACCTAAATCAAACAGCTGGCAATTACAATCAATTGTTTGTTTAAATATCATCATCAAAATAAGATGTAGAAAAAACTGAACAATGTTTCAAGATGGCCTGGCCCCACACAATAGTTCCTGATGCTATCTTAAAAATATTAATTCATTCAGTCCATACCTGGACTTGGGGAAGGGAATTCTTTCCTAAAATGTGTCTACAGAGTAATCAATGTCTTCTAAACTTATCAGACTCACAGCCTCAGCTCTAGAACATGTTAGAGATCAAGTTCAGAAAGAGCACCATGAAGATAGTGCACTGCTCGGTGCACCAGCCTTTGACTCGTATGCAGAATTTACTTCAACAAAACAACACAAAAATAAATGATCGGTACTACAGAAGCAAAACCAAAACCACCCCTGTTCTCTTCACTTTGAAATACATTATAATACAAAATGTGTAATTAATGAGAAGATTACATGTATTTGATGGCGAGTTTTAATGCAAAAGCACTTGTAGTTGGTTGTCCATATGTCCTATTGCACACTAACAAAATGGAACATCCTAGATAGGAGAAACCCTGTAGACTTGCGCCAAATCGCCTGTTATTAAAAGTTTTATAAACAACCTGAATTTTTACTATAGTTTAGCCACATTTGATTATACCTCTTATGCTAAGTATAACTAGATTAATAAACTCCAGGCAGTAAAATCTCAATAGCAGTACTCATTTTAAGGGGCCTCTGAATTTCACCTCTTGTCCCTCAAATGATTTTTATTTAAGAGTTCCAAAGATTTCCGAGGTCTGATGATCAAATGCCAATCTTCACACTTGGCTGCTTGAACAGACCTTTGAGATGAGACACTTGGTCTGGTTCAGAAGAGAGGGTCAGCCTGTGTAACTACGGAGAAAAGTGCGGGGTTCCGTCAAACCTGGAAAGGGCCTCTGGGAAGGGTGCTGTGCTAAATGAGTCCCCGTTTTCACACACCTTGCGATTTGGTTTGAGGCTGGTGGGAATTCACCTATTTTCTCCTTTGCCCACAAGACATTCACTGTAAATTTAAGACAACAATTTACTTCTTAAATGCCTATTTACAATCTAGATCTGGATTCAGAGGTCTCTTTCTGTTTTAGGGAGAAATATATCCTAGATTGAGTATATGATTCATTCCTATCGATTTGGGAAAAGATTTGGGTGGATCATTTCACAGCCCTCTGGTGATCTTTTCCTTGTTGACTCTGCTGGTCACAGTGAAAAGCCCTCAGAGAGCTGCCTCCCGCCCCTCATGAGAGGCCCGGCCCTCCACAGCTGGCGTGTCCGAGTTCACAACAAAGAGAACTAAGCTCTGCTTAAGATGTGACACCTTTGGAACAAGAAGTTTTAGAAGTTCCGGAAAAGCTGTTTAACTCTTTTGTTTGCATTTCTACACTACATTAAGCTTTGAATAATAAATACACCCACCACTAAGCAGAGGTGACAGGGCAAACACAGGGTTACATTTTTGCTTCCTCCTCAACCTACCTCCCCTCACTCACGATACTTGAATAGCATTCCCACTTATCCATTTGGAATTCTTTTTATTACACTGCAAATTTGATTCCAAAGTCACATCTGTCTTTTCCTCAAAACAAACAAACAAGCAAACAAAAACCCCACACCAACTATTTCTTCTGTGTCTAGTAAGTTATTTGATAGCGCAAAGGTGAACCTGTGGTTTAAAGGGTTTCTCTTCTACCGTGTCCCTCTTCAAGGAGTTATTCAATCTAATTTGTGTTTAGAGTTGTGTTGTGGTCCTTACTTAGGATGATGTTTACGATCTCACCCTCATGCTCTTTCATATGATCCAAGAGATTTTCTTTGCTGGTAGATTCAAAACCGCAAATACAACAACAGAAGAGTAAAACACAATACTCCATGCCAGGAGGGGCCAAACTGGAGTTTTTTTCTAAACTGTATGAGGTATTACTCGTAGGGCTCAGTTTCTCGTTGTCGTTGGAACCTACAACTTCGCCGGGGGCCTGGGAAATCAGCTCTGAGACTGACACCAAGTTTTCAGAACTTCCAGTGACAGGATCGGCTCGATCGGCTCTGTCCTCACTGCTGTTTAAGAGCATCTTTCCAGGGGATCTCCCTAGAACTCTTAAAAACAAAAACAGAACACACCACACCTTGAGTTGGTTAACATGTAAGCCTGGCAGATTCAACCCTCACTTTGGTTTACATACAGCAACAAGGAAAGGGACAGGATAAATACCTGCCGCTCTGTGAAATGGCATCATTGATAGCCTTGTTTACTTGTTCGTAGTTGTAATTCTGGTCACTTGCATGCTTCCACATGTGAGACTTCAAAGAAGGAGGATGGCTGCACACGTACCCACACAGAGAACATCTGAAAGACACGAGTGAGTCAGAACCATCCCCAGCATCAGTTAAAGACAATTAAGGAATTCCTTCCCTGAAGCCTTATGAGACATGGTATTTCACTAAACCTAAGATGTTACTGATTGTAAGTGACATATTGATTTCAGAGGCTAACGTGTCCTAGAACAGATATCCTAGAATCGATAAAATTAGGGATTTTATATTGTAAAAAAATTATTAGAATCATGACAAACATCCCAGATTACTTTGGCTATTACAGTATTTGGAAAGATTTCTAATATACTAACATACAAAATCTTTGCTCTAAATTATTTAACCACACACAGAAAGAAAAATACACAAAATCGATACTCTCTATACCACTCTATTTCTCAAGAAAGCAAAAAGGAATTAGATAATTTTAACAAGAACTCTGCTTGTTTACAGATCCACACAAAATGGAAGTAGTAGTCCTGAAAAGCATCAACAATTTAAGTTTCATAAATAAAATGGATAATTAATCATCTTAAAAACGTTTTCAATTCAAAATAACATTTTGTTCCCACATAATTGGCTACACTTGGTAAAATCTGAACTGAATGAAACATTTAAAAACAAGTAAAAAAAGGAACAGACTCTCTTTTTGAATAGACTCTTCCAGAACGCTTGTAGGTTTATGCCCCCTTTCTCCAGCACCCAGTTCCCCATCTTAGTAACGTCTTGCATCAGCGTGGAGTATTTGATACAAATGGTGAACCAATATGGGAACATCATCCATCATTAACAAGTCTACAGTTTACACTAGGGTTCACTGTTTGTGTTACACGGTTCTCTGTGTTCTGACAAGTGCATAATGTCACGTATCCACCATGATAAATCATGAAGAGTAATTTCTCTGCTTGAAATATCCTCGGCGCTCTGCGTGTTCACCCCTCCCAATCCCTGAATCCCTGGCAACCACTGATCCTTTGCCTCTTTCAGAATGTCCCATAGATGGAATCATACAGTATGTAGTTTTTCTAGACCGGTTTCTCTCATTTAACCATACACATTTAAAGTTCCTCATCTCTTTTCATGGCCCAATAGCTCTTTTCTTATCGCCAAATAATACCCCACTGTCCAGATGTACCACAATTTGTTTATCCATTCACCTACTGAAGGATATCTTGGCTGCTTCCCCATTTTGGCAATTACGAATAAAGTTGCTATAAATATATACATGCAGGTTTTTGTATGGATAGGAGTTTTCATCTTTTGGGTAAATACCTAGGAACAGCACTGCTGAATTGTATGATAAAATTATATTTATCTTTTTGGACAACTGCAAATGTTTTTAAAGATTTTATTTTTAAGTAATCTCTACACCCAACTCGGGGCTCGAACTCACGACTCTGAGATCAAGAGTCTCAAGCTCTAATGAATGAGCAAGCCGGGTGCCCTGTAAATACTTAAGTAGAAGCCTAACAAATCAGGTAACTTACTTGAACCCTTCACAGTAAGAGACACGGTCACTGATAATGAAGCACAAAGAAAATAAAAAGCACAATAGGGAATAAATAAGACAACTAAATACGGCAAGGACTAAATTCTTCCTCTAACCCACCTTCCGCTTTACGGTGGGTTCAGCAGTGTTATCTTTTAATACAGGTCCTGAGACATCAGATCCAAGGCCAGGGAAGGGCCTTTTACCTCAGCAAACACCAAGCTACTTAAGGGCAATAAATGTGCATTTCTTAGAAGAATTTCCATAAATTCAAACATAAAGAAGATATACGATTTTCATTAATACGCAGACAAATGCATCACACCCATAAGCCTGAAAGATGAGTAAGCCTGATAATGCCATTTCTGTACAGGTGTGAAGAAGGGGAAACGCACAGACGGCGTGCAGAGTACAAACTCTGGAGAGCAACCTGATAGCATCTGTTAAGGCTGAAGAGGCACACACCTGTGACCCTGGATTTTAGTTCTAGGCGGCTACGTGTTCACAAGGACACATATACAAGAAGCCTCACTGTAGCCATGAACATTAAAAAAAAAAAAAGACAAAAAAGGATGCAACTCACAACCACTGTTTTGCCACAGCACAGTGGAAATAAAATGGTTTATTTTCATATAATGGAACATCATGCTGTGCTTAAAATAAAAGAACTGGATGTACACTTATTACCATGAACTGATGTCAATAATGGTCAGTGAGAAGAAAAAGTGAAAAAAAAGATTTCTTTGGTGTATCATCACATATCCTTAGATCTTCTAGACTTTAATGTTTCTCTGACTTTGTTTTTAATGACTTGACAGATTTGAAGAATACTGGCCAGGTATTTTGTAGAATGTCCCTCAATTTGGGTATGTCTGAGGTTTTTCTCAGTTTAGACTAGGGTAATGGGCTCCTGGGAGGAAGACCCCAGAGGTACAGTGCCATCCTCGAGCCTCGGCACAGAATACCGTCGCAACATGACTTAGCACTATTGATGCTGATCTTGAGATCGAGTTTCTCCACAGGAAAGTTACACTTTCTTATCCCCTCTTTCCACACTGTATATACTTTGGAAGAAAGTTACCACCTACTGACAGTAGAGTTATCTATATAAATCACTGGGAATTCTGCATAGGGATTTCCTCTATTCTCACCCATTTATTATTCAATCGTTAATGTCAGTATGGACTCCTGGATATGTATTTTACACTTTCGGATATAATTTCATACTACATTATTTGTCTTATTGCTGAGGTTACTGAGGGCTCCTCCAGGTCCCATGTCCTGCTGACATACTCCCATCTTTTGTTTGTCGAGCACTTTCCTTACTTTCTGGCACCGTAAGATGTTCCAGGTTCACTTATTTACCTAGAGATCAATCATTTCTCGAAGCCATTTCTCTTGTTACTTTTATTAGTATTAGAAACCAAGATTTAGGTGCTGAATGAATTGCTTTATTTCTATAAATAATTTAGTTTCCGGATTTCAAAAATTCACTGTAGGAAATTAGAAATCTACAAAGAAAACAAAAATCACCTATAACCTAACCACTAGATGTAACCAGTATTATCATTTTGATGTTTATTTCCCAGTCTTTTTTAATGTTTACTTATTTATTTTGAAAGAGAGGGAGAGTGAGAGATGGAGAGAGAGAGAGAGAGAGAGAGAGAGAGAGAGAGAGAGAGAGAGAGAGAGAGAGGAAGGACACACGCATAGGGGAGGGGCAGAGAGAAAAGGGAGAGAATCCCAAGCAGGTTCCATGCTATCTACCAACATAGAGCCTGACACGGTTCTCGATCTCACGAACTGTAAGATCATGGCCTGAGCCGAAATCAGAAGTTGGACGTTTAACTGACCGAGCCAACCAGGTGCCCCTTTCCCAGTCTTAAAATGCATAGATTTATAAAACTGTGATCATGCAAGTTGACTATTTTGTTAATATTCCCCAATGTAACTTAAATTTTCTATGATAAAATATTTTACAGCTGCCCACAATTCTATTCCTGGAAGCAACTGGTGACATTCAATCCACAATTCCCTATGATTTTATGCAGAAAAAAATATAATTCTAAACATGACAATCAGGAACTTCTGGTTTCTGGTTTAGCATATAAGACTGGAAATTGCCACTCAGTCCTAACAAGTAAAACACTGAACACACTGAAAAGTCAACAACCCATCTTAGATCTGTAAGAAAACCGAGGTTACAGGACACACCCCTGCACCCCAAACTGGAAAGACCTTTTACTCTAAAGGAAGTAGGGCCGGAACAGGGTGACCTGAACAGTAATTGATGATTTGCTGGCAGCTAAGTGTAGACAATTAGGGGAAGTAAACATGTGAAGGGAGGAGCACCTGGGTGCTGCCTCAGCTGGTTGAGCATCCAACTCTTGATTTTGGCTCAGGTCACGATCCCAGGATTGTGAGATCGAGCCCTGTGTTGGGCTCCACGCTGAGCATGGAACCTGCCTTAGAGTCTCATTCTCCCTCTCATTCTCTCTCTTTCTCCCTCCCTCTCCCTCCCCCTCTGCCACTCTCCCCTGCTCTAAATTAAAAAAATAAAAATTAAAAAATGTGAAGGGATGCAATCATAGAGGATCCTCCACACTTCTCTGAGTTTATCTCCTATAGTTCTACCGAATTCTTACTGAATGTTGGAGAAAAATCCAGGTGGAGGGATAAAACAACCACTTTGAAATATGCTACAGCATTCTGTCTTTAACAAGGTCTACCCCTAGGACAAACATTTAACCAGAGCCTAACCTGCTGGAGTTTATTGGAGCCTCACCGACCTGAAGAAAAGGAAATGCCCAATTCCAGCCCATTCCAGCTGTCTTGTCTCACCAAAGGGATGGGGGACTCAGTAGCACAAGTAAAGGTCAGTCTAGAGGCACAGACTCACTAAAATGCTGAGACCTACTAATCACAGGACAGTAGACTACTTGCTCTCCCCTCACAGGTTACCCACTACTAAAGTGCTATTCACAGCAGTGCCTTTTACCTAATACATCATGCCTGGCTATCAAGAAAAAATTACAAGATACATTAAAAGGTAAAAACCAAACTTTAAAGAGAGACAGCAAGCATCAGAACAAGACTCACATATGGTAGGATATTGGAATGATCAGATTGGTGATATAAAACAACTAAGATTAATATGCAAAGAGTGCTAATGAATAAAACACACAGTGTGCAATAACAGATGGGTAATGAAAACAGAGATGGAAAGTCTAACAAAGAACCAAAAAAAATGCTAGAGATAAATATGTAACAGAAATGAAGAGTGCCTTTAATGGTCTTATTAGTAGACTTGACTACTTGGACTTGACTGAAGAAAGAATTTCTGAGCTTGACAGTATCTCCATAGAAATCTCCAAAATTGGAAAGCAAACAGAAAAAAGACTGGAATACAAAATTTACAACCCAAAGGGGCATAACATATGTGTAACAGGAAGAAGAAAAGAGAAGGAACAGAAGAAATATTTGAAAGAACAATTACTGGAAATTTCCCCAAATTAGTGTCAGATACCAAACTACAGGTCCCGTAAGCCCAGAAAACACCAAGCAGAATAAATGGCAGAAAAACTACACCTAGACATATCATTTTTGAACTACAAAAAATAGAAGAAAATCCTGAAAGAAGCCAGAGGGGGAAAATACTTTAGATAATGGAGCAGAAAGAATTACATCCGACTTCTCAGAAACCAGGCAAGCAAGAAAGAGTAAAATATTTCAAGTATGAAGGGAAAAAAACAACCAACCTAGAATCTGCAGCCAGTAAAACTATTCTTCTAAAGTAAAGCAGAAATAAAGACTTTTTCACAAACAACCTGAAACAATTTATTGCCAGTAGACCTGTCTTGCAAAAAATGTTAGAAGTACTTTAGAAAGAAAAATGATATAGGTCAGAAACCTGGATATACATAAAGAAAGAGCATCAGAGAAGGCATGAGATTAAAAAAGAAAAACTTTCTTCTTATTCTTAACTGATCTAAGAAATACAAGTTTGTTTAAAATAACAGCAACAATGTATCTGATTACTGATCACGTATGCTCATGTATGTGTACACACACACACACACACACACACACACACACACTTATGTTTAAATGAATTAACGGCAGAAATGATACAAGGGATGGTAGAGAAAAATTAGGATTATTTTAATATAGGGTACTTGTACTACCCATGAAGCTGGTATAACGTTATTTGAATGTGGATCTGAACTAGTTGTAAATGTACATTCCAAACTCTAGGGAAACCACCAAGAAAAGAAGTGTAACTGATCCGCTGAGAAAGGAAAGAAAATGAAATCATATAACACGCTCAATTAAAACCACAAAAGGCAGAAAAAGAGCAGAAGAGAAAAACAGGAACAAAGAATGAGGGAAAGAAATAGAAAATAGTTCAAATATGGTAGATACAAATTCAACTGTATCAATAATTCTGAACGTCAGTAGTCTTACAACACCAATTAAAAGACAGAAGTTGAAGTGGATTAAAAACAAGAACTACATGCTATCTATAAGAAACTCATTTTAAATATAAATACACATAGAGATGAAAAGTAGATGGATGGAGATACATATACCACACTAATATTAATCAAAAGAAAGCAAGAGTAGCTATATTAATTTTAGACTAGGCAGACTTCAGAGTATGGAAAGTGATCAAGGAAAAAGAGGGCCATTACATAATGACAAATGGGTCAGTTCTCCAAGACAGATGATACTTAACATGAATGTGTCAAACAACAAAGGATAAAACTATATGAGGCATAAATAAACTGACAGAACTGCAAGGAGAAACAAATGAATCCATTATTGTAGTTGGGAGACTTAAACACCTCTCTATCATAAATAGACAGATCCAGCAGACGTAACTGAACTCAACACCACCATCAATTAGCTGGATATAACTGACAACTGTAGACTACTTCACCCAACAACAGAATACACATGGAATGTTCACGAAGAAATACCATATTTTGGGCGGTAACACAGCTGAACAAATTTAACAGAAGAAAAACCATGCAATGTCTGTTCTCAAATCACAATGGAATTAAGGTAGAACAACACAGATAGTAGAAAATCTCAAAATACTTGGCGATTAAACAAATACTTACAAATAACACATGGGTCAAAGGAGAAATATGAAGAAAAATTTTACTGTATTTTGAACTAATGAAAAAACAACCCATCAAAATGTATGGAATGCAGCAAAAGCAGTACTTGAAGGAAAGTTTATAGAACTGAATGCATATATTAGAAAAGAAGGAATATCTAAAATCAGTCACTAAGTTTTCACCTGAGGAAAGAAACTAGGGGAAAAAAGGAGCATATTAAATCCAAATAAGTAGGAAAAAAAAGAAATAATAAAAAGAGCAGAAATCAATGAAACTGAAATCAGGAAGTCAAGAAATCAATTGAGAATATCAAGAAAACCAAAAGCTGATTCTTTGAAAAGATGGATGATATCAATAAGCCAGTAAGTAACTAGGCTACTTCACAAGGAAGAGAGGACACCACTACAGATCTCATAGACATTAGAAGGGTAATCAAGGAATAAGTGAACCGTGCTATGCCCATAAATTTGATAACCCAGGTAAAACAGACCAATTCCTTGAAAGACACAATCTGTTAAAACTCACACAAGAACTGAAGAGGTTCTGAAGAGGTTCTGTATCTATTAAAAAATTAAATCAATAATTTGGAGCACCTGGCTGGCTCAGTTAGTAGAGCACATGACTCTTAATCTCAGGGTCATGAGTTTAAGCCCTGCATTGGGCATGGAACCTACTTAAAAATAAATAATAAAATAAAATTAAAAAAAAAATTAAATCAATAATTAATAATAACTCTTCCAAAACAGAAAGCACCATGTACACATGGGATCACTGGTGAATTCTATCAAACATTTAGGAAGAAATTATACCAACTTTTTTTCTTTTAAAACAGGTTTTTATTATTTATTTATTTATTTAAAAAAATTTTTTTAACGTTCATTTTTGAGAGAGAGAGAGAGACAGCATGAGCAGGGAAGGGGCAGGGAGAGGGAGACACAGAATCTTAAGCAGGCTTCAGGCTCCAAGCTGTCAGCACAGAGCCCAACGCGGGGCTTGAACTCACGAACTGTGAGATCATGACTGGAGCTGAAGTCGGATGCTCAACCGACTGAGCCACCCAGGCGCCCCTAAAACAGGTTTTTAATGTTTATTTGTTTTTGAGAAAGACAGCATGAGTGGGAGAAGGGCAGAGAGAGAGGGAGACACAGAATCCAAAGCAGGCTCCAGGCTCTGAGCTGTCAGCACAGAGCCCGACGCGAGGCTCAAACTCATGAATTGCGAGATGACTGAGCCGAAGTTGGATGCCCAACTGACTGAGCCACCCAGGCGCCCTGAAATGATAGAAGCAGAGCAAATACTTCCTACCTCATTCTATGAGGTCAGCATTACTCTTAATACCCAAACCAGACAAAGATATTACAAGAAAAAGCAAACAAAGCGATAGCCCGGTATCTCTCATGAACACAGATGCAACAATCCTCAACAAAGTATTAGCAAACTGAATTCAACAATGTGTAAAAAAAATATTCTAGACCACAACCAAGTGAGACTTATCCCAGCCATGCCAGCCTGATTCAGCATCTGAAAATCAATGTAATCTACCATATTAACAAGTAAAGAAAAATCTTACGGTTGTATCAAAGATGCTGAAAAAGCATTTGACAAAATCCAATACTCATTCATGTTAAAAATTTTCAGCAAACTAGGAACTTCTTCAAATAAATAAAGAATATCCACAGTAAATATACAGCTAACATCATACTTGATGAGAAACTAGAAGTTTTCCTACTAAGTTTAGGAATAAGAGATGAATATCCCCTCTCACCACTCCTTTCCAACATTGTACTTGAAGTCCTAGCTAATGTAGTAAAAAAAAGAAATAAAAGATACACAGATTGGGAAAGAAAAAAACAAACTGTCTTGGCAGACGACATTATTGTCTATATAGAAAATCCAAAAGAACTGACAAAAAAACTCCTGGAACTAATAAACAATTAAAGCAAGATTGCAGGACACACGGTTAATATAAATAAAAGTCAATCACTTTTCCATATTCCTGTAATTAACATGTGGTATTTGAAATTAAAAACACAATCCCATTTATATTACTACTCTCCAAATATAATACCTAATTTTAACAATATATATATATATATATATATATATATAATCTGTATGAGGAAAACTACAAAACTGTGACAAAAGAAGTCAAAGAAGAACTAAATAAATGGAGATATTCTATATTAAGAAGACTCAATATTGTTAAGATGTCAGTTCTTTCTAACTTGATCTATATATTCAATGTGATCCCATTAAAAATCCCAGCAAGTTATTTTGTTGTTTTTGCCTCTCAAGTTTATATGGATAGGCAAAAGATCTAGAATAGCCAACACAATACTGAAGGAGAAGAACAAAGCTGAAGAAGTGACAATACACAGCTATGGAATCAGTAAAAAGATGAGTGGTCACCGGGAGTCTGGATGTGTGTATGGGAGGGATGAACAGGTAGAGCACAGGGGGTTTTGAGGGCTGTGAAACTACTCTGCATGATACCATATTACTACAATGGTGGATACATGCCATTATAAATTTGTCCAAACCCACAGAACGTACGGTACTCAGGGTGAACCCTCATGTAAACTATGGACTTTGGGTGATAATGATTCGTCAGTGCAGGTTCATCAACTGTAATGAGTATGTCACTCTGGTGGAGAATGCTGATAACGGAAGGAGCCATAAGTGAGTGGGGTAGGGAGTATATGGGAAGTCTTTGTACTTCTGCCCAACGCTGCAATGAACCCAAACTGCTCTAAAAAAATAAAGACTATTAAAAGTTGACAGTCATCTTATATAATAAGAATTTTAGGCACTTAAAGCTTTTGATGCAAAAAAGTCATTGAGAATACTGCCCATAAGCTCTAATGTTTGCAACAGTGTATGTTCATTCTTTTGGAAGACACTTAGAGTAGAAATTAGGAAAAGAAATGAGTTATCAATGTTTTCAAAGGACTATCAGTGGAATATTTAAAGTGCATAGAAAATAGCCAGTTTCTTTGTATTCAAATTAGCTTGTATCTTCCAGTTTCAGGGAGTTTAAAAGAAAAAAAGTCGTTCTAAGTCTTTTTATGAAGTTAGAATTACACTGATACTGAAACTTGGCAAAGGCAACAGAAAAAAGAAAACTAAACACCAAATCTCAGTTACGGATATCAATGTAGATTATCCTGAATAAAATGCTGGCAAAGAGATTCCCAAGTATATTAAAGAATAATATACCATGACGAAAGGAGGCTTATTCTAGGAATACAGAGAATTCAGTGTTAGGAAATTTATCATGATGATTCACCATTTGAAAGGATCAGAGAAGTCATATTTTCACTGTTATTGCTGAAACTTAATCTAAAATTCAATATCCATTTAAACAAAGCTTTTTACTATGGCAATCTTTTTTTTTTTTTTTTTTTTTTTTTTTAAGAGAGTGTGCATGTGCAGAAGTTGGGGAGGGGCAGAGAGAAAGAGAGACAGAATCCAAAGCAGTCTCCGTGCCATCAGCACAGAGCCTGACCCAGGGCTTGAACTCACAAATTGTGAGATCATGACCTGAGCTAAGATCAAGAGTTGGATGCTTAAACGACTGAGCACCCAGGCACCCCTACTATGGAAATCTTTAAACAAAGACCAAAGTAGGAAATTATAATGAAATTGCATCACCCTTCAATTATGACTGACACTTTACCAGTCTTGTTTCATGTAACCCCCACTTAAAATTTCCCTAATTTCTGCAGGAATGTTTTGTTCAAATGAGGATCAAAACAAGATCTATATATTGCATTTGGTTGGTATATATCTTAAGTCTCTTAATCTGTAACAGTTCTTTCTTTCCCCATCCCCTTCATGTGTTTATGTGCTAAAGAAACCAGGTCATCTGCCTTGTAGAATTTTTCATATCATGTGCTGCACTGATTACTTTCTGATGTTACAGTATATGTTCCTGTATCCCTCACGTTTCTTATAATCTGACAGTGAGACCTAGAAAAGGCTTTCTCAACCTCAGCACTCCTGACATTTTGGGCTAGATAATTCTTCATTGTGGGAGCTGTTCTGGGCACTGTAGGATGTTTATCTGCATCACTGGCCTCTACCCACTAAGTCTTTTTTTTTTTTTTTTTAATTTTTTTTAACGTTTATTTTTGAGATAGAGAGAGACACAGCATGAACGGTGGAGGGTCAGAGAAAGGGAGACACAGAATCCGAAACAGGCTCCAGGCTCAATCCGAAACAGGCTCCAGGCTCTGAGCTGTCAGCACAGAGCCCGACGCAGGGCTCGAACTCACGGACTGCGAGATCACGACCTGAGCCGAAGTCGGACGCCCAACCGACTGAGCCACCCAGGCGCCCCTACCCACTAAGTCTTAGTAGCACCTTCTCTCCCCCTTGTGACAATCAATAATGTCTCTAGACACCGTGAGATGTCTTTTGTGGGGGGATGAGGAAGAAAAGCCTTCTCCCTGGTTAAGAACTACTGACATAAAGGTTTCATTAGATTCAGGATCACATTTTTTCCCTCACTTTTTCTTTTTTGCAAACATACTTCCTAGGGACAGCTGTGTATTCCCTACCACCATATTTTAGGAGGCACTTACATCAGGCTGACAATACCTATACCCGATATACATTCTTTAAAATTTTTTTTTTAACGTTTATTTATTTCTGAGACAGAGAGAGACAGAGCATGAACAGGGGAGGGGCAGAGAGAGAGGGAGACACAGAATCTGAAACAGGCTCCAGGCTCTGAGCTGTCAGCACAGAGCCCGACGCGGGGCTCGAACTCACGGACCATGAGATCATGACCTGAGCCGAAGTCGGCCACCCAACCGACTGAGCCACCCAGGCGCCCCTACCCGATATACATTCTTAATAAAATTTCTCCACAGAATAGGGTAGGTGAAAATTCTTCATGAAAAAACATATCTATCTTAACCCCAAAACTAGTCTAAAGCTTTATGAGAAAACACTAGAAGCATATCCATTCAGCCCAAGAGCAAAATAAGGATTTCCACTATCCCCACTATTATTTAGTATGTGGCAGAAACACTAGCCAGTACAGTTAGGTAAGAGACAGAAATAAGAGGTGTAAATATCATATAGGAAAGGTTGAGAAAATTATTTGCAGATAATATAATTATATATCTACACAAACACCAATTAAAAACTGTTAAAAGTAATAAGAAGTTCAGTAAGAGAAAAAAAAAGAAATTCAGTAAGGGCATAAAGTGAACGTTCTATATAGATCAACAGCTTTCCTATATAAAAACAATATTGAATTGAAAACTAGGAAAGGAAGGAAAAGACCCACGTTATAGCAGCAACAGAAAAAATGAAATACATAAGCATATGCCTCACAACCAGTGTGTGCGTGTGGGGGGTGAGCAGGCAGTCCTTGCTTTGTATGGTTCTGCCATGCACGGATCCTGGTTACTATGGTTTAGTTAAATGTCACCACTCCTCCCTAACAACTGTTCAAATTTCAGTTATCAAAATATATTAACTGTATAATTGTAGAGTACAGACTTCACTGGTAGCTTTTGAGTCCACTAGGCAAAGACATGCTTCGGGATCAGTGACCAATCATGTCATTTCTTTCATTCGGTCAGTATTGGTCACTCACAGACAGCAAAGCATTAAGTTGTGGTGCCTCCTAATCTCCCACTGATAAAATGTCCCGTGTGCCTTTTTACAAAAATGTAGACTCCAAAAGAAGGAATTGGCCAGCAAAATGGAAATACAGGAGAAACCTGTAACCCTGTAAGTGAAATCAGGCTCAAATGTAAATGCATTTATAGAACAAATAGGAGACCACAGGAATGTTGACACGGCCACCACTGAAGAAACTCCGGATATGCAGCCAGAGGATCTACATGAAGGTGAACTTGATGACATGCATGAAGAAAGTGGGTTCCTGGAAGAAGTTATTCCTGTGAAAAATATCAGTATAGAAACTCTATGTAATCAAATTGAATTGAAAGAGCAAAGGATAAAATGGTGAAAGCTGATCCATACCCAGAAAGGAGTATGACAAATGGCCAAGGCACCGAAAACACGCTCACCTATAATACTGTAAGGAGAAGCGAGCACTGAGCAGACTATTCTGGGTAAGTTTCCCACAAAAGAAGTAAAACACTTTAATTCTTAATGTTTTTAAGCATTAAGTTACAGTGTGCTATATATCTTATAGTATTTTTCATTTCCCTATACATTTATAACAGTAAGAGAGTTTCTAAATGCTTTAAGAAAAAAAATTAAGGATCACAGAACAACTGTGATTGACTACCTGCGTACTTCTATATACACAAATGTGTGTGTGGATTTACACACATATGAAAACAGGAAATGTACACAAAACAGGGACAAAACTTAAATGCTACTGAGGAACACAAGAGATGATTTGAACAAATGAGTAAAGTCCATACCTTGTTTGTAGAAAGTTGTGAATTCTTTCTAAATTAATCTAGAAGCTTAACATGATCCCAACACAAATAAGAGAATTATTATTACTTTTAAAGTTTGAGAGTGTGCATGTGTAAGTGGGAGAGGGGTAGAGAGAAATGGGGGGGGAGAGAGAAAGAGAGAGAGAGAGGGAGAGGGAGAGGGAGAGGGAGAGGGAGAGGGAGAGGGAGAGAGAATCCCAAGCAGGCTCCACACGGTTAGGGCAGAGCCTGATGTAGGGCTTCATCTCACAAACTGTGAGATCATGACCTGAGCTGAAATTAAGAGTCAGACACTTAACCGACTGAGCCACCCATGTGCCCCAAGAGAATTATTTTTATTTTATTTTATTATTTTTTTTCCAAGAGAATTAATATTAGAGGAAACTAGATAAGCTGATTCTGAAGTTCATATGTGTTACCCAATTAAAACAACAAATAAAAAAATGAAGTACCTACAAAATCCACACACTTAACTTCATTTCCTTACTATGACTTCTCTCATAGAATGTGGTTTAATTTGTACATTCAATTGAAAAAATGTTTTTGTGTGTATGAAACTCATCATATAAAAGTAGAATAAGGTGCATACATGGAATTAAAAAAAAATGTATACATCATACTTGCTTGAGAATGTTCCCTCTATCAAGCTCTTTGTGTGTTCCTCCAAGATCTCATCTTCCTCCCCAAAAGAAGCATCATGTTTCTGAATTTTGTAGTGTATTCCTAAATAATTGTTTATCTGCATGATTTTGAGCATATAAATAGAATCATACTTTATGTATTCTTGTGTGACTTACCGTACCTTAGTTCAGTGTTTCTGAGATTCGTCCATGCTGACAGGTACAGCTCAATTACCTCACAGAGTACCTGATTTATTGTTACCTGTAAAGTTTCTTGATTTCCCTGCTAGATGAGCTATACATTTAAACACTGACCCAGCATGTTAGTTAACTTCACTGGGGGACTTGTTCAGGCTATCTAGTTCGCTGTGCTGTCTGAAATAGGGGCCCTCTGCTTAAAGATGTTTAAACTGCTATGCCAATTTCTGTCTTACTCAACTGGTGAGCAAATGCTGTTTTTATTTTAAAATTTTTCCTGATTATATAAACTATATATATATATATATATATATATATATATATATATATATATACATATATATATTAATTTTATTTTAGAGAAAAAGAGAGCATGAGCAGAGGAGGGGGAGAGAGAATTTCAAGCAGGCCCCATGCTTAGTGCAGAACCCAACACAGGGCTCCATCCCATGACTCTGGGATCATGACCTAAGGTGAAATCAAGAGTTGGATGCTCAACTGACTGAGCCACCTAGGTGCCCCTATAATCTTTATTTCTCTCTTTTTAAAAATGTGTGTTTACTTTGAGAGAGAGAAAAGGAGGGAAGGAATGAGTGGGGGAGGGGCAGACAGAAAGGGAGAGAAAGAGAATCCCAAGCAAGCTCCAGGCTGGGCATGGAGCCCAATTTGGGGTTCAGTCTCATAAACGATGAGATCATGACCTGAGCCGAGATGAAGGGTTGGAAGCTTAACTGACCAAACCACCCAGGCACCCCTATAATAATCTATATTCCTTATACAAAGATGGAATTTACAGGTAAGTACAAATACAAATTCTAAAAAATTATCTGGAAAATTCCCAGTCTTTTTAATGTACGTATGTAGATCTGAAGCAAAAGTGGAATCTTATTAAAGATTTTTCATCGTATTTTTGACAGTGCTCCGTAAGTATTTTCTCAAGTTAAAAGTTATGTATTTTCAGTGGGGCATGATGTTCCATCCTATGCAAGTATCATAAGTTAATCGCTGTACTATTATTATTAAGAATTAGAATATTCAAAAATAAAGTAGAACGTTTTTGTATCTTTTTAACATTTTAAACAATCTACATGCATCACTGATTATTCTGTAGGATAGTCTATTTTCCTCCGCCAGAATCTTTTAAGAGAGAAGAAAAAATAAACACTCACAGTTAAGACATAGAATATAACCAATACATCTTTGAAACTCCCTGTGTGCCTCTCGATTGCCTCTTCTTCCTCTCCCAGAGGTAAGAACATTCCTGAACTGTGGGATACAGCCAGTTTTAAGGCTTTTGAACTGTCATCATTTACTACTCGAGGTAGAAATGAGGAATGATAAAGTACATTTAAATTAATAATGTATATTTATGTAAGCAGTAAATCACATATTGCAGAAGTAAATGCTAAAATTATTTTTAGAATAGTTTACAGAGGACAAGGCCACTTTGAAGAGTTTGAGAATAGCTAAAATTTACAGTGAAATATTATTCACTATCAGAAATGCTCTTTCCTTTTTTTTTTTTTTTTTTAATGTTTATTTATTTTGGGGAGACAGAGAGAGAGAGCGTGAGTGGAGTTGGGGCAGACACAGAGGGAGACACAGATTTCAAAGCAGGCTCCAGGCTCCGAGCTGTCAGCGCAGAGCCTGACACAGGGCTCAAACTCACAAACCAAGAGATCATGACCCGAGCTGAAGTCGGAGCTTAACCAACTGAGCCACTCAGGTGTCCCAGAAATGCTCTTTCCTAATAGAGTGATCTAGAAGCTCACCTAGAGTCTATCACTTTCATTAGTTCTTCTATGCAAACAACACACACAGATGAAGCCTTTTTGCTTTCTTGCTCTATCTAGCCTTTTAAAATTGCTCTCTCCCATCCTATTGGACAAGAACTTACTTCTATAAATTCTGCTGATTTGCTTACTCAATATCTTTTAATATGAAGAACTCCTTAAAATCTTTCCTGACAGAGGAAGATAAAGCAAGAGCAGTATATGGAACAACTGAGCCCTAATTCTAGGAGCATCAAACTTAGCTTGGTAGAAAGGCTATTCTGAAGAGACACTTGCAATGCAAATTATTCATTAAAAGATCTAAGTGTGAAGAGTGTGGAAAAAAATTGACAAGATTAAGCACTTATTAAAGTGATTTTCAACTGAGTAGAGGACAAGAGATACTATAAAAGAACCTCAACTTCAGAGTTATATAAAGGCGGCTTATATGTATTTCTACTTCCTTTTTCAGAGTAAGCTTCCTTTAGCTGAAGCATTATTCTCTCACTTTCCATTCCCTCTGCATTCTCCCTTTACAATTCCACGGAGCAAACCAAATTCTCTTAGTTTAAAACATGAGAGTGAACTATTATTGTACCATCATCTTGTTTTATTCACCTTACTATACACTTATTTTCTGAAATTGTTGTTTGTCCATCTTCTTTCATGAAGGTATTGTTAACCTAAATAAAAAAAATAAAGCTGCCAGTTATTTTATCATCAAAAAAAAAAATGGGTTTATTGCAATCTGGGACAAGAAGTTTGGGAAAACCACTGGCAAGAGTTCCAAACAAAGATAGGAATGTTCTTTTACAGAGGAAAGCAGGAGGTTAGGAGGGCTGTTATAAACAGTCTCTGACTGGCTGAGCTGTTGGAGGCCTGTAAGCCTTTCTTTCTCCTGCCGGGATCCTAAACTAGTATCCACCTGCAAGGTCCTCCTCTTCCTGCTGGGGTGTGCAACTGACAATGGGTGGCAGGGCAGGAGAGCTCCCCTTGCTGAACCTCCAAATGCATTCTAATGAGGAGTCCCTTTATTAATCTTCAGAGCGTATATGCCATGAGTCAGAAAATGAACAGGTAACACCGACCTGACCAAAATACATGTAATGTAGTACCTAGAAAAAACATAAAAAATGTTTCGAAACAGAGGATTATGTCTAACAGATCATTTCTAACCATGTTACCAGCAGACCATCAACATCCCTATTTCCAAATACCCTGCACACTGGGCAAAAAAAAGATAATAAAAACCCAAAAGCAAACAAAAACAAACCCTATGACATAAGAATAACAGCAGCACATTTATAGGACATCATCCGTCACAATTTTGTTTTGTTTTTCATTTTCTAAGAGGGAGAGACAGAAAGAGAGAACAAGCGCACAAGCAGGGAAGGGGCAGAGAGAGAGAGGGAGACACAGAATCTGAAGCAGGCGCCGGGCTCTGAGCCGTCAGCACAGAGCCTGATGCGGGGCTTGAACCCACGAACTGTGAGATCATGACCTGAGCTGAAGTCGGACACCCCACGACTGAGCCACCCAGGCGCCCCTGTTTTGCTTTTTTCTTCCCATGACAATCCCATTTGGTACTTCAATTATTCAAATCTGTCAAGGCAAAGTATATGTGACGTGAGGAAACACATGAGCATCCCAACAGACCAAGTGCTGGTTTCCTGGTGTAATCTCTACAGAAGGTTGGACGGAAGCTTTGGAATGCCAGAATGAACACTGCCTCTGTCAACCAATAAAGTCCTATCCATATCTGTATGAAAAATGAGATTTCTTCCCAATGCAAAAAAACTATTTTGGCAACCAAAAGAAAGCCGATGGAGAAACCTGGGATATTATGATTTCTAACAAGAAATATATATTTGGTTTTTGCCCCCATTCCTGGCACTAAACTCCAAAATCCCTTGGAATTTCCATACCTGAGGAGAGCAAACGATGTGTTTTTGTCATGTTAATGAGGTGACCTTTCGAACCCCTCTGGGTAACCTAAGGATGGGGGCTGGTTGCTAGAGGAACCAATCACAGGATCAGAGGGTTGGAACTTTCTGTCTCACCCTCTAGGGGAGGTGAGGGGCTGGAGATGTAATTAATCACGGCTACATAATGAAGCCTCCATAAAAACCCAAAGGATGTTCAGAGAGCTTCTGGGCTGGTGACCAGGTGAAGGTGCTGAGAGGGTGGTGACCCAGAGAGGGCATGGATGTTCTGCTCCTCCAGGGCCTTGCCCTTTGAACCTCTCATCTGGCTGCTCATCCGTATCCTTTACAACATCCTTCATGACAAACTGGTAAATATTAGTATACTGGTTTCCTCAGTTTTGTGAGCAGGTCTAGCAAACCTCTGCTTTATGGTCAGTTGGTTAGGAGCACAGGTGACAGCCTAGAAGTGGGGACAGTCTTGTGGATCTGAGCCCTTAACCAGTGGGATCCAATGCTATCTCCTGGTAGTGTTAGAATAGGATTAAATTTGCAGGACCCCCAGTTAGTGTCTGCTGATGACTGAGTCAACTGCTTGATGGTGGAGAAAAAACATCAGAAAAGTCAGTGCTTCTCAAACAAAGAAAGAAACCAACAAACAACAAGAAAACCCAATGCTTTTCTTGGCTAAAAAAACCCCGTAAGACTGAATTTTTCTATAGGCTTTCTCCTACTGCTCATGGGTCAGTTACTTTATAGTCCCAGAACCCCAGAAAAATAGGAATGTGGCTCAAACACCCTATTCCCCTGACCTGGGACCTTACTTGGACCTTACTCCAGGTCTCTTCAACGGGAATGACTGCCTTGGGGGATTAGGTAAAAGAAAGCAGAACCTGGATGTTCTGTAAGATCTGAAGTGACCTGAGAAGGATCTGAATGTGCATAACAAGATTTCAATAAAAATTCTGCAGTAGGGTTTGTCTTACCACATTTAATTTGTTTTCTGTGCTTTCAAAGGAGTAAATAACTAAGGTCCAGAGAAATGGCCACTTCAGATTTTGTGAAGAACCCAAGAAATCTTTGTGCCACTGTGAAAAACAAACTCCTTTGGTTCATCCCTTAGAAACAACACATATTGTTTTCCTCCAAATTAAACTATCTGCTAAACTGTTTCCTTAAAATAAATTCAAGTTTTTCAAAGACTTGAGTTTTCCCCCAAGCCAAGAAAAATAACTGAAATTCAACATGACTCCAGATTGAGAGAGACTTAAGAAATCTATAACTATGGTGGAAGTGATGGTATGTGGCTTCCCAGAACAGGTCATAAGAGGTGATACAGTGCTTGCCTACTTAATTTTTTTTTTTTTAACATTCTTGACTACCTTTTTTTTTTTTAATTTTTTAATGTTTATTTATTTTTCTGAGACAGTGAGTGCACACACACGCCCACTCAGGGGAGGGGCAGAAAGAGAGGGAGACAGAAGATCCAAGCAAGCTCTACACTGTCAGCACAGAGCCCGCTGTGGGGCTTGAACTCACGAACCATGAGATCATGACCTGAGACAAAGTTGTACACCTAACCGACTGAGTCACCCAGGCACCCCAGTGCTTGCCTACTTCTAATCCAAGCATTCACTTTGGGGCACTAGTGTAGCTGGAAGGACCTCGTGGAGAAATGGTGTATGTGCTCCAGCTGAGATCCCCAGCTGAGGGTCCGGCCAACAGCCAGCATCAACCACCAGTCAGGCTGGTGAGGGAGCCTTCAGCCTTCAAGTCTTCCCTGCAAAGACCCAGACCTTATGGAATAGAGACAAGCCATCCCTACAGTAGCCTTCCTCAATTCCCGATCCACAGAAACCCTGAGCTTAATAAAACTTCTGCTGCATTATAATATACCACTAAATTGGGGATAGTATGGCATGCAGTGGCAGTAGGCCTCACAAAGAGTTCTTTCCGGCATAACAGAGACACACAGCCGGTAGAAGCAAAGGTTCAAACCCTGGCTCTGCCATTTGGGAGACCTGGGGAAAGTAGTTTCATCTACCCAGTCTCTCTTTCCACATCTATGAAATTGGGATAGCAACATTCCTAAGTAACGGTTAAGTAAGCTGATACAAATCAAGTGCTTAGCACACTGTCTGGTCCATGCAGAATATCTAAAAAATGTTAACGGTTATTATTACTCGTAATATTTTTTATATTAAACAAAGACTAGACTTTATTTAATGACTGACCACACTGAGTGGCAACCCCTGTCATTCCAAAATGTGATTCGTGCTGCTTAAAACTTTTCTGGATTTTTAAAATTTTTCTCTTAGTGTTTGTGCTATATTAGAACAAAATATAGGCTCATTAACATATAAGCACACAATATTTTTGACCCAGCTGATGTGCATCCCTAAAATCAGAATCCTTACTTTATAAGCACACATTTTTACTTCGAATCATGTATCTTACAAGGGTATTTCAAAGACATCAACATCAGTTTCAGAGTATAAAGACACAAAAGCCGTAATCACAAGAAAAAGATTCATAAATCTGACTACATTAAATATTAGAATTTCTGTTTGTCAGAAACATAACTGAGACAGTAGAAAGACAAACCATAGTTTGGCAGATACGTGCAATATACATAATAGACAAGGAACTTGTATTCAGAACAGACTGTTGCAAGTCAGTAAGAAAAAGGCAGACAACCAATAACGGAATGGGCAATAGTACACAAACAGGCAAAAAAGATACTCAACCTCATAAATCATCAGGAAAATGCAAATCAGAACCACAACAACATACCTCTACACACCTACCAGAACGATCAAAATTAAAGACTGACAATATGAAGTATTGGTCAGACTATGAGCTGGTATAGTCACTGTAAACTGGTATAACCATTTTGGATAATTGTTGAGATCTGCCAAAGCTGAATATATATGCAGGCCCTATTACCCAGATATTTCACTCCTAGGTATAAACCCAATGAAAATGGACTCAATTTCATATATGCACCAAAAACACGTAAAAGAATGTTCAAAAGGCATTATTCACAATAGCGGGAAAATCTGGCAATAATCCCAATACCTATCACTAGTAGAGTGAATGAATAAATTGCCAGTCTCGCAATGGAATACTATATGGCAATGAAAAGGACGGTGTTAGTTCTACATTACATTACACACAATGATGATGAGCCTGATATAAAAGAATATGCACCAGGGCGCCAGGCTGGCTCAGTTGGAAGAACATGTGAACATGTGACTCAGTCTCAGGGTTGTGAGTTCCAGCCCTGTGCTGGGTATACAGCTTACTTAAATGAATAAACTTAAAAAAAAAAAGACTATGTACTGCATGATATCATTTCTGTTAAGTCAAAAAAAAGGCATGATGTTAGAAGTCAAGATGGTTGGAGGGGCAGAGGAGAAAGGGAGCTGGTGCCTGGGGGCCCCGAGAAGAGTGCTGCAGAGGGGCTGGCAATGGCTTATTTCATGGTCTGAGTAGTTAAGAGGAGGAGTGAATGTGACCCATTGGCCAAGCTGCACACTTATAATTTATGCAATTTTCAGGACATATACCACCTTAAATTATAAAGTATTAAAAATTTTAAAGAGAGAGAAAGGCTTAAGAGAGTTTTCAATCAAATGCAACATTTGGACCTTGTTTAGCTTCTGATATGAACAAACTAACTCTAAAAGTATAATAAAAATGTTTTTTAGGGGCGCCTGGGTGGCTCAGTCGGTTAAGTGGCCGACTTCGGCTCAGGTCATGATCTCGCGGTCCGTGAGTTCGAGCCCTGCGTCGGGCTCTGTGCTGACAGCTCAGAGCCTGGAGCCTGTTTCGGATTCTGTGTCTCCCTCTCTCTGACCCTCTCCCGTTCATGCTGTCTCTCTCTGTCTCAAAAAAAAAAAACAAAAAAAAAACAAAAAAAAAAAAACGTTAAAAAAAGTTTTTAAAAAATGTTTTTTAATGTTTTTATTTATTTTTGAGAGAGAAAGAGAGACAGAGCACGAGCAAGGGAGGGGCAGAAAGAGGGAGACACAGAATCCAAAGCAGGCTCCAGGCTCTGAGCTGTCAGTGCAGAGCCCAATGTGGGGCTTGAACCCATGAACCACGAGATCATGATCTGAAGCAAAGTTGGACACCTAATGCACTGAGCCACCCAGGTGCCCCTAAAAGTACATTTTTGAAACATTTAGGGAAACATTGGGTATTTTTGGCCTAGGTATTAAAACAGGACTCTTAAAAAATTCAACATACTTATGTGGGTAGCTTTTCTACTTAAAGAAGAAAAAGTATAGTAACACCATTATACATTTTTTTTTCAAAGTACAAAAAACTTACAGAACCAGAGCTATTTCCTAGATAAGGCAAACTGAGGTATACAGATAACTATCAGTGACCATTTCCTGAGCACCTAATACATGCCAGGTCATATACCAAGTGCTTTACGCCAAAGCCCATTTCCTTCTTCGTCATGTTGTCGCACCTACCCCTCACCGTGCCATGGTGGAGTTTCAGAACGGAAGTACCAACACAACTGTGTTTCTAAGGGAAAATGGTTCAATGTCATATAGTTAGAAGGAAACTCGGTAACTTGAGGAAAATATTTTGTCATCCCATCTTCCATCTCCAGCCAGTCACAAAAGTGATACTGGGGGATGTAAACCAGGGGGAATTCTAGAACTGCAATATTAACACTAAACTGAGGATGATCTAATGTTTGAAAATCCTGACTGTGGGGCCAATGTCCTAAACATCAGGTATAACTATAATGGGTATGTGCTTTACATAGAACGTTCCTTACTAACGCACTGAAAAACAAAGTTTGCTGATTTGGTAGGACTGAGGTGGGATGATGCCTTTTTCATCTTTCCCTGTCCTCACACAAGAACGGAAAATAGCTCTCCTTCTGTAATGAGGACAGAGTTTCTGAGATGCCTGCACAACTGCATGAGCAGCAGGGGAAAACCAGCCCCTTTGATGCACCGGGAAATATGCTGGGTGCTTAATACACATAACCTCATCCAATCCTCACAGAGCTTCATGAGCTAGGCAGTATTCTCCCGTTTTGTACGGGAAAGGAGGCTTAGCTTGGAATAACCTCCACAAGGTCACCCAGTTGGGCAAAGGAGGTCCGTGGCCCAGGCCTGAGACTATAAAGCAGAAATGCTACACAGGACACTAGGTTGCCTTCAAGGCAGGCAACACGGCACGGGGACCTCAGCTGTGACAATACTTCTACCTGGGGATAGCATCCCTTTTGTAAAATAAATAAGCTATGTCTGTCTGTCCAGGAACAGGATTATGCTTTGTTTTCCAAAATGAGAGGTAAACAGCATTTTTAGGGGGTTGGTGGGGGGGTGGTGTTAGACAATGAATCAGTGGGAGGGGACGAGGACAGAAGCCAGGCCAATGAGTATTAGATGGCCACCACTTACTGGGTGCTTAGTTTGTGCCAGTACATCACGTATGCTGTTTAGTTTAGTCCTCATATCTACCCTGTAAAGCAGGTGTCTTAATTATCCTCATTTTAGAAAAGACAAGACCAAGCATAGCAGGGTGAAATTGTTTGCTCAAGGTAACAAATGCCGTAAGTCAGAGAGCTCAGATTCAATCCCGAGACTATCTGTCCCCAGAACCAGGGTTCTTATACATGAAAATGTACTGCCCAGATCACACAATAGGTTCCGTGAAGGATTGGAATGGCAACATAAAAAGTAAAGGCATGAGCAAAGAACAGTTATAAATATTGCAGAAAATCTATTACAAAGCAGGCACATTCAAACACACACCACACCTGTTCTGCCTTTGTGCAAAGACTACAAGTTGTGCAATAAGGCACTCTAACTCTGAGGAGTTCACCATTGCTCCCGGTGAGTATGTTCCTTAACAAAAAGTAGGTAATCAGAAATGTGTAGGGTATGGATTCTGAGAAAAATAAGCCCAAACTCTGACCAGTAAGTGTACCAGGCAGCAAAACTGAATGAAGCCTATGTGCAATAAGCCAGAAAAACTACTGTGATAACTTAGATCACATTAGATCTCAAGAAGGCTATGCTTACTAGCTTAGCTTAAAACGAAGTTTATGACCAGGAACAGAAAATCCTAGAAGCATACTGGAATACAGTGTGTTAATTCACAGTGCTCTGTAGACTGCAAATCCTATGTGGATTTAAAGTATTTAAAAAAGGAGTCACAAGATTTGACAGTTGGAAAATAAGACTTATGAGAAAAAGCTGGTTATATTTACAGGGAAGGGGGATGTATGACATTTCTTCTGAGACATAAACACTCAGCCAAACCCAGTGACAAAGTGTAGTGTGTATAAACTTGGAAAATAACACGCTGAGACTTCTCTGCTTTAAGAGGAAAAGGGTTCTCAGAGTGCACTGCCCACTGGCAGGAAGACTTTAGGACAATTACAACCAATCCTAGGAGTCTGTGAATATTTTAAGAACATAAGAAAACACACACCCCAGGACACCAAAAACTGTCAAGATAAATCTTTAAGCTATAAGACTAACCTACTCAAGTAGATGTGAGACTTTCCTCTACAGACTTGGAATCAATCATTAACCTCTTTTATCCTAATTGTATTCTTGAGAGTTTACTTGGTTATTGTTTGTCTACAGGGTTCATGACACAGGGATGATATCCCTTTTATCATGACTACAGTCTAAGAGCCTAGCACAGCTCCTGGAACACAATTATCTGCTCAATAAATTTTTCTCAATGAATTTGAATGAAGAGTCTATATCTAATTTTATTCTTGCCTGGATCACATGAATTGGCATGGTATGTCATTGAATTTAAAAATAAAGATACCCAAAATATAAAGGCAAAGCTTTCGCCTATCAGATGAACTAGCGTCCCCTGTTTTCATAATGTTCTCCTAAATACTTTCTAGTGCGAATCATAAATGATACATGCAAATACCACCTATCACTCTCATATGTATTTTCTGGCACTGAGTTACTATTAACAATGGTTAATGGCCTTCATTGTACTCTGGGAAAACTAGGGATCCTAGTTTTAAAAGTGTTTGAAATAAACACAGACACACTGAGGCAAGGCCAAACACCTTCCACAGAATTACGAGTCTTTGCAAATGGACATACTGTCTGAAGAAGAGTGATTATAAACAAGTCTGCTGCTTAGGAAATTAAGCACATGTTATATATTAAAAGCCATATATATAGAGAGAGATACACACTTAGAGCGTCAAACAATGGCATTTTCAGGCATAGTCCGTCAAGTCTTCATTTAGCTGCTAATACTGTGACTCCCCCACACCTACTTGTGTCATACCCATACCATGGCTGGGGACACAAGTTAAAATGTGAAGCAGATTTTGATAAGCAGTTGAAACAGTTCATGCCCGTGGCCTAGCACGGTTAGTCATGGTGACTATGTCAGTTTTGAGTAGGAACCTGACATTCCATCATGGCTGCAAGCACAACAGATTGCTCTGTGGCAGCTGGACACGCTTCCGCAGAAACGTTTGAACCTTTACCATACATAAACAACACGCAGTGCATTCTCAAGAGGCAAAGTTTACTTAAGAAATGATTTCTACTTTTCTATTCGATCACCTGACAAGGCCTGTATTTCCTGAAAATATGTGTTAGAATTGGCTTTTGTGAAAAATCATGTAACAAAATTCTATTAAATGACAGCTTAATTTTCAAACACAGAGTTTTTCATAGGGAATTTTGGTTTTAAGCATCTTTTCTGAAATATTGACTACTTAACCCACCAAATTACTGAACTGTAGTCTAAGCACTGAAAATCTGCTATGATAATTTATACCCAACTGAAACTGAAAACATATCTGACAGAAGTAGACATTTTCCTACATTTTAACTAGACAAAATGCCTATTGTCCTAAGACCCAAGCTTAAAGTTCATGTTCCTTAACAAACACTCATGAAACCAGTAGTGAGTTTCTTTGCACACAATCTGTGTTTAAATAAGTGTTATGAATCTTTAACTATTTCTACTTGTTTCCTTTACTATAAGATATTCTAACACAAGCATTAAAGCTCTATGACCGTCACACTTACCTGTATGGCTTGTCAGAGTTATGGATTCGCCGGTGGTTTCTGACACCAACGTAGGTTGTACTTGTATAATCGCACACGTCACATCTATACTGTTTCTGTACTGAAGACTTACTCCCTAGACAAGGGATTGGAGAGCTTTAGTGACATACTTTGATTAGACAGAAATGACAGCATCTCCACTGTAAATGAATATTTACAGCGCATTGTACCAACATTTCCAACCAGGCTTTCTCTTTTAATAAAGTTAACAAGTTTGAACATGGTTTTCCAGTTTCTCCTGCAACTGGACTATCAGCAGATACAAAGTGAACATCATCTCACCTGCAAATATAGATACATTGGCTTGGTTTCTGCATGACCTTGTACAAAATGCTACAATAAAATAAGCTGATGCCAGATGCCCTGTTGACTGTGCAGCAGCTGAATTAACCAGAGATATACTGTTAATTTGAAAAGTGTTAGTCTAATTGATATTGGATAAACTGTCTTAAGGAAACACTGATTTGCCAACAAGCTGTGATCTAACACTATAAGACAATATTACACAGTACGGCTACATAGCATATATAACAAACTCAACATAAAAAGCCTAAAGCTTGGGGCACCTGGGTAGCTCAATCGGTTAAGCCACCAACTCTTGATTTCGGCTCAGGTCATGATCTCACGGTTTGTGGGATCGAGACCGGTGTTGGGCTCAGCATGGAGTTTGGAGCCTGCTTGGGATTCATTCTCTCTCTCTCTCTCTCTCTCTCTCTCTCTCTCTCTCCCCCTGCCCCGCTTACACTCTCTCTCTTAAATAAATAAAAGCCTAAAGCTTTTTCACCCTATGGGTTTCCTTTGTTTATAAAAATGTCAGGTACCAATGCAACAATGGAAGGAAAAACAACTGCAAATTATTAAGCGCTATATAATGTAGCATACGCCTGGCAAACTGACACATTACAAGGACAAATGTTATCACCTACATGAATCTGCAGCCCTCTGAAATTCAGAATATATGGATCCGATTGGAAATAGGCCATGTCACCACACTTACTCTGCACCAAAAAGGCTGGGTAGTTTAAATCAGGGTAAGCCTGAGACAACACAAGCTGAATGATTTGATCATGTAAAACTGTTCCTGAAGATATTCACCACCTTCTTTACTCTTCTGTAAGCACAAAGTCTGTGGGCCATTCACAGGCCGATGGCTTTACATTCAGAAACAAAGCAAGCATGGAAACCTGAAGAATAAGGCAGAGCCGCAAGGAAGCTTAGGTAGAATATTAGCGCACCGTGCATAAACGTAAAATTGGTGGCAGAAGAGAATCCCACGCTGAAATTTTAACAGAGAAAATTCTTAAGTTAAATTTAAGCTTTCTAAAATTGAAATTCTCTTTCGCCTGTAACTACTTTTGTCAGGCAGAACAAAATGTCCTAATTTCCTGGTATACGTCTACAACATTAATATACACTCTAATCATAATTATAATGTAAGTATCGCTCTTAATTGCTAGGTTAAAAACTTGGACTTGATTATAAGTGGCATTGTTCCAAATACAGTTTTTTTTAAAACCCTGAAAAAAATGAGGTGTGAAATATTGGATAATGGTTTTGTGTGAGAAATATTACAGATCAATGACAACTAATAAAAATGACAGATGGAAAAACTTAATATAGCACAGAACGAGAGCCTGTGCTACTTCGAGCAACTGTTTCCAATGGAAAGAATACACGATTTAAAGTTCAACGATTTGGGCTTCGTCCTTGCTCTTCTACCTAGTACCAGGATGATTGTGGGCAAAGCATTTCACCTCCTGAAGACTCGGTTTTCTCATCTACAGGATGGAAATTCTAGGATCTCCCAGCATGGTTTATTGAGTAAGCTTTAGGAGAACTCTATTCTTCCTTCGCTGCAGTCTATACGTCACATGCAGGTCTGTGTCAGGCCTCTGACCTGTCCCTTGCTGTAGACTCCCTGAAGACAGGGATCTGTGCGTTTTGTCTACATTGCATCCCCCGGGGGTTCATGAATCGTATGTTTGCAATAACGAATGATTTCATTAATGATGTCTGCGAAGGAACATCATATGAGAATGCTTTGCCCGTGGCTCTAACACAGCACGTGTGCTCTCTGCCGACACAGCCGTCATACGGTTCTGTCTTCCTCCGGGGCTGGGTTTCTTACAGGCAGTGAGGCCTTCACCGTACTCCCTGCACCTAGCTTGGTATCCAGCTCGGAATGGGTGCGCCATGCCTTCTGGCAGAACAATGTCTGAAGTACTGTTACACTGGGTCTCTGAGTCAAAAACCTGTCCCAAGTTACCTGTGCCATCATAATGGGCAGTGGCTGGGGACCACTGAGGCACACTTCCCCCAACTCGTCCAGTAAGTTTACTACAAGGCTAAAAAATCTAGAGTAAAACACGAATTATTCTGACCTTCTTTGTGAGCTAGACACTTGTTTTTTGGCTCAACAACCAGATTTAAAAAGTGCAAATACTGAATTCATCAAGTATCGGTGTAAGTGTGCAGGCGGTAATCAGTCACCTGAATTGTTGGACCACTATGACAGAGAAAAGCAAATGGAGTGAAGTGAGAGAAAAACAGACATGGCAGCAATTTAAAATCCATACATTCAACCACAAGAAACAGCAGGACGCACAAAGAAAAGATGCCGTAAAATGGAATATGGTGGACAGATGCCGTCGCGGTAAAGCTCAAACTGGTTACTTTAATTTTGAGCTGACATTTTAATCTTTTTTATTAAAATTGTGAGTTCTGATTTGTTAACCCATTTGGACAGTTTTATAAATTACCGCTTTTGAAGACGGTGCTAGAAAAGACACATTCCGCCGCTAGTGTTAACCGCACGCAGGTGGTGCCACTGAGTAGTATTTACTTTATTCCTTCATTAGGGATTTATGGTCCAATGACATCAAATGTTTTAATGTCTCCTTTAAGGGGATATGGAAACATAATGAATTAAAATAAAAGGAGGCATTTAGGGCTATTTTGTAAAAAGGAAACAAAACGGTTTTAGCTCAGCCATCTCTTGCAGAAACAGATGCTATGTCATAAACTCCTTTTGTTTTGGGTAGTTTTACAGGGATGACATCTGTCTGACAAGGGAATTTTGGTGCTACAGTGGTGTCAAAATCAGTTCTTTCAGAAACATTCTTGAATCAGTTATGCTTTCTGGGGTATAATTTAATGAACCATTATGGTAAAACATTTTACTCTGCAGTTGTTTCTAACTTTAATTCTTAGGAAATCTAAAAAGGAAAGTCACCCCAATATGTTTTATTTCCCATAAACACTATGTACCGCACTTGAGACATTTAGAGTATATCAATTTAAGAGAGCTGATGCAAGGAAGCACAGCTTATTACACTTTATCCCTCATTCTCCGGATGTGGCATCCGCTTTTTCATGGAACTCTAATTAAATCTTTTGATTCTAATATTCCTATTAGCAGAAACTCAGCCGACTGGTACCTAACTAGTACACAAAAAGATCTTGTTTTTTTGGCTTTTTTTTTTTTTTTCTTAAATAATGCAGATGAAATCTGGCAGTCATACTTGGATAAGAATAAGATCACAGCAGGAAGCCTCACTTACAGTTTGAGGTGGGGGCCCTGCCATCTGCAAAAGCTGCTATATTCTCAGTGGGTCAACTGGTACTGAGAGAGGGGAGGGCTTGCTTTCCACACTGCAGCTTCCCTGGCTTGCTGGGGTGTCACCCAAGGGTTCGTGATGTACTTGGCTCTTATAGGGCAGCATAAATTTCAACGTGTTATCTACCTACACAGTTGACTACTTACTAATATAGCATTTCATTTAGTGCTCAGAATTACCTCAGGAACACAGGTAAGATTCATTCACATCCACAGTATGAAAATAGAGAACATATGCGGCTTTAGTCCTGAAAATAACCCACATGACAACTAAGGGCTTTTTAAAAAACCTAATACGCTAGTCAAAAAAATGCAGATACCTTCTTGAACACCTTTTCCATCAGCTGTATCACTGGAAATTCTTGACTCATTAGAAGCTGCTACTGACAAGGTATCTGGAAGGCTGTGTTGCTCTCTCTCATGGTTCCTCAGTTGACTCTAAAAAATTGAGAAATAGTCCCACGTAACTTTCAATAAATATACTTGCACTGTTACTAAGAGACTGCTGAAGCAGTTAATTGCTTTCATGGCCTGGTACCTAGAACACATTACCAATATTTTAAAACCAAATGTGCTAAAAGATTATCTGATTTATTTGACAGTTTACGGAAAGAAATACACTGGAGAAATCACAATCTCATCAAAAAGGCAGTTCTTTTTGCATTCTCCAAAACCAAGCCCCCTCTATCTTCAGAGGGGTTTCTGCACGGCACGTGCGCGCTTACTGAACCACTGGCAGGCCCGGAGGAGGGAAGAGCAGAGCGTTTGGAATAACCCGATGCTTTCACAAAAATAAATCCAACCAGTAACTGCTGGACTCCTGCTAATTCTTGCCTTTCAACACCAGCTAACGTGTTGATGGATATCTTCCTCCTTCACCACCACCCCCACAAATCAAGAGTGCAGGAACAAAAGAAACTTCTGGAACTTGCTTTTACAGCCCATTTGGATGTGCTGCTTGTCTAGCAGCCTGAAACCACGTCAGAACACCATGAGGGCAATCCAAGGAGGCAGTGAATCTCAGACTCAAAGGCTGAGAGAAGTCTACATCCCAGTTAGCCTTTTAGGACACTTTTTTCTTTTTTTTTTTTTTTTTTGCCCTCCAGACAGTCAACTGGCAACACTGGAGAAGAAAAGTTCTAAACTAATGATTCAATGAATCCTGTTTCCTTTAGGAAAACAGCATTTCATGCTGGTTGTTGGTTTTAAGGTAGTACATAGGATGAAAATCACGGTCAAAATCCTTACAGTCCCTTAACCTGCCCATTAAACACATGTGGCTCTATTTCCACTTTACTGTCTGTCATGAAGTCCAACATAGCACACTTTCCCTCTCGCAAGGACACAGATTACTGTTGGCTGGTTGTGTGGCTGAAGCGAGCAACCTGCATTTTGGGGACATGGAAGATGGAGTTTGTTTGCATCGATGTAGGATTACATCTGGGTAAATCAATTGTTAAGTCCTTCCCCTGTACATTGTCTTGAAATTACCTTGCAATTTAAAATCAACACGTTTAAAAAAAGATAATACACGCTAAAACACTAAAAGCGATAAACACAGACACTGTTAAGGAGGAAGCAGGCGGGAAAACAATCCTACACCAATCCTGATGACCTAGATTTCAGTCCCAATTTTAATACTAATTAGTTGGGATCCCCTGGGCAAATTGCCAAACTTTCCTAGCCCTCACCTCAGTTTCCTTATCTCTAAAATGAGATGGCTGGACTCTCTGCCAAGTTCCCTCTTTGCTCTAAAAAGCCTAAGGTTCTCCGAATGATTTCACGAACCGATGCTTACCTTATAATGAAACGACTCTTCACACTGCTTGCACTGGTATATTCTTGTTTTGCAGTGGTTGATCATGTGGTTCTCCAAATCTTTGCTGTCGTCAGCTATGTGCTCACAGATAGGACACTGATAGGGCTGTCTCTGTCGATGGACCCGCAAGTGCTGCTTGATGTAGCCCTTGTTACCACTTGCGTAGTGACACAGGCGGCAGCGGTAGGGTCGATCAGCATTAGGGATGTATTCCACCACGTTGCTTCCCGATAAACTTGCGTCACTGTTGGGTTGGCACTGGGCGTTGTCCTGCAGCTCTTTCAAAATGTCATCGTCGGAAGCATTTTGGTCTGTCCTTTCCCTCAACTTTTCGATCACAGTCAGTAAGGACATGCTGATACCCGTCTTCACTTGCCCATCTGACAACTCCTGCCTACCCTCTGGGAGTGCTACCAACGTAGAGTTGCTTTGGTCAAAACCAGTTAATCCATCTGAAGAGTTTTTAAGTGGCGACATCATTTTAGAATAAGCCGCCAACGTACTGTCCACTTGCCTTTGTCCGGTATCTGGATCTAAAAGGTTTATATTCCCGTAGTGCCCAAGGTTGGCCCTTGTCAGTTCTGCAGCTCTTATGGGCATCGTGACGAGGGCTTCTGCAGCTAACGAGTGTAGTCGGAGAGACTCAGAATTTGTCCTTCTTCGGCCTGGTGGGGCATTCTCATCAGTAGCCAGTCCTTTGGTTATTAACTCACTGTCTTTCTTCTCTGGATTGCTCCAGCCTATGATCAGCCCCCCAATATCAACAGTACATTTATCAGCATGATAAACTTCATCTCTTCCTTCACCCCCAATCTGGGATTCTGTCGGGCTCAGGTTTTTTCCCTCTTCGATTTCAGCATTCATGAGGAAATGTTTCTGTGAAAGAGTTTCTTCAGCACTTGGCAAACGTTCTACTATCACGTTAACGTGACCTTTTTTATTGGGACTACTACTAATGATTTTCTGTGCGGATGAAAGCAGACTATCAGCGATCAGGTTCTCCTCCACATCAGATATCACCTCTAGCATCTCTTCCTCACTGGGGTCAAGGGTAACTGACTGGGTCAGATGAACTCCACCTTCTGCACTCTGTCCTAAAGGAGACGAAGAGGATAACGGTTCTGAGCTGCAAATCTGTACTTGTACTGAAGGCCCATTGTGGATACTCAGTTCGTTGTCTCCAATAGCAATGACGACTGCATCCACCCCACCAGGTTCAGCAGCCACTGAAGAATCCAGCAGGCCCAGGGGCTCATTTTCATTTTCAAAGATCGGATAGGAGCAGTCAACCTCCCCAGCATGTTTCCAAGCATGTGTTTTCAACATTCTCTGCTGGCCACAGGTGTAACTACAAAACAAGCATCGGTACATGCCATACTGTTCATACGCATACCATTTCCTCTTACCCATTTCTGCCACGGGTGCGTTTTGGGCAGCGTGCGTTTGCGCACTGTCCATACTCACTTGGACATCAGAAATGGTTTCATGGTTTCTTTCTGTGGGCCTCTGACACAAAGAGTTGGAGGGGCTTACACACTGCTGGGCTTTGGATTGAGTGTGACTGTTGGCATCGTTTTCGTGGTCGTTTACCACGTGAGCTTCAAGTTCCTCTTGGCTTTTAGATGTAATGTGGCACTCTGAGCACATTAATATCACTTCATTTTGCTGACCATGCTGCTTGATATGATCTTTTAACACAGAAAACGATGATGACAGAAACTTGCAAAGGCTACACTGGTAAGACATAGTCTTCCCATCGTTCTGGGCAAGAGAGCCAGGGGTAAAATGTATCTGAGACATCTCAGCCCTTCTGATCCCAGCAGGGGACTGGGTTACTTTAGCTGGAATCTCACAAAGTTCTTGGGTTTCAAGAGAGTGCGTTGCAGCACTTGAACGTGAGCGTTTTTTCCCGATCAAAAGACATTTTTGTGACTTTTCATGTTCTACTATCTTGCTTAACTTCTGGATAACATGGATCAATGGATCTGTTTTAACTTTTCTTTGTTCATCAATTTCCAGTGATGAACTGATGACAGTTTCAGCAGTCAATATAGCTTCCTGTTCCCCAATATCTGGCACCAACATGGCAACACTGCTGCTTTCTTCCATATCTAGAAAGGATAATATACAACAGAAAGAAATACCGGGTTAGAGGTATTATAAGAATGCAATTATAGGAAACCTGAGCTACTCTTAGAGTTTAAGCTAATCTCAGTTATTTTCTAACCTGGGAGCTCCATTATCAGCATACCTGTATCCCCAGCAGAGACTTAAACTGCTTGGAACTTCTCTAGAGAATGTCATCCCCTATCAAGACTGAGGATGATCTTTCCATCTATTTCTTTCTTTGGACATGACTTTAACAATATGCGTATCCTTTTTTCTTCACTTTCTTTCCCCCAGACATCTAGCTGGACCCAACTGGTATGCCCTCTCTTTTGTGCAATGCCAAAAAAACACAAAAAACAAAAACACAGGACTGCTATTCCTTGACTGAAGGGACACAAGCATTCCCAGGGTATGTGGAACCACCTCAAGTTACCACAAAACCAACAAACAAAACTAACACATGACTGACACAATTCTTGGGAGACAACTACTTATATCAAAAATAATTATAGTCTTATTATTAAAATCATAAATTTGTTTTTTTCACTCCAAATCTTTGGAGTTATGAAAAGATAGTCTGGTAACCTCTTGTAAATGGCAGAGTGAATTTTGAGAAGTACGATGCAAACGAAACTACGTAAAAGCAATGATCCAGTTCCTTCTTTTACTTCCTTCGATTGATTTCCCTGAAGACAAACCACAAACAACGCTGTGGTTTTTTCCTAGAGGCCATATTAGTGGTCAACTATTACTCATGCACGAATATATGTAATTTCATTTTCCTGAAAGGGAAAGGGGCATCAGAGAAGGAAAAAGACCTGACATTCTAGTTGTGTTTCAGGTCTAAACATTCAGAGTCCTTAAAAGGGGTTCTCTGTAAGTTCCAGCAATGCATTACAGCCAAGGAAGTCACAAAACAAAAAATACTCACAATATCTTTCTCCCTAAATCTTGAATCCTCTATTTCCTGGCAGTACTTTCATTTCAAACATTTCCTTTGGCTCAAAGTGAGATTAATTTGTTGACTTGGATCACATTTTTCAGTTTAGGCTTTTTTCCAGCAACAAGTTTTGTTTTTCCACATTTTAGGTGCATTCTGGAGTCTTACTCACAACATTCAATAAATGCCAGCAAAATTTTTAGTGGCACCAGCTATAGACCAAAGACCATACTATTCTTAAACCTCAATCACAGGCTCTGAATTCTTATTTTAGGAGGTGAATCATGGCTTCCCTCCCCCCAGGTGGCTGAATCAACATGGAAGGGCCCTTGAGCCCCTGCCAAGATCACACCGAACTCCTGCTGGACCTACCAGCACTCTGACCAGCTGCAGTGCCAGCCCTCCCGTATCTACTCTTGGCAGCAGTTAGAGCTTTTCCTCTTATTTTCTGCTCTTTCTGGCACACAAACTTTCTATATCTAGGGCCACATCAGGCAAAAATGCAAACATTTTACTCTCGGCTTTAGTACTGCTTCTTCCCTCCTTCTTGATACTCTGTCCAATGGGATCAGCTTTCGTTTCTTTTCCGTGTCCAACTGCGCTCGTGGCAGGGAATGCACCCAACAGCCATTACAACGATGACCACTACCCCAGCTCCCACAGACCTAGAAGTCTGGGTGACTGCGGCCCTTTAGCCGCTCTCTTCTCTAAACAACCTGAGGTCATTACCTCTCAAAAGACTATGTAGTTCCTCTCCATCTTTCTCAAACAGAAAAAACAGTATTTTTAAATCTCTACACTCAATCTTAAATCACTAAAGAGGGACCAGTGTGGGAACAACTTGTTTCTTTAGGAAAATCCTTTGTGACGTCTTAAGTCACCTTATTGCCTGAGAATTCCACAATTTTTCGGCCAAGGGGAGCTGTGGCTGTTTCTGTGACTAATGATTTCACTTTAGGACCATTCACTTAAGGCTTTATTTCTTTCAGTTCAATTGTTAAATGGGAATTAGTTAAATCATTGTTAATAACAGAAATCCTTGAACATTCAATTTCTTGCCCAAGATTTGGTGGTCTACTGTAGATCTAAGGTCTCCTCCTCCATGAAATATGACATCCATATAGGCTGATTGATAGCCTGCAGGTTAACGAGTGAAGATTTGCTCAACAGACTTTGCGTACCCACAGGGTTACAAAGGTGACTCACGTGGTCCCTCTTTTACCTAATGACAGAATAGGAAAGAGAGCAGTGCAACTACTCCCTGTGGATATTTCAGTGCACACCTTAAAAAGAGTGTGGAATGAAGAGGAGGAGGAGTTCAAGTTATCTCAAGAAAAAAACTAATACAAAAGAAACTGACAAAACATTCAGATTTGAAAAGCTGTGTCTGCTCAGGCATTAAGAGCTAATGGAAATTTGCAGCAGATGCTCCAATTTTCCCTGAACATTTATGTAAGTATCTCATTTTAGAGGCTGCATACATTTGGGGATAAGTACAGAAATGGCAGCTATAAAACAGATATGACAACATAAAATACATCAAGAAACACCTGAAAAACCAGTTTGGGTCCACATGGCAGAATCGATATATGAGTTAAATCTCATTAAAACAAAAGTCTCTCTTTGAAAGGGTTAGATGAACAGTTCATAATAAAGTATACACAGGGAGGAAGGCCTGTGACCTTAAGGCCAACTCTTTAAATTTTCACAAAAATTTCTCTTAGGCCACCAACGTGCATATATATGGGATCCTATGTCAAGTGAAGTAAAATTTATTTGGAAAAAAAAAGACAGAGAGATGAAAATAAGGGTACAAACACAATCCCAGTGGCTCAATAATGACGACAACACAGATCATGATCATCGGCATACTATCAATGGCCTTCACGTGATCAATACAAGTACATGGTCAGGGTGGGTGGAGAAGGTAGGAATAAAGCAAGAATAGCAAATTTTGTAATTAAAGTTTAGTAATAAGTATCTAGGAGTTCCTTACACTATTCTTTCTACTTGTGTAAATATTTACAACTTTTCATACTAAAAAGTTACAGAAAAAATGGTTATGTGTCAGGGTGCCTGGGTGGCTCAGCCGGTTAACTGTCTGACTTTGGTTCAGGATGTGATCTCACAGCTCATGAGTTCAAGTCCTGAGTCGGGCTCTGTGCTGACAGCTCAGAGCCTGGAGTCTGCTTCGGATTCTGTGTCTCCCTCTCTCTCTCTGCCCTTCCCCTGCTTGTGCTCTCTCTCTCAAAAATAAACAAACATTTTTTAAAAAAACAGTATGGAAAAAAATTTAAAATCACAGTACTAATGGTTTAAAACGGAGTTGAATAGATAGGACAAACATGTTTAGAAGTTAAAAAGAAGTTAACAGCTTTTATATACTGTAACAACAGTACACAAAGTAAAACAGAAGGCAACAGTCAATGACCAAATCCTAACAAACCGAAAAGCTAGTTTTGGTCTCGGAAAGTAAGCAAAAGGTTTTTGAAGAGGTAAGACGTATACTGTATTCTAAAAGACGGCCGCGCCAGATGTCAACCATTTGTCCCTCTGGGCTCACTGCCTACTTTCCTCCACTCTGCTCTCTGCCCCAGGAGGTATATTACATCAGTAGGCTCCTATGCCCTCTGGTTTCTGATTGTGTTATGCCAATGGGGAGCCATGAGAGGAGATCAGAAGGAGGCAGCATAGTGAAATCAGGATATTCACTCCCCTAATTCCCTCCCTCTAGGTCAGTTTGGACTGGCCATGTTTCTCAATGGAAGACCATTCTCTTCAGGCAGGGGGCTCTACAAAACTCTCCTGGTTCTGATACCTCTCTTCCTTCTGATGCTGCTACCTCCAGATAACTGCATTATCCTTGTGGTTTGTCTATACAAGTCCAACGCCTTTATTATGAGTATTTTTGTAAATACGTCCTCCTTGAATTATCTTAATTAGAATGCATCGTTTTCTCTTTTGGAATTCTGTCAACACAAGGGTAAGACTGACAAGGAAAAGAGCCACAACATTATCACGTTTCCAAAAGTGAGAATAAACCTTCCATCTAGCAGTTAGTGAAAAGATCAACATGGCTGAACAAGAAGGTTTACAGAAAGAGTAAAGCCTAGAGGCATTACCAAAGTAGGAAGCTTCTTATTTGGAATCTTTAGACATAACCACATTACACAAAATATATCAAACTATTACAAATAAATAAATGTAAGTTGTATCCCAAACCAGAAAAGTTCTAGAATCTTTCCCACTGAGTCTTAACTCTTTCCTAGACAACAGGACAGGTTTCTCTGGCCATCTGAAAGTAGAACCTTCCTATGGAATCTTTCAGAAGCTGAAATGATGTAAAGTGAAAAAGGAATTACCATTTATTTATATGGGGAAAAAAAAACCCAAAATAACCTTTCTTAGACTTTTCTGATATTTTAGAACACATCTTGCTAATAATGAGCGCACACGATAAAATGAGATAAAGCACAGATGCTCACAGACACAGTTCAAAGCTCTGGCGCCTTGGTGCAGAGATTCCGAGTACAGTTCCTGGGCAGGAAAGGAGCTTGGTGGGGCCACGCTTGCTGCTTGGGTTACGTGCTGCCTCTATTAATGGCTCGCTGCAAAACAAACATTGGAAACTATTTTTGCCTTTGGTGTAAGACTGAAATCTTTAGATTTCTTTCAGTTAGAGAAATCAGGTTCTAACGTATGTCTTTCATAAAAGCAAAGTGGCAGGGGCTACCTGGGTGGCTCAGTTGGTTGAGCGTCTGACTCTTGATTTTGGTTCAGGTCATGATCCCAGGGTTGTGAGATTGGGTCCTGTGTCAGGCTCCATGTTCAGCATGGATTCTCTCTCTCTCTTCCCCACTTCCCCTCTCGTGCTCTCTCTCCCCCACCGCCCCAAAAAAGCACAAAGTGGCAGAAGGCAAACTGTAAAAAGTGGGGGAGACCTGTATTCCAAAGGCAAAAGCTTATAATTAATGTCTTTCCCAAGAAAAGAACCAAATTATTTCAGTTGTCTTTATTTCCTGATAATTACTACTAGGTTTCTTTGTATATCTAATTAGTTCCTTTCAGTTATAGAGCATGGTTATCATAAGTAAAATCAAGTTGAACAATTCATGTGAGCCTGAGTAGGGCTGGAGAAAGGCTGTAATTTTCTGTGCATGTGCAAAGGCAGTTCAGTGTTATAAAAAACCTTTTCTTTCAGACTAAAAATTTGTTCTTTCCCAACTAGGCAAAGATATGAACTGTTATGTCCCTGAATTGTAAACTGCTTACAAAAAAATCACCTTGAGATTGCTTACACATTATTTATAGATTTATCTTATTAATGTCAGCTATGATTCATTTGAATTAAAATCTCCTTAGCTTAATGTGATTAACTGCCACTAAGAAAAATATAGTGTAAATATCGCAAGAACATGAATTTTATAATCTAAAATTTCTTAGTTGGCATCTAGCCTGGGAGAATATTCTAATTTGGCAGCTAATTTGGCAGACCACGAAGACATAAGGTCTAACTAACATTAACCAGTATTAAGATTTAACATTTATTGAGCACCTATAATGTGCCAAGCACAGTGCTGGAGACTACACAAGTAAGAAGGAATCCTTGTCCTTGAAGTGCTCACCATCCAGGGGGCAGTGCCTATGTAGACTTTGTGTATTATTCATGAATTTCTGGTAATACTAGCCTCTTTTTTGCAGGTAAGGAACCTGAGGATCACAGATATAAAGCAATAACTGGTTTAAGAACTGGAATCCAGGACTATCTGATTCTAAATCCCCTTTCTTAATACACCAATTTCTTTCTTATATCTCAATGAGGACAAATACATAAAATCAATACTGAAAAGAATTGGCCCCTTACAGCCCGGCTATATCAAACGTTTTAGCCTGTTTGATCTTCAAAACTCTGGAACAGGCCAGGTGGGTGTTACACAATTTTACAAATAAGGAAACACTCAGTGTGGTTTCAGTGACTTACCCAAGGTTACATGGCTGTTAAGAGGCAGAGCCAATGTCTTTCAAATCAATTCCTGAAATTAACACAGTCCCTTGGACCAATCTTCAGAATTCAGCTGTGGCCAAGAATGAAAGTACATAGTATCAAACATTTCTCTCTCTTGGTGAAACAAAGTAATGATTTCTTTTGGCAGTGAAAAATTCCCCAATATCTATGTCAAAAAGACATTCAGAGGAATGTTCATGCAACCCAATCATGTGTTGCAATTTTACATAATTTATCTAGCAAGCAGACTTTATCACTTTGTACAAGTTAGAAAAAAAAATTGCTCTGGAAACTTCTCTCAATAATTGTGTTTTGTTTTAGCTCAGAATTTAATTGACTCAAAATACTACTGTTTACTGATAACACTTTCTAATGAATAAGGAACAATAAATTGCATATCGCCATTTTAATCTTAACCCAAAATGCCATCTAAAGGATGATTTTGCAAGCACAGTGGGCAGGAAAAGATAGGACACAGTAGCTTGACCTATATATCTTCCAACGCAGTTTCCTGCTCTGGTCTTACATTTCTTTGCAGTTTCCTATACTAGCTAGGATGAATCTAAAAGATCAAATAAAGCCTATTCCTTTCACCTAGAATGCAGCTATCTTATCGATTACGGTTAAGTAAACAGTTCGTTGCCAGGGCAGAAAGCACGTCTTCGGTCCTCCCTTCGAGTTAATTTCAAACGAGTTGGTAAGGTAAAGGAACGAAGGGCCAGGCTCTCTCTTTTAATCAATAACGCAATCCAAACACTGAGTCAAAGCGGAGTACTGAAGAAAGTACAAGCTCAAGCAGGTGATAAATCCAGTAATTGCCTGATAAAAGAGATGCAGACTGATAGTAAATTACAGCCCACCCCAGTAACTAAAAAGATCGCCTACGGGTTGGGATGACGGCCTCCGCCTAATTAATCATCCAAGCCTTCCACACAAACCATTCCCTCCGGATGCCCGTAGGTCTGAAGAGTGGGAGATTTTCCCACTGATCTCAGTGATCGAGAGACCAGTTCATCGAAAAGGTTCGTAACAGGGTCAGAAGGCTAGGATTTTCTGCACTAGCTTTTCCTACATCAAGAATTGGTTAAAGGGCTGTGGCGATCGGGGGTTGAGAAAAGTAACCAACAGATGCGGTGAGGACCTAAGCGGTTGGCCTAAGCGCTTTCACAACTGCAGAGGAGAAGGAAGCAACGCCTCGGCAGGCCCGCCTGCAGACCAGGCTGGTGACAGTATGCGGAGAGCGGCAGGTTCCCCCCACCCCCCGCGGCAGGGCAAGCCAGGGGTCTCCGCAGGCCTCGCCGTGGGCTGCGTGGGCTGCGCAGAGCACTGGAAAGGGACGCGGAACTTGGGGCAAGTGGCGAGCCCCGGGCGGTGTCGGCCCGCTGAAGAGGAAGCAGGCGCCGGTAGAGGCCTGAGGGGAGGACGCACATGGCCGGCGGCGGCGCTACCTGCGGGCGGAGGGGCGGCCCCGGGGCGCTGTACCTGCGGTCGGGCGGCGGCTGCTGCTTCCGCGAGCCTCCTTTGGCCGGCTAGGAGCCCGGCCGTGCCCTCGCCCTCGTCCTCTCCCACCTCTCTCCCGGCTCTTTTCCCTCTTTTCCCCCGCTTTTCCCCTCCTCATCCGGAGCTCCAAAATGGCGGCGCTGGGAACGGATCACGTGAGCCGCGGGCAGGTCAGGTGACCCGAGTGGCGGGCGGCGGGGCGGGGCGATGCTCAGGCCCCGCCCATGGGCATCCCGGGGCTCTCGGGCTGGGCGGGCACGAAGGTGCCCCAGCGGCCCGGGCTACCCAGTCTTGGGCGGGTACGGGTCTGGGTAGACGACCTCCCAAGGCCTCTCTGCGTTGCCCTCTCAATGGTCACCTGGGCCTAGAAGTCAGTGTCTCTCCCCACGTCGCCCAAATCTTCCGTGGGCTAGCTTCTTCACCCCATCCCCTCCCTAACTGGCTTTTCACCTACAGCACTGGCATTCTTTCAGCCTTATGCTCAGGAATATGTTACTGTGCTTGTTGGGCATGTTTTTTGTGGTGTTCTTGGCTAAAATGTAGAGGTCCTAGCTAGGTTTGTGACTGGACTTCAGGTGTGACTGGTGAGCCTTGGGTCATCTGTTTACTTGAGAGCGAGAAGATTTTCAGGGAAAGAACGCATCCTAGGGGTTGTGGCCTGACGCAAGCTCAGTCTTTCTGAGGGCACATCGTGTTGGTCGTTTGGCTCTTGTTTTTATGGGTGGCATACACACCAGGGTTTATAAGCAGCCTTGTTTGAGTTCCACTGTGAACAGAGTAAAATACAAAGGGAGCGAAGCATTTCGTCCAGCTTCACAGAGAACACTGGACTGTTTGGTACATTAAGAACTACACAGCAGGGAGTTTGGGTCTGGACTCACTAGGTGGGCCAGGAGCAGTAGCAAGGGAGAAAGCCCAATGGAGATAGCCCTTCACTGTTCATTGAGATAGCCCTTGGGGACTTCCAGATACATTTAGAGGCTTTTGCAGCAGGCTGGGCTTTCACTTATCAAGTGGGAGAAATATCTAACAAAACTTAGTCACTGTTGAGACAGGTCAGTAATTCTCCTTACTGTGTCTCAGGATTCAAATTCACCTGAATTGGGGGGTTGGGAAACCAGCAAAGTTAGCATTCTGCTATTCTACAGACTCCTTTGCTGATTGGGCCAAAGAGCTAAGGAGAAGAAAAAATAAAGTGTTGAGCAATTTTTTTTTCAATAAGAGAGACTACCATGGAAGGGTGAAAGAAAAAAAAAACAACAAGGAAAACCAGAAATACATGAAAAGGGGAAAGTGAGAACAAGCAATTAATGTGCAAATTTCTTTCCTTTCCTTGAGCTATACATATAATCTTAGTTTATAACCATCTGAAGAGGACGTTTTCTTCAGCAATAACTGTAATGTCCTTGAATCTGAAAGTGGACACAAGTCAGGGAATTATTTGATCGGGGAAGAGTTTAAACACAAAGCGGAGGAATTGTAATCTAGGGAAAATAAGGAACTTCTAAAGAAGGGGAAGAAGATAAATTGGTTTGTCTGAAGTTTCTGTGGTATTCTTTTCCAGTATACGCCAGTTGTTTCCCAATGTCCCTCGTGCAGAGCAAGGTTCGATAGAACTTCCTGGCCCAGGGGTGTGGCCAGTGACTGGTGCCGTCTAATGAATTGCGTGTGGTGGATGTGTCACCCCCATCCTGGAGCATTTAGTTGCCAGTGCACTCACATCCAGGGCACCATTTTCCTGTTGCCTCGATGACTGGCAATGTTCACAATGGTGGCCACCCTATCAGCGTACATTCTAGAGTAGCGATGACAAACTGAGCCCCCAGCCGCCCCACAATGGATATGTAGGGTGAGGAGGTCACTGAGGTTTGGAGCTGTTTGTTACTGCAGCATGATGTAGCCACACTGCTGACTGGCATTCTTCCTCCCTACACCGAAGTAGCAGGAAGAGGCAGAACCAATAGAAAGACACCATTACAGTCAGACGGCAATGCTGATGAAAGAATTAGAACCTTCATTCCTGAAGACAGAGAAGGTATGAGACGCAGAATCCAATAGGAAAACGTGGGCAACTTCAAAAAGCCAGTGGAGCAAAACCTCAGTAGTTTTCTTTCCTGTACGAGAGCTCTCCAGAAAATTACAGGGGACGTTTTTAAGTCAGAGGACTGCAAAGACATTCAGAGGTGGTTCCATTGAACTTGTGGTCATCCCACCCAATTCTTTTGAGCACCTTCCACTTGCCACGGAATGTTATTTATCATGATTTAATTAACCAGTCCTAGTAAGATTTGGTGTTGCAGATAGGAAATTTGCTCACTCAGTTCTCCAGCGCCTACTCACTGGAATCGGATTCTGTCTCCAGGTGAGAGATGACCTGGATAACTGGATCTTATCTCTACATATCTCATTATTCCACTTTGCGATTGTTAATTAGTGGATGAGGTTAAAGGTTTTGCTTCTAACAAGTAGCCTGGGAAGTGACCAGGGAGTCTGCATGACAACTTACACTGGAGCACCATTTAAACTTTGGGAGAGCTAAGGGCAGCGCAGTAGTGAGTTGCCGAGGTGATGACTGGTTGTAAACTGAGTGAGACACGGAACCCGTTGAAACTTGAGGAGACAGGGGCATCTGCGTGGCTCAGTCGGCTAAGCATCTGACTCTTGGTTTCAGCTCAGGTCAGGATCTCACGGTTTTGTGAGTTTGAGCCCCGCGTTGGGGCCTGCTTGGGATTCTCCCTCTCCCCTTCTCTTTCTGTTCCTCCCCTGCTCGCATTGTCTCTGTCTCTGTCAACAATAAATAAATAAACTTAAAAAAAAAAAAAAAGAATCTTGAGAAGACCAACTTGTTCCCAGCCAGGATACTTACAAAGGACACCTTGTCTTTGGTGTAATAAGATTAGATTAGATTCCTTTTGACAGGATTAATCGTGTAAGTCTTTGGCACAGCATAGAAAATTGGAGGAGACGTGTTAGCCTGTATTTCTTTTAGTTGTAATTTTTATCATGACCTTAAAAAAAATTCTTTGAATATACTGCCTCAAAAAAGGAAAGATTGTGGAGGTGTGGCGGGGGGCTGAGAGGAGGAAAATCAGAGTGGTGGCGTGAACTGAGATAAACACAAACATTTCCCCTGACTTTCTGTTTAGCTCCACTGGGACCGTGGGCAGGTGGGCTCCATGTTTCTGATGTGTTCGTCCTGCCCGTAAAACAAGTTCAATTTATCTTTTTTTTCTTTTTTTTGAGCTTCAGATGTCTGGTATATGGAAGTATGGAGTTTAATTATAGGAGTCCTCTGGATTCAAAAATGGGACTTCATCATTAAGAATAATGGCAAGGCTTGATTTTATTAATGAATGAAAGGATTGCTTGATGTAAGTCAGAAGGAATGTAAGATTAAAAGACATGATAGATTATTATATATACAGCTGTCAGTAATAAATTAACATTAGCTCTAGGTTCCTTACACTTTGCATCCTGAATATACACCTAGAAATACTTCATAATTATAGTTCAGATCTCAAGAATCATCATAAATTATCTATCTGTCATTCATTCTCTGCTAAAAGCCAACAGACCTACATTATTTCCGCAGCACATTGACATCTAAAATCTCTGGTGCTACGAGGCACACATATTAATTTATTTCTTCCTGAGGACCTGAATAAGCCAGATGGGTACCCAGTGACCGATGGTGGCTAGGAAGGATTGGAGGTAGAGCGGGGGGGGGGGGGGGCATCTGTCATGAGAGTGAGGAGTGGCTCTGGCTAACGTTGTCCACACTTTGCTTTCGGCTCAGCTGTTTGGGGTCTGAGCCGCAAACTGGTTTCGGAGAGGCCCGCCGAAGGAGCCTCAGACTGCCCCGGCATCTAAGGCAGCCCTGAGGTCCCAGTGGTGGTGGTGGAATTCTGTATAGACTTCCCTTAGCCCCTGGGACTGCCTTATGTGCAGGACCTGGGAAGAAGGACAAGAATCAACGGTGGTGACATCTAGTGGCTTACCTGGAATGTGCAGTCAAGCCACAGAGCACTCCGGTGGGAATGTCGAGCTAGCCCAGGTCCCACCTCCAGGCCCCTGCATCGGTCTGTGAGTTTGGTTTCTGGCAGAGATCGCCTGAATTCATGTTGATTTATGGTTGGGATCCAGGAAAGGCCCCAGCCGGCTGGGAGTGGAGGTGGAGATGGGCCTGCGTTTGAGGACGTCTGGAGGCTCCTTCCAGTCTGGTCCGCATATGCACAGGCTGGTGAGGCGGCCCGGCGGGGCTCGATGGAGCTGCCGTGGAGCAGGGAGCTCGCCTCCGCCACACTGTCTCTCTGCTTCAGCGCAGACTGGGTATTGGAACGCTCAGGCAATTTTCAGTCGTCTTTGTCAATAAAGTCAGTCTCTTTTCCACAAGGGGAATGAAAATGAGATTTTGAGGCCTCCAGAGGGCTGTCTCCTTTGGTCACTTTATCTGCCCGGGAGCCTCAGCTGAGGTGGGTGGCAGTTATTTGCTAAGTCCAAAACCCTGTTGACAGGTAATACCACCTGCTTCTGAACAAGACGATGTGATTATAATAGGATACTGTTAAATTCTTCCCAGAGAAGCGGTTTCCTTGACGCGGTGACCTTTATTGATGAGAGGGGCAGAGGAAGAAAATGAAAAGAAGGGGAAGAAGATGAAGAAAGACACTAAGAGGAAAAGCAACTGCTAATCAAACCGAGAGGGCCTGGCTAAGGGGTAATCCTGTGACCTAAGAATGTGTCGTTTGTTACTTTGACAGCTCCTCTTGAGGTGATAGACTGGGGGAGGCCACTGGCATCGTCATTAGCTGGCTGGGAGTTCCGCGTCTTGCTTCCTTAAGTCATCGGTACATGGACGCCCATAGATAGCGAGTAGTCTACCTTCTAGGCCCTTCCTGCTCTGAGCTCCTCACGTGCTGGGCAAAACCAAGCATAAAAAGCATTGTTTAGTTTTTGATCTCCTGCGATGTTTCTTTCATCGATGAAGCAACATGAGCGGGAAACCGAAGATGCACGTGGCACCCGGGGGTGGTCTACGCTACAGTTCTCATGCCCTTTCTGTCCACGAACTTCCAGCAAGTCATAAGGTTGGGAGGGCCCGGTGGAAATCTGTTGTGAGTTCGAAGCGATACATCCAGAATCAGGCACGAGTGGGGCTTCAGTGCACGTGCCAGCTCCGTCCCTCTCTCACAGGCACCTCTCCCTCAGCTCACAAGTCTGGGCCACACAAGGAGGGAGATCCCAACGACTGCCTGAATGGGGTGGGGGGGGGTGGGGTGAAAGCTTGAGCTAAGTCTATGAATGGATCAGCTTGGTATGTGGAAGGAGATGGACCGACATGGATGGACGTGTGGAGTGAGAGTGGGCACTAGGCATCTGTCTGGGTCATGGAGACAACCCTGCCTGGCATGGAGGCCTGGCCATTGAGGGGCAGGGAGAGCTTTGGCCAGAAAGGCAGGCTGGGGCTGGGGCTGGGGCTGGGGCTGGGACTGGGGTTAGGGCTGGGGTGGGACTGGGCTGGGGCTGGGGTGGGGGTGGGGCTAGGGTGGGACTGGGGTGGGGGTGGGGCTGGGACTGGGGCTGGGGTAGGGGTGGGGCTGGGGCTAGGGTGGAGGTGGGGCTGGGGTGGGGCTGGGGTGGGGGTGGGGCTAGGGTGGGACTGGGGTGGGGGTGGGGCTGGAACTGGGGCTGGGGTAGGGGGTGGGGCTGGGGCTAGGGTGGAGGTGGGGCTGGGGTGGGGCTGGGGCTATGGTGGAGGTGAGGCTGGGGTGAGGCTGGGGTGGGGCTGGGGGTGGGGCGGGGGTGGGACTTGGGGTGGGGTTGGGACCCGGACTGTGGTGGGGGTGGGACTGGGACTGTGGTGTGAGCGGGGCTAGGGCTTGCCCAGGCAGAGACAGGCATCTGGCATCTATGGAGGGCCCTCCTGGTGCAGGGCCCTGTGTTACGGACTCTGCTTGTCTTATTTCGCACATCTTTGTGGACTTAGCTCTCTGGTCATTAATTACATATGTAATCCCTGCCTTACCATCTGTCTAGGCTGGTGGAGAATGAGTTTCAAGAGCCCAGGGATCTTGTGAGTCTTGTTCACTGATATTCCCCCCTGGCCTCGAATAGGGCTGGGAATATAGGTACACTGAATAAGTTTTCATTGATGGGATGAAAAAGCGATTTCACTCAGCAGACACACTTCTAGGTGTGGACTTTATTTAAGGAGCTACTTGAAAGCAGTCTTTTGGGAAGATCCAACATCAGATTGAGAACTGAGGGCTAGGAGATAGAAGAAAGATGGCATCCAGTTAAGGACCTGAGAGCTGGCCTCAGAGAAGCCCTAGGAATCCAGGCTGTAGCCTGGGTTTCACCCCAAGCTTCAAAACCCTTTAGTGTTCACTAGCTGTGTGTGTTAAGGCAAGTTACTTAGCCTCTCTGTGCCTCTGTGACTTCATCTGTAAAATGGGGGTAATGACACCGATCTCCTAGGGCTGTTGAAAAGTTTAAGGGGCATGATGTAGCACTGATACACTTGACCCATAGTAAATGATTAACAGACGATACATACTATTTATTTGCTTATTATTTTTTTAAGTTTATTTTTATTTTTATTTATTTATGTTTATTTACTTTTGAGACACACACACACATACACACACAATCAGAACACACGCAGAATCTGAAGCAGGCTGCAGGCTCTGAGCTGTCAGCACAGAGCCTGATGTGGGGCTCGAACTCACGAACTGTGAGATCATGACCTGAGCCAACGTTGGATGCTCAACCAACCGAGCCATCCGGGCGCCCAGCGAGAAATATTATTATCGCAAAGGTTCAGATTGGAATGGTACAAAATGGAAGGGAGAGAGGGAGACAGGGACACTGAGCTAAGAACATGTAGCTTGTGAGGCTAATTGGAAACAGGGTGCGAAGTGGAGGGCCCGCGAGCATCTCTGTTCATTCAGTGTGCCCTCGATGGGAGGCACAGACAGCTCTTGGCTCCAATACCAATGACAGAGGCAAGCACAGAAGTCAGGGGACACACGGAAAAGATGAGGCCAGAATCATCCAGCTACTCTAAAATCAGCTCATCAGTTGTGGAAGTTGATGTGAGCCCAGTTAGTCATGTCACATATGACTACGTGGGTTTTAAGCCTATTTTTCCTAAACGCGGATTTTCTTGGCAACTGAATGCGTGCTAACACCCTAAGTTTTAGTTACATTTTGGTTAAGAAGTCCAGAAGACTTTGGACTTGGCTTTGAAAAATTGAAAGTGAATTGAATTTGCATTATTTAAATGGCTTATTCAGATTAACACTGCTATCTCTTCAGATTTAAAATTTCAAAGACTCAAAGATTTGATATTTTAGCAGCAACAATGACATCTAGGGGTTGGTTTCTACAGGTTTAATCTTAGATATCTATCCTCTGCATTTTGAAAAAATAAGGGTGCTAACATGTTGATTCAATCCAAAATGTCTGGACTGTGTGAACTTGGTTGAGGGCTAGGGCAACATTGATGGATCAGAGAAAAGAAAAATCTGGAAGTGGTTTCTGCTGTCATCTAAGAAAGCTACTTTCCTTCTAAAATTGCAAAACCTCTCATTTTGCTTAATATACTCATCTATATATTCATTTCCCTCCCCACCCCCCGCCCCCCGACCTTTTCACCAGAAATATGCCATATTCCACTCTTTCTGTGGATGACAGAATTGCCTTCCTTGCATGGAGAGGGGCTGGGGTCTCAGGTTCTAACTCCTTCCAGTTTTTTCCATTTCCTTTCGTTGATGAGCCAGTGGAAGGAATTTTTGACGGTTCACCTCATCTCTACCTTATGTTTTTACCAGATTCTTTTAAATGAGGGCTACATCATTCTTTTGACTATGGCTTTGACTGTTAGAGTCAGAGGCAGCCTTTTGTCTGTTGTCAGCCAGTCAGTCAGTCAGTCAGTAAACTAATGCTGTTGATTGAGCACCTTCTGGGTATGGTCTTGTGTGTGCGCGCGCGCGTGTGTGTGTGTGTGTGTGTGTGTTTGTGTGTGCGTGCGCGCGCGCGCCCCACTGGGGTTCAGGTGGGAATGAGAGGGAACTGTAAGGCAATATACATAGGTTTAAGCCCATGAAAAGCAATTTATTTAGAGGACACCAAACATACATGTTAATAGGAAATAAATTATACATGAAAACATCTATGAACATACTGGAAAAATTCACAAATATTCAGATGATATTTAAAGTTCCTTTCAGCATGAAATTTCTGTGATTTTTGTGCAGATCAAAATTAGTACCCTGTTATACTGATGCATAATAATGTTGGTGTCAGCACAAGAATTATAGTTTTTTTTTTTTTTCTTTTTTTTTATGTTCGACTGAAAGTAATGCAAATAGAACCCATTCCTTGCATGGGTACGAGTTGACCCTCAATGTTACCAAGCTGTAAGGGTCATTTCTGGTTTGCAGGATTGTACAGAGTGGCCTGAGGGTAGTGAGACCTAACTGTACCCCTCTGGGGACAAACGCCCCACCATTTAACTTTCTGATCATCTTAAGATGGGCCAGGAAATCCTTTTAGTTTCGACCCCTGCTGTTGTCCTTTCCTTTTCTCTCCTTAGCATGTCTGCCCAGTTTCCTGCCTTAGCCAGCAGACTGAACAGAAGTAATGTGTCGCCAGGCTGTCAGTGTCAACTTCTGAACAGTTCTTGGATCTTTCCCTTTCTGGTGGTGTCCAAAGTCTCCAATGTCTTCTAGCAAAGATCACCGGCCTCTGTGGTCCAGCCTGACATTCCTGCATTCCTGGTCGCAGCCCCAGCCTCAGCCCCTCCGCCCCCATTCCTGGGGGTGCTTTTCGGTTTCCCAGTTGCACCAAGCCTGGTGTCCTCCTCCCTCTTCCCAGGCCTCTCTTGGTCTCCGCAGAGATCCATTTTCTCAGGCAAGCCTTCCCTGACCTCCATGACCAAGTGAAATGCCTTTGCCCTCCCTTTGCTGACTTGTGCCCTCTGGCTACAGCTCCTACCATGGCTACAGGGTATCTGCGTGGTTATTGCATCAACGCCAACCCCCTTCCATGAATGGCACATTCTGTGAGGTCAGCTGATGCGTGGGGTCAGCGAGGTGCCTGGTGCTGGTAGATGCCGATGAGGAAACAGACAGTGGATGGATGAATGAGTGAGTGAGTGAGTGATGAATATAGTGGGGTTTGTCTTAGGTGACTGAGATCAAATCACTCTGTGACTTAGTGGTTCAGGCTGCTGTAACAGAAACCATAGACTAGGAGGCTTATAAGCATCAGACGTTTATTTCTCACGTGTCTGGAGGCTGGGATGTTCCAGATAAGGCGTTGGCGGATTCAGTGTCTGGTGAGGGCCTGCTTCCAGGTTCATAGACTGTTGTCTTCTTGCTCTGTCTTCGCATGGTAGAAGGGGTGAGGGAGCTCCCTGGCGTCTCTTCTGTAAAGGCACTAATCTCATTCACGAGGGCTCCACCCTGATGACCTCATGACCTCCCCCAAATCCCACCTCTTAATACCATCATCTGGAGGCTAGGTTTCAGCATATGAATTTGGGGGGTAACATGACGTTCGGTTTGTAGCATTGTGTCTGATTGTGTCATCTGTGTAGATGACAGACAACATGGGTTACATTTCTGTGGGTTCTAGGACCTACTGAGGAGATTTTGATTTAGACGAATACTTCCAGTTACATTACTGGGCCCTAGTGTTGAGTATAGAAAGTTCCAGTTCTTTGAGTAGTCTCATTAGCCAAAGGTCCTCCTGCACATTAACACTGAAATGATGGAATGAAAGGGCCCCTGGTGGGGCCCATTTTGCACTGATGGAGGAGTTCGTCTGTGTTAGCTGTATGCTCTTATAATCCAAACCCAGGCAGAGCCCCAGAATGGGGTTGCCCTTCTCAGCTCTAGGCAGGAACTGTATTCCACTCTCCCACAGAAGGAATTTTCTGAATCATTTGCCTCACTATCCTCAGGTAAAGTATAGTCTTGATGTTTAATCTATGAGGGAAAGATTATCAAGTGACATCTTGATCTGGAGCAGAGGTTTGTAATTTGTAATCTAGTTTGAACGAAAAATAGGAATCAACTCAAGGAGACCTAGTGTTAGTGCCCAGAGACCTCTCTCGAGGTATTTTTCTAATTATTTTTTGTACTTATCCTAGATTCCAAAGTCAAGAGAAATAGCAGAACGTGGAGCACAGATTCTGGGCTGGACTGTGTCTCTTTCCTGGCTCCCTCACTTACTTAGCTGTGTGACCTTGGGCTTATCACTTTTCCTCTCTGTGTCCTAATTCTTGGTCGCTAACAGGCAAAGAATAACGTTCCAGACCCACAGGCCTATCGTGTGGGTTTTATGGATGAATACCCTGGAGGGTCGTTTGAATAGTGCCCCTGCAGAAAGCACTATTTCAATGCTAGCTCTGATTATTCCTTGAAAAGTGGTAGGAGATGTGCTTTTGCCTTTTCCAAGGCAGGGATTGGATTTGTGGCTTGCAACCTCTCTCATCCACTTGTGCAAGTTCTAAAGCACCTAAGGTGTACTCAGTGCTGAATAAGATGCCATGGGAAGCATCCCTGCACTTGGGGATGTTATGATCTGGTTGAGGAGAGGAGGGCCCTCTAACCACAACTGCAGAATGTACCGCCTTGATTCATTCATTCAGCGAATACTTCTTGGGCACCTACTCTGCTAGGCACCAGGAATATGGCGGTGGGAAGGGTAGACCAGGTCTCTGGCCCTGTGGACCTTAGAACTGAGTGAGGGAGACGGAAGCAGACAGGTAATCGGGCAGACCGGTAGGTAGCATGGCTGTGCTAGGAAGGAACCAGAGCGGTGAGGGGGGCGGGGCGGTGGGCAGAAGGTACGGAGGGTGGGAGTCAGTCACTGCTTTAGAGAAATGGGGTATTTAGGAGAGGCTGCCTGGCGGAAGGCGAGAAGGATAAAATCCAGGAATTGGGGGACCACAAGGTGAAAGAGCCCAGGCCGAGCTACATCCAGCTCAGGAAGGCCGAGAGGCAACCCAGAGAGTCTGGAAGAAAAAGAAGGGCATGGATTGGCAGAGCGAAGGAGGAAGGCGTTCACTCCCCTCTGGGTGGGACCCAGAGGAGGGGCCTTCAGGTGGAGCAGGTCTGCTTACTGAGTGCACCCTCCCTTTCGTGAAGGGCGTGGTGGGGACCGCATAAGGTGTCTACTGCTCATGCCCCGGCACTTGCCATTTTCTGCAGCCGGTGCCATGTCAAGCTAAACCCCTGCTCTTCTCCCTCTCAGTAGCGGGAGGCTGAAGCAGGTGCGGTGACGCCAGCCGAGAGCCCAGGAGCAAATGGGATTTTAAAGTTGTTAGGGCGTTTTGGCATCCAGTTCCCCGAGATGAACAAAGTGTCTTGTCTGGTAATTGCAATTAATGGTTCTGCTATTCAAGCATATCCGTCAATAAATCTCCTCTAATAACCGATTGGGCACAGTCATTGCCATAGTTATGTCTCTAAATTGAGCCCAGGGTAGTTGGCCACGACACTGACCTTACTGGGGTCAGGCCTGCTTCCTGACTGTATGACTCCATATCCCAGGAATTAAAGTTACCCTCCAAATGATTGGCTTTGAGCCAGCTGAAAGACAAGCTCAGCCCCTCGCCTTAACTGCCTGGAGATTTCCTGTAAATCTCTTAAATGCTGAATAAAAGTCTTCGAAGCCCCATACCGTCAACAGTTGTAGTAATTAATCCTGTCCAATCCACTTTTGTACAATGACGGGATGTAGTCAGCAGGGGGACCACACGTCAGATCTGTGATCACTAGTGTTATTTGTGGCAGGCCTCACCTCAGATTCCCTGGCTGACGAGGTCAGTGCTTCACCATGGAGTCCTTGACTTCACTTCTTCCCTTCTAGAGCATTCCTTCCCCCAACCCCAAGTTCTGTCTTCAGGAGCCTTTGACTTCTCCCATGGGCCGTTATTCTGCAGCCACCAGGCTGGCTCATTGGTTAAGGGCTCGGATTCCTGAGACTCCAGCTGTTTCTTCAGAAACCAGATCTGCTCCTTTTCCTCCTCAAACTCATGACACACCTCATGTCCTCAGGAGATCTTGGCTTTCTAGAATGCCATCTCGAAACCACGTTGGGAGCACCTGATGCGGTGGGGGTATTTTTAAATGTGCCTATTTATATATTTGAGTTGATTGCAGGTAATTACACAGAAGATGCAAGAAGGGATCTGGAAACAGAAACACTCCGTAAGAGGGTCTCGCTTCATTTATATCTGTGTAAAATCCCCGGGGGGAAGGGGGGAGAAAACAATGGAAGCTTCTTTCCTGACTCTGGCTGGGCCCAAGGCTTGACTTAAGCTTTCCAAACTCTTGTTTCCATTTCTTTCCACCTTTGCTTCCTCCCCTGCCTTCGCTATTTATCTCAGAGTGAATGCTAGAGACTTTTAGAGCTGAAGGGCCTCAGAGACCTGAAGGGCAGGGAGGTGGGGCCACCGTGGGGGCTCACAGAGCAGATGTGAGGCTCTGCACAGGTCCTGCCCCGCCTTCCTTCCTGGGGGGGCTCCCTCTCACACGGCAGGCTCAGCGTGTTCACCCTCTCTCCGTGTGTCTCTGGGAGGACAAGGGAGAGGGATTTCCATATGGCATCCCTTTTTATATACCCCCTGCTTATCATTTGGCCTATAGCTTTTCCATAACCTCCGAATATAATAAAAATGATGGTGTCTTTTAAAAATGGGTGATGTTTGCAAGACTTGCTGCGTTCGCGCAGGAACACCCCTAATCTCCGGAACATTTCGAATTATTACCAAAAGAAAGCTAACCCGCCCACAAGTGGCTCTGGATGGGAAATGTGCATGCTTTTAAAATGCTGCCACTCCGTGGCTTAGTGTTTTGATGGATGTTTGATGAAATTTGAGTGATTAAACAATGTCAAATAGAATTCTGGCTTCCCTGTTAATGATGTGTCATTGAAAGGAGTTGTAAAAATAGCAAGAGGTTTGTTTTCATAAAAGAAGGAAAAGGGAAGGCAAATTAAATCCAATAAACCCGTGAAGCTCAACGTTGGAGGCACCCACTTCCTTTCTTTGCCTCTCTTTTCTCTAAGCTGAGGGCTCCACACTCAATCAACCGAGGTATGGACACGGCCAGCCAGTTAGCACAGGGCAACCCCAGTCCGTATCCGCGAGATAGCAGGTGGACGCCCCACCCCATTGCCTTCTCCCAAGCTGTGAAATAGCTCCAGGTTTCCAGACTCTGTCCCAAATGTGTTTCCTCTGCATCCTGGCCAGGGCTGTTTAATGGGCTGATGGAGTGTTCATTGTTGCGGTACCTGGGTGTAGGGAAGGAGCTAAATGCCCACAATTCTCTGCGGAACTTTGAGTTCCAGTAGAGGGCAGATGGCCTCTGGGGCCATTCGCCGCGATGCTGCTTCTTCACCCTGTGTACCTTGAGTGCACACAGCGTGGACCTGGCAAGCCCAGTCATGTACTGGCACCGGGAAGGAGAGGGCTGGCTCTCATCCTCCTCATGTTGGGGACCATGGGGGGCCAAGGGGGGAGAGGATCCCTAGAAAGAGACAGGAATCACAGAGCAATTGAAATGAGAATTGTCTAGAAGAGTCAGAGGAGAATGAAAGGAATGAGGAGACCAGGGAAGATGACAGGTTTGGGCTGGATCAGAGCAGGGATCAATAAGGAAGAAGCAGTGCCTCCAGCAAGCCCCTGGCCCCAGTACACCTTCCCTTAACCGCCCTTTCCTTCTGGTTCCCTTTCTCCCTCTCTCCTCGCCCTGGGGGCCTCCTTTGTCTTCCTCCTAGTTTTGGCTTTCCTTTTGAAGTGCAGTCTAAAGCAGTTTTTAAAACATTTTATTTCTATTTACACATTTCAAGTGGTTAATACATAGAGACAGTATAAAATTCAAGACAAAAATGGGTACAAAGTGAGAATTGTCTCCCCTGCTCCTGTTATTAGCCCCCCCCCCCAATTCTCCCACGAGGGAACCATTGTTAATGGTTTATTGTATTTTTTACAAAGAGATTCTAGGCAAATACACACACACACAAAGCATACGGTACATACAATTTTGCACAGGGTTTTTTTCCCCTACTCAACCATATGATGTTGGAAATCATGCCATATTGGTATGTATAGAGCGCCTTGTTGATCTCAAAGACTGCACAGCATTCTATTTTATGGATTTACTATAATTTACTTTACAAGTCTTCTGTTGATGGACATTTAGTTTGTTTCCAATCTTCTGCTGTAATAAATTCCCTCGTACAGACATCTTTGTGTCCGTGTATGTATATATACGAAAAATAAATTTGTAGAAAGGGGATTGCTGGTCAGAGGGTATATGCATTTTAAAATTTGGGAAATGTCACCACATTTCCCTCTCTTCTAATTTACATACCACCTTGCCAAACCAGTGTGATCAAAAGTTGATCTTTGACAATCTGTTAGGCAAAACATGTATCTCTCTGAGTGAGTCGGCTCATTGGCATTTCCTTCTCTGTAAACTGTTTGTTCATGTTAAGGGTAGTTTTGATAAATCCACTTGGAAGAGACTCAGGTTCACAGAGGTCACCAACTGGGAAAGATTTAAGAAGGAGCGGAAAAGAGCCACGTGAGCTTTATGGAAGAAAAATAAACTCAAGGACTGTTTCTTTTCTCTAAAGAAACCACTGTGTCTAGATTATGCCCTGTCAATATGCCAGTTATGCACAGATGGCTCTTCAGTTTGATGAATTGACATTTCTTCCCCTGGACTGTGATAGAAGAGCCTTCCCTCTCGCAGACCTGGTACTCACAATGCCATCCTCCCATGGCTGGAGGATGTTTCCGTTGCAAATTGCATATAAAACCCATTGTTTCACTGCAAATAAAAGTTTAGATTTACTGTGACGTGACCACAATGTGATATTTTCCTCCATAAAGCCCTCAGTTACTTACTTGCATTAGTGCATTAGACGAAGCGAGCCACCTCGTTTTCAGTGAGTGACCTTGAGGTGGCAGCAACATTCCATTCCATTCTGTGATGCACCAAGTCCATTACAAAGTGAAAGTAAAAATGGCAATAAATCAGAATAATACTGATTGTTATAATTTTATTATCGGAGCATTAAGTCAATAAAACTTATCTGAAATGTCATTTGCATTGTATACAATTTTTACTAGTCATCCAGTATGTCTTAAAAGCATGTTTAAAACAACAAAATGAAGAAATCGGTGATAAATTCTGCAAAAGCTGGAATTTGTCTCCTGTTCTGGTAAAACTAAATTCTCTCTTGATTCCTTGAATTGTAAAATATTCTTTTTAGGCTTTTACTATACCGTGATGCCTTATGTCTGCCCAGCTGTATTTAGTGCCCTATTGTCTGATTACTTATTTTCCTGTAGGTTGTCTGGCCCTTTTTCATTTATGATTTTATATAGGAAGGTCATCTAATATATGGTGTCCTTTCAGGAGAGGAGAATGTGGTTGTTTTTTTAAATAATGAGGAATAATGAAACTTATTTATGAAGGAAGTCAGAAAAATTTATTGAAGAATCACTATAAGAGAAACATGCAAATTAAAAAAAGCTGCTTAATAGCATATTCATTACCAGGGAGCTTCCCAGTAATGAAATAGTTGTGTAAAAGGCAGGATATTAGGTGATGTACTATTGCTTATATCAGGTACAATACATGATTGCTATGCATTTTTGTCTTGTCAATTGCTATTAGATTATCATAGTATTACTGTGTAATTGCTGAAGATGCAAGGCACTAAGAATGTTTAGGCCTATGTTTTTGCAACTTCTTCTTTTTCTTTCTTTCTTTCTCTCCCCCCCCCCACCTTTTTGTTTTGCATTTTATGCCATGGGTTACTGACATATAAGTTATAGGAAGTTGGAAACATCTGAATGTGTTCCTAGTTGATAACATTAATGATGTTGGTCTTGGTCTTTGATTAAACCTTTTTTAAGCAAAGGCAAAGTTGAGGTCCTCTGCTGCAGTGGGCAGACCCTGGGCTGGAAGTCCAGAGGCTTGGATTCCCCCTTCCAGCTCTGCACCATCCTGTTTCATAGCCTTAGTTAGTAGCTTGGCCTCTCTGAACTTCAGTTACTTCGTTTGTATCATGAGCAGGCATTGGAATAAGCGCGTATATGCAACTATTCATTCGCTCAACAGACATTCATGAGTGCCAGTGGTGGGTTGGGAATTGCTGGGGGATGTGGATCGTGAGATGAAGGAGACACAACCCAGGCTGTGAGGGTAGAGGAGCAAAGTGTATAAACAAAGCCTCATAGCAGGTGTCATGCAGGGTGTGGTGATGGAGGTCTCAGTGGGTGATCATGGCTCATATAACAGAACTGAGCACGTACTCTATATCAGGTGCTTGGTGAGTGCTTTACATGTGTTATTTCTTAGAACCCCCTCCCTTACCCATGCTGCAGAGGAATTATGACCATCCTCATATTACAGGTGAAAAAAACTGAGGTACAGAGGATTGAACCTTATCAGGGACACAAAGTGCAAATGATGAGCTGGGGGTTATACACAGGCACTCCTCATCCACGTGCCATACACATGCGCATGTTCCTTCCCTTGTATTCTCGCTCAGAAAATGCCCTTTGTCTAAAGAATATGATGGACGGCTGCCTCATTTATTATACAGCACTCCTAGAGAAGGGGCAAACATCCTAGACAGAGGGAAACTGAAGCACTGAGAACAGTAAACAGGAGTCACTTTGGCCTTATCTGGGGACTGGGTCATCTGTTAGGTCCATTCTAGCATGACCCTCTGGTTATTGGCTAACTCAGAGCGGAATGGAAGCTTAGAGACCTCTCTGCTCGGAATTACTCGTGTCGCTTACAAGTGGAGCCAAGTAGTGGTTAGAAACAGGGCTCGCAAGTCAGACTGGCTGGGTCAAATCCTGGGGATAAGTCACTTAATGTCTCGGACCCAGTTCATCATCCCTACAATGGGGATACCAATCAGGGCTTCCGTGTAGACTTGTCTGAAAATTAAAGTGGACAATCCTAGCGATGGCTCAAGCCCAGAGTCTGGCAGGTTAGAAGTGCTCAATAAGTGTTTTCCATAACTATTGTTATTACTGATGGTCTTTTCCTCTTGGGCAGTTGGCATAAATAGATATGTCAGAGGAAATCCAAACCAAAATTAAATTAGAAGCTCAAATTTTATCCCAATGCAGCTGAGACAAAGATCAAAGTAATGTATAGTTAATGTAAATAATTGAGAAATGCCTTTTGGTAATGGCAACCAGCGTCGTGAATCTCAAATAAGTTGATTATTAGATAAGATACTTACTCATCTTTCACAAGAAGTATTGATTTAATTTTGGTGACAGCATCAATTTGAGGGGGCTGGTTGAAGATGTTGGAAAATATTTGTGTGAAATGGTCTAACAAGACAAGTTCTTTGAATTGCAGTGACAATGGTATGTATTTATAAATTTCAGGATTGACCTGCCCCCTGGGTGCTCTGGGAGCTGGGAGTCTGGCCATAACCCAGTCCTATTTGTATTGGACCCCAGGGCAGCCCTTGTCTGTCAATTTTCACAAAGCCACATATTGACCTGATAAAGTTTATTTTATATGTTATGGAACCATCTCACAAACACATCACCAAACAAAAGATAAGTCCCAAATGGCTTGCTAATACTGGGTTCTTTGAGAGGGGAAAAAGGGAAATATCGTCTTTTGGAAGGTGACTTTGTTTGCCTGAAATATTAGACCACAGATATTAGATCACAAAACACGTGAAAACAATTCACGGCTCTCCAGGGCACAACTTCTCCATATGCACATGTTGGTGTAAAACCAATGAGCTCTGCAACTTCTGGGCTCGGCCTAAGGGACCACAGCGATTGGGAGGATTGTCTTGCTGTCCCGGGATCAGAAATTTCACTGTGATCAATTGCCAATGTGAGTTTAATCAGGCACTTGGGGAGGCCCGGTGTGTACTTGCTGAGCTTCCTGCCAACATCTTCTAGCTCGTGGTCATCTTTCCGTTTTTGGTAGTTGAAAGGGACCATGCATCTTGTCAGAAAATCAGTGGATGGTTTGACCTCTGATACTTTGAGGGTGTCACACACACACACACACACACACACACACACACACACACACCCATGTACACTTACGCATATAACCCTCTCAAACACATGTGTCTATGGGTGCACACACGTTTTTCCTGTCTTCTCCAAGCTAAGAAGGCCTTTAGTTTGCATTATAAGCCAGAAACACTTGTTATTGCCACCCAAACCCTTTATTATGGGCACTGAATTTCACCCATGGATGGAGTGTTGCTTTTATCATCTTCTCTGAGCAGTCCAGTGGTTCTGATTAGCTCTATGCAGTTCTCACTGAAGTAGCATTGCGGCTGACACTCAGAACACCAAGATTCATCTTTCATAGAGACTGTGATCACCCGTTTCCTTGCCCTGACCTTGTGGCGAGGAGGTTCGAAGGTGAGCTATTTTATGCAGTAAGTTTCTCATTGCAAAAGGAGCGGGGACGCCCATTACTGAGCACTTGTTGATATCAAAGCTAATGTGCACTTTTCCCCTTTTTGGAAAGGGGTAGGAGGAATGTGGGGAGGAAAACCACAGACCTTTTAAGGTAAGTGGCATGCTCTGATGGAGCTTCAGGGAGCACGCTCAGGCTCACTCTTGGCTTGGTTTTAAGTTCGTTTGGACCAACATGAGAGAGTCTGTGAGCAGACTACTGCTGGGGATGGCGCTTTCTCTGTCTCCTACACAAGAAAATTCCTACTTTCCTAGTGCTTTCACTAGTCACAGGATGACTTTTCTCCTGTAATCAGGATTAATGCAGTCTGATGTCTTTGTTCCTGAATTTTTACTCGTTACTCTCTACGCCACCGTCTCTGGCTCAGTCTGCCCCAAGCCAGACTCCCACATGTCCTCCTCACTCTCGGGCTCTAAATGATCTTGAGCCCGAAAAGAAAGAAATGAAGAGGTCTACTCCCAACAAGAACAGAGAGCAGAGAAAGGTTGAAAAATAGATTGAGCTCTTGCCTGGAATGATCCAGAAAAGATTAAAAAAAGGCCTATTATCTGGGTCATTTTAGTTCGATGAGTTCAAGATTTCAAGACGGTAACCTAATCGAACTCACTTTCTTTATCATCTTCGCTACCATCCTCATCACCATCACCATCACCTTCACCTTCTTTTCATTTTAGGCAAAAAGTGTTTGAAGTGCTGTAAGGGATTCTGGCTGTCCACCCAGAACCATAACTCACCAGGTTAACAGGCTGCAGTGCTTAATGCAAAACAAATCCCCACGCTGGCACTGAGCAATGTGAAATCCAACTAGCTAGAAACTGTGTCTCATTAGAGGCCATCCACGCAGCAAGCAAATGCACTTGGAAATAGTCATGTGATTCTGTCACAGGAACCACAGAAGTGATATTTGCTGCTGGGCAGCCAATCGATCCTCTTGAATCTGTTTGCAGTTTCTCTTCTTTGATATTCTGCCTCTTCTAAAATCTCATCCCTCCCCTGCATCCTCAGTTTGATTTTGCCCACTTACCTCCCCCGAACACACTAAAATCCTCCATTAAGTTGGCTTCCAGACCCACTAGGATAAGGGTAAAGTCTGAATTCTCCCCTCCCCCAAAGACTTGACTTGAGGCCTCTCCTGCACTTTACAGCTTAGAAACAAACACTTTTCTGGCAGAGAAAGGACCTGCCTTTGGTGGAGTCTTCACAGAGTGGATGTTTACATTTACGCCAAGATTTGTTCCTAACCTCTGCTCAGCATTTGTTTTTCTGAAGAAGTAGGGGAAAAATCATCATATGCAAACAAAAGCTAAAACATTTCTCATGTTGCAGAGTTGAATGTAACCACACTTATATTTCTTATGAATTAGCACCTAACTTCCTAAAACAACAAAAACAAACAAACTAACAAACCCCCAGTCTCCCTCCCAAGGATATGGGAAAGGGTTTATCATTAATCCTGACATACTAATAACTCAAATTCCATCAAAGAATTGGTCAAGGAAAAAAACTCCAGGAGTCACCCTGAATTTCTTTCTTGACATCCCATTTCACCCATTAACAGGACATGTTGGCTCCCATCTAAAAAAAAAAAACAAAAAACAAAAAACAAAAAACAAAAACAAAAAGCAAACAAACTCAAGTCCAGTTACTTCTTTCCACCTTCACTGCCATCATCCCAGGCCAGCATCATCAGTTACCTAGCACCCATGAGATCCTCCTCCCTGGTGTCTCTGCTGCCACACCTGCCCCCTGCAAACACTCTTCAGACAGTGGCCAGAACCATCTTTAAAAAGCATAAAGTCAGATCATGTCACTGTTGTGCTTGAAACACCTCAGGGCTTCCTGACGCCCTTAGAATAAAATCCAAACTTTTTGCCAAGTCTCCTACCTCTTACTAATCTCATCTGGTATCCTTCTCCCCTGTGCTTTATCCACACGGACATTTTTTCTGCACTTGAAGTCACTGATGGGCCTTTGCACGGGCTGTGATGGATACTTGGAATGCTCTTTCCTTGATCTTTGCATGGCTGGCTTTGTCTAAGCCTGCACATCTCCATTTATAAGTCTCCTGAGGCCTTCTCTGACCACCCAGACTATTCTAGAGGCCTCTCCAACCCTACTGATGTCTCTCAATCCTGTTTTATTTTCTTCATAGTATTTACAGTTTTCTGAGTCTTCATGTCTGTGATATGTTGACACCTTAATTGTTGGTCTCCCCTTACCAGAAAGTGCCAGAGGAGCAGGGACCTTGTTGGTCTTTCTCCGTTATGTGGGGTTTCAGCACCTAGGACAGCTCCCAGTCCTTTGTGCCACCAATGAATGAGTCATCCCAAACCACTATGCCAAATATATCAAGCTGTTGACTCTTCTTTGTGTCCCCCTCACAAGGGACCCCCACTATGGTTCCTGGACTTATTTCTTGCTCTCTTGAAAGTTTTTAGATGAGTCTGTCCTTCCAGTTTTACTTTTCATTCCTATAAAAAAATAGCCTTGGAGTTGTACACCTGTTTGCTCTGTCATGGAAGTCATTCCATGCAAAGCCACAGCAACAGTTCCCCAATGTCAGAGTCAGAGTGGTGTCCAATGTTAATTTCCTAGTGTTTGTATTTCGAGCTAATGTGCCCAGGGATGATAATGAATCAGAAGCAAAATGCTGAAAAGGGATCTCGGTCACCTGGACAGCCCTGGCAAAGTCAAGAGAAGCCTCCTTAGTTGGAAAACCACCTTGTCTGCCCTTCTGGAGAACTGGTACCACCTAGAAACTGCGCATCCCAGTTACTGCAAAGAAACATGGTCAAAAGGGCAAAATTGGTGAGATAGTGGGTACTGGAAGAGTCTCCATGGAGAAGGGCTGCTCAGCACTCCCCAGTGGGCAGCCATGGTAGAGGCAAAAAGCATTCGTGCTTTAGCAAGATAATTTTTCATAAAGAAGTTACTTTCCTTAGTAGGTAAGAGCAGTGAGTATTCATGCATGATTGGTTCTTTACATTGCCATTGGACACCTAATGCTCTAGCTGGAGAAATTTCTGTTGGCTCCTGGAGGTCAGAAACCATCATCTCTCTGGAAGGAAAAAAAAATTCTATCCAAACCAGTCTACTTCCTCAGACTCCAAAGTTCTGAGATTTTATGAACTGAGTGCTAGGAAGAAGAGGCACATTGTTCTGCTGGGTAAAATCAAGTTGGGGGATGGTTGCAGGGAACTCAGGGATGGAGAAAACGAAAATAATGAAAATCAATAGTGCGTCTGCAGTGATCTTACAGTTCAATCTAAGCAGTTCTTTGCACATGTAATTTGTGAGAAAATTCATTATGCTGTTGTGGCAGCGAACACATTCCATATGAATGCACAAATGCTCTGCTAATAACCACCACTATCCCACGTTGTGTTGTGGAAAGTGTGGAACTAAAATCAGAGTCGTAGAATGTTAGGGTTGGAAGGCTATGAGCCCATTTTAAGGTTGAGTAAATAAAGCCCACTGTGGGGAGTTTTTCCATGGTCTTAAAAATCAATGGTTGCAGAGCTTGTCCTGCACCCAAACTTCTGTCTCCTGCTCTGTGCTCTTTCACCAGCCCAGATATCAGCTCTGCCTTCATCCGCTGGCTCCTGTGTCTAGGCATGCTGTATGTGTTTTGCTTACAAGTCAACTTAGGCATTGCCTTTACACTCCAAAATCTTCACCCATGAAGGCACTCATAAGCATTGGGATGGCAGAGAGGATCGTAACACAAAGACCTTCTAGCATCCTCAGTAGGAATTTCTGCTTACCAATGACCACTACTGGTCATTTGCAACTTCCCTTTATGCAGTGCCCAGCCACTTGGCTCTTCATAGCGCCAGGATGCAAAATCTCCCTCCTCTCTATGCCAAACTGCTCAGGTCTTTTCTCAGTCCTACCCTCAAGCTCCCTAACCTAAATCCAATGACACAAAGCATCCTCCAGTTAACAAGATACTCTTTAGTAGGCAGTTTGCTTGCCATTTTTATTACTTGAGAATGCTCCTGGAGTTTTACCCTCAAACCACATGCAGCTTATCAAGTATTTCCTTTACATAGATACAATTTTTCTCCAGGAGGAAATCTGAAGTGAAAAATTTCCCTCGTGTCCTATATTCCCATCACATCATGTAGATTCCTGAAGTGGCTTCCAGAGGTCACTTTCAATTCTCTTTTCTGCTCTGGAAATCTTACTGGCAACTTCCCCATTGTGTGTTCAATCCGACCTCCTGAACCAGAACGATTGATAATGATAGTCAACATTTCCAACTGCCTATGTGAATGTTCCACCTTGGGACACCAATGTCCTCTAAGCTTGTCCCCACTCAGGGTTGGGACTCCTCCCTATGACCATACTTAGGTGTCCAGGGGTCCCTTTGGTTTTATAGTAGTCTTAGAAGATACTTATAGAAGATACTACAGATACTTATAGAAGTATAAAGAACTTGTTCTTTAGGGGGAGCTTGCTGGAGACTTGCAAAGGGCTGGTTCCCACACTCTTGGTGACTGGGCGTATGTGTGGGCTGGTCCCCACCCTCTTGGTGACTTCTGCTGCTGAAGGCCCACCATGTGAAGATTGAGGGGTGGAGACCTGCCGGTGAGGGCTCTGTCCTCTGAGTCTCCTGGGTGCCTCAATACCATCTGTCATGGTGGTCACCATCAATTCCTCTCTTTTCTAGCTGGGGGTGTGTGATGGGCATGCTTAGCATAGGGCTTTCCTCCTTTTCCCCTCAACCCAGGCCTCTGATTCTTGCCCCACACAACTTTATCACCTGCTCCCACTTCATATGACCCTGACTCTTCCTTTCCATGGTCAATCCCAAGGCTATGATCCTTTAGAGAAGCATACTGGTCTGATCTCTGCTTCCTGGAGGGTCCTGGTGAAGGTTACCCTGCAGCAGAGGAAAGACCACAAGTAGATTGTTTTCTTACTCAATGGGTGACCATTAGTTTTCTCCTCCCCTTCCATGTGCTACACTCCTATTGGATACTAAGTGTTTTATATACATTGTCTTTAATCCTCACAACACACTGGACGAAGAAGATGCTATCATCCCCAATTTAAAGATTAGGAAATCACGGGGCATCTGAGTAGCTCAGTTGGTTAGACACCCAACTTTGGCCCAGGTCATGACCTCATGGTTCGTGAGTTCGAGCCCCACATTGGGTTCTGTGCTGACAGCTCAGAGCTTGGAGTCTGCTTCGGATTCTGTCTCCCTCTCTCTCTCTCTCTCTCTCTCTCTCTCTCTCTCTCTCTCTGCCCCTCTCCCACTTTTGCTCTTTCTTTCAAAAATAAATAAATAAACTAAAAAAAAAAGAAATCAAAATCTGAGAGGTTCTGAAACCTGCTTGAGGTCACCCAGTGAGGTGGTGGAGGAAGAGGTTGAACCCCAACCCCTGTGCGTTGCCAAAGTTACATTCTTTCTACAACACCTTGCCCTGGTCTCAGTAAGAGTCCCCAGGAAAGACAGCTCTTCTTCTTTTTTTTAATTAAAAAAATTTTTAATGTTTATTTATTCTTGAGAGAGAGAGAGAGAGAGAGAGAGAGCGCATGAGCGGGACAGGGGGCAGAGAGAGAGGGAGTCACAGAATCTGGAGCACGCTCCAGGCTCTGAGCTGTCAGCACAGAGCCTGATGCAGGGCTTGAACTCACTAACTGAGAGATTATGACTGGGGCCAAAGTCAGTCGTTAACTGACTGAGCCACTCAGCTGCTCCTCTTCCTCTCCTTTTAAAAACAGACAGACACAGGTGACCTGAAACAGTTCCAGAGCTGCCATCTGGTAGAGGTCCTGCCATGGCACTTGATGGAAGATGAAATGGGTGAAAATGTGGGTCCCCCTGGAGAAGCAGTGTCGGCTCTGGGATTCACGCCTCAAGGCGCTGCCCCTCTAGAGACCAGGTCTGTGTTTTCTTTTCTTTTTTCTTTTTCTCTTTTTCCTTCTTTCCTTCCTTTCTTTTTTATATATATTTTTTAATTTTATTTTTTTAATTTACATCCGAATTAGCATACAGTGCAACAATGATTTCAGGAGTAAATTCCTTAACGCCTCTTACCCATTTAGCCCACCCCCCTCCCACAACCCCTCCAGCAACCCTCAGTTTGTTCTCCATATTTAAGAATCTCTTATGTTTTGTCCCCCTCCCTGTTTTTATATTATTTTGCTTCCCTTCCCTTACGTTCATCTGTTTGGTATCTTGAAGTCTTCATGCGAGTGAAGTCATATGATATTTGTCGTTCTCTGACTGACTAATTTTGCTTAGCATAATACTCTATAGTTCCATCCACGTAGTTGCAAATGGCAAGATTTCATTCTTTTTGATTGCCGAATAATACTCCATTGTATGTCTATACCACATCTTCTTTATCCATTCATCCACCAATGGACATTTGGGCTCTTTCCATACTTTGGCTATTGTTGATAGTGCTGCTATAAACATAGGGGTGCATGTGTCCCTTTGAAACAGCATACCTGTATCCCTTGGATAAATACCTAGTAGTGCAATTGCTGGGTCGTAGGGTACTTCTATTTTTAAATTTTTGAGGAACCTCCACACTGTTTTCCAGAGTGGCTGCACCAGTTTGCATTCCCACCAGCAATGCAAAAGAGATGCTCTTTCTCCACATCCTTACCAATGCCTGAGTTGTTAATGTTAGCCATTCTGACAGGTGTGAGGTGGTATCTCATTGTGGTTTTGATTTGTATTTCCCTGATGATGAGTGATGTTGAATATTTTTTCATGTGTCGGTTGGCCATCTGGATGTCTTCTTTGGAGAAGTGTCTGTTCATGTCTTTTGCCCATTTCTTCACTGGATTATTTGTTTTTTGGGTGTTGAGTTTGATAAGTTCTTTATAGATTTTGGATACTAACCCTTTATCTGATATGTCGTTTGCAAATATCTTCTCCCATTCTGTCAGTTGCCTTTTAGTTTTGCTGATGGTTCTCTTCACTGTGCAGAAGCTTTTTATTTTGATGAGGTCCCAGTAGTTCATTTTTGCTTTTGTTTTCCTTACCTCTGGAGACATGTTGAGTAAGAAGTTGCTGCGGCCAAGGTCAAAGAGGTTTTTGCCTGCTTTCTCCTCAAGGATTTTGATGGATTCCTGTCTTACATTGAGGTCTTTCATCCATTTTGAGTTTATTTTTGTGTATGGTGTAAGAAAGTGGTCCAGGTTCATTCTTCTGCATGTCGCTGTCCAGTTTTCCCAACACCACTTGCTGAAGAGGGTGTCTTCTTATTCCATTGGATGTTCTTTGCTCATTTGTCAAAGATTAGTTAGCTATAGGTTTGTGGGTCAATTGCAGGGTTCTCTGTTCTGTTCGATTGATCCAAGTGTCTGTTCCTATGCCAGTACCATACTGTCTGGATGATTACAGCTTTGTAGTGTAGCTTGAAGTCCAGGATTGTGATGCCTCCTGCTTTGGTTTTCTTTTTCAAGATTGCTTTAGCTATTTGGGGTCTTTTCTGCTTCCATACAAATTTTAGGATTATTTGTTCTAGCTCTGTGGAGAATGCTGGTGTTATTTTGATAGGGATTGCATTGAATATGTAGATTGCTTTGGGTAGTACCAACATTTTAACAATATTTGTTCTTCCTATCCAGGAGCATGGAATATTTTTCCATTTTTTTTTGTGTCTTCTTCAGTTTCTTTCATAAGCTTTCTATAATTTTCAGTGTATAGATTTTTCACCTCTTTGGTTAGACTTATTCCTAGGTATTTTATGGATTTTGGTGCAATTGTAAATGGGATAGATTCCTTGATTTCTCTTTCTGTTGCTTCATTGTTGGTGAATAGGAATGCAACCAATTTCTGTGCATTGATTTTATATATCCTGAAACTTTGCTGAATTCATGAATTAGTTCTAGAAGTTTTTTGGTGGAATCTTTGGGGTTTTCCATATAGAGTATCATGTCATCTGCAAAGAGGGACAGTTTGACCTCGTCCTGGCTGATTTGGATGCCTTTTATTTCTTTGTGTTGTCTGATTGTGGAGGCTAAGACTTCCAATACTATGTTGAATAACAGTGGCAAGAGTGGACATCCCTGTCTTGTTCCTGACCTTAGGGGGAAAGTTCTCAGTTTTTCCCCATTGAGGATGATATTATCTTTGGGTCGTTCATATGTGGCTTTTATGATCTCAAGGTATGATCCTTCTATCCCTGCTTTCTTGAGGGTTTTTATCAAGAAAGGATGTTGTATTTTGTCAAATGCTTTCTCTGCGTCTATTGAGTGGATCATATGGTTCTTGCCCTTTCTTTTATTGATGTGATGAATCACATTAATTGTTTTTGCAGATACTGAACCAGCCCTGCATCCCACATATAAATCCCAGTTGGTCGTGGTGAATAATTTTTTTAATGTATTGTTGGATCCGGTTGGCTAATATCTTGCTGAGGATTTTTGCATCCATGTTCATCAGGGCAATTGGTCTGTAGTTCTCCTTTTTAGTGGGGCCTCAGTCTGGTTTTGGAATCAAGGTAATGCTGGCCTCATAGAAAGAGTTTGGAAGTTTTTCTTCCATTTCTATTTTTTGGAACAGCTTCAAGAGAATAGGTGTTAACTCTTCCTTAAATGTTTGGTAGAATTCCCCTGGTAAGCCATCTGGCCCTGGACTCTTGTATTTTGGGAGATTTTTGATTACTAATTCAATTTCTTTACTGGTTATGGGTCTGTTCAAATTTTCTATTTCTTCCTGTTTCAGTTTTAGTGGTGTATATGTCTCTAGGAATTTGTCCATTTCTTCCAGATTGCCCATTTTATTGGCATATAATTGCTCATGATATTCTCTTATTATTGTTTTTATTTCTGCTGTGTTGGTTGTGATCTCTTTTCTTTCATCCTTGATTTTATTTTTTTGGGTTCTTTTCTTTTCCTTTTTGATCAAACTGGCTAGTGGTTTATCAATTTTGTTAATTCTTTCAGAGAACCAGCTTCTGATTTCATTGATCTGTTCTACTGTTTGTTTGGTTTTGATAGCATTAATTTCTCTTCTAATCTTTATTATTTTCTGTCTTCTGCTGATTTTAGGTTTTATTTGCTGTTCTTTTTCAAGTTCTTTAAGGTGTAAGGTTAGGTTGTGTATCTGAGATCTTTCTTCCTTCTTTAGGAAGGCCTGGATTGCTATATACTTTCCTAGTATGACCGCCTTTCCTGTGTCCCAGAGGTTTTGGGTTGTGGTGTTATCATTTTCACTGGCTTCCATGAACTTTTTATTTCCTCTTTAACTTCTTTGTTAGCCCATTCATTCTTTAGTAGGATGTTCTTTATTCTCCAAGTATTTGTTATCTTTCCAAATTTTTTCTTGTGGTTGATTTCAAGTTTCATAGCGTTGTGGTCTGAAAATATGCACAGTATGATCTCGATCTTTTTGTACTTGTTGAGGGCTGATTTGTGTCCCAGTATGTGGTCTATGCTGGAGAATGTTCCATGTGCACTGTAGAAGAATGTATATTCTGCTGCTTTAGGATGAAATGTTCTGAATATATCTGTTAAGTCCATCTGGTCCAGTGTGTCACTCAAAGCCATTGGTTTTTTATTGATTTTTTGATTAGATGCTCTGTTCATTGCTGTGAGTGGAGTGAAGTCCCCTACTATTATGGTATTACTATCAATGAGTTTCTTTATCTTTGTGATTAATTGGTTTATATTTTTGGTTGCTACCACATTTGGCACATCAATGTTTACAATTGTTAGGTCTTCTTGGTGGATAGACCCCTTAATTATGGTATAATGCCCTTCTTCATCATTTGATACAGTCCTTATTTGAAAGTCTAGATTGTCTGATATAAGTATGGCTACTCCAGCTTTCTTTTGTTGACCATTAGCATGATAGATAGTTGTTCATCCCCTTACTTTCAATCTGAAGGTGTCTTTAGGTCTAAAGTGGATATCTTGTAAACAGCATATAGATGGATCTTGTTTTCTCATCCATTCTGTTACCCTATTTTGATTGGAGCATTTAGTCCATTGACATTGAGAGTGAGTAGCGAAAGATATGAATTTATTGCCATTATGTTGCTTGTAGAGTTGGAGTTTCTGGTGGTGTTCTCTGGTCCTTTCTAGTCTTTGTTGCTTTTGGTATTTATTTATTTATTTATTTATTTATTTATTTATTTATTTATTTTCATCTTTTCTCCCCTCAGAGAATCTCCCTTAAAATTTCTTGCAGGGATGGTTTAGTGGTCACAAACTCCTTTAATTTTTGTTTGTCTGGGAAACTTTTTATCTCTCCTTCTATTTTGAATGACAGCCTTGCTGGATAAAGAATTCTTCACTGAATATTTTTCTGATTCAGCACATTGAATACATCCTGCCTCTCCTTTCTGGCCTGCCAAGTTTCTGTGGATAGGTGTTCTGCAAACCTGATCTGTCTTCCCTTGTAGGTTAAGGACTGTTTTTCCCTTGCTGCTTTCATTATTCTCTCCTTGCCCGAGTATTTTGTGAATTTGACTATGATCTGCCTTGTTGATGGTTGTTTTTTGTTGAATCTAATGGGAGTCTTCTGTGCTTCCTGAATTTTGATGTCTGTGTCTTTCCCCAGGTTAGGAAAGTTTTCCGCTATGATTTGCTCACATAACCCTTCTACCCCTATTTCTCTCACTTCCTCTTCTGGGACCCCTATGATTCTGATGTTATTCGTTTTAATGAGTCACTGACTTCTCTAATTCTCAAATCGTGCTTTTTGGCCTTAATCTCCCTCTTCTTTTCTGTTTCATTATTCTCCACAAGTTTGTCCTCTATATCGCTGATTCTCTGTTCTGCCTCATGCATTCTTGCTGCCGTGGCATCCATTCTAGATTGCAGCTCAGTTATAGCATTTTTTATTTCATCCTGACTAGCTTTTGCTTCTTTTATCTATGCAGAAAGGGATTCCAATCTATTTTCGACTGTAGCTAGTATTCTTATTATTGTGATTCTAAATTCTGGTTCAGACATATTGCTTGTATCTGTGTTGGTTAAGTCTCTGGCTGTCATTTCTTTGTGCTCTTTCTTTTGGGGTGAATTCCTTCGTTTCGTCATTTTGAAGAGAGAAAAGGAATTAATGGGGTAAAAATATTAAAAATTAAAATTAAAAAATAAAAAACAAACACACACACAGACACACACACAAAATTGAATAAATGATGCTAGATACTAGGTGTGTTTTGGTCTGGGTGTTGAAAGGGCCTTGATAGATTAGAGAAAAAAGGGGAAGGAAAAGAAAAAAAAGGAAATCATTTGAAAATTTGAAAAAATGAATACACTAAAGTAGACTAAAATGAAATGATGGAAGTAAAATAGAATTTGAAAAAATTTACATAAAAGTAAAACAATATAGTAGAAAAAAATTAAAGACAATATTTTTTAAAAAAATTGAAAATAAAAATGATTTTTTTCTCTTTCTGTATTCAAGAAAAAGAAAAGAAACAAAAAGAGAAAAACAAAAAAAGAAAAAGAAAGAAAATTGAATGGATGGACCAGTGAACAGACTGAAATATGACTGAAATTACTTCATTTTCCCTTAAAAGTCAAACTACAAAGTTTATAGCCCATAAACTAAGCAGGCGGAGAGACTGCTTGTGTTTCTGAAGAGCGAGGTTGGCCCAGTTGGGCGGGGCTTAGTGTAATGGCTCTGGTTTCCACTAGATGGCGCTGCTTAGCTTACTGTGGTGGATTGCTGTGGCGCTCATAGGTGCGTATGCGCATGCGCGGGAGCGGTGAAAATGGCGTCACCCAGCTACCCAGTCTCTAATATCGGAACTCTGTTCTCCCGGATCAGCAATTGTGTGCCCGTCGTCTTCGGCTTCCACCTGCTCACTGCTTTTACACAGTTTGTGACCAAGCCCCAGGCAGCACCTCCCTCCTGAGTTTTGTCTCAGATACGGCTTTTTTCCCCGACCCCTTACTTCTGAGGGACTGCGGCTCTGACCTGCTCCTCCCCTCTGCAGAGGGTCTCGCGGAGCAATGGCCGGGTGCCGGCCACACCCAGGGACGTTCGTGGGTGATGCTGCTGCTGACGCCCAGAGACTGCGGCCGGGTGTCAGCCCGCCCCAGAAAAAGTTCGCGAGATAGTGTAGCAGCAGCGTTTCAGGGATTATGGAAAATCACAACACGCCTCTGGCACCAGGCTTCCCCTTTAACGACCTTGTTCCAGCACCAGCGAATGTGGCCGTTCTCTGGGGTCCACTGGGGCCTTGCCTTTGGGGGGCCCACACAGCCTCTACCAGGTGTCCTCTCAGCAGGGGAACCGCCTCTCCCGGTGTGGCCTGAAGACACCCGGACTCCACTCTGCTCCTGGGAGAGCCTTCTCACCAGAGCACCGCCAGGTATGGAGCCGCGGAGTTTCAGACTCTGCACTCCCCCTGTTTACAGTCTTAATGGAATTTTAACCCTCATTCTCCTTTCTCCCTTTTTTAGTGGCTGTTTCCAATTTTCCACTTTCTCTCCTGCTGCTTTTGGGGAGGGGTGCTTTTCCCGTATTCTCCCCCACCCCAGTGTCCATCCTTTCTCCGCTGGCAAAGGTGGCTTCCTGCCTGCTGCCGGCTTCTCTCTCCCCAAGTTCACCTCTCTGCGCCGGGTACCTGCTGAGTTCTGTGGTTCAGGTTGTGCAGATCGTTGTGTTAATCCTCCAATCAGTTTTCTAGGTGTGGAGGATGGTTTAGTGTTGGTCTGGCTGTATTTCATGGACGTGAGACACACAAAAAACTTCATGCTGTTCTGCCATCTTGGCTCCTCCTCTTTCTTTCTTTTTTTAGACAGAGCAAGCAGACACACACACACACACACACACACACACACACACACACACGTGAGTGGGGGAGGGGCAGAGGGAGAGGAAGAGAGAGAATCTCAAGCAGGCTCCAAGCCCAGTGCAATGCCCTGTGTGGGGCTCGATCTACGATGGTGAGATCACGGCCTGAACTGAATCAAGAGTCAGACGGTTAACTGACTGAGCCACCCGGGCACCCTTGTGCTTTCTGATACCTGATCCATTACTCAGACCCTGGACATAGGTCCCCTCATGGGAAACCCAGGCTTGAGGAAGGCACAAATGTCCATGCGTGGTTGCAAGGTCCCCACACCATAGTGCCCAAATCCTTGGCAGACTTCGATTGGACCTTGGATCCCTTGGGGGCCAGTTGGCATCAGTCTTCAGCCAGACCCGAGTTTGCCACTCCTGGGGAGTGTCTTGTGCCATTTAAAGGTGCTGCGTTGACCATGAAGATCGACATGTGACAAATGTGTGTGTTGGTGTGTGTGTGTGTGTTTATAGAATTACGTTATTGCAGTGTGTGGCTGAACATGTGTTAAAAACGTTGCAAAAGGGAAAGTTCTGAAGCGACAGCCATTGATCTTTCTGAGTGTTTGCATCACTGCGGGTGGAGAAGGAAGTGGCTACTGTGGGGCCGACAGCCAGCTCTGCTGTCCCAGGTTCACACTCTCCGACAGCCTGTGAAGGCAGCGCTTCTGGTCGGGATCACGCGTCTCTGAGCTCGGGCTCGGGCTGCTGGGAATCAGAGGCCCCAACGAGCCCCCAGAGTCCTCCTGGCAGTCTCTGAGGCATGGGCTGCTGCCAGATCACGGCTCCCAGACGGATGTGTGAGTGAGTGCTCTAACTCAACCCAAAAGAGCTTTTTAAAAATCAAAGGCAAATCTTTAGAAAGGAAGGAGAAGATGCTTTTGTGAATTATTGTTTTCAGCTCCTGGAAGTTACCCGAAATTTCCACTTGCATTCAACCTGCTAAGATGGCCTGCTCTGTGTACTGCACCTTGCTGAGGTCCTAGGCCTGTTTGGGCCAAGCTGCTGCCAGTGACAAACAAGTGGCAGGTTCCGGATGTGTCTGCCCTGGGTGCACGATTGTAGCATGCACAGAGAAGGCCCTCGGGATGCCATGACCTTATTCTGCCCCAAACATACCACAGTTCCTATCAGACTGATATCCAGAAAGGCCTAGTCTAATATTATGGCTAAAAATAAATAGTGCAAAAATCTCAGCATCTTGTGATCCTTGAGTGAGACTAAGGCAGGTAGTTGATGAATGTTAAGTGAATGTATGAACCCAACACGGGGCTCCATGAGCCTATTGGATGGGGTTTCCTGGAAATCTCCACTATCCATAGGAAGTTTATTAAACACAGGAACCACACAGCATTTCTCTTCACTGTGGTTATTTGATTACCAGGTTTTCACTTTTCTACATTTTACCTAACATAGTATTTTCTTACAGAGCTATGCCATGCTGAGATTCTGACAGAATCCCACAGGGAGAGGCACAATTAAGACTCTTATACAATAACACATTCCTTTGTCCTTATGATCAGCATATGTATGGACATCCACAGTGGGGAAAATAGTGCTGATGTAGGTTCTCTGAGTTTGGTTTTTTATTTTTGTAGCTCATATTTGGGGATTTTAGTTATCCTATCACAAGCTAGGGTATTATATACCTCAGCATTATGGTAACATTAAGACATTGACTTCTAGGATAATGACTATTGCTTTTGCAGCAATCTGCTCTTAAGGACACCCTGGGAATATTTCCTACTTATCAGGTTTTTGACCTCTGAGGGTGTATCTATGTAATTCTAAAACATATTGTCATTTTGGTACAAAATTTAAAAACAGAAAAAGCAATTAACCAGTTGCCTAGTGTTGTATAGATGAAACGATCTGGATAATCAACCTAATCTTTGATTTGGCTTGATTGATTAATTAATTAAGCACTTATTGAGCCAGGCCCACACTAGGTGCTGGCATGCTGTGTCTGACAGTCAGGGGCCTGGAAGGCAGGTGTTGATCCTGCCCGGGAAGGGGACTGGGGAGAAGAGGGGATACATGAAACCCCCCAGTCAGCCATGTGAGGAAGGTCTTTTCCTCACCTATGCCTGCACCAAAACATGTGCCCCTGGGAGGTCAGGAGGTTCAATACTTGGTCACGGCAGGGCTGTGGCAGTGGGTCTTTGTGTGGGGGGCACATTGAGTTTGGATGTGTGCACATGGACATATTTATGTGCACACACATACGTGCAACCGTGAGGATTCAGAGGACTAAGAGAGGGCAGAAATTCCACTCTTATTGTCAGTGGGAGTACGTACTCCATGGAGTATAACACAGTCACATCTATGAAGTTATAAGATACACATACTCTTTGATGCAGCCATTCAACTTTTAGCAATTTATATCCTACAGCTATACTCATACATGTGCCAATGATGGATATTCAAAGACATTCATTATGAATTCATTTATCAAATATTTAATGAGCTGCTGATGCACTCCAGGCACTGTTCTAGGTACTGGAGAAAGAGTAGTGAACAAACCAGACTGGTTCTTACCCTTCCAGGAGCTTGTATTCTAGAGGGCAAGTAGGCGAGAAACAAACACAGACAATGAATACATACATAGCAAGTTCAGGTAGGGTGGCCATGCAGCCCGGTTGCCTGGGACAGTCACATTTATGTCCTAGTTAGAACTGTCAATAGCGCCCCCTTCTGTTCTCAGAACTGTCCCAGTCTGCACAACAAATTATATGGTCATTCTGATGTGGTGCTGGTAAGTGCTACAGTGGGGGGGGGGGGGGGGAGGAGAAAAAGAGGCAAGAGTAGCAGAAGTGGGTGTGGTTGTATGTGTTATTCCTTACAGATAGTTTGTAGTTGCAGAAAATTGGAAACAACCTGAGTGTCCATCAACTGGAGACCCGTTAAGAAATTGTTACATTCGTGCAATAGAATACTATGTAGTTGTCAAAAGGAAAGAGACAGGATCATGTTTACTGCTATGGAACACTCTCTAAGATATACTGTTACGTGGAGAGAGCAAGCTAGAGGACGGCATGTGTAGTTTAAACCACTGCATGTAAAGAAGGCTGTATGGATGCGGATGTGTTTGGCTATGCACAGAATAACTCTGGAAAGACCTAAAATTCTGGTAGTAGTGATTGCATTTGGAGAGGAAAATTGGAACCTGGAAGGTTAGGGATGGAGAGATAGTTGCTTGTCACTGTGTACTGGCTTGTATTCTTGGACTTTTAAAAAGTGATGTATTTCAAAAATAACAACAGGGAAGAGAAAGCAAATATCTCAAGTTCAGCCGGATATGAAGTGCAGGAATCTCTGGGGGCCGCAGTTCCCACTCATGCCACATGAGACTCCCTTGCAGAACTTTAAAGCATAACAAATGTCTGGGCCCCACCCCCAGAGGTTCTGATTCAGTTGTCTACAGAGGGGTCTGGGCATTGGTATTTAAAAACTAAACTTGCCCTGTTGCTTCTAATATGCATCTGGGGCTGGGGACCAACACTTCCCAAACTTTAATGTGGGCACGAATCACTTGCAAATCTCAATAAATGACAGGATCAGAGCTAGTAGATCTGGGGTGGGTGTTTCTAAGAAGGTACTGCATTTCTAACAGGTCTCAGGACTGATGCATCTGGTTCCTGGGCCACACTGTAGTAGCACAAGGCCAGAATATCTCTGGTTCAGAACAGATAATCCTTGCACCTCTGCTTACACATCTTTGGAGATGAGCTGCTCTGTTCTTTTTGGATGTTGCTGTTTCATGCAAGAGTGGGTGCAGATAATTAGCTTTCCTAAGTTGGAAGATCTGAATGCTACCGAAGTGGTACAGGATCCTGAGCTTAAATCTTGTGTTTCTATTATTCTTCTAGGTTTTCTATTCTGAGAGCACAGGGTGAAGTATAGTGTAATGATTCATTCATTCATTCATTCACTCGTACATTCATTCATTCACCCATTTGTTCATTTCAAGAGATGGGTTCCAACACTACTGCATGGGTAATCCTGGGGAAGCCCCTCCATTGTGGGGAGTTCAGAGAAGGGCACTGACGGCATGAGTGGGTGGCCTTGAGATGCACCCCTGGAGGCCACTGGAGGGGAAAGGAAAGTGGCTAGGAGGTGGTAGGACTTCCACCTGTTGGAAGATGTGGAGTTCCTTGCCTGCTGTAGGGCAGTGGCTTAGTGCTCCTGAAGATCCCTGACACAGAGAGTCACCTTTCTGAAAGCAGAAGTGGCCCTGGCCAAGCGCCCACAAAACTGTGGCTCCCAGCCTGCAGGTAAAAATTTGGGGAAGTGTCCATTGGCAGGTAGTGGTGTCTATTCCTGGACAGCATCAGTATGAGTCTCTCATGGGTTCCAGATGGTGTCCAGAGCCCCCTTCAGCCCTGGAGTTCATTGTGGCCATTGAGTGAAAACCTTAAGAAAGTGGGGATCGGTGCTTTTCTCCATCAGTTTCACAGTCTTCAACCTGTAGCTGCCCAGAATGCCTGTCCAGTCACAGGACTTTCCCATTCTATGTGGGCAGGCGAAGCATCTGTGTTTGGACCTTCTGGACTCTGCAAAGAGGAGCAGAAACAAAATATCTGGGGGTGGTTTGTTGCTTCAAGGAAGCAAGAAGAAAAACCACCTCTTTCTCTGTAGAGGGGCTGCCTCTCAACAAAGAGCTGGACTGTGGTGTTGTGGAAGGGGGTGGGGAGGGCACGGGAGATACGGGAGATCATTTCCCCACAGGCCTGCTTTCGCTGCTGTCAGAAGATGCCTGCTGTGGGGGAGTGAGGGATTGGGTCACTGAAAGAGGAAACGAAATCCACAAGGTGTGGCGGTCCCAGAGCATTTTCAGCATGAATGTTCAAGGAGGGCTCCCAAGCTTCACTCCCGCGCATGCCCTGCCTTGCCCACCATCTTCTCCGCCCTGCAATGCTCCGCCCCCATCCCAGCCACTCCCCTCGCTGCTTAACCCTCCCTGTAGGGAGGAGCCCTCTTCCAGCAGGCCTCCAACCCACCTCCTCCACTCCCCACCCAGCAGGAACCGGCAGAATCCGGGGCTTCCACCCTGCACCTTCAGGGCTTCTTGCGAGCTCAGCACTGCTGCTTGTCCACACATCCTCCCCACCCCGCCTGGGGCCTGAGCTCCCAGCGAAGTCCCCTAGGTCAGGCTTCTTGCATCCTGAATCCCTCAGCGCCCCGCCCAGAACCCCTGTGTAAGGGCACTACCAGGATTAATCGGCAATGGGGACAAGAGACAGAAGCAAACGCTTCCGCCCACAAATATAAATACCAGCCGGCAGCTCCTGACTCAGGGAAAGACCTGGAGGGGACAAGGTCTTCAGTCTGCAGTTAATGGAAGAAAACTGAGCTGCCGGAGAAGTGATGGTCTGGGCCGGCCATCGGGATTCAGTGTGCCTCTCCCTCACCTCACCCCGTGGGGCTCTACTTACCTGTGACCCAGATGGAGGCCAATCCCAGGGCAGAGGCCTGCAGGCCAGGACGGGGCTGAGGCGCAGGGTCCAGGACCAGTGCTGCCAAACCTGGAATCGGAAGCAAATTTGGACCTAGAAACTCCGAGATAAGGTCCAAACGAAACAGAAGTAGCTTTGCATCAGCAGGGAGGACGATCCTTGAGGCCCATACCTGAATGAGCAGAACTCTCCTTTCTCAGCCTTCTTTCTGGACGTGTCTGGGACCCAGTGGATTTAGAATGCCCTGTGGTAATTTCCCCACTTGGGTTGTGGGCACCACAGAATCCTCTGTATGAAATTGTAGTTTTCATGTGTGTCTTCCCTGGTGGCAGTAAGCCCTTCAAGAGTGGAGACCACATCTTACTCCTAGTATTCCTGGCGGAGACCAGGCCTTTTTCTGGCATGCAACACAGTCGAAGCTCCATTAGTACTTTTTTTGAATGACTCTGAGTTCATCATATTTTATATCAACTCCCAGACCCCTGATTTCCTTTGCTTGATGTTGGGGGTTGCTGTTTCTGACCCTGGACTGTATGCTGCGTTTGTTTATCCCCACCAAAACGATTTAGTAGAAAGGGCCTGACATTTATCACATAGCCCAGGATGAGGCATCCAGTCCGTGCCTTCAGTAAATGCCAGTACACTCAATCTGCAAGAAGACATCGTCTGTGGTTTACTTGGAAGAGGTCAGTATCCCCTTACCCAGGGTTGCTGGCTTGCTGTTAAGGAAATTACTTTTCTACCCAGTTGGAGCCCAAATCAACTAGTCCTCACTGACCCTCAGGATAGAATCGACTAAGTTACCTCGTATGGGCCCAACTCTTGAAAGATTCAATTTTCCTAATTTCCCTCCAGGTACAGAGCTGAGTCAGTGACTGATTAGCTCTAGAATAGTCATGTGCTGGTTGTATTTATAGCACTAATTAATTAATACAGGTAAAGAGCGAGGAAGATAAAGTGCTGCCAGGGTGCAGTGTCTTAAAATGACTATTAGCTCACAGGCAGGGGAACCTTGGAATGTGAGCGTATGGGCAAAAAAGTGCCATCCCAGGTGGAGCCTTTTAAAAAGCATCAGCTTGATTACGGAAGACATAAATTAACCGGGGGAAGTACTGCTTTCAGTGACAGACTGTCGTCAGAATCCTGTCCCGTTTGGTTTCCATTTAAAAACGACACATATGGCGAGGGGTTGTTTAAGGGTTTCAAGCGTAGACGCGCACACTCACGCAGGAACAGGGATGCCTCGGTTGCTGTGAACTCGGTGGGCGGTGTGGTCTCTCGGACTCCCCTGCTTCTCCTGAACAACAGAGAAGGGAGTGGTGAACTCTGCACGCATTAGGGAGCCCAGTGAGGCTGGCTCGCCTCATTTAATTGCATTCACCCAAGTACCTGAAACCCTTCACAAATGTGGTGTTGTTACAGATGCCCAGAAAGCATTGGTGACACCAAGGCCTGGCCCGAGGAACATGTGATTCGGGGAGGACTCCCAGCAGCCTTCTGGGTTCTTCCTGTAGGGAGAAGAGGCACGGAGAATGGTTTGTGGCTTGTGAGGCTCTCCGCGTCCAGGAGCTCCATGGAGGCGGGGAGGGGTCAGCTTCATGTTTTCTCTCTGCGCCTTGCTCAGGGCCACATAAAATGGGATGGAGGCCTGGGGATGTGTTGAGCAATGGAAGACCCGCTTCAGGGGAACTTCTGCTGAGTCCTGAATCAGTTCTGTTCTGGCCTTGCCTCGCCTCTACCTGACTAGAAATACAATCAATTCTGACCAAAATGCTTTTCCTCTGAAATGCCCCAGTCAGCCTAGAAAACAGTGTCGGGGGCTTCTTGGGAGGAAGGTGGGGGCTTTGAGCTTTTTGGGAAGGAGTTTGCCCCCACCCGGGTTTGGGCCTGGAAGTATTTCAGCGGGACTATTGCCAGCCCACATTTAATTTAGAAAAAGTAGGGCACTTTTGTGCAGTGAACCACCAGCACAACTGTACAAAGTGGCCTGTGCCCCAGGTGGTACTGGGAAGACCGTGGAGCTTCCTCCTAACAGCTTTTGCTGGGCAGAGATCAAGAGGTGGCCCCATATCTTGAGTGGCCCTTGTGGAAGGGCCACCTTCAGCCTCCTAGACATTGCTTCCAGGACGTTAACCGTGTTAGTTGGTATCCAATCAGTCAAACACTCCTTGGGATTTCAAGACAGGGAATTGAGCACAGGGAACTGCTCACAGAGGTATAGGAAGAGTGGAGGCAGAGAAAGGGCTGAGGTAAAGTTGGCCCATGATCGACAGCTGCAGGAAGTTGCTACCACCTCCGGACTTGAGGAACGATCGGGAAAACGGTGTCAGCCAGCACCCAGAGTTTGGTGCCACTGCTGGGGCTGGGAACAAGCGATTGAGCAGGAAGCCGGGCCTGCGCCTTCTGGCCCTCTGCTGCCACCACTGCTGCCGGCCAGGCCACCGTCCCCGTCCCTGCTGGCCTTCTTCCACTACTGCTGGTACCTCTGTTGGGAGAGACGCAGAAGTTGGGAGAATGGCTTCTCGCTTCCTCTTGCCTCCCACTTTTCTTCCAGTGCTTTCTGGAACCTCACCCGAGCCAGCCAGCTAGCACAGGAACGTGCACACGATGGCTTGCAGGGGTCCAGCCCCGGTGCTGGGGGGGTGACTTTCGCCGAGAGGCGGTATCTACTATGCTCTGTGTTCACCTAGGCCTGACTCGTTTTCTCTTTGTGGCCAAAAATGTGAAGATTAGAAAATTCAACAAATATGCACTGTGCGCCTGGTCAGTGTCAGGCACTCTGCTGGGCCCTGGAGCCGCAGTGATGAGCGAAGCCCACTTCCCGCTCAGAGGGAGCTGACGGGTCAGGGAGAAGTCGCCGAGACCGTGAGTGCGTTCCCGTGGCCAGGGACTGGGCTGTGTGTTGACTTGGCTGATTGCATTTAGCTCTCACAAGAGCCTGATGCGTTTCCAGATGAGGTAATACAGGCTCGGGTAACTTAGGATGCGATAGAAAACTTACACGAGATCGCATGCACTGGGAGGCTCGCTGCCGTCCTTTGGGAATGCATGGGAAGTCCCTGCCGTGTGGGGGTGGGGTGGGCGTCTTGCCACCCTAGGTGAGGAGGGGCCTGAAAGGCCTGTCTTGGACCTTGTCTAATGGGGCCCCAAGATGGGTGGTCCCGGCAACAGTGATCCCTGCTGCTGTTGCACGTCCTGGCACCCGCCCATCCCCCGGCGCCCCACCAGCGCACGCTAGAGGAGTTGATGGCACTCCTGTCTGGGCCTCGTGGGAGTGATGCAGCCATTATCCCTGCTCTGTCTGTGCCGGAGCCTCTTCCCCTCCTGGTGGGCGCCGGAGGAGGGCCCTAACTTATCCATCTTTGTATCCCTCGAATCTGGTATAACATCTTGCACGTAGCAAGTGCTCAGAAAGACATTATTCATGTAAATCACCTGTATAAAAAGACAAGGCCATGCAACCAACCCGTATTTGGCAGCCTTCAAAAGTAAATTCAGCCAAAAAAGTGGAAAGCAGGGACTTGAACAGATATTTGTACACCTGTGTTCATAGCAGCATTGTTCACAACAGCCAAAAAGTGGAGGCAGCCCAAGTGTCCGTCAATGGAGGCACGGATAAACAAAACGTGGTATACACTCACCGTGGAATATTATTCAGCCTTAAGAAGGACAGAAATTCTGACAGGTGCTACAACATGGGTAAACCTCGAGGACATTATGCTTATGCTAAGTGAAATGAGCCAGTCACAAAAAGATAAGTGCTGTATGATTCCACTCACATAAGGTGCCTAGAGTAGCAGGGTGGTTTCCAAGGGCTGGGGGCGGGGGTGCGGGGGGAGGAGGGAATGGGAAGTTCTGATTTAATGGGTACAGAGTGTGAGTTGGAGAAGACCAAAAGGTTCTGGAGGCAGATGCACAAAGGTGTGAATGTACTTAATGCCACAGAACTGAGCTCTTAAAAATGGCCCAAGTGGTGTATTTCATGTTACGTATATTTTACCGTGATAAAACCAAGGAAACTCAGGATTCTTCACTGTGGCATCTTGGTTTGTGATGACTCCTGACTCTTCCAACCTGAGAATCCTGTTTAGGAAGGGGTCCTTGAGAGGGTGAGTCTCTGCCTGCCTCCATGAAGACTGCCTATCAATTGCAAGTAGTGCCTTGGGCCTTTATTTGAGCCCCAGAGAGGTGCATTTGTCCTGCTAAGATACAGTCTCTGGTGACACAGTGTTTGCTTCAAGATGTGACGTGTGAGCACTTCCTTGGTTGTTCTGGTAGCACATACAGGGACGATGCCCATCTGTACTCATCAGCGGCTGAAATGAACTCTTGCAAATATCAGTACATTAGGAATTTACTGGAAGGCCCCAGATGGCTCCAGAACTGGGCTCAGAAAAAGGGGCGGAAGCGAGGTGGCCCAAGACCCTCAGGTGGTGTGATGGCTTCTGCAAGACCAGGCACCAAGGCTGGAGTGAAGGGCTTCCTTCCTTAAGATTCAGGGCCTGAGTTAAGCAGCCTGATTGGCCAACAGGACAGCAGGCTCCCTCTTGGCTTGGGGGGGGGTGGGGGGGGGTGGGGGGGGGAGAAGTCCTTCAAAGAGCACTGGGACCTGGGGAAAAGAGGCACTAGATGTCGAGTGGCCTCAAGTGGCCAACCTGCCCTCAGACGAGGGCCCCATCCCCGCTGAGACTTCATGGGAGCACAGTCCCCCTGGTACCCCACTGTGCCCCTGCTCTGAGCTCCAGATAGGCCTGGGGAGCAGGAACAGTGCCCTCCTGCGAGGCCTGGACATGCCTGTAGCGTTTCCAGGTTCCCCGGGCCGCAGGCTGTGGGAGGCTGTGGGCAGGCGCTGCTGTTTCCACTTGCAGAGCAATGCTGCCATCTTGCAGCTGTTGCCTCCTGGTCTGTCTTGGGGAGAACGCTTACTGTTGCCTTTCACCGAAACCCCATAAATCTCCAGGAATAACAAAACAGCAGTGTTTGGGGGGCCTTCCCGAATCTTTACAGGACCCCGTGGAAGGGAAAACCAGCCGCAAACCAGTGCATGACCTCGTTTGCCCTAGAAAAATATGAATCTTGGCTAACTTTTCCCTGCTTCCCAAACATGCAGTAAAATGTTTACTTCCACATAGACTTTTAAATGCACCACTGATGCGCTCGCTCCCCAAGTATATCAGCAGATTTAAAAGGTTCATAAAAATTCCCTTCATATGGCTACAGTAAACTTTTGTGCAATTGTTCTGTGAGATTAGTGGTTCACAGACCATCTTTTTAAGTTTGATCACTGATTTGTCTGAGAGCTCATTATCAGCAGACTGGGGAATGATGAAATTTATTTATCACCAAAGCTGGTGAGTCAACATAGCCCATTAAGCCTCCAGGGCCTTGTATCTCAAGGACCTTATTCCTTTGTGGAGCATGAAGTGTGTTCTCTCTCCCTCTCCTTGTGCTCTTGTCTCTAGCACAATGCTACCAGTGAGCAGCTGTGGGTGCCTCCATCCGGGGCCCGCACGGCACCCCTGGGGCACCTCGAGTGGGGCCTGTTAATCTACGATGTCATCTGCAGACACGTGTGCCGCCCAGAAGAATGTGCTTTACAAGATGCTTATTCCTCAAAACCCGACCGGTGGGGGCTTAAGCAAGTAGGTAGCAGATTGAGGCTTGTGTGTGAGGAGCTGAGGGTCTAAGACCTCCGCCCACGTGCACCATTGCCCGTGGGCTGGAGGTCTGGGCAGAGGCTATGATTCAGCCACACCGAGCATTTGACTACTCTAGGTATTTCACACAAGTGGGAATCACACATGTGGAATTGCTGGACCCTACGATAATTTTATTTTTAACGTTTGGAGGAACCTCCATATTGTTTTCTATAATGGTTGTACCATCGTACGTTCTCACGGGCAGCACACACGGGTTCTATTTCTCCATATGCTTGCCGACACTTGTTGTTTTCTGTATTTATTTTATTTTGTTTTTTATCGTAGTCATCCTAAGGGGTATGAGGTGGCATCTCACTGTGGTTTTGACTTGTATTTCTCTAATGGTCAGTGTTGTTGAACATCTTTTCATGTGCATATTGGCCATTTGTACGTTTTCCTTGTATATCTTCTTTGGAAAAATGCCCTGTTCAAGTCCTCTGTCCCTTTAAATCTGTTTTAATGCTTATTTATTTTTGGGAGAGAGAGAGAAAGAGAGAGAGAGAGAGACAGACATAGAATCTGATACAGACTCCAGGCTCTGAGCTGTCAGCGCGAAGTCTGATGCTGGGCTCGAACTCACGAACTGTGAGATCATGACCTGAGTCAGTCAGAAACTTAACCGACTAAGGCACCCAGGCACCTTTGCCCCTCTTAAAATTGGATTGTTTGTTTTTTTGTTGTTGAGTTGCAGGAGTTTTTGGTTTATTCTAGATATTAACCCTGTATCGGGTATATGACCTGCGAATCTTTTCTCCCATTCTGTTGGTTGCCTTTTCACTCTATTGAGTGTGTCCCTTGATTAATTGAAGTTTTAAATTCTGACACTAATTGATCTATTTTTTCTCAATATCCAATAAGTCATTGCCAAATCTAATGTCACGAAACTTTATCTTCTTCTAAGATTTTTTTTTTTTTATAGTTTTAGGTCTTATGTTTAAGCATTGAACTATTTGAGTTAATTTTTGTATATGCTGTGAGGTAAGGGTCCAACTTCATTCTTTTGCATGTGGTCTTCCAGTTTTCCCAGCACCATTTGTGGGAAAGACTGTCCTTTCCCCGTGGAGTGGTCTTGGCATCTTTGTTGAAAATCATTTGACTCTCTATGTGGGATGTTATTTCTGGGCTCTCTATTCCGTTGGTGTGTAGGTCCATCAGTCTATATGGTACTGTCATGATGTCTTTATCACTCTCTTTTGTTTACTATAGATTTTGTACTAAGTTTTGAAATCAGGAAATATGAGACCTCCAGCTTTGTTCTTCTTTTTCAAGGTTGGCCCAAATCTCACTTTCTCGAATAGGCCTGCACTCAGGGCCTGAGCTAGGGGGAGGTTCTAGAGGTGCCTGGGGCATGAAACATCGGGAGGGGCTCACTCAGGGTGGGCCCTGTGCTTGCACGACCCTGACAGGGAGGGCCTCCTTACCCGTGGCACCCTGAGCACCTGCTCGCTTTCCTCACCCTGGTCCCTGCCCTGCTCCCCCATCACTTTTTATTTCTGCAGCCAACTCTCTCCCCTACCCAATAAACCCCTTCGCCTTCCTCTCCTCTATGTTTTCCAAAGCACTCGGCCTCTGCTAGCCTACCATTGCATGTAATTATTTATTATGGTATTGCTGTTGTCTGACTCCCTTCACTGGAAAAGAAGCATCCCTGAGGCAGAGAAATTTCCTGGTTTGATTCTCTATGTCTGCAGTGCCTAGGGTAGGGCCTGGCACATGGTAGGCACTCAATAAATATTTACCAAATGAATGAATGGAAGAGGAGAGAATACTGCTTTCCCTAGGCCCTTGTAACCTTGCCTGGCAGGCAGGCAGGACAGAGGGTTCACCCTCAGAAGCTTTCTCCTGCCAGTGACACAGCTGATGAGTCAGGGCCTCCTGCCCCGGCCATCAGGCTGGGGAGAGTCAGGGCCTCCTGCCTCTGCCCTCAGGCTGGGGAGGGGTTGGGGGAAGTGGAGAGAAGGATGCTGGCAGCAGCAGCTGGCTTTACAACTTCATGCTGCTTAAGCATTATGATGCTCTGATGGATAGTCTGGTCTCCTCTGCCTCATAGGACGCCGCTCAGGAAGGTCCTTCCCCTGCCCTTCCCAGTTCAGAGCATAGAGCAGCTGCCCCCAAGCCAGCCTTGGCGACTCTTTGCTCGGACCACTCAGGCCGCTCCCGGGCCCATGTCCTTCCATGTGTTCCTTCCACTGTATTTCTTACTCTACGGGAAAGTAGAGCCAAGATATTGCCCTCAATTTAAGACTGCTTGACCCCAATTTCCCCATTCACCTTTCCTCCATCATTGCCTCTGATGTTATTTTATGTTGGCGTGTTGAAGTTCCTGCTCATGTTGACTAAGCTAAAAGCAGCCTTGTGTATGTATGTATATAGTCTCTCCCTCCACTGTATTAAAAATGTTCACACACTGGTGTATTACAAGGAAGTGCCCAGGTTTGGGCTTCTTCAGCTAATTTTCACCCCCTAGGTAAGGTCCTCCTTTTGAAGTCGATGAGGACGATTTTATGTAATGTTTATAATTGATGTAACAAACGTTTAAACGGCACTTACTCTGTTCCAGGCACTCTCTTAAGCCCTTTCCACGTAGTATCTCATTTAATCCTCACATCACCCCAAGAGGTATGTCCTGTTATTGTCTCTATTTTTCAGATGAGGAAAACAAGGCATAGAGAGGTCACCTGTTCCAGGTCACCCAGCTGGTAAGCAGAAACCCAAGGATCCATCCCAGTTCTGGAAACCAAACCCCACGTTTCTAACTGAGAGTCTAGCTCCAATAATCTGCTTTGGTTCTGGGGCTGCAGTCATGTTAAGTGGATTGACATTGCGGCATTAACTGGTTTCTGTTTTGTTCTGATCACTTTCTGATGCCTCTGGGTGGATCTACATGGGTCCAGGGAGAGAGAGGATTCCAGAGGGTCCTGGCAGTCCAGTGCATCATCAGCCTGGGAGCCAGGAACCCCTGGAGGAAGGCATGGTGGTGGAATCAAGAGGTCTGGTGGCATCCAGTGGTAAAATGTTCCTTTTCCTTTTAAAAGTTCACACACAGGGCAAGGTGGACTGGAAGGGGAGGGCTCCAGCCCTCCCTCATTTCCCAAAGCCCGATGAACCTGAACTTAAGAAACTTGTACTAAAAACTGGGGCTAATGGGAGGGAATATAAGATTTTTTAAGGCAAGAACAGAGAAGCTGATGGCAGTGGTCCGTGGGAAAGGCAGCAAGCACCAGGGAAGAACACGCCGGCTCTCCCCGCGTATCCACACACCTATGTGGGAGAAGTGGTGGTGGTGGGGGGGGGATCTGGGATTGCCCATCTTCTCCTGAGAGGAGACAGGGCTCGGAGAGCGTTGTGCAGGAAAGGCCTTGGGAGGGGGAGAACAAAGCTGTGTAGTCCCTGTCCCAGAGGGGAATGCGATCCCCCAGGGACAGCAGCTTGTCTCCAGCACAGATCTGATTCTGGTCCAGCTCCCACATTTCCTAGGGAAGAAGGTGGATCTAAGCCAAACCTGAAAGAATGATTTTTCGGAAAAACAACACGAATAACAGCAAAATGTCTGGACCCAACAACAAAGAAAGCTGATAGGACATTGTGGCAGCTGTCCCTGGCAGGGCTGGCTTAGGAGCCTTCTAGTGAGGCCTTACTGAGGAGGATAACTACGCAGCTTCCCAGCTCGAGGGGCCAGGGCAGTGTGTGGGCACCCAGCACAGAGGGAGACCGCAGAGGTGGGGAGGAGAGCCAAGCTAGGAAAGGCAGGGATGCTTGCGGTGGGGGAGGGGGTGCCCTGGAGCCTGCGGGAATCCCAATGACAGTCAGCAGCTGCGACGAAGCAGTGTTTTGTGGGAACTCCAGATATTGGTGGGCAGACGTCCCACATTAGCAAGACTCGGTGAAAATAGTAAATGCCTTTATATTTTTGAAAATCGGGTAACATTTGTGTACAGCAAAATTCTCATCTTAAAAGTACGATTCCGTTAGTTTTTTTTAAAGTTTATTTATTTATTTTGAGAGAGAGAGAGAGAGAGAGAGCGCGAGAGCTCAGGGGAGGGGCAGAGAGAGGAGAGAGAGAGAATCCTAAGCAGGTTCCACACTGTCGGCACAGAACCTGACACGGGGCTCAATCGCACCAACTGTGAGATCGTGACCTGAGCTGAAATCAACAGTCAGACACTTAACCAACTGAGCCACCCAGGTGCCTCATACCATTCCATTAAAAAAAAAATTTTTTTTAGTGTTTATTTTTGAGAGAGACAGAGAGAGACAGTATGTGAGCAGGGGAGGGACAGAGAGAGGGAGACACAGAATCCGAAGCAAGCTCCAGGCTCCGAGCTGTCAGCATGGAGCCTGACGTGGGGCTCAAACTCACAAGCTGTGAGATCATGACCTGAGCCGAAGTCGGTCGCCCAACCGACTGAGCCACCCAGGCGCCCCACAATTCCATAAGTTTTGACAACAGTATACAACTAAAACCAACACCACGATCCAGATATAGAAAACGTCCATCATCCCAGAAAATTCCCATTCCAGTGAATGCGTACCACCCATAGCCAACTGCTGCTCTGATATCTATCCCTATAGATAGTTTGATCTGTGCTGAACTTCGATAAAATAAGATTACATAGCATGTACTGTTCTGTGTGTGGCCACTTTCATTCAACATGTTTTAGAGATTCGTCCATGTTGTTGCATGGATCAGCTGAGCTGTGTTCCACTGTATGAACACATACCCGTTTGTTGGTCCCTTCTTCTCTTCGTGGACATTTGGGATGGTTCTTAGTTTTTGCCTATTCTGAATAAAGCTCTTAAGGGGCACCTGGGTGGCTCAGTCGGTTGGTCGTCTGACTTCGGCTTGGGTCATGATCTCGTGGTTCACAAGTTCGGGCCCTGCGTCGGGCTCTGTGCTGACAGCTCAGAGCCTTGGAGCCTGCTTCAGATTCTGTGTTTGTGTGTGTGTGTGTGTGTGTGTGTGTGTGTCTCTCTCTCTGCACCTCTCCCGCTCATGCTCTGTCTCTCTCTGTCTCTCAAAAATAAACATCAAAAATGTTTAAAAAAAGGTCTTATAAACATCTGTGGACAAGTCCTATGTGTGCATACATTTTCATTTCTCTCCGGTGAATACCTAAACGTACACTTGCTGGGTCATATAATACATGTAGGTTTAAATTTCTAAGAAACGGCTGCTTTTCAGAAGTGATTGTACCTTTTTAACCCTCACTAGCAATGTATAAGAGTTCCAGTTGTTTTTTTTAACCTTGTCCACATTTGGTGGTGTTAGTCCTTTCAATTTTAGCCATTCTAGTTGTTGCAAAGTGGTGTTTCATTGTGATTTTAATTTATAGTTCCTAGGGGTGCCTGGGTGGCTCAGTTGGTTAAGCGTCCGACTTCGTCTTAGGTCATGATTTCACGGTTCCTGGGTTTGAGCCCCATGTTGGGCTCTGTGCTGACAGCTCAGAGCCTGGAACCTGCTTCGGATTCTGTGACTCCCTCTCTCTCTCTGCCCCTCCCCTGCTTGTGCTCTCTCTCTCTCTCTCAAAAGTAAATAAACATTAAAAAAAATTGTAGTTCCTAGAGGATTAATGATGTTGAACACCTCTCATGTGCTCATTGGCCATTCACATATATATATATATATATCTATACCTTTCTTTCTTTCCTAACAATAGATAGATATTTTAATGTTTATTTATTTATTTTGAGAGAGGGAGAGAGAAAGAGAGAGAGAGCATGAGGACAGAGAGAGAGGAGAGAGAGAATCCCAAGCAGGCTATGTGCTCTTAGCACAGAACCTGATGAGCGCTCCATCCCACGAACTGTGAGATTATGACCTGAGATCAAGACCATGATCAAGAGTCAGATGCCACCCAGGTGCCCCAGCCATTTGTGTATCTTTTGTGAAAAGTTTGTTCAAATCTTTAGTTCATTATAAAAATTGAATTGTTTAGCTTTTCGTTATTGATCAGTGTACGTTCTTTATATTGCCAGGTATTTGAATTGTGAGTATTTTCTCCCCGTTTGTGGCTTGCTTTTTTGTCTTCTTAAAGTGACTTTTGATGAGTGGAAAATGTTAGCCTTGATGAAGTCCAATTTATCAATCATTTTTCTTTTAAAGTGGGTGCTTTTTGTATCTTCTCTAAGAGACCTTTTCCTACCAAGGGTCATTAAGATATTTTCTTGTGTTTTCTTCTAGAAACTTTATAGTATTGACTTTTCTAGTTAGTCTATGATCTAACTATCAAGTTAATTTTTTGTGTATTCCTGAGGTAGGAGTTGAGGTTCATTTTCCCCCATATGTTTATTCAGTTCTTCCAATGCCATTTGCTGAAAAGGCTTTTATTTCCCCCATTGGGAGCTACCTTGGTACCTTTGCTGAAAGTCAGGACATATGGGTCTGTTTCGGGATTCTCTATTTGGTTTTATTGATGTATTCATCTGTTCTAATCCTAATACCATATTGTCTCAATGACTATTAGTGATTAATTAGGTAACATAAGTCTATTAAATTGTTCTTCCTCCCTCTCTTTCTTTCCTTCCTTCCTTCCTTTCTCCCTCCTTCCCTCTTCTTTCTTTCTTTCTTTCTTTCTTTCTTTCTTTCTTTCTTTCTTTCTTTCTTTCTTTCTTTCTTCATGCCTAGTGTGGAGCCCCTCGTGGGGCCTGAACTCACAACCTGAGATCGAGACCTGAGCTGAGAACAAGATTTGGATGCTTAACTGACTGAGCCACTCAGGACCCCCAAATTGCTATTCTTTTTCATTATGGTTTTGTCTTTTTATAAGTTCTTTTCATTCCCATAAAAATTTTAGAGCTTATTTATAAATTCTTACAAACTCCATTGGGATGGTTTGAATCTACTGATCATTATTGACTCTTCAATATCAAGTCTTCTAGTATCAGAAAGCTAATTAGAATATCAATCAATGTTGTGTCTTCCAAATGCTTAACCTACTGAACCAAATGCCCCAATGTTATGTCTTCCAAACCATGAACACGATATATTTTTTCCATATACTTAGGTCTTCTTTAATTTCCTCTACTGATATTTTCAGAGAATGATCTTTCTTTGTTAATGTATTTCTAAATATTTTATACATATATATTAATTTTTTTGTTTAAAGTTTATTTATTTGAGAGAGAAAGCAAACAGGGAAAGACAGAGAAAGAGAGAGAGGGAGAGAGAGAGGGGGAGGGAGGGAGAGAGAGAGAGAATCCCAAGAAGGCTCTGCACTGCCAGCATGAGCCCAATTTGGGGCTCAAACTCACGAACTGCGAGATCATGACCTGATCAAGTCAAGAGTCGGACACTCAACTGATTGAGCCACCCAGACACCCCTCTAAATATTTTATATTTTTGAGGCTATTATAAATGGCATTGTTTTAAAATTTCCTTCCCTTCCCTTCCCTTCTCTTCCCTTCCCTTTTTCCTTTCCTTTCCTTTCCTTTCCTCTTTCTTTCTTTCTTTCTTTTTTCTTTCTTTCTGCTGCCATTGTATAGGAGTACCGTTCATTTTTGCATACTGATTTATTTGCAACCATGCTAAATTTACTTATGTTTTTACAAGTTCTCTGTAGATACCTTAGGATTTTCTGGATAAATCATCATATTCTCTGTAAATGAATTCAATTTTATTTCTTCTTTTTTAATCCTTGTCTTTTTATTTTTTCTTATTGCATTGGCTAAGATCTCAGGACAATGTTGAATAGAGATGGTGAGAGAGAACTTTCTTTTGCCTTATTTCCATCTCAGGGGAAAGAAGTTAACATTTTATCAGTAAGTGTGATGCTAGCTGTAGATTTATCATAGAAGGCTTTTATCAGATTGATGCAATTTCTTTTTACTCTTAGTTTGCATTTTTTCTTCTATGAATGGGTGTGACATCTCAATAAAGTTTTTTTTGGTATGTAGTCAGATGATATTTTCATTCCCTTTTTCTGTTAATATAGTTCATTACACTAATTTATGATTGTTAAACCAATTGCATTCTGTGATAAGCTCTACTTGATCATGATGTATTATTCTTTTTATATATTAGATTTATTTGCTAATATTTTATGAGCCATTTTGTGCCTATGTTAACACAGAAGTATATTTATTGGTAATTATCCTTCGTTGTAATTTCTTTGTCAGGTTTGGAAACAGTGTTCTCTTGGCTTTATACAACTGGCTGAGGAATATTTCCTCATCCTCTCTTTTCTTTGAGAGTTTATGTAATGCTGGTATTGTTCTTAAATATTTGATAGAATCCACCAGTAGAACCATTTAGGCCTCAAGTTTGTTTTTGTTTATGAATTCAATTCCTTTAATGGAATTAAAACCTTTCAGATTTTCTATTTCCTCTAATACCAGTGTTGGTAAGTTGAAATCTTCAAGGAATTTGTCCATTTCATATAAGCTGTTAAATTTACCTGCAATAAAGTTGTTCATAATATTGCCTTTTCCCCCTTTTCGTGTCTATAGAATCTGTAATGATGTTTCTTTTCTCATTTCTGATATGAATAGTTTGGGTTTACTCTTTTTTTCCCCTCTCAATTGGAAAATTGATTTCTACATCAACTTTGTTAATATTATAAATTCAAATTTTGGTTTTGTTGATTTTCTTGATTATGTGTTTGTTTTTTATTTTATCAATTTCTCTTCTTTATTACTGCCTTCCTTATACTTACATTAGGTTAAATCTGATTTTTTTTTCCAGTTTGCTAAGATGGACACTTCAACCATTGACTTTAAATCTCTCTTTTTCTAGCATACCCATTAAAAGCTATACATTCATTCTAATTACTGCTGTAGTTGCATCCTCCTAATTTTGATATGTTGTGTTTTTATTATCATTCAGTTTAAAATATTTTGCAATTTACTTTGTGATTTCTTCTTGGACCCATGGATCATTCATTCATTCATTCATTTGTATTTTTTATTTTAGAGAGAGAGAATGTGAGACAGAATCTTAAGCAGGCTCCACACTCAGCACAAAGCCCAACATGGGGCTCGATCCCATGACCCTGGGATCATGACCTGAGCCAAAATCAAGAGTCAGATGCTCAACTGAATGAGCCACCAAGGCACCTCAGGGCTTTCTTCTTTGACCCATGGGTTATTTAGATGTGTGTTGTGAATTTCCATATATTTGCAGTTGTTCCATTGTGGTCAGAAAACACATTGTTTAAACTTCCAATATTTTGAAATTTATTGACACTTGAATTTGGCCCAATATAAGACTTACCTTGATGAACATTCTAGGTGCACTTGGAAACAGTGTGCCTTTTACTGTTGGGTGCAGTGTTCTAAAGATATCAATTAGGTTAAGTTCACTGAAAAGTGTTCTTAAAATATTCTATATATTTATTGATTTTCTTGTCTAGTTGTTTTATCAATTAACAAGGCATGGATGTTAAAATCTTCAACAGTTGTTGATTTACCTACTCTCTTTTGGGTTTGGTTAAGTTTTGCTTCATGTATTTTGAAGCTCTGTGCACATAGTTTGGATTTTTATGTCTTCCTGATAAATTGCCTATTTATCACTATGAAATGTCCTTCTTTATATATATATTCATACTCTTGGTTGTAAAGTCTGTTTGGCTGATATTAATATACTCAAGCTAGCTTTCCTATTTACTGATTGTCTTTTTTCCACTCTTTTAAATTTAAACTACCTATTTATTTTCATTTAAAATGTTTCCTGTAGGCAGCATATAGTTGAATCCCATCTGACTATCTATGCTTTTCGATTGGAGAGTTTTGTCCATTATATTTGTAATGTCCAATATATTTAATAATTGGTGTCTACAAGTCTACCAGCTGCAGTATGTTTTCTAGTTGTTCCATTTGATTTTTATTTGTCCTTCCTTTCCTGAAGACTTTTGCATTATTGTACTATTTTTTAGCATTCCATTTTAATTCTTTTTATTTTTTTTATTATTAAAAAAATTTTTTTTCAACGTTTATTTATTCTTTTTTGGGACAGAGAGAGACAGAGCATGAACGGGGGAGGGGCAGAGAGAGAGGGAGACACAGAATCGGAAACAGGCTCCAGGCTCTGAGCCATCAGCCCAGAGCCTGACGCGGGGCTCGAACTCACGGACCGCGAGATCGTGACCTGGCTGAAGTCGGATGCTTAACCGACTGCGCCACCCAGGAGCCCCCATTTTAATTCTTTTTAATACAAAGAATTCTACTGATCAGTATTTTTTTTAAAGTTGATCATGCTAGGCATTCCAATGTTCATTTTAAACTCATCACCATCTATTTTAGTTAATATTGTACTTCACATAAAGAGTAAGAGCATTACAATAGTAACGTCCTTTTACCTTACCATCCTTTGGGCTATTGGTGTCATATTTTTAATAGTACTTAATAAGCCCTACAACACTGTGTTGCTATTTTTTGCTTACACAATTGTCTTAAAAATAAATCAAGGGAGGAACAAAATTTTTTCATTTTGTTCCCCACATTTTCTGTTCTGATGTTTTTCATTTTTTTTGTAGATCTGAATTCCAATCTGATGAGAAATCAGCTGTCATTCATATTGTTGCTCTTCTGTATGTTGTGAGTCTTAAAAAAATTTTTTTTAATGTTTATTTTTTTAGAGAGAGAGAGAGAGAGAGAGAGAGGATCAGAAGAAGAGGGAGACCCAGAATCCAAAGCAGGCTTCTGGCCCTGAGCTGTCAGCACAGACACTGATGTGGGGCTTGAACTCATGAACCATGAGATCTTGACCTGAGTTGAAGTTGGACATTAACTGACTGAACCACCTAGGTGCCCCTGTATGTTTTGAGCCTTTATTGAGTGGCTCCTTTTAATATTGTTTCTTTATATTTAGCTGTCATCAGTTTGGCTATGATGTGATCTAGGTGTGGTTCTCCACAAGGAGATTTATGTTCTTTGGGATTCACTGAGCTTCTTGGATCTATAAGTTCATGTGTTCCACAAAATTTCTAAAAAATTTGCTTGTTGTTCTGTCACATAATTTTCTCTTTATTTTCTCTCTTTCTTTTCCATCCTGGACTCTAATCACATATATGTTCAACTTATTTTTTTGCCTCACAAGTCTCTGAAGCCCTGTTCATTTTTTCTCCAATATTTTTCTCTCTGTTTTTCAGATTGAATAATTTCTGTTGATGTGTCTTCAAATTCATTAACTTTTGTGTTCAGCCCCCAACTTTCTGTTAAAGCTATGTATACAGAGCTTTCATTTCAGGCATTGCATTTTTAATTTCCAGAATTTCCATTTGGTTCTTTTTGCATGTGTGTGTGTGTGTGTGTGTGTGTGTGTGTGTATGTGTGTGTATCATTTTTCTGGATATCCCTGCTGTCACTCATGATTGTCTTTTCTTTTAAGTCCTTGATTGCATACATATTTATAAAGCTGCTTGAAAGACCTTTCCCTGATAATTTCAACATGTGGGTCATGTTAGGGTCAGTTTTTATTGAATTATTATTATTATCATTATGGATCAGATTTTAATGTTTCTTTTCATGTCTAGTAATTTTTGAGTGGCTAATAGACATTGTCAATGATGATGCTCTGTGGGGATTCCAGATTATGTTATTTTTCTCCAAAGAGTTTAACTTTTGTTCTGTCAGACAGTGATATTACTTTCTGTCCTGTTAGGGTTGGTTTAATTTGTTAAGATCTATTTTAATTTTGAGTTTGTCTTCACTTTGGACTATGGTTCTTAATCTGAAGACATGGCCTTCTGAGATCTCAACTGGACACTGAGCTTTCAGTGAAGCTTCTCTACTTTGACTTGGCTGAAACTTTGAGGTCTTCTAACAGTGCATAACCTCTGGTATCACCATACCACTCTCAGCTCCATGGGAGGAGGTGTCTACTGGGCTTCCTGGAATCTGACTCTGTGCATGCACATCCCAGCCCTTGGTCAAGGTACCATGATGAAACCCTAACTAGATGTACGGGGCCTCTCTTTGTGAAGTTCTTTTTTTGTTGTTGTTAATCTGCTCCACCAAATTCAGCCGCTTCAACAGCCTAGAACTCTGATCTCTACCTCTTTAGCTTAGTACAACTACTGGATTTGGATAGAAATAATGGGGTCTACACCACATGTATGCCTTCTTTCAAAATTACAGTTCTGCATCGTGTTTTTCACTGTCTGGAAACAGTTGCCTCATATAGTCATCCAGTTTTATAGTTGTTTTTGGCAGGAGGGCATGCCTCTTATCAGTTATTTTGTCATGGCTAGAAGCAGAGTTTTCCAATTTTTTAAAAGAGAGTATGTTATTAAAATATACATGCTGCTGGTTTTTGTCTATGTCAGTGCTTTAAATTTTAGCAGGACCCATTTAATGTATGGATGGATTAGATGTGATTTAATTTTTTCTCTGCTATTTGAAAGAACCAACTCTTTTATTTACAGTTGGAGATACAGATTAACATTTACACTAAGCTACTAAAAAATGAACCTTGGGCTGGTTGTTAGGACAACTGAGCCTTAGCCCTGGGTCTGCCCCTAACCAGTGGTGTTACCTTAGATTTCTGGCCTCAGCTTCACTATATGTAAAATGAATTGAATGAGTTGTATGCCCTCAGGTCCCTTCTAGCTTTGACATTCTGGAATTGTCATATTGAATTTGACATTTCACTCTTTGCTGGCAGCAAACTTTTCTTAGACAGGTGGTTGGCAGAGATGCTGGGTAGGTTGGGCCCCTGAATGGTTGAAACAGGCAGAAAACAAAAAAGGGGCATCTTGAGGCACAAAAACTAAATTTTATCAATTGGCAATTTTGCATATTCTAGTCTTAATTATGAAAGATAAGAGTATCAGTGAAAAGGATTCATGGAACCAGGTGTGTGCCATATTTTCTAGACCTTTACTAATGAAGGTAGTCATTTTTTGAGTACCTGGTGTGTTCCAGGTACTGAGATTCTCTCTTTCTCCCAACTCTGCTGTCACTTTTACTCTTTTTTGATACATTATGCCATTTTTTTCTTACCACAACTATCAGAGGAGTCTTACTATTCTTATTTCAAAGATGAAAAAACTTGAGGATCAAGGAGATTTGGCAACTCCTCAAAGGCCATGTAGTAAGTGCTGTGGACAGGACTTTAACCCAGGCTTTTCTAACGTGCTATTCGCTGCATTCCTAATATATGGGGAGATTTCTATCTTAATACCAGGTGACTGTAATATTAGCCAATAAGACCCACAGTTTCTTTCTAATCCCTAATATACGTATATAGTCTTACAGTTTGCAAAGCACTTTTGTGTATAAAATCCAATTTGATTCTTACAAGAACATTATGATTATGGTCTCTTCACAGATCAAGAGTCTGAGGTTACATGAAATTCTCCAAAGAAACACTCACGGCTTAGGCAGGTGGTGAAGCCAGGGTTTATACTGAGCTCTGGCTGCCTTGCAGGCTCTACACGTGGTCACTTTAGTTGGGTCATGGTTAGGAACAGAGCTGAGCTGTTCAAGGAGGTGACAGCTAGTGGTTGAAGGTGTTCAGGGTCGTATTACTGCTGCTGGGAGCATAAATTGGTGCATCCCCTTGAGAAGACTGTTTGCCTTGATCTACTACAGATAAGCCCAAAACCCAATAGTTTCTCATATTTGCATATGTATAAAAATATTCATGATGGTAACCAAAAATAATGATCACCAATAGATTGCTTACATTGTGTCTTAGTCCTTTGAGGCTACTATAACAAACTATAGATTGGGTAGCTTATAAACAACAGAAATTTCTCTCTCATGGTTGTGGAGGCTGGAAGTCTGAGATTAGGGTGCCAGCATGGGCAGGTTCTGGTGGGCCCTCTTCTGGGTTGCAGACTGCCGACTTCCTGTATCCTTAAGTGATGCAAGAGGATGAGAGAGTGCTCTGTGGTCCTTATATAAGGTCACTAATTTCATGCATGAGGGCTTCATCCCCATGACCTAATTATCTCCCAGAGGCCTCACCTCCTAATGCCATCTCACTGGGGTTTAGGATTTCAACATGTGAATTTTGAGGGTACATAAACATTCAGTCCATTGCATACAGATTACAGGATCTATCTATCTATCTATCTATCTATCTATCTTTCTTTTTTTTTTAAGTTTATTTGGGGCACCTGGGTGGCTCAGTTGGTTAAGTGTCTGATTTTGGCTCAGGTCATGATCTCATGGTTTGTGGGTTCGAGCCCCGTGACAGGCTCTGTGCTGACAGCTCAGAGCCTGGAAGCTGCTTCAGATTCTGTGTCTCCCTCTCTCTCTGCCCCTCCCCAACTCACTCTCTGTCTTTCTCTCTCTCAAAAATAAAAGTAAAACATTAAAATTATTTTTAAAAAGTTTATTTTGAGAGAGACAGAGACAGCACAATTGGGGGAGGAGCAGAGAGAAGGAGAGAGAGAGAATCCCAAGCAGGCTCCACGCTGCCAGCACAGGGCCTGATCTCATGAAACTGCAAGATTATGACCTGAGCCAAAACCAAGAGTTGGACACTTAACTGACTGAGTCACCCACCCAGGCACCATCAGATTACAGGATATGCATATTAAGCAGCAATGAAAACAAATGAACTACCACTACATGGGACAGCTGAGTGAATCTCTTTTGAAAAAAGAATCCCCACACAAAAGAGTATATACTGTATGATTCCATTTTTATGAAGTTCAAAAGATAAGCAAGCTTCATCTATGTTGTTAGAAGTCAGATAGTTGTTAACTCTGTGTGGAAGAATTAGGGTAATGATTGGTAGGGGATCCAAAAAAGGCTCCTGGGGCTTTCTGGCTACCTCGATAGTAGTTACTCGAACGTGTTTACTTTGGGATAATGAATTGAGATATTATGAATATTATATGAAATATAATGAATCGGGATATGACTTGTGCATTTGTTCATCCGTATGTTGTATTTCAACAAGCAAAGTTCAATGAGTGCAAAAAAAGAAGCTATCAAAGTTGAAACTAAGTGGTTTCTTTAAAAAAAAAATCTTGGTGTAGCTGTCTTTCCAGGTTTATCTATCTTCTAGAAAGCAATTACTTAATCTGACTTGTAATCTTAATTAAAATTTTAGAAAATATATAAAGCACAAGTGACTTGGTCCTACAGTTCACCTTATTACTCTACTTCTTGAATAGGGAGTTTTTAATCATTTGGTGTAAGCTTTATAACTTGAGAGTGGCAGCTATTCAAATCCTGAACACTAGTGATTGCAAAGTTCACTTCCAGGAATCATTTCGGTGAACCCATCAGATTCTGGAGATGGCAGGGGCCCTGTGCAATCTGGATGCTGACAGCTACGGGGCATTCCACACGAGCAAGTGGCTATATTCACTACTCAGACTGTGAGTAAACTCTGGCCAAGCTACCTTGGCCAATGGAAATTGGAGATTTTTGGCCCAACCGAAGACTGGGTCTTGCGATGCATTGAAGTGGGCATTTGTTGCATTTTTACTTCCACCATCCATTCCTCCTCATTTTACTGGGTGGGGCTTACACTTCACTTCTCTGAGCCTGCATGTTTTGGCCAAGCTTTCGCCCAGGGAGATGCACGAGATCTAGTCTCAGCCAAGCAGTGCACTCTGTCTCTCTGGCTGCAGTGATTGGCACAGGCATGTGCACATGACCCAAGTCAAATGCACTTTGGGCCAATCAGTTTCAGTTCTGAGCTCTAGTTTGGACTCATCTTCCTCTGGCCTAAGTGTTGATTTATAGACACGAACCCCAGGCTACCAGGTCTCCCCACCAAGCTGTGGAAGAGGATTACCCCAAGAAGCAGAGGCTGCGGTTGACAGCGGTAGGTCTCTGATTCATTTCTTCCCTAAGCCAGCTCACCCTTTGGAACCTTCATTTATGTGAGCCAATACGTATACTCTTTCACCTTGAGCTTTTTTGCTTGGGTTTTCTGTCACTGGCAACCAAAAGTGTCCTAATTGTTACACTTACTTATTCTCTGCTTCACTTGTGTCTCTGGATCTGTTTTTCCACATGAGTGATGGAGATAGTTCTTTTTTTCCCTTCCTTCCTTCCTTCCTTCCTTCCTTCCTTCCTTCCTTCCATCCTTTCTCTTTCTCTCTTTCTTTTTTTCTTTCTTCTGATGGAAGTAATTCTAATGACCACTCTCTCATGGCTCTTGAGAAAAATCATAAGCACACGTGCCTGGAAAATTTCTTTGGCCTGACGACAGTGATGATGAGGATAACAATACTGGCAAAACCCCAGGCTTTTCCAAACTTCTCAGCCGTTGTGTGGCGAGTTCACACCATCTTCTGTTGGCGAGATGTGGCAAATAATTGCAGCTCAGCGGTAACAGTGAGACACCCAGGTCCTGAGCAGTTGGGTGGCTTTTCTTAGCAGCTTTAGCTGTGCTGAAGCCTCTCAAACTTTGCTCTGTGTGTGTGTGTGTGTGTGTGTGTGCGCGTGCATGCACGTGTGTGTAGGTGCATGCACGCGTGGGCACGTGCATGTGTGGGCGTGTGTATGCGTGTGTGGGCGCGTGCATGTGTGGGCGTGCGCGCGCGCTTGTGTGTGTGTGTGTGTGTGTGTGTGTGTGTGTGTGTAGGAGGGTTTGGACTCTCTTCCTCTTTTGTTATGAGGGAGAACAGGGAGCAGATGGGAACAGGTTGTAACACTTCCGCACGCCAGTGTCCTGGTGCTTATTTCATAGTGTCGTCTGCCAATTGGCGTCTGGATCCCATGCCTCTTCGATTTATGTATTTACTGTAAAGCAGCCAAATTTCAGAGAGAAGAGAGGATATTCTAATTTAATAGTAAGAGCAAGGTGTAATTTCTTATGAAGGGAGGGAAATACACCGCCTTCTTATGTGATGTCAGAAAATAAGACACTGTGCAAGCCTTTTCCCTACCCATTTAAAAATTAAGACATAGGGTGTCGTTTCACCAAATGGTTATCTCAGTGTTTTATAAGATCTGATCCTTTTATTGTGCATATGTTATTTTAAATTAGGTAGACATTGTATTACGAAATAAAGATAAGCAGAATAAAAAAAAAAAACAACCACAACCCAACCTTACAAACAAGCAGCCAAGCAAACAAATCCCCTAAATCTTCTCGCCAACCATTATTTTCCCTTTTAAATTGGTTAAAACTGGTACCTGAAGGCCAAGAGTTTGCATGCCGGAGCTTGAGGCTATTGCTACATGTGGGCTGAGGGGGCAAGCACCTGAGATGGCAGTCCTCGGGGGCTGGGATGGGTCTGTAGAAGGAGTTGGGGGGTGAAGAACCAACATGGCTACTGTGGCAACAGCTCCCCGAAATCCCGGGCACTGGGCTGGGTGGTTTTTGTGTGCCTGACTTGCACCAGGAGCTCCCCAGGATACGATCCCCATTGCCCTTACAGGAATATTTTCCACCTTGGATACCGCCCTCCCAGGCTTCTCTCGACAGCAAGTAAATGCATTTGATCGGTTAAGCGATGCTGCTTAGCGTGGTGGGTGTGTGGGCCTCGGGGACCACAAGCAGGGCTCGGGTCAGCAAGGGGCATTGTCTCACCTCTTCCAGCGCCTGGCGCTCAGGAGGGGCTCAGTCACCCTGCGCTACAGCCCCAGAATTCCATTTGTCTGATTTTGAAATTTGAAGTTCTGTTTGTCTCCATCCCACCCCAACTCCTACTTCCACTGGTACTTGTTCCTTTTGTATACTGGAGTTCTCGAACCCTCCCCAGCACTTGTGGGCGGCTCAGTCTTGTCCTGGGTGTGCTGTGACTTTGATAGGGCGGTGAGAGAATCCAGACCTGGGTTCCAGCCCTGACTGATAAGGAGAGTAATCTCAAACTCACACTATGCCTCAGTTTCCCCTTCTTTCAAAATGGGTACAATAATATTTTACCTTTTTATCTCTTGCAGACCTTATGAAGTTAAAATGAGATCATGGATGTGAAAGTAATCAGGAGAAAGGGTCTATGCAAATCCATCGCTGTGATTAGCATTATGGTTATTACTTTTATTCAGGCTCAGAATGATCACATACTTCTGTGAAAGACATGATCTGGGAACAGAAAAAGAAATGAAAGCTGCGTCTACCTGCAACCTTGGAGTAGAAAAATCCCTTATTCTGTTTCCTCTTTCAGAATAGGACTTGATGTGATCGGGTCATTGCATGTAAAATGCTTTAAGAATGTGATCTGCACTTCATCATTTTAAAATTCAAACATTCCTGAGCCTTTTTTCCCCTCACCCCGTTCATATTTATCTTCTCGGTCTTGCCTTCATTGGGCACCACATTTGTATTGATAAATTGTAGGTGGTAGGAGATGTATTGATGGGATTGAGACAGTTCCGAATGTAGAGTGCTGGGGCTTTGCATATCATTACACCTAGCTAGCTTTTTGCCTCCTGAAAGCTGTCGATTTGTGCATTATTGCTATTCAGGCTGATAAATGACAGTAATTGTTCTTAAGTTGAAGAGCTGGTTTAATATGCTGTCTGGCCTGGGAATTTCCTGAGCACCAGGGTTAAACTAGTGCTCCACTCGAGCTAGCAAAATGGCCCTTTTTTCATCTCAGACTATAGAGTTAATTGAATTACTCGCTATTCATGCAGTTTGTAGCCTTGATTCTAAAGATACCATGAACGGTAGGGGGAGGGAGAGGCTTTCTAGGGGGCTCAGGGTAACCGTGGGCCCTGCTTCAAGGACATGACCTCCCTTCCCCGAGTGGAGGGCGGTTGGTATACTCTGGCACAATTTACTTTCCTGTTCCTCTGCTTGCGGCTGATTCTTCGGGGTGGGGGTGGGGGTGCCTGCAGGGCTGTCCAGATCATGGCAGTCCCGGTGCTGTGAACATGGTTTCTCCGAGGCTGTACCTGCATATTTCGAAAAAGTTGGATATCAGAACACTTGAGTTGCTCGCCTTTCATTTTGTTTACTCTCTTAGCTTCTGAGTTGGGAACGTGTGCTACGATTTAGGGAAGATGTGAAGTTTGCCACGTGTCTGCGGGGACAGCCCCTGGACACGCCTCTGGTGCCCCGGCCTCTCACTCAGCCGTTCAACCCAAAGGGCTGGCTCAAGCCATTCTGAACCAGAGAACCCTCCCCGCACAACGCCCCCCTCGCCCTTCCTTTGACCAAAGGTGGGGAAGGTCTTAACTGCAGGAAGTTGGGCAGGAGAATCTGCCCTTCAAGGAATGTCTCACCTGAACCTGGAGTGTGGGCAGAGATTTCCAGAAAAGTATCCTCTTACCGGTGGAACCAACCACCTTGTCTTCATGGTGTCTGTGGATTGGTTGTCTGGCCTCCCTTGGAAAGAATGAACCGAAGGCAAATGCAAAGCAAGTGAGAGACCCAGCCCGCCTCATTTACCCCTAGCTTTTAAAAACTATTTTTATTTATTTTTGAGAGAGTGCAAGCGGGGGAGGGGCACAGAGAGGGGGCCAGAGGATCCAAAGCGGACATCAGCAAGCCCGATGCGGGGCTCGAACTCCCAAACTGTGAGATCATGACCTGAGCCAAAGTCGGATGCTCAACGGACTGAGCCACCCAGGTGTCCCTACTCCTAGCTTTGAGATGACCCTTTAAAGCACCAAGGGGGTTGAAGATTCCAGATTTATTTCTGTTTGGGGACCAATGTCCAGTTTCCCCACTCGCATAGCTGTGTCTTGGCAGGGGAAAACCAAGTCATTTCTCTTATATGTTTTTGAAGCTTTTGTACAGCTTTTGGCTTCATAAGTGGGGAACCCTCTTTCCCTCTTTCTCTGTCTCTCTGGATGGATGAGAATGTTTGGTACCAAATGGTGTTCAGTGTCCTACCTGGAAACATTTCCTCTGTTTAGATCCAACTTAAAAAAAAGTTTGAAATGCTCTTTCCACGTGCCCTTTCTCTGATCTCAGCTCTCAGATGTGCCCACTGAAGCAAGACTGAGGGATGGGACCCCCACGCCCGAACAGCTGGAGTAGGGAGAGCCTCCCATTGAAGGGCATTAATCATTTCTCATCACAGAAGCCATAAAAATCCATCTTTTGCTACCCGACAAGGTACGAGATAATGAAAAAGATTGCTTAAAATGTAAATCATTTGGATCTGTTGGTAACACTGTTTAGAATTAAATTCATGTGTAATAGAACTTCCGATCAGAAACGAACAGTTTCCCAGACAAAGCCATCATACATCCCATAATCTCGTATAGGTGCTTCCAACGTTAATGTAGCTGGTGCAGCTCACTTGATGATGCTCTAGGCAGGAGAGGATCATTTTTCCCCGTTCTGTAACTAGCAAACATGACTGCAAATCACTCACTCCAGTTCTTCCTGTCCAGCATCCCAAAGAGTGCATCCCACACCTTTACTGGGCTAGAGAGAGGGGCCAGCTGTACCTGGGGCCTCTGTACCTGGGAGAAGACAACCCCCGAAGGTCTAAGGGTGACCTGCTGAGTCCCCCATGGCCTAACAAAGGTCAGGGTCCCTCCTCACTCTCTGGGCCTCCTACTGCCCCCCTCTGTGCTGTCCCCCACCGGGGAGGGCTGGCTTGGAGCTCAAAGGAGCAGCAGGCGTGGGTCTAATCCGGGCTTTCCCTTGGGCTCGTCCGCAAAGCCCGGTGACCTCAGGAGCATGGGATGTGTAGCGCTCGTGGCCTGTAAATGCTTGTGGGTGCTGCAGGGACATGGCAATGAACGCCATTGAATCAAATGTCAGTCTTTCTTGAACCCACTTTTAAGCCTTCTCATTACATCTAAGAGAAAGGCTTATTTGGTGCAAATATATCTTTAACACTTGCCTCTCTAACATCTGGTAAATCTCCCTTTATTAAAAACAGGAGAGATGGCCTTGGACTCACAATCTTCTTTAGGAGACAGTGTCTAGGTAGAACCAAAAAAAATGCCACTTTAAAAACATGGTGTTTATTTTATAGTTACATTTTATTAGTGACAAATGATACTGATTTCCTTTATGGTAGTGATAACAATTCCCTCTAAATACATTTTTTTTTAAATAAAAATAGTCAATTTAAGAATATTAAGTAGGGGAGTATGGGTGGCTAAGTCGGTCAAGCATCCGAGTCTTGATCTCAGCTTAGGTCTTCATCTCTGGGTCGTGAGTTCAAGCCCCGCATCAGGCTCTGTGCTGCCAGTGTGGAGCCTGCTTGGGATTCTCTCTCTCTCCCTCTCGCTCTGCCCCTCCCCCACTCATGCTTTCTCTCTATTTCAAAATAAATAAATAAACTTTAAAAAAAAATTTAAAAAGAAGGGCACCTGAGTGGTTCAGTCGGTTGAGCATCTGACTTCAGTTCAGGTCATGATCTCACGGCTCATGGGTTAGACCCCTGCATCAGGCCCTGTACTGACGGCTCAGAGCCCGGAGCCCCGCTTTGGATTCTGTGTCCCCCCCTCTCTCTGCCCCTCCCCCACTCATGCTTTGTGTCTCTCTCTCACTCCTTCAAAAGTAAATAAACATTAAAAAAATTAAAAACATTAAAAAAAAGGATAACATTAAGTAAACAAGAGTATAAGTGGTTCCAGTTTGTGGGGGAAATTCTGAGGGTGCCCTGAGAAGAGAGGGCTGCAGTCCAGGTGACCTCCCCTTTGCTGTGAGGCCCTGGAAGCGAGAGGGCAAGGCTGCTCCTCCTGGACTCCATCATTGTTCCAGAAATCACAGTAACTCAGCACAGATTCCAAAGTACTTTAAAAATACCACGGTCTTACTGTCTGTTTAAAAAGGAATAGATGTTCTTTGTAGAGAATTTGGAATATCTAGAAAACCCACACACATACAGAGGACACAAAAGAAGGGAAAAGAAGGAAAGGAATAATCCCCTAAGATCCCATTCACCAGAGACAGCCATTGCTAATGTCTTGCCTTGTTTTCCTTCAGTCTCTTAATATGCAAACATACATACATTTTTCCTTCTTTAAACAGAACTGTGGTTACGATGCACATAGTCTTGCAATCTGTTTCTCTCTTTTCACTTACGGTATTGTGAATGTTTTCCTGCATCACAATTTTTCTGTGGTGCTTAGTGTTTTATCGCTGAGTTCAAATTAATCTGATACTATTAATTGAAGCTCTTTCTAGGCCTTGGGGATACACTGATGCCCAGACAAAGACCCCAGCCTGGAAGCGACATTCTAGGTACATTTGGATGGAAAGCAATCGCTTAACCAATCCCTTGTGGTTGGAGACATAGAAGCTTCCTTTTGTTGTTGTTGTTGTTGTTGTTGTTGTTGTTGTTGTAAGTAAATAATGCTTCAATCAACATGCTGGATCCTGACATATTTTTTGCACATTTCTGTTTCCTTCAGAGAAATCCCTACAAGTAGAATCTCTGGACATAAAAATATGGGCCTTTCAGAGCGTTGACACGTCTATTTTTCCTTTTCGTGTGATTATTTGCCATCCGTACATCCTTGTCAGTCAAGTGTCTTTTAATGTTTTTTGCCCACTTTGTAATTGGACTGTGTGTTCTGTTAGCTGTTGAGCTTGAAGGTCCTTTATATATTCTAGGTACTAGCTCTTTGTTGGATGTGTGGTTTGCAACTATTTTCTGCTCTTCACATGGCTTTTGCAGGGCCAACATTTTAATTTTGATGAGGCCAATTTGTAAGTTCACGTACTTTTCTTTTAAGCCCAACTGTATGCATGACTTGCTAATAAGAATCAATGCTCCACTAAAACTATGTATTTCCCAAGGACCTACTAAGCCCCAAGTACTTGTCTGGGGTGGGAGATACCAGGCTGAGAAAAATGTACTATTCTTGCCCATATAGAGCTAGACAGGTAGTAAAAATATAAATTTTAATATATAGTAGTATATCTAACTTAATATATAGTATATTATTTATAGTATTAATACAATACTATTATATACAATATATATTTTTAGCATATATTATTTAATATACAGTAACTGTGTAACTTTACTGGCGAAAAATGTCTCCAGGGGAAGGGGGAGGTGTTCCAAGAGGTTGAAGTAGATGGCAGAGACCCTTGCCTGAAGAAGCATCATGTGTGTGGAATGAAGAGAATGAGGAAAAGTTGGCCAAATGGAGACAGAGGAGCAGACCCAGGGCCTGGCCTTGAACCAGAGGGAGATTGGCATGTTTGAGCATGGGAAGACCTGGGGCGGGGGACCTGGCAGACATGCCCATTGGGAGGCAGACCAAGCAGGTGCGCCCCATAGGCCCTGGCGGGAGTTGGGACTTGATCCCGAGACTAATGAGAGCAGGGAGAGGCTGCATGGGTTGCAGGCCTTTGTGAGCCATTTACTGAACTTTGGGAGAGCAATGTCATGTTCTTTGTTCTACAGAAATCTCAAAGCTGCATTCGTGTGAATAAGCAGTTAGATGCTGAGATTAGTTGTTAACCTATTTACAGATCCTGAGGTCTAGAATCCAATGCAGTTAAAAAAAAAATCATCTTAGGAACTTCCACGTTACGTCTAGGATATGAAAATAGCCTATAGGGGCGCCTGGGTGGCTCAGTCGGTTAAGCGGCCGACTTCGGCTCAGGTCATGATCTCATGGTCCGTGAGTTCGAGCCCCGCGTCGGGCTCTGTGCTGACAGCTCAGAGCCTGGAGCCTGTTTCAGATTCTGTGTCTCCCTCTCTCTGACCCTCCCCCGTTCATGCTCTGTCTCTGTCTCAAAAATAAATAAATTTATTTTTTTATACGTACGACCTGGGGATTGGGCCGCTTCTGTTCGCTACTCACCAGGTGGGGTGGGGCCTGGCTGTGGCCGACTGGTTGGCACGGATGAGGCTTGGAAGTGCACATGTTGTTGGGTCTTTGTGGGGTCACCTTCTCAAATTTGCTTCTGTGTTTAGGGACCGTTTCTTAGCACCGTGGACTCAGCAAAATTCTGCAGACGCTCACTCCCTGGGAAACGGATCGCCCTCACGCATGTAGGGTTGCCAGGCTAACCCACAGTCTTAAGACTGTGTTGAGACAAAGGACAAGATTAAAGAATATACAGGGCTCTCAAGGGGCGCCTGGCTGGCTCAGTTGGTGGAGTGAATGACTCTTGATCTTGGGGTTGTACGTTTGAGCCCCGTGTTGGGTGTAGAGATTACTTAAAAATAAAATCTTAAAAAACAAAAAGTGCTCTCAAGGCATACGGTGTGTCCGGAATTCTCATTTGTCATGCCGGTGGGACACACATGTCCTGTGTGACTACTCCTTAGTGGCACTGGCCCTTCCCTCGGGGCCTGTGGCCTGACCTATGAGGTGACGAAGGCATTCTCATGGCATAGAGTGTGTTTTGGACCCTGACAGTGTCCCCAAAGGCGTGTGTTGGAAAGTAGGGGATAAATATTTTAGGGGTGGTTCCTGTGCTGCCCCAGGACATCTCCAGGGCTGGGCGAGGCCCCCACAGCATCCTCACCCGCTTCTGCAGCCCCCGCCCCCTCCCCGAGGAGAAGGTGGCTACCGGAACACGTGTGAGCCCCGCTGACGCCATCCACCCACTAAGTTGGCTTCTCTGTGGGGGCGGAAGGGAGTAGGCCGGTTGTAACACCAGCTGTCAGCACACACACTGCTTAATTTCAAAGCCACGTCACAGACAGAATCGAAAACACCGCACTTGAGTTAAAGTAAAGCCAAAGGAAGAAAGAGAGGAATTTTTGACACAGAGCGGAGTGGCCATGTGTAGGAGGGACCAGGGAGCCCTAGAAGAGGGTCTGTCTCGGCGATGCTCAGGAAGCCTATCAGACAAAACAGGTAACCCTTCACCACCTGCCCACCATCTCAGAATGACCGGTGACCGTGGGTTCTCTGACTCAGCTTTCCCCTTGCTCGTCTGTCATGTGAAATGTGGTGAATTGTTGACCCAAGGATGCTACAGATCCACCTTTATTTCAACTGTAAGATCTGAGAGGGTGGGAAAGAGAAGCATGCTGATGCCCTGTCTGCCTGCCCTCCCCTAGGAGGGACGTGCTTCTCTTCCCTCAGTGTCTCTAGGACTTGGTCCCTGCCTGTGGTTAGATGTTCAGCACGCAGCTCCAAGCAGAGTGAACTGGGAAGCATTTAGCTAGTCCACTTTACTATTATGTATATCTTTTGCAAGTAGACACAGCCTCAAGTGAAATGCAAAACAGCAGCTCTGGGTAGCTAGCGGCAGCCCCTTTCCCTGTCATGGTATCTGGGACATGTCTGAAATACCTGATGGGACGGGAGGTGTGAGTCACCAGGTGGACTTGGAGAGTTTCCTTTCATTAGCTGAGCTGGAACATGGGCCACGGCCTATGGGGCCATGACTCCTTGTCCGTAGTAAATTTCTTCCTATTCTGTGCTCCTTCGGATGCTTGATGTTTCTCCTTGAGCAGGTCCCCGCCCAAGGCATTTGTAGGTACCTCTTCTGCACCTGCCTAGCAGGTTCCTGGGGAGACCAGAAGTAAGACACGGTTCTCCTTTATTTATTTCCGTGCCTCTCCTTTCCCCTCCCCGAGGTGGGCTGTGAGCATCTTGAGGGCAGAGGAAATGTCTTATTTACCTATGTATCCCCTGGGCAAAATAGAGCACCTAGCACCACGTGAGTGCCTGGAGAACCCTGAGTTGGAAATGGTGTTAGGAATGCTGACCTTTCTTCTTTCCCTCTTTGCTCTGCTATCATCTTGGACTCAACATCTGCTTCTTTGGCCAACCCATTCTGAGCACATCGCCAGATGCTAGGGCTGAGTCATGTGGTGGCCCCGGTGTGTGTCTTGGGTTATCCTCACCATGGGTAGGATGTCTGGCTGTCTGTGACCACTCAGCAGATGTGGCCTGTTAAGCCCCCCAGATATGATAGGAGGGGTGGTGGGAAGGGAGACTTAGGGTCCCTGCCTCTCCTGAAAGGAGGCAGTAGCCTTCTGCATTTCCAAACACATGGGGGATCCAATGTGTATCCAGGTTTACTAGTCAGGAAAACCTCTGATGGGTGAGCCAAATGCTCAGATCTTTGACAGAAGAGTTTAGTCTAGATAGGGTATTCACAGATGGGCACAGCGATTGCTCCCAATGAGAGCTGAGTTAGTTATAATACCAGAGGTTGAAGCAAACTTCCAACATGCCTCCTGCTGTAGTCCCTCAGCCAGAGATGGGTCCCCAGGGATTTATGGGTCTATCAGGGACCAAGGCAGACCTCTAAACTCACTCTTGAGCTCCCCTTTTCCTTGATGCCATTCCTGGGAAGGATGAAAAGTAGTAAGAATAGGACACAGCAATGCGGGGCTGGGGGCCAGCACTGTGGGGCTGCGGGAGGTGAGCGCATATTCTGGAGTTCACGGGATTTTCAAGCTGACCTCAGGGAACATTCTGGAAACACCCAAGGCAACCCTCCAGCGTTGGCACCCAAGACCTACTCCTGGCCCGGACAGGGGTTTGCCACCCCTGGCCCCTCTCCCCAGCCCTCTTGGCCACATGGGCATGAGGCTCAGACTCTGAGCTTCCCTCCTCTCTCCCCAGGAAGCTGCTTCCAGGAATTCTCACCTTCCCCAAACCACTAGGGGAAGCCCCTCCTTGCCTCATTTGACTCGATTACATTGCTTCTTCTTTGAGACTCAAAACAGAGAAGTACACTGAGGAGGAAAACTTATTTTTTCTCTCTTCACTCTGGAAGCCAGCCTTGATCTGAATGTTCCTATAGCAACATTAATTCTCCCAAGTTGCACCTGCTGTACGATAAGTTATATATATAGAAGACCCACTGGGGTCCAAATACCCCATATGTGCAAGCGAATGAGTTAATGCTGCCGTGAGAATTAGCAATGTTCCGCTTCCTGCTTTTCTTGCTTTCAAGATACAACCCGTGTTTGCTGAGCGCTCTGGATGCAGGGTTTGGGGAGCAGTAGGTGTGGGTGCAGTACTGGCAGGGACCCGCCTTCACAGCAGAGGGAAGGGTGTCTGCAGAATGTTTGAGTCTCGAGATGGAAATAGACTTGGGGATGCCAATGTCCTTCCTAGTCACCACTGAATGATTCCTCGAGCTCAGCTCTGGCGGTTGGCCTCCACAATCCTCTGACGGTGAAGCTGCATAGCAGGGGCTTCAGGGTGAGGAAAAGAACCGGGGATGACTCACGGGCAGATGGGGGCCAGCCGGGGCCAGCGTCTGATGCTGCTTGAGTCCTGGGGGTGGGGGCGATGTAGGCAATCCTGGGCCAGTGTTTTTGCCTGTTGGTGCAAAATGTGGCTCTGGGGAAAGTTTGGGCCCTTTGTGGGTCTCTGGGCCGTTGTTTATACTGGGTAGGATAGATGCAGCGTCAGGAAGAAGGGAATGGCCGTGATGGTGGGAAAGATGGTTTACATTTCGCGCCAGGGACAGGCATGGCGCTCTGCACTTTTATGCAGGGTGTCATTCGCTCTTCCAGCAAGTTCTGCGATTATCTCAATTGTGCAGGCTTCGATCCAGTAAGCCAGCAGTGCCAGAGCGGGAGTAAGACGTCCCAGGCCCGTGTTGCTGGTAACACGCTACTCACCGCGCCTTGCTCTGACAGGGGCCCGTGCATGGCCTGAAGACCCGGTGACTCCTTGGCCTGCCCTTGCCCCTGTGAGCCTTGTCTCGCTTCCTAACCCAGAGCCCATAGTGTGTGAGAGTCCAAGGGCAGGGCGAGGTGTCCTGAGGCATGCGTGAGAAGCAGGGAGCCCTGGGGCCTCCCCAGCACAGCGTGCAGCTTGTGGTCCCTCTGCTCCAGAGCCCGGTGGACACGAGACATAGGTCCCATGGGACATGGGCCATCAGCTGTCCCTCACCGTCCCTGCCTCTCTGGCCCTCGAGGCCTGCACACCCAGCTAGGGGGCTTAACACTTCTGCTGCGTCTCAGGCTAGAGCTTAGACGGCCATCAGCTGCCAGACAGCCTCACCCTTCCGTCTGCTGGCCGCTCGCAGGTGGGAACTCAGGGGTTCTAAACGCATTACCTTAAACCAGAGGGTGAAGAGTCCGACTCATTTCTGGCTGTTCCTGTCTCCTGCATTTAATGAAAGGCCTTTTCTTCCTCTGCCCACAGCCGACGGATACCCTGAAGGGGTATAAAATTCAATAGACACTCACAGAGATAAAAACCCCTGTAAAAGTTCTTGGTTCTAAACCTTCTTTTATGGCCCCGTATGGGAGTGTTCCTGGAAGGCTGTTTTGGGAAATGAAACGGTCCATTTGTCCCCTTGTAAAGCCGAGCCGAGCCCTGGGATCCCCTGTCAGCCTGCTTCTGCCTCTGGCCCTAGCGCCCGGAAGAGGGCCGGGCACCGCAGTGGGGTACCTGGCCCGGGCACCGGTGTCCCCAGGATGGATGGGTAGCCGTCGGGAGCATGCAGGCTGCTCTGGGGCTCCAGAGCCCGGGCTGAGCACCCACCTAGGGGCCAGCCCCTCGCATCGCTCTGTGTCCTCCGCCTCTCACCCAGGAGGCACAACCGCCAAGAGGTGCAGATGTGTGGGGGCTGTTCACTGGGCACCAAGGGGCAGACCTGGGTGGAAAAGACAAGGCTCAGCTCAGGGGTCGTGGCCCAGTGAGCAAGCCCAGTCGATGGGACGGTGGCTGGGATGTGGGCTGAAGCCCTCGTGTCGGTCTTCTCTTCCATCTTCTCTTCCACGATGACTGCGTGGGCAGGGTGCACCTTGTGGGAGGGACGGAGTGGCAGAACACAGGAAACTGTAAGTCGCTTCCCCACTCTTGGGGTTCAGAGGCGTGCCGGTTCACCCAGGCTGCCATAACAAAATATCACAGACTGGGGGGCTCACCATCAGAAGTTTGTTTTTTTGCAGTCCTGGAGGCATAAGTCCAGGACCGAGGGGTCGGCAGGATGGCTTCTTCTGAGGCCTCTCTCCCTCTCTGGCGTGTACGTGGCCACCTTCTCACTGTGTCCTCACATGGTCTTCCCTTTGTGTCCTAGTCTTTTCTCTTTTAAAACCATTTATTATGTATTTATGAGAGTGAGTGAGTGTGCATGCGTGGGAGGGGCAGAGAGAGAGGGAGAGAGAGAATCCCAAGTAGGCTCTGAGCTGTTAACTCAGAGCCCAATGTGGGGCTTGAACTCACGAACTGTCAAAATCAAGGGGCGGATGCTTAACCGACTGAGCCACCCAGGTACACCCTAATCTTTTCTTATAAGGACAACAGTCATATTGGATTAGGACTCACCATAAAGAGCTCATTATAACTTAATTACCTCTTTAAAGACCCCATCTCCAAATATGGTCACACTGTGAGGTCCTGGGGGCTAGGACACCAACATCTGAATTTTGGGGGCATTTAATTCAGCCCAGAATTCCTCAAGTTTGATTGGTGTAGCTTATTGAGAAAAAAATAAACCACTGCAGATCCTCACTAGTAACTTGGATTATTTTTTGCTACAATATTTATTATTATAAAATAAATAAGATTCAGTAACATTTATTGAGTACTTCCCATGTGCCAGAGATGGTGCTAACCACTATCCCTGCATTATTTCACTTAATTCTTTTTTTTAATGTTTATTTATTTATCTTGAGAGAGACAGAGGCAGCATGAGTGGGGGAGAACAGAGAGAGGGAGAGAGAATCCCAAGCAGGCTCCATACTGACAGCATGGAGCCTGATAGGGGGCTCGAACCCACGAACTGCGAGATCATGACCTGAGCTGAAATCAAGAGTCAGATTCTTAACTGACTGAGCCATCCAGGTGCCCCATGATTTCCTTTAATTCTTATAACCACTCAATGAATGAATATAGTGTTCTTGACTGCAATATTACAAAAGTAGGTTAAACTCCTTATGCTTATAACTTGTAGACAACTGTAAAACCAGGCCTCATGTACAAATTAAATACAGACACAATGATAAAACCAATGAAATTTAAAATAGCAACTTTCATTTAACGGAAAGGATGATGTTGTTTTGCTGACCCTAAATCACAACTCACAGGATGAATCTGGAACTGGCAAAGACAAGCCAGGTTCTTTCCAGATTGGTAAGATTGCATGTGTTGGGGGTGGGGTGGGGTGGGAGGAGGGCGGACTCAACTTTTCTACCATTTTTCTTCTGTTTGAACTATCACTGGTGACAGGACAGGCATTCCTTCTTTTCTTGACCCCTTCTTTTCTTCTCTTCTTCCCTTCTTCTTCCCTTCTTCTCTTCTTCCCTTCTTCTCTTACCTTCCTCATTCCTTGCCAAAGAACCAATGAAGAGAAGGTACATGAATGGCATAACAACACATGAAAATTACACTCTAAGACCTGCCAAGATGAGGAAGAAAGGTTCATTGAGACAGTCTGAAGAATCCGAGCTATCTAAAATCTCAAAGTAATACAGCATCTGGAAAATCTGACCCAGCCCCTCCGGTGTGGGATGTGGATCCAGAGGGAAGGCGTAGGATGCAAAGAAACCAAGAGAGCTGGAGGAGACAAGAGCCACCAGAGAGTGAAGATACCAGGTGTCCACCTGGGGGACTCTGTGTGGACTGAGAGATGACTCAGAGGAGAAAAGCAGGGGTGTGTTATATGCTATCCTCTGCATTATCCTGATGGATCCTGGGTCAGTGTGTCACAGTACATGCCCCCTTTTTCCACACCGAGGTTGGAGTAACTCAGGGCTCACACTGCCATGAACAGAATTCTGGAATTAAGAAAAAAATGTGTTTATTTTTGAGAGAGAGAGAGTTGAGAGAGCGTACAAGCAGGGTAGGGGCAGAGAGAGAGGGAGACACAGAATCTGAAGCAGGCTCCAGGCTCCGAGCTGTCAGCACAGAGCCCGACATGGGGCCTGAACTCATGAACTGTGAGATCACGACCTGAGCCAAAGTTGGACGCTCAACCGACTGAGCCACCCAGGTGCCTCCAGGCACCTAGAATTTTATTGCTCTTTCCATCAGCCCCAGTGCACACTCAGTCCCCACCCCTTTAGTCTTTGATGATGACAAAAGTGGGCTTTGACATCAACGGGATGGAAAACACAAAACCTAGCATGGGAATGGTTACCTATGCGGTCCAGAATGTTTATACTCATTGTGTCTTTTAGATGGATTTTCACCAATGTAAAAATACTAAAAAAAAAAAAAAAAAAAAAAAAAAAATTAAAAGCTGCCAAAAGCAGTGAGGATATATACATGGGCCTCAGTTTTGAGAGTCAGAGTCTGTCCAAAGGAGGACGGAGATGCTCCCCGAAGGAGCACTAGCCCCAAAGGCAGAGAAGGTGGATTTTAATTCTGTGGTGCTATTCACTAGCTGGGTGACTTTAAGATAGAGACTTCATTCCTCTGGACCTCAGTCTTCTGAAAAATGGTGGTATTTATAAGATGGTGGGGGGGGGTCAAAGTTGACCATAAGGACACCTGTAGTGTGACCTTCGTCAGCCAGGGTGGGCTGCACACCTGGATGATGGAGGGGCCTATAGGTGCCCAGTGTCTGGGGCGGATCTTCCTAGTCCCAGGGTCTAGGTGTGGGGGGTGGTTGGGGCGTGCAGGGGGTTGACTCCTGCTGGGGAACCCTCTTTGGTAAAAAGGGAGGGGTAAATGGGAACCACCCCTACTATGATGTTTGACTCAAAGGACAAGGGCACTGAGTGATGGCTCCTATAGAGGGCCAGGCTAGTCCTGAGTCAGGGCTGGGGGACAGGGCACAGGAATCCTGCCTGGTACTCAGAGACACTCCCCCCCCATCCCCCCCAAACACCTGCCCCCAACAGAGCCCAGCCTTTCTGTAGGGCCTTTCACGTGCTAGGACACCTGGGACAGAATTCCCCAACCAAACAAGGGCCGAAGAAGGCCCAGGGAGTAGCTAGGCATGCCTCCCTGGTGGTGACCTTTGGAGACTCCACGAGCAGGGCTAATAGCTTAGGTCCCCTCCGGCGCTGGGGCACGGGCCAGAGCTGTGAGTCCACACTCCTGCATGGGCCGGGAGGGGCCTTTGGTGGGAAGTCAGGCGTCTGGAGAAGGGAGGGGGCAGGCGAGATGAGGCTGTGGAGGTGGGTGCAAGCCAGAGCCCGCTAGGCTAAGATGGGGTCTTGCCCTCACAACAGGAGGTGGCTCACCTGGTACTCCTCGTCTCAACGTGGACGGAATAGATGTAGGTCCTGGACTGAGACCTTGCGTGGTCTCCTCTGGCCAGCGTGGCTTCCTTCTCCGTCTCTTTAGAACTCTGGTGGGTTCTACCTGCAGCTCCAACGAGGACCTGCAGAGGGGGTGGGGGTCCAGTTCTTTGTCACCCTCTGGTTCCCCAGCCTCCGAGGCTTTGCAGGGTTCAGCTCTGAACGTGTCCAGTGCCAGGGGCTTGTGCTTGTCTCATTAATATGCACAGGGTGGGGTGGGGGTCCGGGGACGAAGGCCTGGAGGGAAGGGCTGCACGCGTACGCTCAGGTCAGGTGTGGCGAGGAAGTGTTTGGGCACCAGCCCGCTGCAGGCATCGTGTGGTTTTGTCCCCGCAACCCCCCGAGGAGCTGGACACGCCCTCCCCCTCCTGCCGGAAGTCCCCGCTCCTCCTGTGGGTGGCGCTATTTTCTTATGCAGCCAAGTTGCGGACCCCGTGTCTGTCCGCGGAATCCGAGCTGCAAGAATGGGTTCCCCCAGTCATCCCGCTGCCCTCTCAGTATGGGGTGCTCTGAGACCCAGTTCAGAACGGTTTCTACCCTGGGAGCGGGTGGGGCCCGAAGTTAACTTGCTGCCCCCACCCCCGGGGCCAGTGCAGCAAATTTCCCGTTTATTCCTGCTCGGTAATTAACGCCCTTGCTGCCTGCTCCAGCAGCCGATGTGAGAGATTTAAGGGAATATTTTAATCTGAAATCTAGCAGCACGGAGGTAAGGGTGGCATGGTAGACTGGGCTGCAACCGGCATATTTATCGTCCGAGGCTGACCGTCCAACGAGTGAGTTCCGTTCGTCACTTCAGACGGATAGCTCATCGCTCTCCGTGTTTATGATTTCAATTCCTGTCCTTCAACGGGGTTGTGGTGAATTAGCTCGGTGCCATTTTCTAAAATATCAAGCATTTTTATACATTAGGTATAGTGAATGGCAAATACTTGATGTAAAGTCTGCAGTTTTACTCCATAACCAGATTGTAAAATATGAACTGAATTAATCATAACTGCAAAGACTAATGGTACGTTTTCTCTTATTTTATCTTTAGTGCCTTTCAGATCATGTTTTAAAACCTTCCACGTCTGGCGTTGGGAACGCAGCCGCGGCTTGGTGGTGGATAGCAAGAGGCAAAGGTCAGACCGAAGGCTGCGCAAATATTGTGTGCTGGATTTATTGTTTTAATTAAGAGCGTGGCAGTTCATCATAAACTGTTTATGGCGTTTCTGCACAGTGCAGCATTTTGAAATCAGCTGTTTTAATGAAAACATAATGTCATATCTGTCAAAGTTCTAAATATTTTGAAAGTGAAATATGGAAACAAGAACTTTAATTCTGGGTTTACTGAGATTAGCTCATTGAATTGCTTTTAAATCCCTTAAGAGGGTCACATCATGGGTACCGTATGGCTTCCTGTAGGTGACTGGGAAGAAAAAAAATTCCAGGAGGTTCTCAGGCTGGTTGTTTAACAGTGAAAATACAAGTTGAAGGTTAATGTATCGCAAAACAAAACCATTACAGTTGGCGTTGGGGTTTCAGATTAAAGATGCAATAATGGGTGTGCAGAGCCCTGGATGCCCAGTTGTTTGGGGAGACCTAATTGTGTCGAGAGGGAGCCGAGAGCCTCTCAGGGCGGGAGAGAAATGGAGGCGCCCCTGTCCTTTTCCAGTGGTGAAGCTGCCACGTCGCCGTGTTTGCAACTAATTATTTATAATGACCTCAAAGATGATGAGGTTTCATGGACTTTTCAGGCTGAGCAGTTTGCAATCCTAGTAATTCCCTCTCATGGTCGCTGGGCGTCTGTGGAGACATGTCAGCCATTCCTGGTTACATTTGTTAGGGAGTCGGATAAAATATTTGTCTAATCTGGAAATTGTATTTTTAGCTGTACCCTCATTGGAAACAGAAATTAAGCTTGTCATTAGATGCCGGGCCACAGGAGTTGACTGAACAGGGTAATGTATGTTATATTCTGTGCTATACTTGGTCAAGTTTCATATATATCGTATTCCACATTATTTTATTAACTTTAATATCTGCACTTCCTATTACCAGACATGCCCCTCGTTCAAAGCACAGAGGCACAGTTCTCTAATCAGAAGTGACAGGCTATATACTTTCTCTCAGCCATTACTTGGTAGCCTAGAGCAAAGAACTCTGTTTCCTTGAAAATGTTTTGAATTGGGTTATTTTTATTGAAGTATTAAAGTAATTCTTCAGATTTTAGGCTATTATTTAAGTACTTTTGGGAGAATACAATAACCTCTGGATTCTATAGGCTTTGTTACTTTAACAACCCAAGCTGCTAAATGCATCTTTTTAATGCTGGTTATATGAGTGTCTGAGAACTCATCTGACCAGCGGAAGCTAAGAGCATTCAGGTAATTATAGAAAATTAGTAGGCTAAATTAGTTTAGGAAAGCACAAAAGTGTAATATTTAAACCGCTTGCAAAATACAGGCCCTGCTTGCCAGATTTCCAGTGACGAATTAGCATTTCTGATTATTCTGTCTTTGCGTTTTTGGTAATTTGGTCGAAGGAGCCGATAGACTGGTGAAGGAAGCTGAATTAGGCACAGGTTGGTGTAATCTGAGAATGGACCCATGAAATCGACAACAGTTCACATCTGTGATGTTGGAGGAGGCAAGAACCAGCAAGGGCCAGACTCTGACTGTGGGTGTCAGGCAGGAAAGCCCACGGTTGGATGGGATGGCCCTGGTGTTGGGTGCTTCCAGGAGTCAGAGTTCAAGCCACGAGGGCACCTTTCTGAAAGGCGCTCCATTTTACCAATAGGAGGTATAAAAAGGAGATGATTCACACGCATGCTCCGAATCAGTGTGCCCGTGACACTTACATGGGGCCACGGTCTTATGGCACTTTGGACGTCCAGGGGTGAGCGTGTCACCAGAGGTTTGAGTAAGAGAACTACCCTTCACGGAGCACTCCATACTCACCAAGCCGCGGTCTTTGGCATGTTGTCCATGGAATCTTCCCTATATTGTCCTCCTCTCCTGCCGGGAGAGGCCAAAGAGAGGCTGCCATCTGCTCAAGGCCAAGTTAGCAAATGGCAGAGTTAAGATTGGAACTCAAGGTCAAAGTCAAGATTCTTCCGCTCTCCCACACCATGCCGTCTCCACTGAACCAGTGAGAAAGGTTCCAGCTCATGTTTTTCCTTTTGTCGTGTCTCAAAGGTAGTTTAGTTTGTAATTGGTCATTTCTGATGTGGCCTAGAGATGAGGCGTCAAGAAGCTTTTAGGAATAACAGTTCGCAATACGTGGATAACCAAAAAAACCAAACACACAGAAACCCCCCAAAAACCCAGTGAGAAAATCAGCATTAGATCATTGGAAAAATGGCTGGACCTCATGCCCACACATACCCATTAGAACGAACTTTCCAGTGTGGGCAAACCAACAAAATTAACCATGTGCTAAGTGCAAATCTAAGAACCAGATAGGGAGTCTGAGCTGCAAGATACCCCAGGATAGTGTTGGAATTCATTTAAAAAACAAAATTTGGGCCAATAATCTAGGCATTCCACTGTGGGATCAAGTAGATGGAACCCAGAATTTCTGAAACTCAGTAAGAACTTGTATATAAAAGATAGGGGGTGGTGGTGGTGGGGAAGAGATGTTAAAGCAAATGGGACTATGAAGGGCATTAAAAGCAATGTGGTTTCCAAAGCAACCAGCTAAACATCAGATAGAACTGAGTGCGTATCACCATTTGTTGACCACTCTGGATGCCGTGGTTCTAGCCATTGAAGCAGGGCACGTCCCAACATGCTGAAATGCACTGGCCATATGGCTATGGATGTTATTTCTACTAGCCTATATGTGTGCACTAATAGTACGTGGTTTGAAATTCATGAAGTCTTAGATCTTTATGGTAGCCTGTTAGACTGGTATTGTGACTCCCATTTTATAGATGACATTGCCTTGATCTCATAGCCTAAGGGGTCCAGTTAAACAAAGCCCAGTTTAGTTGGACGCGAAAGGAGAAATAGTGTTTTAGAAAAAGTGCTTGGAATGTGCTTCATTAGGTGTTCTGCTTAGGACCTGCCTTCCTTCTATCATGATTGACTCTCTGTGAAATGGTTTGTTCCCAGTGGTGGAGATGGCGATGTCCATCAAACATTCCCTTCTGTTCTCCCAAATTTCCCAGCTTCCTTGCAAACACAGAGAGTGTGCCTTCTGCTGGCCAAAGGGCTGCTCCTGGGTAAAAGCACAGACTAGCCTGTGTGTGGCTTATCATGGCTTTTTCTGGCTTCCTCTGCGCATAGGGGCCTATGTTGAGATGTAGGAACCCAAGGTCAACACAGCCTGGGTCACTGAGTCACATGGTATGTAGCACAGCTGTCCTATGAGCCTCCCAGACCCTCAGGGGGTTTTGTGAAGCTGGGAAAGTAACTTCGCTGTGCTAAGCTATGGAGGTTCTGGGGTTGTTTGTTACAGTTGCCCAAGCCCGCCCTGTCCTGGCCTACATATCCCTCTAGGCACTTGCTTTGGCAACCCCTCCCCTCTTTCCAGGGCCCAGAAGTAGAGGCTCCTTGTCCTCCTCCTTCTACCTGGTTGACGTCCCATCCTCTTGGGTTTAGCTCAGTGATGACTGACTCCACGAAGCCATTTATGATCTTGGTGTTAGGGATGTGGTATGAAAATGAATTGTATTGTTTGTGTAGATGTCACCAATGGCTCCTCCTTGCTGAAATTGACTGTAACAAGTGGTTGGAGTTTCCACTGGAGGGTAATTTATATTTATTTGAGCTGCCACCAACTCTTATTTCGTTTGCATAAACTACCCAGGACAGAAGAGGAATCTCCCTGGACCCTGTTTATCTTGTGAAACTGGAGCTTGCTCCACAGAGTGGGTCACTCCTCACGTGGACCTCCCTCCATCCCTTTTAGTGATGAATAATCAGTCATCAGGAGAGGGAATTAAAAAATAGATTTATTGCTATTTCTAAAAGTCAGAACTAGAGGATGAGTAAACATAACAACAGATGTATAAGAACGTAAGTAGAAACACTATTTTACAATAACATGTACTGAAACACATTTATGTACTGGAAACTATGAAAAATAACTCTCTTTAAATGATTTAACATTTGCTCTTCCTTATATTCGGTTGAATTTCCAGTGGGAGAACAAAGATGCTCATGGCTCTCTGGGCCTTCCTTCGTGAAAACCCTTCCTTAAAACCTTCTGGAATGTTCCATGAAAGCTGGTGTACAGTTTAGCAGGAAGTAGGGCCTGCCTTCAGTGCACACATGTCTTCCCAACACCCCCACACGTGTGGGATCATTATTGGGGTTCAGAGGACCCCCAAGGACAAATAAAAAAGTCCTCTGGAACAAAGCCTGTTAGGGAAGTTCCCTTCTGCAGAAAAAAAGAGAGTATGCCTTTCCCTGAGAAGACCTGCATTCTGTGTCTGCCCTCCTGTGAGAAGTCTCTGTTCAGGGTAGCTCTGGGGCAGTCATTTCTGCCAGTGATGGGGATGCAAAGCATTAGGAGGGGAAACAAAGATTATTTCAGAGCTTTGGCCCTTTTTTCAGAGGCCTCATCGGGTGGGCCATGTGGTTGGCTGGATTGACAATATCTAAAAGGATTGTAATAAAAGGCCCTGATCTAGACATGTAGACATACTTCATAGTCCTTGAAAGTGGGTGATATTTGTAGTGTTTTAAAAGTGGATTGGTTGGAAGAGTATTGCCTAGGGGTTTTTGAGGACCCTGAAGACCGGGGGGGGGGGCTGAAGCCAGCAGAGTGACCTCTGGAGTAATGTGGCCTAGAGTTCGTGATGGCTACACAGTGTTACAACAGCCCAGAAATGAAAAGCTGGCTGACCAGTTCAGTTTGGTCCACATGCTGGGGATGACCATCTTTTTCTGGAAAGGGACCTCTTCTTAACAGCATTGGCTGCTTTGTATTGGCATCTGGGTGACTGTGTAGGCTTCTTCAATTTGGTCCAACCCAATGAGTGGAGAACGATAAGGGAATGGAACGATTTGGGATAAAAGATGACACTGGGCACTCAGATCTCAGATACCCTTGATGCAAACAATCTCTCTTACACTCTCTTCTGGGCACAGCTTGGATGCTGGGGGTCTGGTTTTTCGACTCTTTCCCTCATCTTGTGTAGCTAGCCCAATCTTCTTTTCTTAAGAAAGTGACCTGAATGAAATGTGCATGTGACCACAGAAGTCCCCTCAGAAAAATAAGGGCAGAATTTGCAATATTTAGAGGTGAGAATAAAATGTGTGGCTCGTAATCTTTGTTTTTATGTAGGCCAAATCACAAACCCGTGTGTGTGTGTGTGTGTGTGTGTGTGTGTGTGTGTGTATACGCACGCACACATGTAATGCCTAAGTTTAATTGCCTGCTTTGGAAATCGGTGACAGAGAAATAAGATCACATAGGTGTGTGTTGGGTTTTTGTGTAGGTTGTCTCCCTATTTCGGTGTTATTGAACCGGCTTCTATCTTTCTCTCTTCCACAGTTTCCACTGAGCAACCTCCATACGAAAGCAATATTAAGGACTACATAATTAGCCACCTTAATAAATTTTTCCAAGATGGATAGGCAATGTTTGGCTTTCTTCCGAAGAAAATATTCCTCTAATAGTATTCTGTGGGAAGCTATGGAGGGAACAATGAACAGAAATATCTGGAAATATATTAAGATATATGTGCATATATTGGACATTAGCACCATACACTAAGCATATTGGGAATATGCTTCAAAATATTTCAAACATTGTTGACCTTTGTTATATAATCCCAGGCTCGGGGAAACATATTTGCATAGACTTAGCAATATATTGTAAATAACTACATAGGACAGTGTGTATTTTTCCTTAAGATGCAGTATTATAAGCAAGACATTAAATTATGCCTATCAGACAAAGCAGCCGGATCTCTACATTTTTTTATAGCACATTCTATTGGGAAGACATCCCTGCTTCTAAAAAGCACATGCATTAACTGCCTGATTCATGTGGTGACATGTGGCATATCCAAATGCATTATGGATCTCTCAGGAATAAAAACAACATAGCAAAACCATCACCTTGGGATGTTCATTGAGTGAATATTTTACAGACACACTCCTTTTATATTTATATAATAATTTAGTGTTATGACAATTTTTTTAGCAGAGTTGGCAGTTTTTCTTTTTTATAATGGTATTATATTTGTGAGCCTATTAAGTGCATATGGGATAAACTACAGAAAAAAGTATTTTTCATAATTCCTCAGGGTGCTCGTAGCAAAAAAAAAAAACATATTGGTTTAGAAAAATGTTAATAAAGGTCAAGCAGAACTTTCCAGTGCTTAGCATGACAGCAATGGCAATTTTGAGGCCTTTTTTGAATTGTATATCGAGGAGATGTGGGGATTTATGGGGCTTCCAGGGGAAAATGGCACCTAATGTCCTTTCTGAAAGGGAGACTGACCCTTCGGCAGGGCTTGTGAGTCTTCAACAAAGAATCACAACAGCGTGTTGCTTTCCCCCTCTGCAGCCGTCCCCCCTCAACAATGAGCCAGGCTGGTTTCCGGCGTGGCCTGGGTCCTCAGGAGCCAGCAGCACTGGGCTGTGGCATCAGGGGCTGTGCATGGGCACCCTCTCTGGCTGGCATCTTTCCAGGAGCCAGGGGAGTGAATGGTGGAGATTGGGGCACTTCTCCCCCTTTCCATCAGCAGAGAAGCACAGCTGCTTCTCCAGACCGGAGGGAAAAGGCAGGTGCATGCAGAGGCTGGGGCAATGCCCACCTGCAGTGCGGGAGTGTGTCAGAGGGCAGGGGCAGCCGGCATGCGCAGACTGCCCGTGTGGCGATCCCCCCCGTGCTCGTGTCCTCCCCTCCTTCCTGTTTCTTTTGCAACTGGGACATCAGGTAAGAGAGTGGAAAAATTCTGTATTTCTTCATCTCTCTCTCTCTCTTTTTTCTTTTTCCTTTCAAAGAACTTGTAAAAACGCAAAAATAGAGCATGGTTATTTGGGGATTTTTATTGAGCAGTTGTCAGAATTTGGGCATGTTTCAGACAAACCTGTACACTGTGATTCCAGACCAGCCTCAGATGACACTTCCTCAAAATAGAAATGTTCTCTGTGAAGAGGTGGACAGAGAGTGACCGCCTTGGAATATGGATCCAGCCTGGTTCCCCAGCGGCAGGAGCCCAGGCACCCAGGCGCCTGGAGGGGCAGGACATGCCTTCCCGCGGCCGCTTGGCTGTAGTCCTCGGGAAAGGGGGAGAAAAGTCGCAGGAGTCCCAGGAAATTGGTCCCACTTTTTCTCTGGGTCTGCCTGATTGTTTTTCTCATCTTCACTGCATCCATCCTGTCAGTTCTGTACTTAATATATTGTCTCACAAATGATGGCAAAGGGCTCATCAGAGCCCAGCTCAGGCTCCTACCTTTGAGAAGAGGGGGCTGGTTGCGTAGCAGTGGCTGGTCCTGCAGGGGGTCCCCCGGGGCAGGAGCTGGAGCCTCGAGGCTGTCATGCATCTGAGCGGACAAGAACCGCTCACAGCACAGCTTTCAGGGCTGTTTGCCACCTGTGATCATTCCGGGGTCCCTGGGCATCTCTTTACCGTGCACCACGCTCTCAGCCGGAGGCCAGGCACGTCAGGGCTAGTGAAGCACGCTGCCCTTGCCCTTGCCCTCGTGGGGACAGAGACTAATCCAGCCATCACCCCAACGAATATGGACTAGCCCCTGACCGTGTGAAGTGGCAGGGCCTGGCCTTGGGGTCAGGCAGCTGACGCAGGGTTGTGCTGTGCCAGGCCAGACCCTGTCTTTATTTATATAATTTTGAGTTTTTTTCTCATCTGCATTTTTTTTCCACATCAGTTGTGATTTTTAAAAATATTGCACTTAACCTTGATTGTTGAGTGTTTTGGTGCCTCCTTAAATTTTGAGGTGAGCATTTCCTTTTTCCACCCTGGAGAATCAGGAGATGAGGCCAGGTGTGGGGTGGGTGGAAAAAATGCCCCCGAGGAAGGGAGGGGTGGTTGATCTGCATCCGAATACATGACTGTTGGTTAATGAGGGAGAAAAGTCCAGAAAGAAGGGGTTGCACACAGTCGTAGACGAGGAGGAGGGCTTGGTGTGTTCAATGTGGGATGGGGATGGGGGTGAGACCCCGGTATTTCAGGGTAGTTAACTTTCAGATCTAATGACCTCCCAGCAGGGTGCCCTGTCGCTTCCGTGTGTGGATTTCAGAGGCCGGTGGGTAGGATGTGGCAGGCAGCAGGGGTGGCCTCACGGCAGGGACGCTGGCTGGTCTGAGGGCCTACACTCCCTTGCTGTCTCCTGCCCTGAATGAGGCCAGCTCTGTGGTTCTCATGCTCTTTTCTGAGGAGCGACCTGGAGGGGCCACGCTGGCTCCTCCCGGCCACTGGGCACAGTGCAGACCAGGGAGCCTGTGATGAACATTTCTCTTGAACCTGGAACACCGCTTGGTAAAGAGCACACTCTACAGGCTGGAAACTCACGGCCCACTCCCCCAGGACATGCCTCTGCCTGCCCAGCCTGTATGGATCTCTGCCGGGCTCTGTGGGGCCACATGGCACAGGGCAGTGACAGCCTCGCCTCCTCCCCCAGGACCCCCTTGTAGCTTGGGTCTTCTTCCTCCACACTCGTGAGCCCCCTGGGCTGGAACTGCGTCTTTGCCTTTTCCGGTGATCTCCTCAGGCCTAAGTGTGGCGGGACTGAGACAGGCTGTCAGGAGACACCTGCCAGTCTCCAACTTGGCTGTTTTGTCCCTGGGTCCCTTCGTGGAACGGCTTGAGGGAGAGCATTCTGGATTAAAATATGTTGTGTATCTTTGGTGAGCCTGAGGGTGGTGAAGGTCACTGAAGGGGATGGGTCAGCCCCCCAATATGCCAGTGGGTGCAAAAGACGGCTCCCACTTCCTGGAGTTCTGCCTTTATGATAAGTGGGGTTTGCTGCTGGTAAGGGCTCTCATCCTTCCCTTTCGAGCTTGGGGACCCTTTCCTGGTCGTGGAAACAGCCTGCCACAGACTGTTCCCAGGGCATGTGGCCTGGTGGGAAAAGAGCAGGGTCAGTGCAACTGATCCCTTTGTTTCTAGTTCGTTCTACACTACTCTTGTGGAGGAAGCATGGCTGAATGCCTGCTTAGTAATCTAATGGGGTGAAAAAACCACAACAGAACTCCGTGTTTAGTAATTGTGCTTATCTGTTTCCTAATTTATATCACCTCTCATCTCTTAACCATTAAAAAATAATTGTTTTGAGAGACAGCATGAGTGAGCGGGGGAGGGGCAGAGAGAGGGAGCGAGAGAATCCCAAGCAGGCTCCACACTGTCAGCGCAGAGCCAGACGTGGTGCTCAGACCCGCCAACCGTGAGATCGTGACCTGAGCCAAAGTCAAGATGGATTGGATGCTTAACCAACTGAGCCACCCAGGCACCAAATCCCTTAACCATTTTGAGATAGGTGTGGAGGTGCCCCCGGGGGGAAAGGAGGTCACTTGCAGCACAGACACTTAAGTGTGGGGCTGCCTTCCCCGTCTCCCCAACCATGAACCCTCCCCTTCCTCCAGGGCAGTGCGTTGCTGGAGGTCTACAGCTGCTCCTTGCTCTGCACTCCACAGGGACTCATCCATCAGCCAGTTCTGGCCCCCACGGGGAGGGGCAGGCACCCCAGGGCTAAAATTCTGGCCTCAGACGCTGATAGGTGTGTTCATCCCCTTCCACCCCCTCCCTGCTCTGGCCAGTAGCAAACACGGCTTCCCTTCAACATGGCACAGTGATGCCTTTAGCCCCCTGGCTAACGAGGGGCTTTTGTGCTCATTAAGTCATTAGAATCTTGGGACAAGCCTGGGTAATTAGCATCGCCTCGCACGTAGGGACACAGAGATCCAGCGTTGTCCAAATTTCCCTGTAGCCAAGTCGGTGGTGGTGTTCAACTTCCAGCCTGCCGGCCTCTGCTCTGCAGCCCACCTCCGAGGGCAGTTCTGACTCTGCCGTGTCCCGCCTCAGCAGCACTTGGACACCTCGGTGTCTTTCGGCAGGTGATTCGTTATGAAGGTACAAGCCACCGGGCTGTGGGCCTGGCCTTCTCCCCTGCGGCGATACTCGCGTGAAATTGATGACCGTGCACGCGCTCTGCTGTGCTGCCTTTGGATATAAAACAGGTAGAGAAACGAGCCCTTGGATTGTGTCTACACGTCCTTTCCACTTTCCCCTGTGATTTTCTGTATTTAGCAAACACTGTTAGGTGTCTACCGTGTGCCCAGCATCACCTTAAGGACCAGGGCAGAGCAGTGGAGTATGAGTCCGGAGGTGAGATGCTCACAGAACCGCACACACACATGGCACCGCGCGTGTTACTTTGTTGAAGCAGTCAGAGTGGAAAGGTAAGGCCTGCCAACTGCATGCCCCGGCTGTCTCGGTGTCGTGATGTTGTCCCAGGCTGGGCTGTGGCTTTTGTGATACCTTGGGGGCCTGGGGCACGTCAGAGTCAGCTGGCACGAAGATATCCATAGACAGCTTTGTGTATCACGTGCTATGACTTTTCTAGCCAGTGCCGTGGATCCTGGGTTAGCTTTTACGGTGGCACTGTGCCCGGAGGGCTTGGGACAGATGGATTTTCAGTTGGTTGAGAGGGTCCCGACCTGGAATGCTACTACCTATAGCCACACAGATACCTCCCTCTCTGATGCCTTCACATCTACTCAACCAGGTTATCCCCAGGCATTCAGACACTGGCTGAGCTCCTGAGTTGTCTCGCACAAAAGAACCTCCCTATCCCCCATCCCCCCATGCATATGGTCCCCCAGGTACACACAGCCAGCTCTAGCTTTGGGTGAGGATGATGGAAATCACAAATTCATGGCTGATCTATTTGCACAGAGCTGATGGACCCTGGTGTCGGGCTCCCAGGAAGGCAGGGGACTAACCCCAGACTGTCCCCAGGGCCCTTCTCCCACTTTGCCTATCCCCCAACACCCCAAGAGGGCTTTCTGAGTATAAAAGAATGACTTTCACAAGTGAGGTAACAGACCTCTTCAGAAACTGGGGAAGCAGTGTGCAGAGAAATGGGAATATGGCACCAGGAGAGGCAGAGACCTCCTGTAATTGGGGGATACTAGATGTGTAGGTCTAGAACAGACCCCTCAGTTTAGAAGAATAATTTTTAAGAAAAAAATTTCATTAATTTGTATCATACAAGTGATCATAATGTCTTTTAAAAGATTTGGTAGGAAAAACATAGAAAATTTCCCCCATATGAATACAGTGGGCTCACATTGGAACTCAGGAGGAAATAAGTCATGGAAATCCATCAGTGATCTCCCAGCCCTGAAAAAAGATGTGAGATCACGTATATCCTTCCTTCCATCACATGGGGCATTGGATGCAGGAAAACTTTTGATCCACGTTTTGTGGAAAGTGTGGCTTCTGTGCTGGCCCATGTGGTGATGGACACGAAGTAAAGGTAGATGATTGAATGATCCAATGATTCATGCTCTCCTTTCTTTGCTTAGCCACTAACTGGTCACCGTTTTGGTTGGGTGCAAGGCCAATTTGTAGGATGATTTCTGGACTGGAGGGGGATGGGAGACGTTGTATCTTCGGTTGACCCTCTCAGCCTAGTTTTCTGATTTCCAGAAATGTCCAGATCTACTGAGGGATGAACTGCCTGAGCATCCTTGTTAACTAGGGGCCCTGAGAAATTTAAGATACCCCCCCACCGCCAGATGCTCTCCTAGCTGCTTACAAAATCAGCACATGTGACGGCCAGTGCTGCCCGGTTCTTGAGGCCACTCCAGTTCAGGCTCAGTGTCTGCAGTGACCTCCTGACTCAACCCAGAGTAGTGGTATCCTGGGGACATGAAATTGGGTCACATCATTCTACACAAAATCCTCCCCGGGTCCCGTTACAATTACACCCAGAAGAAAACCTGAACTTCCTGTGATGGCCCAGAAGGTTCTCCAGGATGCTGCTACTCATCCCCTCCCTCGATGTCCCTGACCCCACCTTCTGCCAGCTCACCTTTGCTTTTTCTCTTCCAGCCATACGAGCCTCCTTCTACATACACCACACACTCTGCCCTAAACCTTGCTGTTGCCTCTGCAGGAAATACTTGCCCAGATGTGCAAGGACCTGCTCCTCACCAGACTCCTGTTTCTCCTCTTTCCTTCCCTTCGCAGAGTGGCCCTCCCCAAGCTCGTCCCTGGGATAGCTCCCTTCCCCAGCCTCTCAATATCCGCTCGCTTCCTCTGTATCATCCCAGCGCTGCTTTCTTGCTTTGTTCTTGGTCTCTCTAACTTGGAACTCCTTGAGGGTGTATGCCTGTGGCTCTGCTTCTAGAATGTGCCTTAGTCTGTGTTCTGAGCATATTCTGTGAATCTGTGAACAGACACCTAAATGCACTGCTCGTGGGAATGTATATCAGTACATTTCTAGGAAACCACTGAAAACTATTTTTCTCATTAACAATTGATTAGAAATCATTAAGGGTAGAAAGTTAGAAAATACCAACCAGAAAAAAGAATATTAAATATTACTTATAACCTTGAACACTATTATTACTTGGAGGTAAACCCTTATAGTTTTTCTATGCGTGCAGAAAGCATAGTTACACTGTTTGTAATTTGCTTTTTATTACTTGACAGAATATTATGATAAATCCTTAAATGTTAATAAGTAAATTTCTATAACATTACTTTTGGGGGCTCTGTTGTATGGAGAATTTATACATATATACATACATATCTACTCTACATGTATATTTACTTTTCTGTTGTTGACATTATGATTTGTTCCCAAAAGCAATGAACTACTTAAGTGAAATCTTTATACACATCCATGATTGATTCCTTTGGGAATAGAATCTTTGGGTCATGCATTTTAAATGATTTTGATAATATCATCAAATTATCCTTCATAAAGTTTGCCCAGCTTACCCTATTACTAGTAGTGTAGAAAGGGTTCATTTCTTTGTCCTTGACAGTCCTATATATTATCATTGTTTCTTTTCTTTTCTTTTTTTAAGTAGGCTCTAAGCCCAACGTGGGGTTCGAACTCACAACCCTAAGATCAAGAGTTGCTCACTCTGCAGCCAGGCATCCCTATATTAGCATTGTTTCTATCTTTACCAATATAAGGGCCCAAATGAACTCATTTTTGTTTAAATGCATGTGTCTTTGATTACTAATAAGGTCAAGCATCTTTTATATGCTTATTTATCATTTATGTTTATTCTTTTGTGAATTGCTACTTCTGTCCTCAATGCAGTTTTTCCTGTTAAAATATTTCTTTGTTATACATTTGTAAGAAAGCTTTATGCATTAGGGGAATTAACCTTCTGTTATACGTATAAAACTTTTCCCCCTGGCTTTGGTTTACCTTCAATTGCAAAATTGTTTTTTTCACATGTGGATACTTTATTTTATTTTATTTTATTATTATTTTAATTTTTCAATGTTTATTTTTGAGAGAGAGAGAGACAGACAGAGCATGAGTGGGGGAGGGGCAGAGAGAGCGAGGGAGACACACAATCCGAAGTAGGCTCCAGGCTCTGAGCTGTCAGCACAGAGCCCGATGTGGGGCTCAAACCCACGAACTGTGAGATCATGACCTGAGCCCAAGTTGGACACTTAACCGACTGAGCCACCCAGGAGCCCACACAAGTGGATATTTTAAATTTGTGTAATTCAACATTAGTTATCTTTTTTTTTTCTTCCTGGTTTTTGCCTTTGGAATTGGATTTAGAAAAACCTTCCCCATTGCAATTTATGTAGAGGGTACTTCTTAGTTTCACTTAAAAATTTAAATCTTTAATGCCTACAGGGCTTGCTTTAATATGTGGTATGAAGCGGGGCACTCATTTTGTTTTCCCAATGAGTGGCAGATTGTACTTCTATTTTTATCGATGAGCCATCCTTTCCCCATTGCTATGAAATGCCTTTGTGTTAAAATGTAAATGTATGTGTTTGTTAATTAACAATCAATTATTGTTGCTTTCTGCAATACATTTTAATATCTGGTTGAGCAAAACCCCATTTCTCTCTCTCTTTTTTTTTTTTTTTTACAAAAATGTTTCTTGGATATTTTTTTACTTATTTATGCTTTCAAATAAAATTTGAAATCAGTGTGACAAAATATCAAAGAGGCTTTGATGGAATTGTTTTTGGACTTGCATTTGGTTGAAAGATTAGATGGGGGAAGACTGACCTGTTGAGAGTACAGAGCCTTCCTGCCCAAGAACTGGTGCGTGTTCTTTTATTATTTATTATGCCCACCCATCATTTCTTATAATAGTCTTCATACAGCATTTCACATCTAGAAAATAGGAATGTCGTTAAGAGGTTCACACATGTTTATTTTCTTAGTAATTCCACCTCTGGTGATCTAAGCAATGTGAACAAAAGTTCATGCATGAAGATTTCATAAATTTCATTTTGAATTGAATCATCTACAATGATTCAAACATTAGAAACGCTTTGGACAGTGATTGGGGGATGGTTAAGTAACTTTTGACATAGTCACAAGGTGAAATATTATGCAGCCCTTAAAAATATATTCATGGAAATTAGTTTAGTTTAAATGTTACATGGAAAATCGTGATGGAGCATTGCGTGAACACTTTTTTATATTTTGTATGTCTAGTTTCTGTACGCATCATAGGATGAGACCAGAAAAATGTGCTAAAATGTAAATAGGAGTGGTTATATTTGGGAGAGGGGTAGTGAATGACGGTTATTTTTAATGTGGGGTTCTCTGTACTTTCTCACTTTTCTGCAATTTGTATGCATTGATGTCCTCACTGGAGCGAAGTGAAGCGTGTAGGAAGTGAGCCCGCCCCCTGCGCTTGGAGCCCGGGCTGGCGGGCGAGTCAGGCCGTCCCGGCCGGCGCAGTCCCGCGCGCGACCGGAGGGTGGCAGTGTCCGCTCGCAGACCCGCCACAGGCGGCCCGCTGACCTTTGTCAGCCTCCGCAGTCTCTCGTTTATCACTGATCACAAGAGTGGAATGAACATATTTACTTGTGTTTTGCTTTCCACTTATAATATCTAGTGGCATGGGAGGGAAATGAAAACAATTGTTCATAGGGGAAATTTATGAGCTTCATCTGGCTGCGAGATTTCCGCAGTTGCCCCACGCCGCCCAGGGACTCGGATTGCTTTTTGCGTCTTCAGGCGAGGGGAAAGGCGCGTTTCCATCTGCCCAAATGGCTCTTGAGTGTTCGTCATTCCTGGCTTTTTGTGGCAATTGCCTGTGAACAGCAGACTTTTCCAGCCATCTTTCCCTTCCCCTTGAGCTTGAGAAAAGCGCACGTTCTCCCCTTTGGGGCTCTCACATTACAGTGGTCCCCCTTTCATGCTGGGCCCTCCACCAGGAGTCTGGATTAGCCACGGTTTCCTGACTATCCAGGGGTGTCCAAAAATTTCTTTCCCTTAATGAGCTGGGGTGGGTTCTGCTGACCCCTTGTGAACCTCAAGAGGAAGCTTCAGTATCATGATCTAGGGGGAGGTGGGGGTTTGTGGGCAAGTCCCTCCTCCTGGGGGGTCTAGCAGCATCCTGAGACCGATTGTCTCACATCCAGGATTGGGGGGTTGGTGGGTCTGCAAAGAGGGACACCTGAGAGCTGAGGGCTTTGTTGGATATGCACGCTTGTGTGTGTGTGTGTGTGTGTGTGTGTGTGTGTGTGGCGGCTTACATCCCTGTCCAGCCTGGCTTTCTCAGTCTGGCAGAGGGCAGTGTGATAGGACAGGAGCTGCTCATTGTGTGATTCAGGAGAGGACAAACCAGTGGACCCATGTAGTCTTCAGACCCTGTAGACCTCAGGCTCATGGAACTTGCTCCTGGGAGCCTGGAACCAGCTCTGCCTGAAGCCCAGCCCAAGGTGGGACTGCCCATGCACCAAACCATTCTGTTGCCCTGATGAATGGCCCCCTGCCAGGTTGTGGACTGGGACATGCTCAGTCTGGGCGGAGAGGTGCCAGCGGCTCACGCTCTAGGTGATGCTGGAGGGCTGTGTATAAAAAGAGGAAGCCAGGCTGGCTGTACCAGGGGCTTGGAGTACCAGAAGCATAGATGGAGATGTGAAACGCATTGCTAGTGTGCTTCGATGTGGGGCTTTTGTATCACTTGATGCATGTCAGTATGTGTGTGTTTTATGGGGGTGCTAATATTGTCTCCAGTGGAAAAAGTTGTTTGGGGTTATAATGGATCTGGGATTCTGTCCTGGTTTCTTTCTCCTTCCTTCCTTCCTTCCTTCCTTCCTTCCTTCCTTCCTTCCTTCCCTCCCTCCCTCCCTCCTTCCTTCCTATCTTCCTTCCTTCCTATCTTCCTTCCTTCCTTCTTTCCTTCCTTCCTTCCTTCCCTCCTTCCTTCCTTCCTTCCCTCCCTCCCTCCCTCCCTCCCTCCTTCCCTCCCTCCCTTCCTTCCTTCTTATCTTCCTCCCTCTTTCTCCCTCCCTCTCTCCTTTCCTCCTTCCCTCCCTTTTCTTCCTTCCTATTTTCCTCCCTCCTTCCCTCTCCCTCCCTCCTTCCTTCCTTTCTTCCTTCCTTCCTTCCCTCCCTCCCTCCCTCCCTCCTTCCCTTCCTTCCTTCCTTCCTTCCTTCCTTCCTTCCTTCCTTCCTCCTTCCCTCCCTCCCTCCCTCCTTTCCTTCCTTCCTTCCTTCCTTCCTTCCTTCCTTCCTTCCTTCCTCCCTCCTTCCTTCCCTCCCTCCCTCCTTCCTTCCCTCCCTCCCTCCTTCCTTCCCTCCCTCCCTCCCTCCTTCCCTCCACCCTCCTGTCTTTCCCCTTCTCTCCCTCCTTTCTTTTCTCGTCTGGGGGAGGTTTTCCTAAAGTGTGCCCTTGTGATCCCGTGAAGACAAAGCCCACAGGGTGCTCACTCCTTGGTGACACAGTCTCATCTTGGCCAGGACTGCCTTAGCTCTGTGCCTGCAGGGATGTGACAGGGTGTGGCTGCTGCAGTGAGAAGTGTGAGGCACACGGGTGAGCCTTTGATGCCAGTACAAGGGCGCCATGGAGCCTTGTCCAGGACCCCCTCCTGCAGCGGCATTTCCAGCGCCCACACGTAGGACCTGAGCTTCTCTCGGGGTACCTGAACATCACTCAGGGATCAAGTCCTATTTCAGCCAGAGCTGGTTTTCTCCGGGTGAGGTTTGCACCCTCAGGAGCAGTAGGAGAACTGGTTCACTCTGCGCCTTTGAGTGAATATTTAAAGACCCCACGTTTTCACCAGCGAGGGCGCCGGGTTCGCACTCGCTGGTAGACGGTGGTCTGGTCTGTCTCAGTGTCTCGTGCCCACAGGACCCTCCCTCAGCTCATTACGATCCACCACATTTCCCCAGCAGTCTTACAATCAAATTACTCAAAATTGCACTGCTTTATTGCATATTGCTAAACTCCAAGACAAGCAAATACCCAGATAATGAACAATTATTTATGACAAATTATTACCTTTACATATAAGATTAACAGTTTTTATTAAGTTCGGTAAAGGTGACTGCCCCTCCCTGAAAAATAGCCTGCAGTTTTCACGCGGAATTTCGTAGGTGCCTGCGGGAGGTCAGGTGTGGAGGGTGCTGCGTGCGTGCACGCTCCTGCTGGCTGTTCTAGAGGTTGCCCTTGCGGGCCGAGGGGAGCCCGCAGCCGATGGGGCAAACAGTCTACTCTTTCTGCCCGAGGTGGCCATCTCGCCATCTCAGGAACTGGGCGGTTTCTGCAGGGTTCCCAGCTCTCTTTGTCTCCTTTGAATATGTAATGATAAAAGCACTAAACAATGGGACATGTTACACTAATTTCATTTGCATTTAAGTTTGAAAATGTATTATTTGAAATTGAACTTAACTTCTAAAATTATTTATGGACTCACTAACGTATGGTTTGGTGATTTCTCCCCATCTCCATGGTCCTTCTTGTGAACAGAAACCTCTCTCAGCTAATTATAACATACAGTATTTCCCCAGCAGTCTTACAATGAAATTATTCAAAATTGCATTTCTTTATTGCATATTGCTAAAACCCAAGACAAGCAAACATCAAGATAATAAACAATTATTTATTGCAAATTATTACCTAATATATAAGATTAACAGCTTGTAACTATTAAGATTAATACATGTGGTAAACTGTATTTATTATACTTATTTTGTAGCAAATATCTTTGTATAAAACATATGTTTATGTATTGCAATTAATGAGAAAAAGTGTAAGATTAACAATTTATGTTGGGTTTTGTTTTTAGATTTATGCACACTGTAAAACTTATTTATTGCACTTATTAAAAGTATTTAATGATGGACTTTTAGATGCTATATTTTTAATGTGCAAATATAAACTAAAGGAGTATTAAATTACAAAATGGAAAATTATAACCGAAGTCAAAGAATCCAACTATTTTCTGCTATAAATCTGCTTTAAAAAGATCATCACTGGAATTACTGAATCTTTAAATAGTGGCCTTTATAGTACATAATGAGATCCAATGAGTTATCCTTCGAAAGGCTTTTTTCATCATTAAAACTAAACTCAACATCTTGCTCTTAAAGATAAATGTAGCTAACAGCGTAAACAGCAGAATCATTTCATTTTATGACGAGAGGTTGAAGTCACATTGTTGAAGAGCGATGTGCCCGGATGGGTCCCCTGAAGGTGAGGGAGCAGAACCGGCTGGCAGGAGAGAGCCCTGGAACAGGTGTAACTCCCCTGGATGGCACTGAGCAGCCTGGGGGCGGAGGGCGAGATCCTCAGCCTAACCACCCGGGCTCCCTTCCAGGGATGGAAACAAGGGCAGGTGTAAGCAGAGCCATTTCTTTGCCACAGAATTAGAAAAAGATGCACCCGAAAGGAGGTGGTATTCAGACTATTGAAATAGAAACGAGGCACCGGCTGGGCATTTCTTGCTTTGCCAGGGGTCAGAGGCCCCAGCTGCTTTGGTAGGACAGGAGGGGAATCCTAGCAGAGGAGTAAAGAAGCCCCTTGAGAAAACTGGCATCAGTTTTGGGTCCCTAATTTTCCTCAACGTTTTTAGGAACGAGTAATGCAAATGAGTAATTCCTAGGCTTTCTGTGGAGAGAAAACCCTGTAACCAGGGGCTGCTGAGAAAATGGAGCACTGCCCCCGTGTGTCCCTTGCCTGCCTGTGGCCAGTGGCTTATCCTCGACTTGCGGACATACATTAGCTCCCACGACTGGGCGCGGTCTCCTGAGCCTGGGGTCTGGTGCCACCCCAGTTGCCCGTGTGACACCGAAGAAGCTGAAGACAGGGTTACGACACAGCTTGCAAGCTGGACAGAGCAGACCTCCAAAACATGCTGTTGGTGCAGCTGGTCGGAGACCCTGGACATGGGGTTGTTCCTCTGGGCGAGGGTTGGCCACACTGTGCGGAGCGGGTCACGGTGCTGTGGGGGTTGCTGAGTGGCTCTCTCCTCCTCCAGTGCTGCTTGGGATGCTAACCCTTCTTAGGAAGACACACAGGAAAAGGTGGAAGGAGGAGGTGAGGGGAAGTGGGAAGGGAGAAAGGAGCTTTTTGGTCCTAAGCTATGCAGATCTCTGTTCACTGATGGAGATTTGGAACATAAACTCTGCTTACTCAGAATACAAGTGCTCATTTACTGGGTAGTTTGCATTATTTTATTTCAGGTGTCGCGAGCACCGCCCCCCACAATTATTCGATTTGTAGTATAGGGCACATAAAAAATTCTTTGAAAAATGTGTAGAAAACATTAAAAACTCTGTTCTTTTGAGTCTGGAAGCATCATGGGTGCTGTTTGGGGCTCCTGTCCCAGGGTGCACATGCCGGCCTCCGGCCAGCCGCAGGAAGGTGACCACGGGATCTTTCTCTCCCTCCAGAAGGCTGCCTGCAAGCTGGGTGGGGAGGCAGGGAGCAGATGGGTAGGTTTCTGTGTTTGTCACATCCTCAGACTCCCTGCTTGGGATGAACAGATCCTTACTTCTCTTAGGCACTTATTTATCTATTTTTGTGGTTTTTAAAATTATTTTTTGTATTGAAGTGTAATTAACATGCAGTGTTATATTAGCTTCAGGTATACAGTATAGTGAGTCAACAGTTCTATACAATACTCAGTGCTCATCTTGATAAGTGTGCTGTTAATCCCTTTATCTGTTTCACCTCCACCCACCTCCCCTCTGCCAACCACCAGTGTGTTCTTGGTATTTGAGTCTGTGGTTTTTTGTTTCTGTTTTTTTTTTTTTTTTTTTTGGTCTCTTTGTTTTGTTTCTTAAATTCCACATGTGAATGAAATCCTATGGTATTTGTCTTTCTCTGTCTTATTTCACTTATATATAAAGAATTGGGGCGTCTAGGTGGCTCCGTCCGTGAAGCATCCAACTCTTGATTTCGGCTCCCTTCATGATCTCGTGTTCTTGAGATCGAGCCCTGCGTCGGGCTCTGTGCTGACATTGCACAGCCTGCTTGGGATTCCCTCTCTCCCTGTCTCTGTCCACCGCTCTCCTCTCCCCCCACACACATGCTCTCTCCCTCTCTCAAGATAAATAAATGAACATTAAAACAAAACAACATTATATATAGTTTGTGCAACTCAACACCAAACAAAACAAAACAAAATAAAACAAAACAAAACAAAACAAATAATCTTATTTAAAAATGGGCAGAGGACCTGAATAGACATACAGATATTCGTCTTCCAAAGAAGTGTTTTATTGCATATTGCTAATGTTTATGGTTGCCTCCTGGGCAGGACCTCCAACTGTATCCCAGCCCAGTTTTTAAGGATGAGGAACTGGGACAGTTCTCTCTAGGTCTGGGTCTTCATAAGAGTTTCACAGTGATGCCCAGTCTTCACTCGTAGAGACTGCTTCTAGAGGTTTTCCTTTGGACCTCCACTCTAGGCGATTGGCAGGCACGAGGCTGGGGCTCCACACTGGGAATCACAGCTCTGGGTGTGGGCTTGGGCCCTGGAGGGCTCGGCATCTGAAAACTCACTCTCCTGAGTAAGGTTAAACGCTAGACCTTATTTTCCTAGGGAGCCCAAGGAATTAAATTTCTCCTGTGCCTCTTCAGTTTACCACACTGGAGTTTTCAACCTCCCAGTTATAAAAGATGCTAATGTTAATAGGAGGTGACCTTATTTTAACCCATCAAATTGGTCAGTGTTTGTTTGCAAATGTGATGGTATCTGGCCAGAGGCAAGGAGCCAATTTACTGCTGGCTGCAGGTGGGAGTAAAGGGGACAGTCTCCCAGAGGGCAAAGTCCCTTTCCTTTTGACTGGTGGAGGCTCTTCTAGGAATTTGTCCCGAGGACATTATTACAAAACAAAGGTGTGATTTACCCCAAGCGTGTTGTTTCAGCATCTTGAATAAAAGAGACAGAGCACCTATGTCCAGCTGCTGAGATTAGGGGAAGAAACGATTTTACCCTCACAGATGGGTGCAAGCAAGAACTAGGCAATTTTGAACTATTAGAACGAGGGTTTGAGTGCTTACTAAAATTTGGTTTCTTTCATGGAGGAAGAGCTTATCTGGGCCAGAAGGAGGAGGGGTAGCAATCAGAGAGGGCAATCTCTACCTCTGAAAATGTTCCCATTCCCCGCCAGGCAGTCCCGGGCTCCTCAGGGTTTTCTCCTGTCCCACCACTTTACTCCAGCAAAGCATTTCAAAACCCATACGGTGTGCACACCCTTCAAGTCCTAAATTCCACTTCTAGGAATTGTCTGCAGGGAAGAATCCGGGATGAAGACAAAGAATCATGTGGGGTGGCATTTATTGCAGCGTAATTTGTGACTTGTTATTACAGACAACGTAACAAAGGTACAGAAGTGGCGTGTCCAGAAAAACAGAACCCCATGTGTCTGTTCTTCAGATGCCACCCCTGGGCCCCTTCCTGTCCCCTGGTTTCTTGAAGCAAATCCCAGATACCATGTTATTTCCCCCATTGGTCATTTAGAGTGCATCTCTAAAAGGGAAGGCTTTCTCAAAAAAGCGTAAGCACAATGTTTTTATCTTACATTAAGAGTATCAAAATTGGGACGTCTGGGTGGCTCAGTCGGTTGAGCATCTGACTCTTGGTTTCGGCTCAGGTCGTGATCCCAGGGTTGTGGGATCAAGCCCCACATCAGGCTCCGGACTGGGCATGGAGGCTGCTTAAGATTCTCTCTCTTCCCGCCCCCCCCCCCCCCCCCCCACCTGACTCCCCTGCTCTCTCTCTCTCTCTCTCTCTCTCTCTGTCTCTCATAAACAAATAAATCACCCCGAATTCCTTCATATTGTCAAATATCCAGCCAATGGTCAGCTTCCTCTGCTTGTCTCAGAACCTGACTTTTTCTTTGAAACAATTTCATTGAATCAGATAAGGTCCATCCTTTGCAATTTGGTTCACATGCCTCATCTTTTTTCACATTTCCTCTCTCTCTTCCCTTTGGAATGTATTGAAGGAACTGGATGAATTGTACTGTTTTCCACAGACTTGATTTTGCTGATTGCTTTGTTTTCATGTCACTTAACATGTTCCTTTGTCTCTTGTATATTCTGTGACTTTGTCCCCAATAGAAATTATAGCATTATAGCTATTGCAGATATCCGTGTCTCAAAATACAACTTATGCACATCTCCACTTTGAAATGATTGGATATTCCACTAGACCTTATTATTTGATAAGTAAACGAGTATTCCACATATATTATTATGTCACAGGTTTGGTTTTTTATAAAATATTTTGATGACCATAAATCAATAGTTTTTAGCCTATATAGTTTATTAAATTTCATTTTTCTGAGAAGAGGTGTATCCTCTCTACCAAAAACCAGAGGGGTCAATGACCCCAAAAGGTAAAATCTTCCATTATTTTTTAAAGTTTATTTATTTATTTTGAGAGAGAGAGAGAGAGAGAGAGAGAGAGAGAGAGAGACTGAAAACAGGGAAGGGGAAGAGAGATGAGAGAGAGAATCTCAAGCAGGCTCTGTACTGTCAGCGCAGAGCCTGACCTGGAGATTGATCTCACAAACCATGAGATCATGACCTGAGCTGAAATCAAGTCAGACACTTAACTGACTGAGCCACTCAGATGCCCCAATCTTCCATTATTTTAAGTCTGCAAAATGGTTACATTCTATTTCTATGACATCTTCCATTTTTTTGTTAGTGAAAGAGAGAGGGGGGGAGAGAGAGAGAGAGAGAGAGAGAGAGAGAGAGAGAGAGAGAGAGATATCTCAGGGGAGGGCACAGAGGGAGAGAGAGAGAGAGAATCTTTTTTTTTAATTTAAATTTTTAATGTTTATTTATTCTTGAGAGAGTGACAGCGACAGAGTAAGAGCAGGGGAATGGCAGGGGAGAGGGAGACACAGAATCTGAAGGCAGGCTCCAGGCTCTGAGCTGTCAGCACAGAGCCTGACATGGGGCTCAAACTCATGAACTGTGAGACCATGACCTGAGCTGAATTTGGACACTTAATTGACTGAGCCACCCAGGCACCCTGAGAGAGAGAGAATCTTAAGCACGCTCCATGCTCAGCATGGAGCCTGACACAGGGCTCGATCCCATGACCCTGGGATCATGACCTGAGCTAAAACCAAGAGCTGCTGCTCAACTGACTGAACCAGGTAACCCTCGCATCTTAATTCATTAGCTGGAAAACTTTTTAATAGGGAGAAGTACCTATCATCAACTGTTTGGTTATCTTGATTTTTAGGGGCTTTAAAAAATGAAACTTTTTATTATAAGATAATTATAAACTCACATGCAGTTGTAAGAAATAGTACAGAGAAATCCTGTGAACTCCTTTACACAGTTAACCCAATCATAACAATCTGTAAAACTATAGTGCACTGTCACAATCAGGATATTGACATTGATGTAGGCAACATACAAAGCAGTTCTATTCCCATAAGAATACTTCATGTTGCACTTGTTTTAGCTACACCCATTTCCTTCTCAACCTAGCAACCACTTATCTGTTCTTCATTTTCTATACTTTTGTCATTTAAAGAATGTTACATAAATGAATCATGCAGTATGTGTGTGTGTGTGTGTGTGTGTGTGTGTGTGTGTAATTTTGAAAGAAATTGTATTAAACCTGTATATCAATTTGAGAAAAAGTAATCTCTTTAGCATGTTGAGTCATCTTATCCATGAACATGGTATGTCTCCCTATTTATTTAGATCTTCTTTGATTTCTTTTTTTTTTAAGTTTATTTATTTATTTTGAGAGAGAGAGAGAGAAAGTGTGTGTGTAAGCAGGGTAGGGGCAGAGAAAGAGGGAGAGAAAGAATCCCAAGCAGGCTCTGTTCTGTCAGCATGAAACCTGGTGTGGAGCTTGATCTCATGAACTGTGAGATCTTGACCTGAGCTGAAACCAAGAGTTGTTTGCTTAGCTGACTGAGCTACCTAGATCTTTTTTGATTTCTTTAATCAGCAAGTGTAGCTGTCTGTATATATCTTGCATATGTTTTGTTAGGTTTACACCTTAGTATTTTATTTTTCTAAACAATTGTAAGTGTATTCTGTTTTAAATTTTGATGTTGATGTGGTTACTGCTAGTATATCGAAATACAATGGATTTTTGCATGTTTATCTGGTATCCTGCAAGCTTACTGGACTCACTTGATAGTTCTAGGAGATTTTTTAAAACTAGATTTCTACATAGGTAATCATGTCATCTGCAAATACAAACATTTTCATTTCTTCTCTTCTCACTTGTATGCCTTTCATTTCCTTTTAAAAATTACTGCACCAGCTAACACTTCCAGTAACATGTTGAATAAATGTGGTGAGGGTGACATCTTGCCTAAACTCTGGTGAAAATAATTCAGTCTTTCACCATTAGGTGCAATGTTAGCTGTAAGTTGTTTGTAGATGCACTTTATCAAATTGTGGAATTTCCCCACTATTCCCAGTTTTCTGAGAGTTTCTTCTTCTTCTCCTTTTAATATCATGAATATGTGTTGAATTTTGTCAAATGCCCTTTCTGCATCAATTAACATAATCATATAATTTTTATTTTTTATTCTGTTAATATGGTGGATTACATTGGTTGATTTTCTAATATTGAAACAGACTTGCATCAGTGGAATACAGCCATTCGTTATTGTGTGTAATGTATTTTTTATATTGCTGAATTCTATTTGCTAATATTTGTGGAGGATTTTGCATCTATATTCATATATTCCCTCTCTCCTCCTTCCCTTCCTCACTCCTTCTCTCTTTCCCTCCTTCTCTCCCTCCCTTCCTTCCTGGCTTTCACAGTCTTTGTCTGGTTTTCATATCAGGGCAATACAAGTGTCATAATATGGATTGGGAAGTGTTCCTCTATTTATTTTCCAGAAGAGATTACATAGAATGGTGTTAATTCCTCTTTAAACATTTGATAAAATTCACCAGTGACACCATCTGGGGCTAGAGATTTCCTTTTTGGGAGTTTTTAAATTACAAATTCAAATTTCTTAATCATTATGGGGCTATTCACATGATCTTTTTCATATTGGATGAGTTATAGTTATGTGTAAAGAATGTAATACCTAGAGCAACCACTAAAAAAGTTATACAACGAGAATTCACTGCAAAACACAACAGATAGTCTACTGGTATCATTATTTCACCAGCGTGAATGAAGCATAGACATATTACTGCCCTTTAAGTACCTTTATCTTCCCCAGTTATAATACCATTTTTTTCAAATATTTTCTCTACATACATTTAGAATCACATGAAACAGTGTTATAATTTTTGCTTCAACCATCAAACGCGATTTGGAAAACTCAAAAGAAGGGAAGCCTATATATTTACCCACATTTTTGCTTGTTGAATTCTCTCTTCCTTTTTGATGTTCCACGTGTTTTTCTTTTAGAGCAACATTTCTGCTTAAAGAATTTCCCTTAGCCATTCTTTTTAGGGTTGGTTTGCCCTGAACAAATTCTAAGTTTTTCCCTATTGGAGAATGTCTTGATTTCTCCTTACATGCTGGTGGGTATTTTTGCTGCGTATAGATTTCTGGATAGGCAGTTTTTTTTCTTTTCAGCATTTGAACAACATTGTGCCACTTCTACTGGCCTCCATAATTTCTGATGAGAAGTTACTGTTATTCTATTGCTTCCCTTCCTATATTGACATGATTTGTTTTCTGGTTGTTTTCGATATTTTGTTTTTATCTTTAGTTATAAGAAGTTTAATTATTATGTATCTTTATTATTATTACTATTATTTTGTGTTTATACAAACTTAGCTCCTTGAATCTGTAGGTTTATGTCTTTTGTCAAATCTGGCAAGTTTTCTTTCCTTTTTTTTTAACGTTTATTTACTTTTGAGAGAGAGAGAGAGAGAGAGAGAGAGAGAGAGACAGAGAAGGAGACACAGAATCCAAAGCAGGCTCCGGGTTCTGAGCTGTCAGCACAGAGCCTGATGCGGGGCTCGAACTCACAGGCTGTGAGATCATGACCTGAGCCGAAGTTGGATGCTTAACCAACTGAATCACCCAGGTGCCCCAAATCTGGCAAGTTTTCAACCATTTTTTTTCTTTCAGTACTTTCTAGTTCCATCCTCTTTCTCCTTTCCTTCCAGGACTCTGATGAAATGAATGTTAGCTCTTTTGTTATAATCCCACAGGTCTCTGTGCCTCTCTTATTTTTTTCAGCCTGTTTTTTCTCCCTGTTGTTCAGATTGGGTGATGTCAATTGTTCTCTCTTCCAGTTCACTGACTCTTTCCTCCTTCCCCTCCATTCTCCTCTTACGCTCATTGACTTAGCCTTTTACTTTGGTTATTATCTTTTACAGTTCTAAAATTTCCATTTGGTTCTTCTTTATATCTTTTATTTCTTTTTTGAGGCTCTTTTTTCTCATTTGTTTTAAGTGTGTTTGCAATTGCTCACTGACGCATTTTTTTTTAAGTTTATTTATTTTTGACAGCGACAGAGTGCGAGCATGAGCTGGGGAGGGGCAGAGAGAGAGAGAGAGGGAGACAGAATCCGAAGCAGGCTCCAGACTCTGAGCTGTCAGCAGGGCTCGAACTCACGAACTGTGAGATCATGACCTGGGCTGAAGTCAGACGCTTAACTGACTGAGCCACCCAGGTGCCCCTGAAGCATTTTTTAAATGATGAATGCTTTAAAATCTTTGTCAGATGATTATAACATCTCTGTCATATTGGTGTTGGTATCCGATTGTCTTTCTCATTCCATTTGAGACCTTTGTTTCTTGTGGTAGGATGATGATTTTTTAAGTTGACACCTGAGAATTTGTGTTACATTGAGACTCTGCATCTTACTTAAACCTTAGCTTTAGATGGTTTTGTCACCAGTCTAGTAGGAGAGTGGGGCTGCTTATCAGTTTTGGCTTTGAATATTTTGCAGCTGTTATTTGGTGTGCACACATTTAGGACTGTGTCTTCTTGGTGGATTAACCCTCTTATTATTATATAATGTCCCTCTCTGTCTCTGGTAATTTTCTTTGCTCTATTTTAGTCTATTTTATCAGATATAAGTATAACCTACCTCCAGCTTTCCCACTTGCCTTTGTTGACACTGGAGGGAGTAGGATCCTTACTACTTTGGGTGTGGGTAAGAGTGCTAGCTTCCCATGTAGGCACCACCGACATGGTGATGGGGGTGATCTTGTTAGTGCTGGATGATGGTGAAAGTCTTGCTTTTCTGCTAGGCCTGCTCTGACTCCATCAGAGACAGAAGGCACATTTTGTTACTGCCAAGTGAGAGGTAAAGTCCAGGCTCCCCATGGTCTCTATGGACAATTTGGAGAGAGGGCCCTTACCCCAGTGGGGATATTGGGGTTCCTTGTTACAGCCTCCTGAAGATGTATCCAGACTTCCCATTTGACCTTTGCTGGTGTAGATGTGAATGGGACCACTTTTTAATGTAATTAATTAATTAATTAATTGCAGTGTTTGGCTGGAGTAGAATAGAGCGGTCATTATCTAAAAGTTTTCTGTCTTACTTGCCTGCCCCTCTCCTGGTCCTTTGGCTAGAGAGATCAGGCTTTTGTTGGGGTTTGTTTTCTGTGACTATTGTAGTTTCCAGATTTCTGGTTGCTTTAATTCCAAGTCTAGCATATATGAAACGAAAAGAAAACCAAGGGAACTGACTACTATGTCATTTCTTGGATTTTAGGTCCTAGCCAGACTGCCTTCTTTTTTTTTTTCTTTCTTACCGCCTCTGGGACCAGCCCCCTTCCCTGATCACTTTCCTTGGGGTTTGTTCTATGCTATGGAGCACATGGCCTTTTGGATCTCATTCATTTCTTCTTTCGGTCAACAAAATTGTTTGTGTGCCTACTCCTGTGGATGTGACGGTCAAAGCCCTTGAGTTACGGTCAGTGGAAGAGACAAACAGTCATCTTAGGGTCCGGGAAGACAGTCTCCCCTGAGCTGGCCTTGCACTGTCCTCGTGAAGGGGACTCTAGAGGTCAGGTGTGGCTGCTCCTGCTCAGGATGAGAAAGGGCTCGGGGTCAAAGCCTTGGTAGGAGGCACCTGGGGGCGTGGCTCCTTCAGGATGCATTTCCTCATCTACCGAGCACCTGCTACTACAGAGCCTGTGCTGCAAAGAGATGTGGTGCAAGAGAGGCGGAGCCAGCTGTTGGCAGCTCTGGGATGAGGCTATAGAAACAGTCGGTGCCTGGAAAGCTCACCCTTGAATGGAGGGTGAGGACACCAGTAGTGCTAGCGAATCAGGATACGGTTTCCTTTAAAAGGACACTTCTGAGCTAGACCAGGGTAGTGATTGGAAAAAAAAAAATCCTGGTAGACGGAGGAGTAGTGAGCCCTATTCTCGGCTCCCGTCAGGTAGAACTGGGGGACCCAGGTTCCCACCCAGGCCCCATCCTGGTGCTGTCCCCCTCCCCTCCACAGGCATTGTCTTTCTCCTAGCATGATGCCCATCTGGGCCCCCACCCTGCTCACTCCCCCCTCCCCCACGGGCACTGCTCTTCTGCCCATGATGCCCGTCCAGGCCCTGCATTGTGTCGGGAAGATGTGGCTCACCCGCGTGGGTTATTATTAGCCTGCAATGAAGTGAAAGGCCCTGAGTGGGGGATGCCGAGCTCCTGCCTGACACCGTGGCCGAGGCAAGAAGGGAATGATTCATTATGGCTACAAGGCGTGCTCTAATTTCATATAACGAAATAAATGACAGTCGTATTTTGGGCGCCACCACGCGCAGATAGCATTGTTCCCTGACTGCCTCTCACCCAGGCTGCAGGGAGAATTAGAGCAGCCTTTGTGCAGGGAGATGAGAGGCTGGGGGAGCCTGGAGGCCGGCAGGTGCCGTAACCCTGGGAGGCTGTGTAAAGTCCCTGTTCAGTGGCTGGGGTGGCCAGGGAAGGGGGCCCCCGGGGCCCCATCCTTCCAGTCAAGGACCCCCAGCCTGCTGATCCCCACTTCAGCTTCCTGTGTTCCACTTCATCCCCTTCCATTCTTGTGGCTTCTCCAGCCCCTGCTTCCTATCCGGTTCTCCATCCCGTTCAGTTCCAGCTCTGGGCCCCCTCCTCCAGGAAGCCAACAGCACCCATCCTATGCTGTTCTTCCCGGTTCTGCGCGAGTGCCTCCTTTCCTCTTCAGGCTCGCAGGCTTTCCATCAGCCTCCTGGCCCTGACTGGGCACTCTGCAACCACATGCAGGCAGCTTTGGATGAGCCGTCTTCAGCGGGGAAGGAAGGTGGCCCCAAGTTCAACGCAGTGCGCCTTCACCTGGTGTCTCCTGGGGAGGAGCATTCCCTCACGAGCTGAGACCCACAACGGGTGTAGCTGTCGAAGTAGGAGCCCTCCAGGGCAAGGCTGGCTGGGTGATTTGTGGAGCCTGGGGTCACGTGGAAATGCAGGGCCACTTGTTACAAAATTAGCAGAGGATTTCAGGATACGGTAGCAGAGCCTTGAACCCAGGGCAGGGCCCTTCTGAGTGAGGGGCCAGGGCGGTGAACAGATGCCAGGTGCGTGAAGCCGGTCCTATCCAGCATCAGAGACCAGAGACCCAAGGTTGGAGCCTAGGGTCCCCCTGGGGACAGCCTGGGGTCATCTTACCTCAGCTGTGGCCCGGCAGGCTGGCAGGGCCATGGGGAAGGACACTGGATCAGCTGGGAGGCAAGCACATTGGCAGGTGCCCGGAAGCAGCCCCAGAATTGTGTTTCCCCAGTGTGCTTCCTTTGTGCTCTGGAACCCGAGATAAAAATAATAGAGGAACAGGATCACATTCAAGGGCAATTTCATCCTTGGGCATCTAACCAGGAGAGGAAGCCCTGGGATCACTGGACCAGGGAATTCTTGTTTCTGCAATATTTGCACACAAAATGGTCTCATGTTTAAAAATGCACATTAAAAGTCACGTCAATCATAGACACTCGGAAATTGGTGCTGACTTGACAGGGAAACAGAACTTTTTCGTGGAGTTTAATTTGTTCAAACGCCTTTTACAATTGGGGTGACAGGGGGGCCGTGGACCAGGGGACCCAGAGCCTCTCCGACCTGCTCCCGCTGCAGAAGTCACTGCACGGAGTGTGTCAGCAGGGGGCTGCTGGATGCTGCTGCGGACGGGCCCCGGGCAGGCCTGCCAGACAAGGCCCTCTCTCCCTGGTCTCTCCATTGTTCTCCTCCAGTAGGTCCTGGCATCACCTACAGACCAGAGTGGGGGGCTGGGCGGGGTCTGCACTGGGTCCTCAGCCTGTGGGGCCTCCTTAGCTAGGCCAGCTTTCCCTGGGTGCTATGCAGGTTGCAAACAGATGTTCCATAGGCCCAGATCTTCAGGCCCAGGGAGATTTTTTGGTGCGGGGATGCTATACATTGTTTTAATAAAACTTAAGTTGGATGCCAGCCCGTAAATATCAAAAGACTGTACGCAAAAATCCAAAGTCCTAGCTTCTCTTGGAAAAACCTGGAGAATCCTGCATGACCATGACTGGGGTGTCGAGGAGGGCTGCTCCTTTCAAACGGGGCCGTGCTCTGTAGTTCACCGTGGGCCCCGCCGCTCTGAACTTTGGCCCAGGCCTGCAATGAGGGGCTGTCCCCAGAGACTTTGATTTGCACAGTTGCGGTTCTTACGCCGGGCTGGAGTTGCTCATTTAGGGTGTCTCCCGCTCCCCTTCGGCATTTTGCCCCTTTCCTCCTCATTTAGAACTTGCCTCTGGTGTCTTGCTGATTGTGGAGGGCCCAGTGTTGAGGGTGTAGACGCACGTAAAGGAAGTGTCTATGCTGTCTATCCCCGCTTCTGTGCTCACAGGCTGAGTGTACTTGGTTTATCCTGACGACCAAGTTATTGGGCCGCAAATTTCTGACCGCTGATTGAGAGCAAAGTGGGGGCATAGTCTCACACTCTGCCTACAAGCTGCCTCCCTGCCTGTGGGGAGGCTGGAAGGGCAGAGATGGCTGTGACTTTTCTGGAAGGAGGCTAGTAGGGCAGGAATATTTTCTAGTGAGCTGCATCCACTGAGGAGGGTCAGCTGGGCTGGCTGCTGTGGGTGGTTGCCCCAGCAGGACATGCCTCATAAGATCTGCCTCTTTTCCTTCTCTTGGACATCTGTAGATCCAGGAGTGGGGAGACAAGGTCAAGGCCGCCACGTGGCCCAGGAGGCTCTGGCTTGTGGCTGCTGCTTATCCTTGGGCCTTTGGAGCAGACCATGCCGCCCACAAGTTCACTTTGTCTCTCATGGCATTCTATAGGGCACGGTCTCTGCTCCCCAGCAGGTGCCTTGACGTTTTAGGGAGGCAGGGACAGAATTTTCTTACCAATGGAAAAATGGCAAATGCGAGGACAGGGGTGTGGGCAGCTACCCCAGTGTCCGATTAAGGGAACAGTATGCTTTTCGAATACTACCTTATTATCCAGAAGAAGTTTGAATTAAAATTTTTTTAATGTTTAATTTTATTTTTTGGGAGACAGAGCACGAGCAGGGGAGGGGCAGAGAGAGAGAGAGAGAGACAGAGAGACAGAGAGACAGAATCCAAAGCAGGCTCCAGGCTCTGAGCTGTCAGCACAGAGCCTGATGTGGGGCTCAAACCCATGCACATGAGATCGTGACCTGAGCCGAAGTTGGCCGCTCAGATGACGGAGCCACTCAGGCGCCCCTGGGGCCCAATTGAATTAAACTGAGGGTAGTGTTTGTACTGGTGGGGATGCGGCATCATGCAGTGTCAGGTTAAATGTTGCTTTGCGTATAGCTGATGGACATCATTGCTTTCCAGAAAGTCCCCTGGCCGTGTGGTAGATTGGATTTTTGCTACACAAGTGATAGAGGGTTCCTTTGCCGAGGGTTTCTGGAGTTGGGTTATGCAATGTGACTGCCTATCTTGGGGATGAATGACAGTGCTCTGGTTTCTGGGACCCTCTCGTGGCTCTCAGTGGGGATGGGGCGGTCTGAGGAGTGTAACCATTACCCCCAAAGAGGCTTCAGCTGCCACGTTGGTGTATTACCATGGGCATATCACGCAAACTTTTGGGGTCCTTAGCTGGAAAGTGGAGTCAAACTCTGGAAGGGTCTCCCGTCTCCCTGCGGAGACATTCTCCTGGTCCGTTAATGTCAGTTTCTTCAGAGAACCTTTTCTGATTCTCAGAAAGGTTGCCACATGCAAGACGAGGCTGATGCCCTTCCGTCTGGAGGCCGAGGGGCTTGGGGACATGGTAGATCGGTCACTTGCTGGCGAAGGACAAACATTGGCTTTGAAATGATACCACGCAGGGCCCGGAACCTGCCCACCCAGACTATGTGGTCAGTGACACTTGCCCACGGGCAGGGCTCGAGTTTCCAAGAGCAAACAGACCCAGGGGTCTGTCATGCCTTTCCTCAGCCCTCAGAGCTGCAGCATCTGTCCTTTGAAGAATCGGAGGAGAGCAGGAAATCTGGCTGGCAGGCAATACACGCCTGCCTCTCTTCTGGTGTGGCCCATTCCTCTCCGTGAGTCCTCACTACCCACCTCAGTGGCTCCAAGCAGGGGCCATTTGAAAAGTGAGCCTTTGGAGCATTTGAACAACTTTCCAGCCACAGAGGAATCCTGAGGAGCCCGAGAAATCCCGTGAGGCCAGAAATCAGGTCTGTAGGGCACACTTGGCTGTAATGGTGGGCTGGCCGCCCCCGCCGGGTGGTGGGCAGGAGCGGAGGCTGGCAGGGTGAGGCAGGCTCCACTCGGCCCTGGAGGTCCCGGGTTCAGACGACGTGCTACTCCTCTACCGCGCCCTTAGACATTGACAAACTTGTCCCGCTTTGCCCAGGACTTTCTTGGTTCTGGCATTTTGAAAGTCCACATCCTGGGAACCCCCTCAGTCCTGGCAAACCAGATGGCCGGTCACCCTAACCTGGGCATGGTCCCCGAGCCAGAGGGGCGGTCAACGTGTAAAAGGCGGGACAGGGCTAGGGGTGGTCTGAGAGTGAGGAGCAAGCCCATGGAAGAGGCAACCACCCTTGGACCAAAGGGGCATGAAATGCTTCATGCGTTTCCCAGCCTCCCCTGCATATGCAACACCGTGACGTCGTTGCATAGAACACGGCATGTAACTCGTGACGTGCACGCGATGTGATCACGGCGGCCCCTCCAATCACGGTAGTGCTCACGCTGAGTGTGCAGAGCGGGCCAGCCACCATGTTGCCAGGTGACGTTGTTAGCTAAGTCGTCTCCCAGGGGGTGGGGGAGGGGCCCTTGCTCCCCTCACCTCACAGAGGTGCAGCCTGGGCTGCTACCAGCCCGGAGTCAGTATGTGTGGAGCTGGGATTTGGAGCTGGGCTGTCAGGCTCTATAGCCCACACAATAACTGTTCCACCTGGTGGGAAGTTGGTGACAGGTGCCACTTTTGGAGACCGTGGTCTGTGAAGCAGCTCGTCTTCTTGTGTTGGAACCTGGTTCTCTGCAGCGAGCACCCTGCTCACCCCGACTCCTGGGGATGTGACTAGGATAGGGCACGTCCCCACACCCCCCCCCCCCAGCTGCCCCGGGAGGAGGTGGGCGCCCAGTGCACACGTGCTGAGTGAACGTCAGCATCTGCACACGGAGCCCATCCAACCTTTCTTCCTCACCAGATGCCTGAGAGCACTTGGAGCTTAAATACAGACGTGTAACAGCCATGTGACCTCTCTGGGGATTTATGTTGTCCTTCTGAGCCATGGTTTTCTCCCGGTAAAATGGGGAAAATAAAAATGCACCTGTTTCACAGAGGCTCCAAGTCTGCGAAGCTCTGGGATTCTGAGCGTTCCACTTAAATGTCAGCCACGTCTACCTACCTGTATTCACCTGCCCTGCCCAGTGATGTCCTCTCCACTGGGCAGTGTGGGGGAATTCTCCTCTTCCTCTCTCTCTCTCTCTCTGCTGTGTCTCCTCACAAGTGGCTGGCCTGGACACGGGGACCCAGAGTCCAGGGCCACGATGGGGATGAAGCTGGTGTTCAAAGCTGTTGAAGAGTCAGCTGGGCAGGAGAGAGGCCTAGTTCTGGAAGAACAGAGGGACTTACCACAGTCTCACGTGTAGAGAGGGCGCCCCGGGCTCTGTGTGGGCCTGGTGGGGAGAGCCTGGCATGGACACCTCTGAGCAGGTGTGTGGAGACGAATATGGAGAAGGTGACGGGTTCAAGTGACCACAGCCACTCTCCATCAGGCAGACCAGGAGCCGTGCAGGCAGTGAGGGAAGACACGGGGCAGAGAAAAGGGACAGAGGATAGTCCTCCTCCTGCAGAAACCCAGCGTCATCTTCAAGAGCCAGTGCGCACTCTGTCCCCTCCGTGGGGTCTTCTTGTGTTCTGACCATTTCTTCATTTGTGTCCCCAGACGTTGTGCTCATGTTTTCACCTTGTCATGTGTCCTTCTCGCATAACTGGGAGAAGCCTGCAAAAGCAAGGCAGTGTCTGAGTCCGGGGTGACTGTCGCTCTCAGGAGCTGGCAAGGACACAGAGGGGGAGTGGTGTCGCTTCCTGGGGACGGCCGGTCAGCCGTCCCTCATTAGACATCCTGGGGCATCCCTACGTGCCCAGCTGGGACAAAGTTATCAGAGACCCAAGGGCCCAAGTACATGGTGACGCTGGCCTGAGTCACAGCAGGTGACGTAGGACCACCTTTTAGAGTCTTCCGTCGAGGCGGCTTTGCTTTCCCGCATGGCTTTCACCTTTTATCCATGTGCTTTGTACACACGGTATGATTGTTGGTGGGTTGCCGTATCGAAGGACACAAAACAGCCCAGCAATCTGCGTGCCGTAAACGCCAGGTCATGAGATGACGCACAGTCCCAAGAGTTAGCGGTCTTTTTTTTTTTTTTTTTTTAAATTTTTAACATTTATTTATTATTGAGAGACAGACAGAGAGCATGAGCATGGGAGGGAGAGACAGAGAGAGGAGGAGACACAGACTCTGAAGCAGGCTCCAAGCTCTGAGCTGTCGGCACGGAGCCCGACGCAGGGCTCGAACTCACGGACCGCGAGATCATGGCCTGAGCCGAAGTTGGACGCTCAACCGACTGAGCCACCCAGGCTCCCCAAGAGTTAGCGGTCTTGATATCTCCCTGCCTGACACCACTTCGACCTTCCTCTGAGCTCTTTGGTGGAGGTGGTTTTCTTTCTTTCTTTCTTCCCTGTTTAGAGAAGATGCTTGTGGGAGCTTTTGGTGCCTTGTGACGGTAATGATGGGGATTGTGATGAAACCCATGAACGAGCTGGTGTGGAGCTGGGAAGGGTGAGGAGGTCCCCTGCACGGGGTGCAGAGTGTGGACCGGGGCTGTGGGCTTCTGCAGAGTTTGACACTCTCTTAGCATTCGACTTTCCCTGGCCCACAATGCTGTGTGGCGTGCTAAAGAAGAGGGTCGGGCAGGGCCAAGTGCGATATGGAGGTGGGACCCCTGTCCTAGCCCGCTTGAGCTATCATAACAAAGTAGCACGGGATGAGTGGCTTCCACAGCACGAATTCGTCTTCTTGCAGCTCTGGAGGCTGGAGGCTGAGGTGAGGGTGTTCGCATGGTCGGGTTCCCGTGGGAGCTCTCTTCTTGGCTTGTGGACAGCCACCTTCTTGCTGGACCCTGCCCGAAACCATCCAGTGGCTCCCCACAGTATTAGATCAAACCCCTAACCCCTCATCAAGGCCTCCAAGGCCTCCATGATGCGGGGCCAGCCTGACCTCTACCCCAGGTCACTGTCTCCCGATGCTCGGGAAACACTGACCTTTCGGTCTCTGACATTTGGGCCTCAGCGTTTGCTGTTGCCTTTGTGTGCGAAGTGCGTTTTGTCATTCGGGTCCTGGCCTCCTGATGGCACAGCTTCCATGGGTCTTGCTGTTGCTCTGTCACATCGCAAGTCTTATTTCTTTTTTTTTTTTTTTTTTAATTTTTTTTTTTCAACATTTATTTATTTTTGGGACAGAGAGAGACAGAGCGTGAACAGGGGAGGGGCAGAGAGAGAGGGAGACACAGAATCGGAAACAGGCTCCAGGCTCTGAGCCATCAGCCCAGAGCCCGACGCGGGGCTCGAACTCACGGACCTCGAGATCGTGACCTGGCTGAAGTCGGACGCTTAACCGACTGCACCACCCAGGTGCCCCTCAAGTCGTATTTCTTTATGGCTCTTGCAGCCGGGAGGCTCGCTTGTCCCGTTCGGAGTCAGTCCCACGAGGCAGGTGCCTCCTCTCTGGCCCATTGTTGGAGAGAAACGCCCGGCCCGGAGAAAGCCCACCGTCAGTATTTGGTGGCTGTGCCCTTTTCCTTGGGCAAAGCGTGGGGGCACTCAGAGGATCTTCAGAGGCCTCCCTCCCACCCCCTGCCAGCTCTCAAAGATGTCCGTTCTTCCCCCAGGCTTTCCTCCTTGCCTCCCCCCACCCCTCCCGGGCCCACCCTGTGTGGTCAGTGGCTCCACTGACCTCAGACCACTCTGCAGGCTAAAAGCACACCCAGGGCGTTAGCCCCATGCTTTGCAGAGACCTTCCCAACTCCCGGAAATATCCAAATCGGGGTCTTCTAGATGGTTCTGAAAGTCCTGTTTCAAGAACCTGTCCTCTCCCCCCACCCCAAGGCCTCTCCCCGCCCAGCAAGGTGGCATTCGTCTTCTGAGGACTCACTGTTTCGTCCCTTCACCCTGCTACTTGGACAGAGTGGCGGTCCCAGGCTCCTGGCAGCTGAGGAACTGGGTGGAGAGGCGGGTGCTTCAACATCGGCTCTCCCCTTCTCCCCCTCAGCCACGTGACATGCTTGTGCGGCTGCTCCCCTTCCTGCATTTCCGTGGCGCTCTGTTCACACGGCCACCACTTCTCGGAGTCTCCTTAGTTGTTCGTGTTAATTTACTCATTCATTCATTCATTCATTCATTCAAGTGTCCAGGATGTTCCAGGTACTGTGATAACTGGTCAGGATGTAGGGAGAACAGCCCTGCTCACCAGCGGGGGATGGGTCCTGGGTCTCAAAGGTGGTGCCACGAGGAGTCTCTCGTGTGTACCACTCAGTAGATGACTCATTATGGTCACCCGAATTGATTTTGATTTGCGGAGTTTTTAAAAAGCATGCAGACCACTAGCGTCCTAAGAAGTATTATTTCCAAGGCAGATTTTGTTTTGAGAAGTGTAAGAAAATTGAGCATTCGAATATAATTTAAAAAGCCTGCAAAACAAGGTGGGACATCCCTGTCCCGGCCTGAGGCCATTTCCCTGGAACCTTCGGCAGGAACACACAGGCCCCTGAACAAAGCGTGTGGGACAAGAGGAGGACTCTGTCAACTCTGGGCCATGTAGGGAAGTCAGGAGTGAAATTCGCAGGGGACACAAGGGGGCATTTATAGGACAAGGAAGCCATGGCTGATGGCTGCCCTTATGAGTGCCTGCTGTATGCTCTCCCTGTCCACTGGGGTGTGGATGCTCCAGGGTCCTTTCTGGAATCTAGTTCCAATTGTTTTTGGAAATGTCCACAGATGTTGTCTTCCTTCTTGGAATGATGTTTCACTTTCTCATTGCCTTAAAGCTTATCTGTCCTTCGAGAAGCCTCCCTGACACCCCCTGCTCCCTCTGGTGCTCCCTGCCTTTGCAGTCATCACTGTTCCCGGCTGCTGAGTGCACACAGGAGGGGCTCGGGGGCTAGGGACACCAGGGCTCCACCCTCCATCGGGGGTCCCCACAGCTGCTCCTCTCGGGTTGTTAAGGAGCTTCTGGGTCCAGCTCTGCGCAAACCGTGGATGCTGTCACCCACCCTGGGGCTTATCTAAAGGTTGCTGATTACTCTTTCCATTCCCCAGCAAGATTATACATCCCTTGGAGTCACATGGAGCCCAGGACTGTGCCTACATCCAAGCTGTTAATGAATATTTGGGTAGGACTTGGAAAAAGGCAATAAATGTGAAGATGATTTGAAAAATCCCCCCCCCCCCCCCGTCCCCTGAATTTAACTTCTGGGAAAGTTCATTTGGATGATTAAATGAATAATAATGGCACAGAAATTTTGGGAGGACCTGTGGGGGGGAAGGTGAGATGGAGAATTTGTATTAGATGTTAAAATGCATTTTAAAGCCACAAAATAAATCAAGATAGCAAAATACAAATCCAGAAGCAGACCTGCTCTGGCTCTTTGGAAAATAGAGTCTGAGGGACCCCTGGGCGGCTCAGTCGGGTAAGCACTGACTTCGGCTCAGGTCAGGATCCCGTAGTTTGTGAGTTCCAGCCCCACGTCGGGCTCTTCTGCTGTCAGCATGGAGTCTGCTTTGGATCCTCTGTACCCTTCTCTCTCTGCCCCTCCCCTGCCTGTGCGCTGTCTCTCTCTCAGAACTAAAATAAACACTAAAAACTAAAATAAAATAGAGTTTGAGGCGGGGATGCAAGGAATGGCTCTTTATTTGGGAGGGGCAAACTGTGGGCAGAGAGAGTGGGGGAGAGGGGAGTGAGGCAAGGAGGGAAGGGAAGCCACGCACGCACGGTGCAGAGCTGGACAGGGAGACACAGCAGGTGGCTCAGCAGGTGGCTCAGCTTGGCTGGTGGTCTTCTCCAGATGGGCTGTGCGCAGAAACTCTGTCTCCGAGTAGTTGGTGGGTGAGAGGGAAGAGGGGATTGGTGCGCCTGGCTCCCCCCTCTTCTCCTGCTTCCCACCGGGCAGAGCTCACCCTGTGGGTGGTTATCTCCTCCACATTTCTGCCCTGCAGCTTCTAGCCTGCGCCTTTGACAGCTTCTTACAGCACTAGCTTCCTGCCCAGAGGTGAGGTGCCTCCTGCAAACCCGCAAGGGCCCAGAGATGCTAGAAACAGGAGGTCAGCGGCTCGGCTGCTGGATGCATAGTGCTGATCCAAGTGGGAGGGGTCAGGGACTAGGGTCAAGAGAATGAGGTACTCACCTCTGGTGCAAAACTCAAGGGAGTGCCGACAAACTCTGTGATCAAACTAAATCATATTTTAACGCAATGTTTAAAAAGCCAACATTAACACAAATGATGAACAAGATATCAAAATTTTATTTTTTTATTTTCTTAATATTGATTGATTTATTTTGAGAGAGAGAGAGAGACAGAGAGAGAGAGAGAGAGAGAGTAGGGGAGAGGCAGAGAGGGAGGGAGTGAGAGAATCCCAAGCCGGCTCTGCGCTGTCAGACCTCACAAACCGTGAGATCATGACCTGAGCCGAAATCAAGAGTCGGACGCTCAACCGACTGAACCCCCCAGGCATCCCCCAAAATATCAAAATTTTAAATAAAGATGAGAGCAAGAAGGGTTGGGATTCAAGTGAAGTGAGCAAGGTACTTGTGCAGCATTGCGTCCTGCCTTTTGGAGGTGTGGAGGGACATCTGTGGACGTGTTAAATGGGAGGCACGAGCTGGACATCCAGGGGGTGATGACTGGGCAGTGGGACCTGAGATGTGCCCCTCGCTGGTCCTGGAAGCCGTGGGGCTGGAGGGAGTACCAAGCATGTGAGTGTAACCGGGGAGGACATGAGAGCCAGTGTCTGAGCCCTAGGCACCCCCAAACACAGAGCTTACCGAGAAGGAGACAACTGAGGAGCAGCAGACAATGGAAGCCTGGAAGGATCACACCGGAATGCCAACAGTGCTGGTGGTCCAGATGGATGGTGGAATCATGGGTGGTCTCTCTTGCTCATCCACTCGTGCACAATGCTCGAGGATGAGCAGCTATTACTTGTGCAATGAAAAAACTCTCCACATTTGCAAGATACTGTCGTGTGGATGGCTGGTGCGGAGAAGGAGCCTGTCAGAGAACGGAACCAGTTTCAGAAGAGGTGCTCCGTGCTGGCCACGCTGGGGCCGATGCCGGGCGCCAGGGGGTTGCTGTATGTGTGGATCCCACAGGTATTCTCAAGCTCTGGGGTGCTGGTGCTGGGCTTGGAGGACCAGAGTTTAAATTGCATTGGGAAGTTTGGCCCCTGGTGGGCTCTATTTTGGGGGTGGAGATTGGCAGGGGGAGGGCTTAACTGCATTTCTTGAAGAAGGGCAGGACAGTCTTTCTAGAAAACGTGGGCCCTGTGTCTAGCCTGCTAGATTCCTAAGTAGGTGGTCTTGGTACAAATTTATCACAAACACGGCTATGTGACAAAAATCCCAATTTGCTCATGGCCAGTTTTCACCAAGCACTTATCTTGAGTAAATGTTTGAATGAATAAATGTGCCCAACTCTCTCTCGTTGGAGCACTTATTGAGTGCCTATTATATACAGGCGCCATGCAAACAAGAGATCAGCCATCACTGCTGCTGTGAAGCTGGCAGTCTAGCAGGGAGAAGGGACACGTTAGATTAATTATTGCACAGATCATTTATTGATCAGGATGATGATAAACATTTTGAAGAAAGAGAACAGATAGACATGTGAAAGCCTGGAAGGTCTCGGTCAGAATCTCCGGGATTGTCAGGGAGGTGGGAAGGAGCAGTGTGAAGACGGGGCCCCCACAAAGGGGGTGAGGGGAGCCTTGGAAGAGGGGACAAAAGGACAGGAGGTCCCTAGTGAGTGCTAGTGGGCCTGCTCCTTCTGTGGCGTGGAGCTGCCCTCCACAGAGCGTGTGTGTGACAGCTTTGTCCTCTTCCCTGCTATGGCATCGGGGGACACCTTGGGAATGTTGGCCAACAGCGGGAGGCTGGGCCGGCATGCCTGGCCTCCTCCTGGGTGTCTGTGGCCAGGGACAGAGGTGGAGTTTGCGCCCACAGGAAGAAGGGATACTGGGATTCCACGACGGGCTGCAGAGAGCCCCGCCACAGGCCCAGCACCCGCGCTCCCAGCCTGGCCCCCCCTGTAGAAGGGCTGGAGAGCACCTGCTCCCTGCTTCCCCCCAGCACCCCATGCTGACCCACCCTCATGATGCCTTCTTGTCCCCGCGCCCTGCTTGCTGTGTGTCACCAGGCAGCAGGGGTCTTCCCCCAGGGGGGCGGGCATGCTTTCCAGTATACTCTGTGGTGGCGGGAGAGTGAACGTGGATGAACCAGTGGGTGGTGGGGATGCGTTCTCGCCCACCGAGTCAGACATAACAAAGCGGGGGTGATATTGTAACTCTAGTTTCTGTAAACATCGTGCCAGCAGTAGAAACCGAGTCTGCTAAATTCTGGGGAAACAGTTGACTGGGAGCTCCTCAGCTGAGTCCGGGATTGGCCATCACCATATCTCCCGGGATGGAGGGGTGGCTGGCGTGCAGGCATGGGGCCGGCCACACATCCCTCAGTGCTGCTGCCCAGCAGCTCCCCATTGGCCCCTGATGTGTCCACACCTGCCAGCACCTTGTCCTGCAGCCGGGAGCTCCAGATCCACATGCTTTCTCTTCTGGCTAACCGAACTCCTTTCCAGGGGGTGGGAAACATTGGTGGTCTTTCTGGGCTGCCCGGGGCCTCTGGGAACTGCGAGGGGCTGACTGGCACCTGCCTGCCTCAGCCCCAAGTGCCCATCTCTGCCCCGTCCTTCCTGGTTGGTGTAGGAAACGATGCAGGATGGTGAATTGCACAAGGGCTGGGCTCGGCAGAACCCGGGGGCCTGCTTGGATGCTCCCACGGGCCGTGTGCTCTGCACTCTGGTCCCCTCTGACTCTTTCTTCTTCCCTAGACCAGTTTTGACTCGGTGATGGGAACACCTGGATTGCCCATTACCCCTAATTTCTTCCCACCTATTTCTCAACGTTTGAAAGACAAGAGTAAAAAATTGGACTCCGTCATGCTTCTGTTTTTAACAACAGCTGCATTGCTTCGAGCTGCCTGTGCAGCAGAAGGTCGTACGGGGGCGGGGGGGGGGGGGACACAGAGGTCTATCCTTCCTGGTGCTGGTGTTTCGCCATCACGGGTGCCCACCGCTCCCGCTCCTTGCTTTCCCCGTGGTCCTCAGGCCCCACGAGCACGTGCCTCCAAGCCACGGCCCTGTCATGCTAAGGCAGAGGGCAATAGCAAGTTCATGTGCAGGTGACAGCGTGCATCAGCTCGGGAAGAATTGCCCCTCCATGTCTTTGGGTCCAGAAATGTAAGTAACACGCACACAAAACAGAAGGAGCACAAAGAGGAGCACTGAAGGAAGTAACTTCCCTGCCTCCCTGGATGGGAACCACCGGGTGTTTCCCTTGGTAGCCTCAGTGGACCTAAAGGAACCCCGAGTGGGGGTCTGCGTCAGAAGAGGGACTTGAAACAAATGCTTAGTCAGGTGTTGAAGAAGAGACTGGTGGTCTTGGGCTTCGTTACTACATGCGTTCATCAAGATTTGGGACCCAGAGCCCGAAGGATGCCATGACACCGTGTGATGAAAGGGACACGGGATGTACGGTGCACCAGGCCCTGCAGATAGAGGGACGTCCACACTCCTCCTGCCCTTGAGTGGCTCAGCACCCAGCGGTGGGGACAGGACCGTGCGCAGACGATTGCGTGAGAGCATCTGGCCCAAAGGCTGGCTCCTAGCTTGTGCAGGTGGGGGGCTGGCTAGGGCAGTGAGAGACTATGAATGAGGCATAGAAGTCACAACAAAGGAGGGAAGAATTCACTCTTCTGAGGATGGGGCAGGAGGTGGTTCCCGTAAATGTGACACTGAGAACACGGAGGCTTGGGGTCTAACCCTGGCACTGCCATGGGCACACTCTGTGAGCCTGGAAAGCCACCCCCCAGTTTCTGGGTCATATTTTTGCCAAGTCGACTAGTGACCAAACCGGAGGCTGTGGACTCAGATGCCTTCAGGGGCCAGATTGGTAAAATACCTCGGTTTAGCGTGCTGGGAGGGGCCAGCAAGCTGAAGGGTGCCTCCTTGATGCATGGGGCACCTGCAATCCTGTCCTGACCATCTGTGCCATGTGGTAATATGGACTGTGTTTGGCCCTATCTTCCCACTTTCTAGAGAAGCCAGGAATGTGAACGTTTGTGAGAAAACTCAGAAGTTTTACTTATTTTTATTTATTTTTGACAGAGAGAGAGAGAGAGAGAGGGAGAGAGGGAGAAAGCATGAGTTGGGGAGGGGCAGAGAGAGAGAGGGAGACACAGAATCTGAAGCAGGTTCCAGGCTCTGAGCTGTCAGCACAGAGCCCGACGCGGGGCTTGAATCCATAAACTGCAAGAGGCCGTAAACCTGAGCCGAAGTCGGATGTTTAAGCGACTGAGCCGCCCAGGTGCCCCTCTGAATTTTTAAGTGACCAGTACTTCAAATAAAAAGGAGGAACAACACAAAATGGGGCAAGAAGTCTGTGGGTCAGATTTGTTCCTGGTTCTTCTCGTTTGTGGCCTGGGGACTAGGCGCCCTCTGAGGCTTTTCCCCACTCTGTTGGCCTGGGAATTACGGTCAGGCCGGGATGCCCTGCGGCACAGCAACCTTGCCAGTGAGGTCAAGGGCATATGTGGCCACCGCATCCTCCAGCAAACCCAAGGACAGTCTTGAGAATCTGGGGTCACTCCTGCTCCCTTATCAGGTACCCCCAATTGTTCATTTATTCAACAAACTATGACCGAAGCCTCTCTGTGCCAGATTGCTCGTGAGCACAACTACTTTTCGGAATTGTCCAAGGTTCTTCGTATCAGTGGATTCACAAGCCGGGAAAGCGAAAGCCCGTGGTTACACCGCACACTCCCCTTTTGGCTGAGCACACAGGGTTACCTTAGGTTGCGGAACCCTTCGGGGCCCGGCGTCTGCCGGCCTGGAGCCTGGCAAGCCAGCCGATCCCCGCCCCGTGGCTCTGAAAGCGCGCGTTCTTGCTCCTGGAGCCCGGGCCCACTTTCCTGGGGGCAGGGCCAAGTCTCAGCGGCGCTGGCGGCTGAGGGCGATGCCGGGGGAAGCAGCAGCCAGCGCCTGGGATATGCACCCGGCCAGGCAGTTCCTCTGGTGTGGCCACTTCCCGGCTGCAATAATTCATCACAGGCGGGCTCACAGATGTACTTAAGAAAGAAGGGATGATCTATTTTGTACATGCTCCTTAAAAGGATTCCATTTTAGCTCCAATTGTAATTTTTACCTTTTTCGGGGGAATTTATTGACACAGTGCCTAGCTCAGCCCTAGTTTTTGCCACCACCCTTTTGTCTGGTAGCACACTCACCAGCGCTTAATTTGTCATAGCCCTGGAGGTATCAGAACTAATGAGCTTTGTTTGAATAGACTTTTTCCAGTTCATCTAGCACACTTTGGGGTAATCACTCAGTTTCTGTTTGCTTCGGATCCGAGGCATTGTGGGAAATATACGAAAATAACGGTTAAAAAAGCAGTATAAATCGGTAGCAGCCACATTTTCCACAAAGCCCTGAAGATGTTATTTTTTTAATTTCCCCACTTACTGAAGTATCGAGAGGATTCTAAGTACGACCATTAACAATATCATATCAGAGGAGAATCTGATAAAATGCTATTTTTCAATTAGCCAGGAGTTTATACTTAGCCTTCTTTAAGCAGTTCATAGCTAACAAATCTTTAAACAATCTAACCTCTTAAGGTTTGGAAGTGGACAGATAATAACCGCGAACACATAACAGTGTGTCAGCGCTGAGAATTTAAGAATCTATTACAGAGATTACATACAGGAATGCTTTTTATTGGTCAGACAATTGAATTTCCTATTTTCCAAGGCAGCGCCTCACAGCCGCCGTGACACCACCGAGCACGTGGCCGAAGGTCTAGGAAATGAAGCTTGGGTGCAGGGGCGCGATGCAGGCGGGGCTGGGGGTGTCCGCCTCGAACCCCGGCGTTCTAGGCAGTGTCGTCATCTGTGCTGCCCAGATGGGCCGGGTCTAGGGTAGGCCTCCCTTTTTCTAGGGATTATGATGCATCTTCCCAAGGACCAGAGATGTGGCTTTAAGGACTACTTAGATCTGTGAAATGGGTCGAGCTGGTGGAAGCTTGGATTGCCCCAGAGTCCCTGCTTGGGGCGGGGGTGGGGGGGGGGGAGGGTGCCGTCACAAAATGTGGTGGGTAAGAGAAGCCGCCTCCATTCGGGGGGCAGCGTCCTGCAGATTTCTGAAATCAAATCAAAGAAGCAGAGAGAGAGAGAGAGAGAGATAGTGCCTACCCCCTACCAAAGATGCTGGGGTGGCCTTTCCCTGTGGGAAGGGGCGGGAGGAAGACGGCACACGGGCATGCGCAGTGCAAGTTGCACCGTGGCGGGGGCCGAGGTGGCTCTGGGCGGGGAGGGCGGGCGGTGCTGTTACTCAGCGATGGCTGTAGTGAGCATGCTAAGCTCAGCTGGTCGGGCTGGCTGTGGTATAGACGAACCTGCAGTTACATTCAGCTGTCCCAGTGTCCCTGTGGATCCTGCAAGACTCATCAGCTTCCCTTTGCAAGTGAAGAAACCAGAGTCTGAGCTTGTAGGGAACCCGCCCCTTGATCACAGGGTAGCGAGCAAAAGGGGCATGATTTGAACCCAGTGCTCTTTCCACTTTGTCACACGTTCCCAGCCCTGGCTGCGTTACACCTGCAGGGCTAGTAAGGAACACCACCGGCAGCCACAACAAACTCTCACCAGTGCCCCTGGAACCTCAGGGCCAGGCTGTGTGGGGTGTTCTAAGATGAGGATAAGGCCGTGATCTCTGGGGAATGAACTCCAAGGGCAGAGCAGATGATGAGTGACAGTACAGGCAGCAGTGGGAGGGGACAGGGGGGAATGGACAGGGCCGTGGCCAGCCTAGAGTGGGGACAGCTGCTTTGGTCTCTCTGGGAGATTTGCTCCCCTCGGACAGCCCCAGGCTTGGGGGCCTTTGTCTTTGGAGATCCACTGACAGTGGCCGAGGAACGCCCCTGCTGCAGAATTCATCTGGCGAGGCAGGGGCAGAAATTTCGGGCCCCCAGGTGAGGAGTAGTTTGGCCAGTTCTGGGATGCAGAAGAGTCATGCAGCATCCCTGGGAGGCAAAGACATGGCAAGGTTTGCATTTGGAACGGTCGCCCTGGAGGCTGAGGGTCAGAGGGGCTGAGGCTGCACAGGGGAGAGCAGGAGGGTTTTTTGTTCCCGCCTCTTCATCTGCACAATGCAGTTGTTTGGTGTCTCAGCTACTCCTGCGTAACAAACAACCTCAAACGTGTTCCCTAAAGAAACCACCGTTCTGCGGGGTGCTGGGCAGTCTACTGCCTGGGCCGGCCCGGCGATTTCCGCTGGGCTTGCTCACATGTGTGCAGCGAGCTGGAGGGTTCCGGGCAGCTGATGGCCTGGGTTGGCCTCGCTTGTGTGTCCAGTGGTCAGCAAGGGGCACCTCGCTTGTCCTCTGTGGGAGCTGTCATCTTGCAGTGTCCGAGAGGGCGAGAGACCAGTGCGCGCCGACCCTCTCTCTTCTCCACTTCTGCCGTGGCTGGGCCTCTAATCCAACCCTGTAATTTCTGCTGACCTGCAGAAGCCATCTCTCTCCATGTGTGGGCTGGGAGTGAGCTCTCTGATAATAGTAATAGCTGTTATTATGATGAAAACCACAGTTACTTGTGTAGTTCCTGTTTTAAAGGATAAAAGACAGAACACGGGAAAATTCCACGTTGCAAATATTCTTTTTTTAGAATGTTTATTTATTTATTTTGAGAGAGAGAGAGAGAGCACAAGCTTGAATGGGGGAGGGGCAGAGAGAGAGGGAGACAGAGAGTCCCAAGCAGCCTCCGTGCTGTCAGCACGGACCCTGACCCGGGGCTCGGTCCTAGGACCTGTGAGATCATGACCTGAACTGAAATCAAGAGCCAGACGCTTAACCGACTGAGCCATCCAGGTGCCCTTCTACATTGCGAATATTCTTTTTTTTTTTTTTTAATGTTTATTTATTTTTGACACAGAGAGAGACAGAGCATGAGTGGGGGAGGGGCAGAGAGAGGGAGACACAGAATCCGAAGCGGGCTCCAGGCTCTGAGCTGTCAGCTCAGAGCCCGATGCGGGGCTTGAACTCATGAACTGCGAGATCATGACCTGAGCCGTAGTCGGATGCTCAACCAACTGAGCCACCCAGGCGCCTCAACATTGTGAATATTCTTAAGCTTCTTCTCAAAACAAGTGTCAAAGGTCATGTTAAGAGGGGCCAACTTTGTAACCCTGCTGGTCTCCAAGACCACTGTGTCAGCAGGAACCCCTGATGCCTGTGTGCTGCTTTAGGTTTTCCAGATGCTGTCGCCCGTGTTCTCTCTTTTGAGCACCCAAACCAACCTTGTGAGGAAGACGGAAGGGGTATTGTTCGACTGCCATTTTATGCCTGAAAAGAAAATGGAGACTTGAGACAGGATTGTTCAAGGTTGGTTGCAGAGTAGGGACTTGGACTCTAGGGGTGATTTTCTTTCCACTCTGCCTCCCAATCCTGACTCATCGTCAGTAGTGGCCCACTATGACCCCTGGATCATTCTCTTTTCTAATGAAACCTACTTGGCTCTTATTTAACAATATGATGCATTGCTTCTGGCAACAGATGTTCTGCTAGAAGACTGAGCTTCGGGTTGTGAGTGATCCAATAGCTAATTTGAAATGAAAATCGCCCTACTTGAACTGTCATTTCGAGAGTCTCTCTAAGGTGCATTGCCAAGGACAGGACTGATAAAATTACCCTGTGATTTATCTCTGAGCATCTCTTTCTAATTTAAATGGGGTCTTCCTTCTTCTGGAGTTTTTCAGAGATGACCACACACACATACACCTTCTAAATAGCTGTGCTCAGGCAAATTTTCCCGTAATTTGAGATTTGTTTCCCCTGTGTTTGCTGAAGGCCCCGAGAAGGTTCGGTGTGGCCCCTGCTCATCCTGCAGGTGACTTGGCATGCCTCTGAGTCATGGTGGAGCTCACGAGGAGTTCTGGAGTTGCAGTCAGGCAAGGAAGGACTGCCCTCAGGCCTGAGGACGTCTTCCCTTTCCCTTGTCCGAGGTCTAGCACAGCCCCTGTGAACACGGAGATAGTCATGTAGAGGGGCTTTTCCACCCTAGGGAGCAGAAAGCGAGCCCTAGATTGGCATTCTAGTCTCAGGGTGGTCAGTCACTAAGTTGCTGTGAGACTTTCTGTGAATCACTCCACCTCTCTGATCCTCTTTCTTCACTGTAAGGCCACACACCCTGATCTGAATACACAAAGCATGTTGCTCAAGAGGGCGAAGCGGGTGCTGGTCTCTTCTGCAGCCGGGGCGGGTTGTCGTTTCCTACGTGGAAGAGAATTTGCTTCTTCAACTTAATTTGCAGCAGCAACCCCAGCCTGTCAGGAGTGCAAGTTTGGAGGTATTCACGTGAACGTCGGTGGTTCCAATTTTGTGTAATCAACGGCAAGATAGACATTCTGTTAATTTCACATAGTGAATTCTTGCAGCTTAAGTCATGATGCAGAGTGAAAAAAAATGCTGTGGATAAATATTGCCTGAACTCACTCAAACTTGTGATAGCATAAAAAAAAAAAGAAAAAAAAGATTCCTTAAGTTGCTAAACCCTGAGCTCTCTGATTCAGATTCCCAAAGCCAACCCTTCTGTTTTCTCTTTAATACCTTGAGTTTATAGGACATAATCCCTTGGGGGAGGACAAAACCGGAGTAAGTTTAATAAGACTGTAATAGTTCATAAGACCCTTTCTCAAATGTCATCTCATTTGGTTGATACAACACCCTGGTGGTGGCCTCAGCTTTGGGGCAGTGCACACACCTGGCTTCCTGCCCTGTACAGCGACCTCGGGAGTGCAAGTCTCCTGAGTGGGCCTCTCCCTGCCTGTAGGATGGTGGGCCTTTATTTTCTGGAGATTCAAATGACATAAGCATCGAAAGTAGTAGCTCACCCTTCAGGGTTCTGGCAGAAGCCTTTGGGAATCGTTCCCCGGGGTTGGGGAGCCTGTGAGCCCGGGAGCCTGGACTTTCGGGTGCCTGGGCCTCCCAGCCGCTTAATCTCATTGCTGTCTCTGCACTGTAAATAGATGACAAGCCCCTGAGGGCTGGACCCAAATACTCTTATTTTCTTATGTCCCCCTCTCTTCCCACCACAAGGGCCTCGTAAATGCATCTTGAAACTACTACAGAGAGAGTTTCCCAGAAAAACAGATTTCCACCAATTTCATTTCAAAGGGGCCTTGCATTTGCTGTCCTGGGGTGGGAGTTTTGTGACTCACGGCTGACCCCAGTCTCTGCGCTGTCCATTGGGTCACCGAAGTCTGAAAAGAGACAAGACTCATCCTTGGTATTGTTTTTTAATGTTTATTTATTTTTTGAGGGGGGGGGGCGTGCACGTGCGCGTGACTGGGGGAGGGGCAGAGAGAGAGGGAGATACAGAATCCGAAGCAGGCTCCAGGCTCTGAGCTGTCAGCACAGAGCCCGACGCGGGGCTCGAACTCACGAACCGCGAGATCATGACCTTAGCCGAAGTCGGACGCTCAACCGACGGAGCCACCCAGGTGCCCCTACTCACTCTATTTGACATCTATGAACAGCAAATTTAATTCTTCCAGCACCTATAAAGCAGGTGGAATAAACCTGCCTTCTAGACGCACCAACAGAAGCTTTGACCTCCTATGACGTGCCCAAGGCACTGCGACTGCTCCCTGCTTCTGATTCCACATTCAGGCCGTGGTCTTCAGCCCCAGATGGAGCATAACTGATTCAGTGCATGAACAGGGTGCTATTCAGAGACTCACGAGTTTGCACGATGGCTCTCATGGTCTGGGTAGTTGGGAAAGCCAGGACAGGGAGAAGCCAGAGTGTGGGGGCTGAGTGCTTTCTCGGCTAGTAATGGGCAGTGAGTTATCTGTTGCTTTGGGGAGACATTTGGTTGCGGACCCACCTCGGCGCCTTCCCTCCCTCTGCAAGGGTTACTGATGGGCACTGACAGGAGGCAGCTTGAGGGCACCCCACAGTAGCTGAGCACATCTTTCTCTCTCTAATACATGCCACTGAGCTGCTCGGGGCAGTGGGCAAGTCCGTCTAGAGAGGGGATGCAGCCCAGCCAGCAGGAGCAGAAGGGGGAAGCCCGGGTTGCACACAACAAGGTAGGGTCCGCCCGGAGCAGCAGGGTGTGCACTCAAGACATGCTTGAGTGCAAGTCTTGGACTCATAGCTTTCAGGAATTTATTTCACTTCTCCATAAGTCCAAGGATTGAACAAAGGAAAGTGGACCAAGGCTGGTTCTGGAACCTGAAAGCAATGTAGGGATGGGCCCAGAGTTGGGCCAAAGCCCACAAGACCTCCTAGGTGATGAGCACTAGTGGTCACTCTGCTGGGCTGTTGGGGAGTGCTTAGTCTAAGGGAGGGAGGAGTTCAGGCTCTGCTAGTCCAGTGTCCCTCTGACCGTCATGGGGGTGAGGGGAGTCTGCCCTTTAGAATCCCAAGATGTCTCCTTTACAACCATTCAGCAACAAAAGTGTTTATATCCATCATGGGTGTGGGCCTGAAGTCACAAGCTGGGGGCCCTGGGATGGATTTGGCCATCAGAATATTAAAAAAAAATTTTAATGTTTATTTACTTTGAGAGAGAGACAGAGAGAGAGACAGACTCCCAAGCAGGAGCCACAGTCCACGCAGAGCCTGATCTGGGGCTCGAACTCATGAATTGTGACATCACGAGTGGAAATCAAGAGTTGGATGCTTAACCGACTGAGCCACCCTGGTGCTCCTGGCCATCAGAGTATTTAAAAATATATATTTTTTTAATGTTTGTTTGTTTTTGAGAGAGAGACTGTGAGTGGGAGAGGAACAGAGAGAGAGGGAGACAGAATCTGAAGCAGGCTCCAGGCTCTGAGGTGTTATCACAGAGTCCAACGTGGGGCTTAAACTCAGGAACCCTGAGATCATGACCTGAGCTGGAGTCATACTTAACTGAATGAGCCACCCAGGCACCCCCAGAGTATTTTTATGTAGCCAGCAGAGTGGTTCTTTCATTTACTTTAAAAAATGTCAATCGACACTTAAAAAATGAAGAAATTCTCTGAGACAATCCAGATTTCCAGCTTTCATCAAAAATTCAGACTCTGGCCACGTGCAGCAACTTTCCTTTGTAACACTGTGTATTTGAGCAGAGGTACAGCTGCCCTCTTCAAAGGTCACATGTTTGAAGTTAGCCGCGGCCCCCACAGCCCCCGGTGTCCCTGACTTGGGGGAACAGGGTCAGATGCTGTTTCTACAGTTCTCATGCTCTCTACCATTCGTTTTCCTTCCGGTGGTGAAGGACTGTCTGTTTCCATGTCTCTCCCCAAAGGGGGAGTGGGAGATGGCGTTTTTCAATTTTATTTTTAATTTTTTTAATGTTAATTTTTGAGAGTGGGAGAGAGAGGGAGAGGGTGTGGGGGAGGGGCAGAGAGAGGGAGACAGAATGTGAAACAGGTTCCAGGCTCTGTGCTGACAGCGGGGCTCGAACCCACGAACTGTGAGATCATGACCTGAGCCAAAGTCAGACGTCCAACTGACTGAGCCACCCAGGCGCCCGAGATGTTTTATCAAATGCAGTCTTTCTCCTTCTGTGACCTTCCTGGGTCCAGCAGCCATTTGCACCCGAGACTATTGGGATAAACAGACTCGCTCAGATGAAAGAGTGGGGTGAAGAGAAGCTTCTGTGACCCGACATCTCCAGATGTGCTTAGGAAATCCCCAGGGAGATGGCTGGGGGGACTCTGTAGGGGCAGGTGGGTGAGAACCTGGCTTAAGTCGGGGACATCTTATTAAGGTGTAGCCAGTGGAGGGCAGTCGGGATTTCACCAGGACCCGGAGCCAATTGCTCAGAATCTAAGAGTTCGTTAGGTGAGGCTCAATTTGCAAATCTCAAAATGACAGTTTCTCACTTGGCAATCTCTAGTGTTAATAAGTCAGTTACGAATGCAGGGTTAAATGAAGCAGCCACCCAGCTTGTGTGTATGTGTGTGCGCGTGTGCGTGTGTACGTGTGTGTGACATACCATGTGTGGTTTCTTGGAGTCGGGGAAAATCTGCCAGCCTTTCTAATACTGACTTAGTTTTGACAACAGAATAAGATGTATTTTGAACACATGCACGTCCTGCCTTTTCCAAAGGGGGGCTAATGAGTGTGGGGCCCCAGAGGAAGGAGGGAGGGTGAGGCTGGGCTTCTTTCTGGGGTATTTGCTCATGGAGCTTCTTCTGGGGACAAAGGCTCTGGGCATCTGTGGGCCACCTGAACGCCAGTGGCCTCATGGGCTAGTCCTGAGGGCAGAGAGGGCAGGGGACCTCCCTTTGGACATTCAGCTTCGCTGTTAAAGGTGATTCAGAAGCCAAATCTTCACCTTCCCCTCCCTCCACCCGCCCCGCCGCTCCCAAGATAGGGTTCTGCAACTCCATGTGAAATGGGGAGCGATCTGGTCAGAGTGGCCTGCGGAGTAGAATAAATCCTTTAAACCAATGGTATAAAAATGCAAATTTAAGGCAAGCAATTAAAAACACATAGAAATTAGAGATTTGGATTTTGCAGAGCAAGCTTTCTGCAGCCACTGTCAGATCTCTGTGCAATTTATCTGGATTCCGTCAGTGGTGGCCAGGCTGGATTTTGATAAAGAGCCACAAATCTGTCCCTCTCCAGCTTCTGTGACTTGCCACACACTCCATTCAAGCTGAAGCGTCTGCACGATCCCTTGCATAATTTGAAGTTAATCATTTGTACTTCACAGCCTCCGAGAGGCCTCAGACTTGGGAGGTGGGGACAGATTTGGCTTTTTAATCGCCTTGTATATTGTGTAGCTCGAGATAAATGACACCGACTGTCTGAAATCTACATTCTTGCTTCTGATGCAAAACTGTAATTAATTTTGTGCAGTGTTTCAGAATTGATCGTGGTCACTTGAATTTCTAATTTTTCATTCACTTCAAAGACCCTGGTTTTTTTTTTTTTTTTTTTTTTTCCCTCTCCCCTTTCCTTAAAGGAATGTGCTCAGGGTATGGGAGCGCTCTGTGATGCACTAAATGATTCTCTTATGTCTCTTCTTCAATAAGGTGAAACAGAGGTCAAGGCCTGTGGCTCCTGTTTATGTCTTAGCTTGTATTCAGATGTACTTCCCGACTTAGAGGAAATACTATCAAAACTTATTAAATTATAACTAAATAATTTGGCGACACTTACGTATTGTCAAAGTCTCAAAAAGCTTCATTCACACATCCTATTCACTATAAGACAATTAAGCACAATTTAGGCAATAATTACCCTAATTAACTACACTATAATGTTTGTATTCAAGATTATGGCAACGTTGTATCACTTCACTCTTTAAATAATAACAAGGTTTCCTAATTTCTCTGTATTGATAGTTGTTGTATGTGATTCTTTGTTTGGTATATTTCACTGTAAAAATATTTGTCAGTGAAAGATTGAACAATATGAATGAATTTGATTATGCCATTGTCAAAAGCCCCATGCATCACAATTCCTTGTTTTTAATCACTACTGTAAACCTTGCAGCCGGAGGGCATAGTTTTAATTTGGGTGTCTTACTAATGAAAAGAAAAAAATAATTGTTTTGCCAGGATTTAATAATAAGCAATAAAATCAGCCAACCAGATTTTACCTCTGCATTCAATCTCTTTTTTATTATAAAACATTTTTGTCCTTTTTTTAGATTACAGGCGTAGATACTGAACATTTTACTAATAAATATTTCAGTTTGCTTATGGAGGCTAATGCTGTCATCTGAATATGGAATTATATTTCTTTCATGCTTCATTATCATTTCATGGTAGTAATGACAGTGAGGCGATGGAATATTTACAGGCTTTTCAGAAGACATTTATCCAATACATTCCCTGAAGGGCACCTAGGCTTAAAGATACATTATCCTTTTCTAAAGCTCTGCCCAGAATCCCAATTCCTGAATCAGCCAATCAGAACTTTCTCCCCCCTTGCAACACTTAACACAATGATGAAACCTCCCTCCCCTCCAGCCCCATTGGTGGGGCCATTTATCCTGGAAGTTAAGAGGGATAGTCGGGGAAATGGGACTCTGACCTCAGTTTACCCTGTCTGTGAAATGGGCGTGTAACTCAGGCCTTCACTGTTGCCTTGGGTCTTGGGTGTGACTTTGTTCTAGGTTTGTCTAAAGTGTTTCTTTTACTTAAATCATTTGCTAAATGGTTTCCAAGCCTCTGGAAGTTGTTTGTCTTATTAGTTGATGCTGCTATGAGAGTTGTAGATGGTGAGCCTCAGGCCGCCGGGGACCTGCAGGGGAGCTAACCTGTGACTATGGTATAGAATGATGGTGCTTCTGACAGATAGAGGGGGTCACTGGGGAAGGCAGAGTTTGCCTGTGTTCTTGCTGTGGTCCTGGGGGCCACGGGCAGGGCCTCCCTGGTGCCCCACAGAGCAGGGACCACACAATAGGGAGTTTGGGGACCACGGGAAAGTGGTAAGCATGTGCCCTGTCCAGGTGGGTGGCTGTTCCATGGCTCTTGATACCTGGATGGACACAGGCTCAGCATCGCAGGATCTTCTGATTTGGTAAGGGAAAGCAGAAATCTGGATTTTTCCTTTGAAATTTCCTGCCTTTTATTTTTATTTTATTTAAAAAAAATTATTTATTTGGGAGGGGGGGCAGAGAGACAGAGGGAGAGAGAGATTCTTAAGCAGACTCCACGCCCAGCACCGAGCCCGATTCGAGCTCGATTTGAGGCTCATCTCACGAGGTGAGATCATGACCTGAGCTGAAATCGATGGTCGGAAGCTTAACTGCCTGAGCCACCCAGGCGCCCCCCCCCGCCCCAATTTTTAAATATTGGCAGTTATTTCAAATCTTCTCAAACTACCGTGGCAAACCAAATAAGACTATGGGCTGTATTGAGGGCTGTGAGTACCAGGGTTGGGCCTGTAGTCGAGGGGTGCCAAGAGGACATTCGTAGCGTCTTCCGGGCACCACAGAGGAGGGCTATCCCTGTCCTGTTGCTCAGGTCGCTGGCTTCCCCGGGGCTAGGCAGCCATCGGGTGGTGGAGTCCTGGGTTTGCCCCCACTCCAGTTGCTCTAGGGAACGTGGGGCTGTCGGTGCCTCCCCCTGGACTCGTTACTCTCCTGCTTAATTTGTCATTGTGCTTTGGAGAGGCATTTAGTGGCTAGTCTTGTGCAACTTTTATCTCTTCTAAAACTTTTCTCCTAGACAGGCTGACGTGTGTCGGACTGTACTGATGCCTATCACATCCGCGTCTGTGTCCTCTTCGGAACAGCTCTATCCGCTGCTTCCCCCCAGCTTTCCGAACCCTGGGGCCCAAAGACCCTTCCTGAAGGATACTGAGCTGTTTCCCAGCGAAAGGCATTCTTGGGCACTATTTCCCAGAGTTGGGTGAAGGGAAGGAACATGCAGATGCAGAAATCGTGGGCAAGCCTGTCGCCGGAGGGGTCCTGCTGGCTCCCGGGTGCCGGGCTGCACACGGGTGGTGCTGGGGGCGCAGTAGGACTGTGCTGTGGAATCTTCTCCGGAGTCTCCTGCCCTCGGCTGATGCGCAGGGGCAGACGGCTCTTCGGCAAAGGCACTCTGCCGTGAGGCAGCCGAGATGCCCTGTGTCCCTGTCACTACGCCACGATCGTGACGGGACGGGGGCTGGAGATGTGTCCAGAGGGCAGTGAATGGTGTGTGCAGAACCCAGGTACCGCAGCTGACAGGGAGCCAGGTTGAGTTGTCGCTGTGACCCTGATGGGTAACCGGCCCTGTCCACCAGGCTAGGATCACTGCCGAGGACGCTGTCCTGAACCTGGTCTGGCTGGCGTCTCTCTAGTTCAGAAGAGAGGGGTGAGAATCACGCCTTCCCTAGGGAGAACGAGGACACTGGTTTTCTCCGGCTTGTCCTTCTGCAGACGTGTCTATATTTAGGTTTCCATATGATTAAGAAGCAACAGGATGTGAGACTTTCTGGTCTATGAGGGAAGATGAGTCAGTCTGGCCATAATTGATTTGAAACAGGAAGCAGTGCTGGCTCCCCTCCCCCCACCGCACCGAGTGCATTATGTTGTTCTGTTCTGGGATTGCTGCCAGGCCAGGTGGGAGAGGAGGACCTCCGAACTTCCACCGTCTTCTAGAAAAGGCTCCAGTCAGGTCGCCTGGAGGTGCCAAGGTTGTGCGTTCTGGGAGCAGGATCTGTCGAGGAGCATTCTGGGGGCCCCCATCTTTTTGTGGTCCCGCCTTCGTATCCAGCCCGAGAATGCCCCCAGCTTCAGGTCTCATACACACCCCTGCAGAATCCAGATGTGGTGGGGTCCTATCTACTCGGGACCAGGGTCCAAGTTTGCTCCAGTGAGTGGGCTCCGGGCCCAGGAGGAGGCAGAGTGTTTGGGGAGAGCCTGGGTGGAGGGCCGGAGGCGGTGCCTGTGTGCGGCTGTCCCGAGTTCGGAGCCCGGTTTTACTTTTACTTCTTTGTCCTCGGTCACAACCCTGGTTCTCTCCAGAGCACTTTCACAGAAACATCCGGATAGGATTGCCGGATGAAACAGAGGATGTCCAGTGAAGTTTGAATTTCAGATAGCTAATCTTTTTTTTTTTTTTTTTTTTTTGCATGAATATGTTTCAAATACATGTGGGACATACTAATCCCAAATTTTTTTCCTTTAGGATTTATTTTAGTACTTAAGAACAGTACTTTAAAAATATAAGCATGTGTCACGCATATTTGGGACGTATTTATACTAAAAACTTATTTGTTGTTTGTCTGAAACTGAAATGCCACCAGGCATCTTGAATTTTTAAAAAATATTTATTTTTGAAAGAGAGAGTGTGAGCACATGCACAAGTCGGGGGAGGGGCAGAGAGAGAGGGAGACAGAAGATCCCAAGCAGGTTCTGTGCTGTCAGCACAGACCCCAACACAGGGCTTGCGCTCTCGAACTGTGTGAGTCATGATGAGCTGAAGTCAGAGGCTTAACTGACTGAGCCACCCAGGTGCCCACATCCTGAGTTTTGTTTTTGTTTTTGTTTTTTGCTAAACCTGGGGAGGCTAATACTGAGGTGGTGCGTTTGAGACACCTGGAGTCTGCTCAAGGCTGCTTGAAAGGGAGATTTGGCCTTCTCTGTATCGCTCACAGCTGTCTATTTGGAAGCAGGGTGGAAGCTATACAGAAAGCAGGCTGCCTCTCCACAAATGCTTAAGCTGGTCCATATCGCTCATTAAAAATCTCATTGGATCTTTGTGAGCTGGGTGAACTTCTGCCTCATTCATTCCTATTCCTGTAGAATAAAAGAAGGTGCCAGGCAGAATGCCTGTACTAATCTCTCCCCCACTGTCCCCGCTCTCCCCCCCGCATCCACAAAGATCCCACAGACCCCGAATCTGCCCACCCGGTGCCCAGGCTCCACTCAGTTCAGGTTTGTGAGGTCTGTTCTGTTTCCCAGGGCGGCTTGCCTGCGGGGGGAGGGTGGGAACAAGGCTTCCTCACAGGGTGGAGCTAGCAGGGCAGAGACTTTCCTCTCTACACTCTCCTCCTCCCCCCCTACACTGGCCTCAGCACAGACTGAGGTGTAGGGAAATGTCCCAAGAGATTCACGCTAGTTTTTCAACCCCGATTTGTCTTGGGCTGAGTGGGAAGGGCGGGAGGGTGGTTGGAGAGACATTACTTTTGTTATTTTGTTTCCTCCCATAGTGTTTGAATTTGTTGCAAAAAGCACGTGTTATTTTTAGAACATAAACACCAACCACGGTGAAGAGGAAATACAATGTGCTGGGATCTAGAAGCTTTTGCCAAGTGGGTAATGAGGCCACCAAGGAAATCGGCTCTTAGACGTTTGAAATGTATCTCCAAACTTTTCCCCACTCCTGGACCGGCGTAGGGGACAGCAGTTACGCCACAAAAACCAAAGCATGATGATAAGCGAGCGCACAGTGGATCCAGTAAATCTTTGAGAGCATTTCCATTCGGGTCGGAGGGACTGAATTCCGAAGGGCCCGGCTGTTCACCGATCCTGAGTGAAGTGTCCATAGCGGCCGGGGGAGTGCCTGCCTCACTCCTGTGTGTTCTTTCTCCCGCAGGGCACTTTCTTGGCCTGGTTGACCCAGTGCCAAGTGGGGACGGGCAGGGTCAGGTCCAGCAGGATTCCAGCCCCAGCTGAGGGCTCAACCCCTGCGGCCGAACTTGGAGATGCTCCGCACGCTCAGCCCACGACGGAAGGCCCAGGATGCGCGCGGAGGCCAAGCTTGCAGGCGTTCGGTCCCCTCCAGAGTCTGCCCGGCCAGCCCTGGCTTCTCCCAGGCCGCGAAGGACGAGACACATCATATTTTTGACGTAGGGTTCCAATCACAAAAAGCAGTGATGGCTACTGCAAATGTATCGATTTGTTTTTCCTCCATAGACCCGTGTGCTGTTTGTAGGTAGAGGGGGAGAGAGCCTGCGAACAGAGTGGAATCTACTTCTTGGAAGCCTGGGTTATCAAACTCATTAATCTACATGTCAAGAGGCTAGGAATGAATAATTGTGTGTAGAATTTATCTGCCAACATGATAGCTACTTTTCAGCTCTTCCCTCAGAGCTCCAGCGCCGCGGTGCCCCTTATTAGATGCTTTGTCTTCTCCACGCGGCGGCGGAATCGGACCTCGGCCCCTGCGCGGACCGGGCCACGGGGGGCGGCCGGCGCCTGCCCACGCAGAGAGGTGTGGCCCTATTGGTGCCACGCGGTGGCCATCCCATCGGCATGGTGGCTGATTAGGAACAAATGCCAAGCCCCCTCCTCCCTGACAGTACAGGATCCTCCTTTTCTGATTTAGCGGAAGGTCACTCACTGCCTGAACGGGGGCAGGGGTGGGCTGATCCCGGCACCTTCGCTGTCCTCTGTCCCCGTTCGAGCTGAATGGTTTGAGCGGGGGACGCTGGGGTCGCTGGGAGGGCCGAGGTGGGCTTCCTGGATGCCCCCCCCCCCTCCACCCCCTCACTCTGGGCTGGAGGCTCACCCCCTTCACCCCCCATGGGTTGGAGACGCTCGGCAGAGGTCCAGGTGCTCTAGGCAGAGAACATGCAGGCCTCAAGTTGGAAGACAACGTGGCCCGCACCCCTCAGAGGGGCCCGTGAGGACAAGCACCACCACCCCGGGGCCACTCACCAGCTGCAGGCTTCAGGAAGCTGCAGACGCACAGCGTGGACAAGCGGTTTTGGCCTCGCCCTGTCGTCGGGTGCATCAAGTCAGTGCTTTCCACAGCGACCCCCTTGCCAGGAGCATCCCCGGGCAGCCTCTGCCTTGTCAGCTACATTTATGATGTGCTCATAATTAAATGTCCGCCAAGCTCGCAGCGTGCTGACCACAGAGGGGCCATAAGCTGTAAGATAAATGAGACGGGGAGATGTAATATTGCTTCACTCGTGGGCTCCGGCTGATGTTAAAGATTGTCAGTGATAATTATTAATATGTGACCTGGTTGAGTCTTTACGTGAACGATCACAATTTTAATAAAGTGGTAAACCCGGGGCTCAGCCTATCGCACATCCCGCATCTGACACCCTCACTTTACGCTTGCAAATTTTAGAAGAGCCCTTCTTTTCTGTTTTGCAGGTGGTATGACAACCCATTAATGGAAACTTCCACCCAAATGCAGATTGATGCAAAATCTGGCAATCACAGAGCATGCCCTCGACCTGTACCTTCACTTCCTGCCTGAGGAGGGGACAGGCCCCAGGGCGGGGTGTTGGCAGCTGAAGGTCTGGCTGGTTCTTTCCCCCTGGGCGCCAGGAGGCCCCGGGGGCCACTGCACCTACCTACTGCTTTATCGGGTGTTGGTGTAGCTGACCCCATTGGTGCCCTATCCAGACCCTTCCCGCCTTTTTGCCAGCTTCTGATGTGGTTTGCTCTTAGCAATCCCACACACCAGCTTTCTCAGAGAGGCGTCTTTTGGACACTAGAGCCATTTGACTTGAATGGAGAACTGGAACCACCCCAGGGGAATCATGTGTTTCTTCCAGCACCCAGGGTGGCCTGGGGCCAAGGGTTTGGTGCAAGCGGAAAGAGGCCCAGGTCTTTGCCTGGAAGAAGCAGCACAAACATCAAGGTATAATTTATGAGTTAGGAAATGCTAGTCTGCGTGACTGAGACGTTGTTTGAAAAACTTAGTTCAAATGTTGAAAAGTAACTTTTGTAGATCAGTTAAATCTTTAAATATACATATAGTGCAAAAATTAATAATAATCCAATAAAATATACATAATATACATATAGTGTATATAGTGTATATGTATACATAATATACATAAATATACATATAGTGCAAAAATTAATAATAATCCAAATAAAAATAATAATCCAAATATAAAATATCAGTTCATTTAATAAGGGTCTAAGGAGCATTTGGGGAGAAAACAATTGCATGAGGTTTAGAGGGAGAGAATACAAATGTGCTAACTACAATGTGTTAAAAAGGAGAACCGAAAGACTCAATTTCCTTTCCAACTTTAAAAATTAGGGAAATGCAGAGTTTAATATAGTGGTTAAATAACACCTTTGAAGCACTTAAAACCACTTAGTACTTGAATTCTAAAACTGGATCACTGCTTATTGACTACAATCACAAAGATAATAGATTTCATCAATCAGGGATAAGTCAGAAGAGGAAACACAAGAAAGCAAAAAATAAAAAACAACCCCCCCCCCCCCGCCCACCAAATGGCTAAAACAAGATATACAAGTTCTATCAGGCAAAACGAAGTAAGAAACTATGGGGACAGAATATTAGCATCAGATGAAGGAGAAGTGGGGGTAAAAATGTTAGCTGCAGCAGAGAAATTGTTTTTATTGATGAATGATGTCTCCTTTACACTGATGCGCTGTCATTTGTAAATTCTTAGATTTATTAGTCAATAAATAGTGAGCTAGGGCTGGCGACTCAATGTTAAGCAAGGACGATATGATTCCTGTCTTCCGTGGGCTTATAGTCTAGCAGACTGAACTACTCATGGATCCTAATGAGCCATGTGACATTAGCATGAAATATGGTAAGCAAATTGTTAGGAGAAGAAGTGGAAAAATTCACAGTTGTGCTAGAAAACTTTAAGACATCTCTTTTGGTATTTGGTGGATTTTGTAAGCAAAGATTCTACAGATTTAGATGGTTTCAAATAATAAAGTTGTTTCTTAAACTGAGATGTTTCTTCCAATGAGAGATTATATCAGAGCCCATGAAATGTTCACAAAACATAGTATTTATTGGCTAGAAAGAGAGCATCTAATAATTCTTTTTTTAAAAAAATTTTTTTTCAACGTTTTTATTTATTTTTGGGACAGAGAGAGACAGAGCATGAACGGGGGAGGGGCAGAGAGAGAGGGAGACACAGAATCGGAAATGGGCTCCAGGCTCCGAGCCATCAGCCCAGAGCCCGACGCGGGGCTCGAACTCACGGACCGCGAGATCGTGACCTGGCTGAAGTCGGACGCTTAACCGACTGCGCCACCCAGGCGCCCCTTTGTTTTTTTTTTTTTAATTTTTTTTTCAACGTTTTTATTTATTTTTGGGACAGAGAGAGACAGAGCAGAGCATCTAATAATTCTAAGTGGATGAATTTTTAAAAAGGAAGAAGAAAGGTAATTGAAAATCTTAACTAGTAATTTTAAACAATAATTAAAACTTCTCTGAAATAACTTTTACTTCAAAGAGGAAACCAAAGCTATATTTAGGGACCAATGAGAAAAATAAGTACAATAAGAACTCATGGTGTTTGGTTAAAGCTATACTCAGAGGAAAACACATAGCTTTAAATACCAAATTATTAACATAGAGTAAAAATATATGAATTACGCATTCAACTCACAATAAACGAGAATGACAACAGGATAAACCTAAAAAGATACTGATAAAGACAAGATACTGTTAATGAACCAGAAGACAGAAGATTGTCAAAGAATGGGAATCAGATGAAGACATTTGAGAAGTTATTCAAGTAAAACAGAGAAAACACATGTGATGGCATTAGAATAAAAAAGAAATATTCATGTATTCCAAAAAGTTAAAAAATGGTAGAAAGTATAGTATATATTAACATAGAAATGTTGTGGAAATGGGTGATTTTCTAGGAAATTTTATGTGATGAATTTTAATGGTAGACTAGTTGAATAACAAAGGAAGGAAGTGGAAAAGTGTTAAAACAGATGCTTGTATAGGAAATTCATTTAAATCTCTTAAGGGGAAGAGGATGATCATGCAATAATTATAGATGGAAAGTGTCCCAATCCACTTTATAAATCAAGCATAATCTTACACCGAACCCAACAAAAGTGGTAAACAAACAAAATCTACAGATTGACCTCACATGTAAACATAAATGTAAAAGTCATAAAAATCAATTCCGTATCTGTATGTATATTTATGTATATATGTGTCATATCTATAGCTAAGCTTTGAGGTATAATTGATATGCAAAAAATTGCAAACATGTAATATATACATCTTGACAAGATTAGACTCAGCACACACCCATGAGACCATCACCACAATCAAAGTACTAAACATATCCACACCTCCAATCATTTCCTAGTGTTCTTTTGTGTGTGTGTGAGTGTGTGTGTGTGTGTGTGTGCATGTACTTGCTGGTAAAAACACTTAACATGACGTGTGTCTTCTTAATGTATTTTAAAGTACACAATACAGTATTTTAACCATAGCTACTATGTTGTACAGCAGATCTCTAGAAACTTGCTTATCTTGTATAACTGAAATTTTATACCCATTGAGTGACAATTCCCCCATTTTCTCCTCACCCTAACCTTTGGCGAACATGATTACATTTTCTGCTATTATGAGCCTGACAATGTTCGATTCCTCAGATAAGTGGAATCATGTATTATTTGTCCTCCCATGAGTGGCAGACTTCACCTATAATGTCCTCTCTGTTCATCCATGTTGTCATAAATGGCAAGATTATTTCTTTTTGAAATCTTTTTAAAGGGCTGAATAATATTCCACTGTATGTATAATTTCTTTATCCATTCATTTGTTGACAAACGCTTAGGTTGTTTCCATGCCTTGACTGTTGTGAACAACACTGCAATGAACATGGGGTGCAGATGTTTCTTCAAGACCTGAATTTCAGTTCTTTTGGACATACACCCAGAAGTGCGATCATATGGTAGTTCAATTTTTAATTTTTTGATGACACTCCATACTGTTTTCTGTAGTGGCTGCACCATTCTACATTCCCACCAATAGTGTATAAAAGATTTCCAGTTTCTCGATATCCTTGACGACATGTTTTTTCTTGTTCTTCTCCTTCTCTTCTCCCTTCCCTTTCCTTTCTCCTCTCCTCACCCTCCCTCTCCCCTCTCCTCCTCCCTCTACTTCTTCTCCCTCTTCCCCTTCCCTTCCTCCTCCTCTCCCTCCTCCTCCTCCTCCTTCTCCTGCTCCTCCTCCTCCTAATTCCATGTCCTAACAGATGCAGGGTGATAGGTCATTGTATCAGTCTTCATTCCCTTGATGATCAGTGATGTTGAGTGCTCCTTCATATTCCTGGTGGCCATTTTTATTCAAGTTTATTCAAGTTCTTTGCCCATTTTTTCGTTCAGTTATTTGTTTTCTTTTCCTTTTTTTTTTGCCATTGAGTTGTAGTAGATTCTTAAATATTTTCTATATTAACTTCTTACCAGATAGATGGAATTTTTTCTCCTATTCTGTAGGTTGCCTTTTCACTTTGTTGACTGTTTCCTTTGTTGTGCAGAAGCTTTTTAGTCCGATGTAGTCCTACTTGTCTATTTTTGGTTTCGTTACCTGTGCTTTGGGTTTCAAATCCAAGAAGTCTTTGCTGAGATCAATGTCAAGAAAATTTTCCCCTATGCTTTTGTCAAGGAGTTTTGCAGTTTCAAATCTTATGTTTGTCTTTCATCCATCTTGAGCTGATTTTTGTGTGTGGTGTAAGAAAGGGGTCACATTTCATTCTTGTGCATGTGGGCATCCAATTTTCTCAGCACTAATTTGTTAAAGAGACTGTCCTTTCCCCATTGTGTATTCTTGGCATCTTTATCAAAGATCAGTTGACTGTATATGTGTGGGTTTATTTCTGGGCTCTCTATTTTGTTCCATTGGCCTATATAGCTGTCCTGATGTCAGCATCTTATTGTTTTAATTACTGTAGCTTTATGGTATATTTTGAAATCAGGAAGTGTGATGCCTCCAGCATTTACAGGCCATTATCCATACTGAAATAGATGCAGAATTCCTCAACAAAATTCTAGCAAACCAAATTCAGTAGCATAGTAAAAGGATCACATACCATGATCAAGTGGGATTTATTCCTGCAAAATAGGATGGTTTAACATATGCAAATCAATCCAAGTGATAGATCACATTAACAGAACGAAGGGAAAAATTATATGATCGTCTCAATAGATGCAGAAAAAACATTTGACAAATCCATTACCCTTTCATGATAAAAAAAAACACTTAAGAATTAGGTATGGTAGGAATGTTCTTCAGTGTAATAAAGGCCATACATGTTAAGCCCACAGCTAACATCACACTTAGTGAACAACTGAAAGCTTTCCCTGTGAGACCAGAAACAAGGCAAAGATTTCTCCTCTGTCACCTCTATTGAACATAGTACTGAAAAACCTAACCAGAACAAGTAGGCAGTAAATAGAAGGTATCTAGATCAGAAAAGAAGAACTTAAATTGTTCCTGTATGCAGATGACATGGTCTTATATAGATAGAGAGAGCCCTAAAGACTCCACAAAAAACTGTTAGAACTAATAAACAACTTTAGCAAAATTGCAGGGTAAAAAATAAACATAAAATTGGTTGTAATTCTACACACTAAAAACGAACTATCTAAAAAAGGAAATTAAGAAGGCAATTCTGGGGGCGCCCGGGTGGCGCAGTCGGTTAAGCGTCCGACTTCAGCCAGGTCACGATCTCGCGGTCCGGGAGTTCGAGCCCCGCGTCAGGCTCTGGGCTGATGGCTCAGAGCCTGGAGCCTGTTTCCGATTCTGTGTCTCCCTCTCTCTCTGCCCCTCCCCCGTTCATGCTCTGTCTCTCTCTGTCCCCCCCAAAAATAAATAAACGTTGAAAAAAAAATTAAAAAAAAAAAAAGAAGGCAATTCTGTTTACCGCAACATCAAAGGATAAAATATTTAGAAATAAGGAGGTAAAAGACATACATGGAAAACTATAAAATATCAATGAAGGAAATTAAAGCAGATACAAATAAGTGAAAAGACATTTGTATTCATGGATTGGAAGAATTAATAGTGTTAAAATGTCCACACTATTCAAAGCACATAGATGCAATGCAACCTCTATGAAAACTCCAATAGCATTTTTACAGAGATAGAAAAACAATCCTAAAATTCATATGGAACCCCGTAAGACCCCAAATAGCCAAAGCAATCTTGAGAAAGAAGAACACTAAACTTATATGAACAGAACAGTATATTTCGACCAATAAGGCTTTATTCCAGCATTGTAAGGATGGCACCAAATTAGGAAACGCCTAATTAAAAATTTAACACACCTGTAGGTCATTGGAAAAAGTATGTGATCATAAGTAAAAAAGGTATTTGCTCAAGTTCAACATCCAGTCCTGCCAAAAGTTTTGATTAAAATAGAAAAGAGGGAGAATTCATTACCTTAGTGGTTTTTAACCAGGGACAGTTTGCCACTCAGGAGATGCTTAACAATGTCCTGATACATTTTTGATTATAGTGATTTGGGGGGTGGTGCTATTAGGATCTTGTGGGTGCAGGTCAGGGTTGCTATTAAAAATGCTACAATGCACAGGAAGCCTCCCTCTCCCTCAACAAAGAATTATCTAGTTCAAAATATCAATAATGCCAAGATTGAGAGATCCTGGTTTACATGATAAAGATAATATGTCTGAAAATTACAGCCTATACCATACTTAAAATGGAAAACGTGGAGGAATTCTTGTGATAATAACAAAACAAAGTCTAAGTAATTAGGTTATTATAATCAAAATACTAAAAACAATTGGGAAATAAATGCTGGAATGGCCAAATCCAAATAATTGTTATTTAATGATGACATTAAAAAACTCAAGAATGTTATCTACTCTTACACCATATAAAGGAGTTCAATAATATGTCCAATTATAAAACAGATACATACAAATCAATAGATAGCCAATATTTTAAAGTAGTAATAACAGCCATGAAAGGGGTAAAAACATTCTATTCATATAAATGACACAAAATGTAAATTATCTAAAAGAACCCACACAACTTAAGTAGGCGAGGCACATATGAAAGAAAGAAATAAAAATTTTCTGAGCTCATGTCAGAAAAAATACAGAGATCTCCTTGAGTTGATTCATGAATAATTCTATTCTGGAACAACTATTAAATTGTATTTTCTTGGGAATTTTGCAAAATAAATGTAAAGTTAATATGGATGAATTATTATACTAGAGCAACCAATAAGTATCTATGTAGCAAATTAACTTACAAAGCCACAATGGGCAAAAGTATGATACTGGCTCCAAAATAATAAGTTAAATAAATGGAGTGAAACAGTGAGTCAAGAAATAAGCCTATCTGTATTAAAAGTTTGTGATTTGATTCATTTTAAGTCAGAGGGGACACATTAAAGAGTGCACAGAGGAATTCATATTATTAAAAAAAAATCTACCAGGACGATGTATCAGTTGTGCACCTTGTGCCCTTGAAAATGTAGCAATGGAAAACATAAAAACAAATAGAAATACAAAGATAAAATGACAAGTCTGCAATTAAAGTAGGACACATCTCACACTTTTTAAAAGAAATGATTCTTTCAAGTAAACAAAAATAATGACGCATAGTGTTTAGATGACATAATGAATAACTAGTACTAACAAACTTACAGAAACCACTCAAATTGATAATATATTAGATGACAAAGGAAACCTCAGCAAGTTATAACATGTACAGATCTTATCGGCTTCATTCTCTGGCCAAATAAGAAAATAACAACTAAAGGAGAGATGAAATAAATCTCTATGCTCATAAATATGAGAACACTTATAAAAAGTCTTATGTTAATAAGGAAATAAAAAGTGGAAATTACCAACTATTTAGATATAAGCAATGGAGCATTAAATATTAAAACCTGTGAGATGTGGCCAAAGCAGCCATCAGAGGAAAATTTATGGACTTAAGTGCATAAATTAGAAAATGAGGGAAATTGAAATCAAATGGACCAAGAATAATATTCAGGATCCTAGAAAAATAACAAAAAAAATAAAATCTTCCGAAAATAGAAGGCAATAATAAAGATAAAAAACTGACATCAATAAAATAAACAAGAACAACAAAGCCATTAGAATTGATCAATAAAATCTCCTTGAAATTTTATTAAGAAAAAAAGAATATAAACAGCATCATTAATGAGATAAGGAGATTTCATTACAGATACAGAGGAATTAACTTTTATAAGATACTTTATATTAATAACTTTGGAAAAGCAGATGAAATGCATGATTTCATAAAAAATAAGCTACCAAAATTAACTCAAGAAGTCAGAAAACCTAAATATGCTAATTTCTGTTGAAAAGACTTCAAAGCTAGTTAAAGATACACTCTTTTACAGAGAACATCAAACCCAGAGAGTTTTACTATTTAGTTCTACCACACGTTCAAGAAATAGACAATTCTTCTGTGATAAATCGGGAAGATACTCAGCTAATTTTATAAGCCTAGTGTATCTTTGACATTAGAATCCTAATAGAAGCCAATGTATTAAAAAATATTCTTTTATGATAAACAAACAGCCATCCCCTAATATTCTTGTGCATGAGAAACAGAAGAAAACTTCCATTAAGAAGGTACAGATATCTTCTGCAAATCTGTAGCAGTGGTGAAATCATCAGAAATACTTCCATTCAAAACATGAGAAAAACAAGGATTCCTAAATATTCAATATTGCACTGGAGGTCCTGGCCAATGCTATATAATAAGAAAAAATTTAAAAAGCATGTGAATATTGGAAAGGAAGACACAATAATGTCATTTTGGTTTTTTGCAGCCAGGTTCTGCAGGAAGTACAAGATAATCCTTTGAGAAACCATTAGAACTAGTAAGTAAATACTACAAAGTGGCCTAATACAAATAAATGTATAAAAACCAATTGCTTGTATACACCAGTATAAAAAAGTAATGGAAAAAATTACTCAATTTTCATAGCAATGAAAACTATAAAACTGTAAAATATGGAAATAAACATCAGATTATTAAGGTGAATAATAGACCTGAATACATAGAAAAAATATATTTTATTGTTTTGGATGAGAATGCTTAATATTGTAAATGCATAGTATTGCCTCCAAATTAATTTATAAATTCAACATTTTTATGGAGCTTGTCAAGCTCATTATAAAATTCATTTGGAAGAGTAAATGTGTGAGAAAAGCCAAGATAAGGTAGAAAAGAATGTAATGGGTGTGCTTGCCTTATTAAATATCGAGACATATTCTAAAGCTGTAATAATTAAAATGCAATGAGATTCGCACCAAAGATTTAATTAGAACAGTGGAGTGAGAGTCCAGAAACAGATCTCTGTAGATACAGGTATTCACTTGTAGAAAAACTGGTGTTTCATATTAGTGAGGGGAAAGAATACACTATTTGTTTTTTAAAGAAATGCTTTTTTTTAACGTTTATTTATTTTTGAGACAGAGAGAGACAGAGCATGAACGGGGGAGGGTCAGAGAGAGGGAGACACAGAATCTGAAACAGGCTCCAGGTTCTGAGCTGTCAGCACAGAGCCCGATGCGGGGCTGGGACTCACGGACCGCGAGATCACGACCTGAGCCGAAGTCGGACGCTCAACCGACTGAGCCACCCAGGTGCCCCAAGAATACACTATTTGATAAATTGTGTGGAAAAAATTAGTTACTATTTGGAAAAAATAAAATGTGGAAAATTTTATTTGGAAAAAATAAAATTATATTTTTAACATTACACTCTTCACTAAAGTAAATTCCAGATGTACTAAAGACCTAAATGTTACACAAAAACAAAACCTAGAAATGTAGTGAAATAAAAAAATAGTACATAATATGCAAAGGAAAATCTTGTGAATTTGTACAGATAAAATTATGTTTATTTATGTCTTGAGAGGGCACATGTGAGAGAGAGAGGGGGAGAGAGCTAGCCGGGGAGGGGTAAAGAGAGAGGAAGAGAGAAATCTGAAGCAGGCTCCACGCCATCGGCACAGAGCCTGATGTGGGGCTGGAACTCATGAACTGTGAGATCATGGCCTGAACCGAAACCAAGAGTTGGATGCTTAACTGACTGAGCCATCCAGGTGCCCCACTGTACATATAAATTAAAGGCTCATATCAGTCAGTTAAGTGTCAGATTCTTGATTTCAGCTCAGGTTGTGACCTCAGTGTTATGAGATTGAGCCCTGCCTTGGGCTCTGCACTGGGTGGGCAGGCATGGAGCCTGCTTAAGATTCTCTCTCCCTCTGCCCCTCTTCTGCATATGTATGTGTGTGTGTGTCTGTGCGTACACCTGCTCTCTCTCTCTCTCTCTCTCTCTCTCTCAAAAAAAGGCTCTTATATGATAAAAAACACCATAGACAAATGAACAAACATATGCTGGTAGAAAATATTTGTAACAGCCGCTCTGGAAACAGTGTGGAGCTTCCTCAAAAAATTAAAAATAGACCTACCCTATGACCCAGCAGTAGCACTGCTAGGAATTGACCCAAGGGATACAGGAGTGCTGATGCATAGGGGCACTTGTACCCCAATGTTTATAGCAGCACTCTCAACAATAGCCAAATTATGGAAAGAGCCTAAATGTCCATCAACTGATGAATGGATAAAGAAATTGTGGTTTATATACACAATGGAGTACTATGTGGCAATGAGAAAGAATAAAATATGGCCCTTTGTAGCAACATGGATAGAACTGGAGAGTGTTATGATAAGTGAAATAAGCCATACAGAGAAAGACAGATACCATGTGTTCACTCCCTGAGAAACTTAACAGGAACCCATGGGGGAGGGGAAGGAAAAAAAAAAGAGGTTAGAGTGGGAGAGAGCCAAAGCATAAGAGACTCTTAAAAACTGAGAACAAACTGAGGGTTGATGGGGGGGTGGGAGGGAGGGGAGGGTGGGTGATGGGTATTGAGGAGGGCACCTGTTGGGATGAGCACTGGGTATTGTATGGACACTAATTTGACAATAAATTTCATATATTTAAAAAAAAGAAAATATTTGAAACATTTGTAAGACAAAGGATTAATATCCAAAATAAATGTAAAAATTTACAAATCAATAAGGAACAAACCATTAAGCCAAAAGGAAAAACATAAGAAAATACAAATAGACAATTCATAGAAGGGGAACTGAAAAGGAGAGTACAAAAAGTTACTCAGTTTTACTAGTAATAAGGGGCATCCAAAATAATACACAAGGAGATATCGTTTTTCACCCATCATATTGAAAAAAGAATTGACATTATTGACTGAGGGGATGGTATGAAGAACCAAACATTCTCATGCTGTGCTTGAGTATAAATTGGTCCAGATATTTTGAAGGGCAATTTGGCAATACCTGCTGAAATAAAAATGCACAGACCCCACGGCCAAGGAAAACACAAAAATGTGTAGGGAATTGTATTGATGATGTTCTTTGTAGCCTTGTCAATGATGAAAGGCTGGAAACAACCAAAATATACATCAATAGAAGAGTTACATAAACTGTGGTAAATCATACTGTATAACAGTTTTAAGAAACTTGAGGTTGATTTATATGGATTAATATGGAAAGACAACCAGGATATATTGACATTTGAAAAAAATAGGTTACAACTTAATATGTATTGTATGATAGGAAACCCCCAAACTCTTTTTTTTAAATTTTTTTTAATGTTTATTTATTTATTAAAAAAAAATTTTTTTTTCAACGTTTATTTATTTTTGGGACAGAGAGAGACAGAGCATGAACGGGGAAGGGTCAGAGAGAGGGAGACACAGAATCCGAAACAGGCTCCAGGCTCCGAGCTGTCAGCACAGAGCCCGATGCGGGGCTTGAACCCACGGACCGTGAGATCATGACCTGAGCCGAAGTCGGCCGCTCAACCGACTGAGCCACCCAGGCGCGCCCCCCCCCCCAACTCTTTTTAAAAGAAAATAATGCTGTGCATTTTTTACTGATGTGCATTGCAAGACAGCCTGGTCTCAGGTTTTTTGTTTGTTTGTTTGTTTTGTTTGTTTTGTTTTTGTAAAATGGTAAGATGGAGGTAGCATATGTCATGGGCTGTTGGGACGATTATATAAATGAAAACGTCTGAAGCACAGAGCGTTGCCTGACATGTGGTAAGCACTCCTAGGTGTTAGCTATTTTTATGATGGAAAAATATTCTGGATTTCTATACCTCACACTGATACTTCTGATTAGAGAATGCAGCTGAGATTGAATGAGTATTTCCTAAATAGTCAAGGAGAAGTTTTGCTTTGTCTGGATTGTTTGATTTTTACCAAAAGGATGTATTATAATATTTCTTGTGGAATTACATGAAGATCAGTGGGGAAAGTAGAAATGGTATTGAGAGAATCATTTAATCATTTGACAAAAAAATAAAGATAGAGCCTTACCATAAAGCTAGATCATCTCAGGTGTATTAAAGATTCTATTGCAAAAATGAAACTACAGAAGAATAGGAACAAAGGCAAATGTTGATTTAATAGTGAGGACAGGCTTTTCAACATGACATCAAAGGTGGAGAACACAAGGGAAAAGAGCTGATGTATTAAAATATAAATTGTTTTTCAAATAACATTACAAGTGAAATTAAAGTTTAAATAAGTTGTGAAAATAATTTAAAATACACGTGCCAAATGGATAAAGCCATCCTTTATTAGTAGCCTTTACAGATTAATAATAAATAGAAGAATGATCGAGGAGAATAGACACGCAATTACCAAAATTAGAAATGTAAATGGGCAATAAATACATGTAAAGATTGCTTAGCTTTAGTAGTAATAAAGATATGCAGATTTGAACAGTCTTTTCTTATTGGTTGGAAAAATTTTTTAAAATATTATCAGTGCTGCAGGAAGTTTGGTGAAGTTTCACTCAGTAAGACAATTTGCAATAAGGACTCAATGTCTTAAAAACGAGTATATTCTTTGATCCAGTGATGCATTTCCTAGAAATTAGCCAGGTGGAATAAACATGTGCACACAGATACATGTATAACGGTGTTCATTGTGGTAAGGCTTCAATTAGTAAAAAATTAAAAACTACTTAAATAGCCAATAATAAACTGTTACATAAACCATGGTGCATACAAAGTATGCAATATTACTCAACCATTAAAAATAACGCTGTTGAAGACTATCTATTGGAAATATGTTATGAGTATGTAGGTTTTGAAAAAACAAACAAACAAAAAAACCCCTCTGCGTGTGAATACGTATAATGCTAGCCTGTATCTCTATATCTTTATCTCTGTATCTCTATATCTATGTATTTATGTATGTGAATATATACAACTAGATAAAAATGTACTACGGTGTTAAAATGTATGATCTCTGGGCAGAGATGACGTTTATCATTCTCTCTGCACTTTATATTGATATTTTGTTTGCTAAATATCACACCAATACATGAATACATTCTTATAAAAATGAATATGGTACAGGGTTGCCTGGGTGGCTCAGTCGGTTGAGCATCTGACTTCAGCTCAGGTCGTGATCTCATGGCTCGTGGGTTCGAGCCCCACGTCGGGCTCTGTGTTGACAGCTCAGAGCCTGGAGCCTGCTTCGGATTCCGTGTCCCCCTCTCTCTCTGCCCCTCCCTCGCTCATGCTCTGTCTCCCTTTCTCTCAAGAATAAATAAAACATTAAAAAAAATGAATATGGTACAGAAAAAGCTGAAGCCCCTCGGACCAATTCCTTGCTCCTCCCCTCCGCCCTCCCCACAGGGATTCATTGTTATCAGCGTGGTGTGCAGCCCGACAAGACTTTTCCTACACATATGCATACATATATTTCCTCCGCTCGTTTGGCAGTGAAGACATCTTTAAAAAAGTTATTTGTATTTGCTCTGAAAATATTCATTACATTTTCGTTCGGTATTTAGAACTAATTGAGATCTCCTTACTCTTTGCTTCACGACTCCTTCTCCCCCTGTTTCCTGCCACCTTCAGTATCTTTATCAATTGAGATTTTATTCCCAGCTTGTTTAATTTTCTTTCAATTAAATGCCTCAATTATCAACTTTACTGATTTCCTTGAGAGCCATTGTTGACTCCCAATAGTCTTAGAGTCTTCTTTTCTTTTTTCTTTTTTTTCTTTTCACTGCAATATATCTTCAAATAATTCTTCCAGGAAGGACTTGTGTGTGACAAACGTTGAATCCTTGAATGACTTAAACAGCTTTTATTTTGCCTGAATGCTTGCCTGATATTTTGGCTGGACATAGAAATGTAAATTCAATATAATTTTCTCTCAGAAGTTTGATGATACTGCTGTTCACTACTCTGAGTTGCCGGAAAGAAATCAGGTGCCACTGTGATCCTTGTACTTTTGCAGGTAGCATGTTTTTTTTTTTTTTCTGGAAGTTTTTAGCGTTCTTTTACTTGGTTCTCTAAATTTCACAAAATGTGTAATTTTAATTACAATTTTATCCCCTTTTATTCTGCTGAGTAGTTATGGAGCCTTTCTATCTAAATACTTGATGTTTTTCTTCAGGTCTTGGAAATTTTCTTGTGTTATTTCTCTGACTTTTGTTTTCTTCCATTCAATTCTCTGCTTCCTCTCTGGAATTAAATAGATTTTAGAACTTTTGGATCTACCTTCCAAGTCTCTATCAATGGCTTCCTTCTTTTTCTTGCTGTCATTTCCCCCCCACTGTGTTTTATTTTGGGAATCAGCAGTTCAGTGCATCACTGTGCTCTTCAAGTGTCTCTATTCTCTAGTTAACCCATTTTTGAATTTTTTTCTTTTAAAATTTAGTGGTCAAGGGGTTCCTGGGTGGCTCAGTTGGTTGAGCTTCCAACTTCGGCTCAGGTCATGATCTCACAGCTCATGAGTTCAGCCCCGCCATGGGCTCTGTGCCGACAGCTCAGAGCCTGGAGCCTGCTTCAGATTCTGTGTCTCCCTCTCTCTCTGCCCCTAACCCACTCACATTCTGTCTCTGTCTCTCTCAAAAATAAATAAAGATTCAAAAAATTTAAAATTTAGCAGTCATATTTTCCTCTGTAAGATCTCCAACTGATTGTTTGAAATAGCCAATTTCAGAGTTACTCTGAAGATATTATGGTATGTTGTTCATACTTCGTTTACAGTTGACCTCTACTTGTTCTGTTGACTTAATTTATACTCTTCTTAATTTTCTATTTGTTGCATTTGGTGTCCCTGAGAGATTGGGATAGGTTTCCTCAAATGTTTGGTTGTTTTGGGTAGCCTCAGTATTTCTACAATTAGGATTCTTGGTTAATGTTTTCATACTTTTAGATGTGCAGTTTAATGAATTTTGACAAATGTAGACAGTTGAGTGAACCTCCCCACCATCAATAATATGCCTTGTTCCTGTTACCCCCGAGCTTCCCCTGTGCTCCTTTGCAATCTCTCTGCTCCCCCTACCCTAGCAACCACCAACTTGTTCTCTGTCCCTATAGTTTTACCCTTCCAAAATGTGATATAATGGAATCCCACGACATGTATCCTTTCGAGTCTGGCTTTATTCACTAGCCAGAAGGCTTCTGAGCTTCACATGTTGTATATATCAACAGTTTTTCCCTTGGTAAGTCGAATTCCATGTATGGATGTGCTGCAATTTGTTAATCTATTCACCAGCTGATGAACATTTGGGTTGTTTCTAAATGTTGGTGATGATGAAAAATCACATGGAGGTTTTTGTGTGTATGTGTGTCATCATTTCTCTTGGGCAAATACCTAGGCAGAGGGTTGCTGGGTCATGTGGTAAGAATATGTTTAATTTTATAAGCAACTGTCAAAATGTTTTCCAAGTGGCTATAACTTAAAAAAAAAACCTTTTTATTTTGAGTTAATTGTATATTCACATGCAGTTGTAAAAAATAACAGAGGGAGATCACATGTACTCTGTACCTAGTTTTTCCAATAGTATTATCTTGTAAAACTAGTGTACTTTAACAAGATATTGACATTGAAATAGCCCAAAAGATACATAACAGTTCTACCCTGCAAGGATCTCTCTTCATTGTCACCATAGCCCTAGTCCAGACAATCACTACTCTGTTCTCTGTTTCTATAATTTTGCCATTTAGAGAATTATATAGTAGAACCATATAATATGTAACCTTTTGAGACTGACTTTTTTTTTTTTCACTTAGCTTAATTCCTTGGGGATTTATCAAAATTGTTGCATATAATCGGTATATTATCGCTGAGTAGTATTCTAGGGAATGAATATATCACAGTTTGCTTAATCGTTTATTTATTGAAGGGCATCTGGGCTCTTTCCAGTTTGGGCTATCGCAAACAAGTCTGCTATAAACACCTGTGTACAGATTTTTATGTGAACGTAAGTTTTCTTTCTCCGGAACAAATACCTAAGAGTGTAATTGTTGGGTCATATGGTAGTTGCATCTTTAGGTTTTTAAGAAATTGCTAAAGTGTCTGCCAGAGTAGCTTACCATTTTGTATTCCCACCAGCAATGTATGAGTAATTCAACTTCTCTGCCTCCTTACCTGCATTTGATATTGTCACTATTTTTTAATTTTGCCCATTGTGATAGATAGTTGTGATGATATCTCATGGTGATTGTTATTTACATTTCCCTTGTGGCTAACATGTTGACTGCATTTTCATGTGCTTATGTGACAACTGCATATACTATTCAGTGAATTGTCTCAATGTCCTTTGCCCATTTTCTAATGAAATTATGTGTGTTTTGTACCGTTGAGTTTTGAGAGTTCTTTCTACGTATTAGATACTAGTACTTTGCTGGATATGTAGTTTGAAAATGTTTTCTACCAATGTGTAGCTTGTTTTTTCATTCTCTTCACATGTGTTCTTGCAGGGAAAAAGTTTAAAATTTTTTCTAAGATGCAACATGTCACTTTTTCCTTTCATGATCATTCTTTTGGTGCAAAGTCCAAGAACTTCTTGCCTAACCCTAGATTCCCCTAAATTTTCTATTATTGTCTAAAAGTTGTATAGTTTTATCTTTTACATTTAAGTTTGTGATCATTTTTGAGTTATTTTATTTTATTTTTTTAAGTGAGAGGCTTAGATCAGGGCTCAGTTTTTTGCCTATGGAGATTTACTTGCTTCAGCAGCAGGGAATTGCGGTGTCAAAAATCATTTGCATATACTTGTATGGGTCTATTTTTGGGATCTTTATTATGTTCTGATCTACCACACTCTATTGAAGCTTTGCTATCAGATAAATTCCTTATTTATTTTTTTATACTTTATCTTTTCTTTAACCTTCTTTCTCAAGAAATTTTTTAAGTCTTTCTAACATTTGTGCCTTTCCATATAAACTTTAGAATCAGCTTGTCTATGTCTACAAAATTCCTTGGTGATAGCTTGATAGAAATTGCATTAAACCTATAAACCAGTTGGGAGAGAATTGACATCTTTAGTGTCTTGAGTCTTACATCCATGAACGTAGTATGTCTTTCCATGTATTTAGGTATTCTTTTATTCTGTTCATTAGCATTTTGTAATTTTCAGTATATGAAGCATGGACATATTTTGTTACATTCATAACTAAGTGTATCATTTTCCTTGGAGTGATTGTATGTGGTATTGTGTTTTCAATGTTTGTTCTTACATGTTCATTGTTGATATATAAAAATCCCAGAATCTTTGATTCTGTGATCTTGTTCTAGAAATGTTTTTGTAAAGCACTTGCATTGTTGCATATGTGAATAATCATGTCATTTTCAAATAAAGATGACTTTATTTCTTCCTTTCCAATCTGTATGTCTACTATTTTTTTTTTTCATTTCCTTTCGCATTGGCTAGAACTCCCAGTATTATGTTCAATTAAGGTGGTAAGGGTGACATTCCTGCCTTTTTCCTCATCTTAGAGTGAAAGCATTCAGTCTTTTGTCACTAAGTTTGATGTTGACTATATAGTGTTTTTGTTTATGTTCTTTGCCAAGTTGAGGTAGTTCCTTTCTGTTTCTAACTTGTTGAGAGTTTTTATACTGAAGAGGTTTTATATTTTGTCAAATATTTTTTCATTGTCAATTGATATAATTATATAATTTTTCTTCAGCTTGTTGAAATGGTTGATTACACTGACTGATTTTTGAATGGTGAACCCCAGCTTTGAATATCTTGATTAAATGTCATTTTTGTCATGGTATATAATTATTTTAATACATTGCTAGATTCAATTTGTTAATATACCTTTGAGCATTATTGTGTCTAATTTCATGAGAGATATTAGTCTATAATTTTCTTCTCTCTCTCTCTTTAAACTGTTTCTGTCTGGTTTTGGTATCAGGATAATACTGGCCTTGTAAAATGAGTTTGGAAGTATCTTTTTTTTTTTTTCTGGAATAGATTGTGTAAAATTTATGTTATCAATGTAAATTGTTTTTTACATCTTTGATAGAACTCTCCAGTGAAACCATCTAGGCCTAGAGATGTTTTTCTTTTTTTCTTCCTTTTTTTATTTTTATTTTTTGAAAGTAGGAGGATTTTTAAAGTATAAATTCAGGGGCGCCTGGGTGGCTCGGTCGGTTAAGCGTCCGACTTCAGCTCAGGTCATGATCTCACGGTCCGTGGGTTCGAGCCCCGCGTCGGGCTCTGTGCTGACAGCTCAGAGCCTGGAGCCTGTTTCAGATTCTGTGTCTCCCTCTCTCTGTGACCCTCCCCCGTTCATGCTCTGTCTCTCTCTGTCTCAAAAATAAATAAACGTTAAAAAAAATTTTAAAGTATAAATTCAAATTCTATAATGTTTATAGGTCTATTCACATTATATATTTGATTTAATTGAATTTTTATAGTTTATGGTTTTTAAGGAATTGGTCCATTTTTTTCAGTTGTTGAATTTAGGGGAAAAGTCATTAAGAGTGCTCTCATGTTGTCCTTTAATAACTCCAGGACTTGAAGGGATATTGTTTCTTTCATTTGTGATATTAATGATTTGTATCTTCACTCTTTTTGTCATTCTTGCTAGAGGTATATTAATTTTATTAATTTTTCAAAGAACCAACTTTTTGCTTCATTGATTTCTCTGTTGTTTTCCTGTTTCATTTTCATGGACTGCTGCTTTGATATTTATTATTTTTTTCTTTTGCTTCCTTTGGGTTTATTTTACTCTTCTTTTTCAAATTCTTAAGGCAGAAACTTAGATTTATTGATTTGAGTCATTTCCTCTCTTCTAATGTATGCATTTAGTGCTATAAATTTTCCACTCAGCACTGCTTTGGCTGCAGGTCATATATTTTGACATGTTGTATTTTTGTTTTTATTCAGTTCTATGTTTTTTAAAGTGTAGTTTTCTTTAAGGCTTCCTCATTGACCTATGGAATATTCGGTAGTATGTTACTTAATTTACAAATGTTTAGAAATTTTCACTTCTTTCTTTTTTTCCTTCTTTCTGTTTTTCATTTTGTTTTGATTTCTATTTTTTTTTTTAAATTTTTTTTTTCAACGTTTATTTATTTTTGGGACAGAGAGAGACAGAGCATGAACGGGGGAGGGGCAGAGAGAGAGGGAGACACAGAATCGGAAACAGGCTCCAGGCTCTGAGCCATCAGCACAGAGCCCGACACGGGGCTCGAACTCCCGGACCGCGAGATCGTGACCTGGCTGAAGTCGGACGCTTAACCGACTGTGCCACCCAGGCGCCCCTTGATTTCTATTTTGATTCTGTTATGATCAGAAAACATACTTTGTATAATATAAATTGTTGTATATTTGTTGAGGTTTGTTTTATGGCCCCATTATGTGGTTTATCTTGGTGAATGTTCCATGAGGCCTTAAAAATATGTATTTTCTGCTGTTGTTGTATGTATGTATGTATGTATGTATATATATATATACATATATACGTATATATATGTATATATATACACATATATATACATATTATACATATACACGTATACATATACATATATATGTATACGTATACGTATATATATACGTGTATATATATACGTATATATGTATAATATAATATATATGTGTATATATGTGTATATATATATATATATATATATATATATATAATACTCCATGAGAATGTGATGGTTGATTGTGTTGTTCAGATCTTTTCCATCTTTTCCTGTCCAGTAGTTCTATCAGCTGCTGAGTACATAATGAAGTTTCTAACTGTAATTGTGTATTTATCTATTTATCTTTTTAGTTCTTTCAATTTTTGTTTTATATATTTGAAACTTTTTTTTGGTGTGCACACTTTTAGGATTATTATGTTTTTTCTGATGGATGGATCTTTTTTATCATTTTATCTCTGTTTGTCTCCAATAATTTTCTTTGCCCTGAAGTTCACTTTATTGGATATTAATATAGCCTCTCCTGGTTTTTAGGGGGTACCTGGGTGGCTCAGTGAGTTAAGGGTCTGACTCTTGATTTCAGCTCAGATCATGATCTCATGGCTTGTGGGTTTGAGCTCTGTGTTGGGCTCAGTGCTGACAGCGTGGAGCTTGCTTGGGATTCTCTCTCTCTCTGCCCCTTCCCCACTTGCTGCTTGCTCTCTCTCTCTCTCAAAATAAATAAATAAGCTTTAAAAAAATTTAAAAAAGTATAGCCTCTCCTGCGTTTTAGAAATTAATGTTTTCATGGTATATCTTTTTCTATCATTTTATTTTCAATCTACTTAAGTCATTGAATTTGAAACGAGTTACTTATAAATGGCATATAGGTGGGTCATCATTTATTTATTCACTCTTCCCACTTTTAATTGGTTTATTTAAACAATTTACATTGAAGTTAATTGTTGATATGTTAGGGCCTATGCTTGCCATTTACTTTATTTTGTTTTCTATTTGTTTCCTATTTATGTTTTTCCATTCTTACCTCTCTATGGGTTATTTAAACCTTTTAAAAAATTTAATATTGATTTATTTATAGTGTTTTTGAGTATATCATTTTGTAGCATTTTTTTAGTTGTTACTTTGGCTATCACAATATTGATACAGACCTATAATGGTCTACTAATATCAATATTTTACCATTTGGAGTAATCTTTTGAGTAGAAACTTTACTTATTTTAGGTCTTCCCTTAAAAAAATATTGTCTTGGGCAGCAGATAGTGTTGTAGTATTTGTTTCAATCATCACACATGATTTAGAACACTCATGAGAAGGATGGCCTATTGTATTTATCCACATTTTCTAGTCTTTCCATTGTTCTTTTCTCCTTCTAGATGTTCTGATATTTCTTCTTTTGTTGTTTCCTTTCTATGAGAAGAACTTCTTAGACTTTATAGGTAGGTCTGCTAGTGATAAGTTCTTCTAGTTTTCCTTTGAGAATTTCTTTATTTCCCCTTCTTTCCAAAAGGATAATTTTGTTGGGTACAGAATTCTCAGTTGACGATTCTTTTCTTTCCGCCACTTCCTTCTGGCCTTCATGGTTTTAGATGAGAAATCTAATGTCATTTGACTTGATATTCTCCTAGGTAGTGTGTTTTCTTTTGCTGCTTTCATATTTTCCTTCATCTTTAGTTTCAGAAATTTAATTGTAATGTGTCTTTGTATGGATTTTTTTGGGGGGGGGTTATTCTATTTGCTCACCTTTTTAAATCTGTGAGTTTATATCTTTTGCCAAGGGAGTTTTTGGCCACATTTCTTCCAACACTTCTCAGTCCCATTTGTTTTCCTCTTCTGGGACTCCAGTGGTACAAAGCTTGCATTTTTCCAAAGTCCCAGAAGCTCAGTTCATTTTTTTCAGTTGGTTTTGTGCCTGCTGTTCAAATTGGGTAAATTCTCTTGGTCAGTCCTCACGTTCATTGGTTTTATTTTTGCTCATCTCCATCCCATATTGAGCTTATCCAGAAGGATTTTTATTTCTATTATTGACTGGAAAAAGTCAACTGAAAAGTTCTATAATCTTCATTTAGTTCTTTTTAATAAGTTGTTTCTTCACTGAGATTTTTCTAATGTTTCATTTGTTTCGAGAGACTGTAAACTTGCTGATTGAACCACTTTTATGACAGTAGAACATCCTTGCTGGTTATCTCCTCCAATATCTGATTTATTTCAGCGTTGGCATGCACGGATTGTCTTTCTTTCATTCAACTTATGATTTTCCTGGTTCTTGATCTGGTGGGTGACTTTTGACTGTATTCTGAACATTTTGGCTATTCCATTAGAAGACTATGGGACTCATTTAAAACTTTCATTTTAGCAAGCAGTTACCCTGTTTAGGCTTGGCATGCAGGCTCTGGCCTACTTTTGTGGGCTGTGGTTCCGATGACAGTCTAATTTTCAGAGCCTATGTGGTGTTATTTTGATCTGCTTGGTTTATCTCCTCCCACAGGGGCTCCCACTATCCCTGCTGCTTCTGTTTGAATGGGAAAAAGCTTCCCCAGGCTGGGACATCTGGTAAATCTTGCTAGGAGAGGATGTGTGCTTGTGTGGCATGTGCCCCTTCCTGTGGGATATGGAAAGGGCCAGATGACTGTTGTGGCAGGGTTTCCTTTGCCAGTGGTGCTCTGAATTCATGGTATCTTTGATCGAGTGAGGGGACTCTCAGGTCCTGTGGGGGAGGGGAGCACTTGTTGGTCTGGGGCTGCATGTGATGGTGTGATATCCCTTGCAAGTGCCCCTGGTTGCATGGTATTTCTGGGCAGGGGACAGAAGTCTCAAGCCTGGTGTCTCCGTTAATTTTTAATCTTTTTCTGTAGCTTTCCCTATGTATTGTGTGTGGGATGGGGAAGAGCTGGCCCATGTTTCCAGGTGAGGGCTCTGGTCACCCAGGCACTGTTCTGCCTGTCTGGAGCGGGTACTCGTGAACATGACCTCTTCTACAGGCCAATGTCTGTCCAGAGTACTGCTTGACATATTGGCCATGTGTAAGAAACGATTGGGAGTGACTCACTTGGCTTCTAATGTAGTTTTCAAATAGTGGTCTTTAGGTGCCCCAGGGACAACACCCTGCCCCTTGGCCCCAAGCCCAGCATACCCCTGGTGCCTTTGCATCATTTGCTATGGTTCTTTTCTGAGTACGTGTTTTCTTCTATCAGATCCTATCTTCCTTTTATATTTCAGGGAATTTTCATGCCTTCTGATTTACTAAGAATATCCCTTCCTATATCCAGCACAATTTAGAAGAATATATATATTATATGTAAAATACTACATATATATAATATTACATATATATTATATGTTTTTTCTAAATATTTTGAGAGTAGAAGTTTAGTTCCTCTTCATAAATCTCTTTGTGATCGCCCATGTTTTCTCAAAATTTTCTAAAATACATGTGCATTACTTTTATAATCAATAAAACCATTAATATGATTAAAAAATATTTTTTTCACGGCTGTGTGTTGAACACTGTTCTGGGGGGTAAGCACTCAGAGGCCTCGTCCTGGGGAGATTACAGGGGAGTGAGAATGTGTGCTTTCTGAAGAAGGTCTTCCGGGCAGTGGAAACCCTATTCACCCTTCTGGGGGTGCTAAGCCAGGCCCCCCAGCTGCAGCGCCGGGTTTAGCCGCCACAAGGGCGTATTCAACTGGGGAAGGTTGCTCCAAGTTCTCATAGGAGGGGCGAAGCCTTCCCCTTCTTCAAATTGCCAGTGTGTGCAAAATGCTAACACTACACATTTAAGTGACGTATAGATCAGAACAGAATCATAGCTTGATGACATAAATTAAAGTAATTATATTCATTAGCATGATAAAAAATATGCAAACAAATGTTTATTAAATGCAACCATACATCAACTCCAAAGGCTTTGGCGTTGTTTATATCTTTGTTGCTCTAGCATTTTGTCAAAGGTGGCCTGTCAGGCTGAACTTAATTGACACTAATGACAGTGGGGGAGGCGGGGCCAGCCCAGACTATCACTTGGCTCCGTGAGCGCTGGAGGTTTGGGGATTTGCTAGCGGGCCTCACTTCCCTTCCCAGGGCTGACCCCAGAAAAGGCCCTGGGAAAGGAAGGACAAGTCTCCTTGTGTTTACTGGAGGGAGGGCTGCTCACCTCTTCAGGATGTTTGTCACCGGCTGGGCCAGAACATGTTCCCAGAAGGGTAGAGATGCATTTTCTCCTATCAACGTCGGATACAATACTTGCCCCTAAAAAGGTCCCTTTTCGGCAAGATCGGATGTGTCTTTCCAACCGGCGGTGATTCTCTGGCAAGTGAAAGCCCTCGCCTGTTCTGGAGCCCCCGGAGATGGGAAACAGGCTCCTGATAGTGGGGCTGTTGTATTTTGTGTTGGGTTCTTGCTGGGGAACCTGGCAGGCTGCTCTGATGAGGTATCTTATTTTTGCCAAAAAGCATGTGAATTATACCCACAAGCACAGTCACAGAAAGAGCCAAGTTCCTTAACTGTGACGCTCAGGCGTGTTGGGACACTGTTTTGGCCCCGAGGGCTGATGTATCACAGGTGTGCTTCTGTGTGGGGCCCCTGCCCGCTGTATACACAGCCAGCAATTATTAGCATTGTTTACTACACCCGGAGTGGTTGTTTAGAAAGAGCTGGGCCGGCTACAGTTGTCTAGTCTGCCTGTCTGTCCACCCATCCGTTGTGTGGAGTGGAAGCCAGGCAGGGAGTGAGATGTCAGGAGGGGCGGAGAAAGGAATGTGGAGGAGGAAGGAGCAGGGAGAGGGTCCAGGGCTTTCCACTGAAGCCAGTGGCTGCCCCTTCTCCCGTTGTTTTCCCACCTCTTCCGTATGCTCCGAGTTCTGGGAAAACCGCGGTCACGGGCGGGAGGGTCTGGCATGGCTCCGGCTGTTGACAGGCTGGGCTATCATTCAGCGTCATCCATTTTTTGTGATTCCACTTTATCCCCTGATCGGAAGTGAGCTCTTCTTGTCTCTGGGTGCTGGCCGACTTCAGAGTGGCTTTGTAGCAATGGTGACTTCCTAGGTGTCACCAACGTGGGTCCGCTTGCCTTTTAAAGGGAACGAGATGCTACGGAACACGAAACGTGCCCTCTTGGGATCCACCCTGCTCCTGCCCTCACTGCAGGATGGGAAAGGTGAAGATGCTGGGTTTTTGTCGTCAGGGTGAGCGCGGAGCGAGGGGACGACGGTCCGGGTGCCCAGCAAGTGCTGCAGTGCTGGAGGTGGGGAGAGCCCTGTGGTGGCCGCCTGGGCACCTCGGGACGGCTGCTGCAAACCCTTATTTCTTCTTCCCTAAAAAAAAGGGAGCCTGCGTAATTTATTTCTGTGGGGTGGTTTATGCTGGGAGGGAAAGAACAGATGTTAAGAAAACAAAGGAAGGCACACCAGTTTTGTTTCTGAGCCAATGGTGATCAATTCTGTATACTTTACTGCCTTGTCCATGTTTTGGGGATGGATATTTCAGGCCATTTCAATCAAAAGTGGTGCCACTCTAGGCTCTAAACAAAGGCCTAGATTTATTTTTTTTCTGGCAGCACAATCCTCAAAGATTACACTTGCTGCGACATTTTTAGCCACGTCAACATTCCTTAGGAAATACAAATATGGGCATTATTTCATGGAGATGGCACCGGGTAATATAATAAAATGGATTTATTTCATCTTAATTTATTTAAAATGTGCATAGACAGAACTGGGATAAAATCCATGAGATGAAATATCTCGTTTGCATGAATATATTGAAAAATTCAGCCACCTTCTAAGCCAAAAAAAGAGGCAACTTCTTTTTTTCATCCTCAGAATAATAATAAGAATAGGTGCTCTTTTTAAAACAAGAAAATATAACCTTGACAGAGAGAAGTGATTCATGTCCCACGGCCCCTGAGAGGGTGTGAGGGGCGTGTGCAGTCGGCCGCTGATGCTCCGGGGTGAACAGTCGGGGGAGAGTCGAGATTCGAGTGGAGGGTTCGAGCGGGGAAGGCGGACTGATAGGCTGCGTGGGTTTCCTGATGTGCTGGCCGCCAGGGGTGCAGTGGCAGCCACAGCTGCCCCTGCCTCTGGCCTTCGGGGCTCGGAAGTGCCCGTCGGTGCAGTGCCCGACAGCAGCGCCTGACGCCTGGCCCTTGGGGCCGTATGCTTGTCACCACGCACCGCCCCAGGGCTTCTGTGTCCACTAAACATTCAAGGCCCTGAGGGGACCCGTGGAGCAGGAACACGACCCAGGAACCATCTCCACTCTCTGACCTTCAGGCCAGGCAGCAGAAGGTTAGGGCTGAGCTCTGTCTGTCACCTATGGGCTGTGTGATCTTGAGCAAATGTCTTAACCTCTCTGGGCTCTAGTCTCCTCATCTGCAAAATGCATTTGATAGTGGGACCTCTCACAGTCTAGGAGATCTACATGAAATGATCATCACAAGTACTTAGGACATGTCTGACTTATCATTAGCATTCAGTGAGTGTTATAAAATTTTCTTATCAATAGAATGGAAATAATCCAACCTCCCAGGGTAGATTCGTAGCAACTATTACTGTTTGGGATTGATCCTACTATTGTTTGATGTTAATAACTGCTTTTAATCTATCCCTTCCGGGCTTATGAACGCCTTGAGGGGAGGAATGACAAGTGCTTGCTGGAAGTGTTGGCTAATGCCCGTGGGTTGAGATTTGTAGGTTTTCAGTCTAGGGAAGGTTTGTGCCTGGGAGTGCTCCAAGGGGGGCTGACTGGGCCCTGAGGACCAGCTCTTCCGACGGCCAGCACTGGCCAGTGGCGAATGACTGGCTGCTTCTGGGAACCTGGGTCTCCCACCTTTACCCTCCACCCCTGAGCACCTGCTCGTCCTTGGACTGACCTGCCGAGGAGTGTGGAGGCCTCCCTGGTGCCCACCTCCCCTCTGCTTGTGGGCAAAACCCTCTGTGCCTGGGAGCTGCCCACATCTTGCTGCCTGCGATAAAGTGTAAGGTCGGTACAGGTAGTCAGGCCCTGCCTTCAGATGCCCAGGCTGGGCATAAACACTCTTGGCACAGGGTCCCTCCTTCTCCAACCGTTTGCTCAGGTAAAGGTGAAGCCAGGGGGTTTCTTGGGGAATGAGCCTTACCCGTCACCCCCTGCTTACCTTCATGCTGCTAGGTGAGAGCAGGAGGTGGGACCCAGCAGTTACTCGAGGCATCTGAGCCGGATCTGATGCCCCTTGAACTCCACTGGGCCCGATTCTATTGTCTTTATTCCTGGGTCCTCAGGGACTGCCTGGCAGTGAGCTTGCTCTTTCTGACTGAAGAGGGAAGTTTCGAGTGCCTGGTCTACACTGCCAAGGAGCTGCAGAGGGAGTAGCCATCATCCTCGCTCTCCTGTGACACGGAGGCAAATCCAGGTGGGATTTGACGGGCTGACCCTGCTAGGAAGCCGGGGTCACTCTTCACTGGGCCCGTCCGATCACAGAGCCATCCAGGCCGGCACTCTGAGTGTTCACAAGGAGAAACCGAGGCCGACAGAGGGTGCGGCCCTGGCCAGGCACGCCTCACGACCAAGGGGGTGGCAGAGCCTTCTGGTCTGCGGGGGGTGGAAACTAGCAACACTAAGAACAAAGACCAGATCACACACACACACAAAAAAAGGATAATGTCAACATTTCCCACAGTTTGGAGAATCATTATGCTGTACAGTGTTGGATCTCAGCTCAGTCTGTTTTTGCCGGTTAAGGGCTTGTGCTCTGAGGCAAGGAGTCAGCCCTTGCTGAAGGGCGGCTGGGTCCCCTCTGTGCCTTTTCCCACCAACGTCAAACCCAGGAAGGGACAGAAATCCCTTTATTTGTCCCACTGCTCCCTCGAACTGCCTCTGCCTCCCCTGCAGCAGGAAGGAGACCACGGCCAGGAGGCAAAGACAATAAAAAAAAGCTATACAGTGTTGACCTTGGCACGTCTCAGGGCCCAGGGAGTCTGTGAAGGGCTCAGGGGATATTTCTGACAGTGAGCGATGTTCACTTTTGGCTGGTGGAGCTCCAGCCTCCAGGCGGGTGTACCTCACTGGGGACTGTTTGGTCCTGTCTCACACACTTGGGTGGGATTCCCTTCTCTTCACCTAGGAGATGGGTCTCCGACGTTCGTCCTGGGGGCATCTCCTGAAGGCTGGGCTTTGTGGCAAAGGCCTTGGTGGGGGGCGGGGTTGCTGATAGCCGGCCTTCCGGGACTACGTCGGCTGGGAAGGGACTTCGGAAGGACCTCTGAGACACCTGACGATGCCTGGGCAGTTCCGTGTGCCTGCAGGTTCTGTTGTGGGTGGCCCTGACTCCTGCTGATCCAACACCTCCCTCTTCTTATCCTTCCCCAGGCATGGGGTCCGCTCTAGGGCGCCACAGCAGGTGTCTGCCTGGTTCTATTGGTCAGGCGGGTCTGACTCATCAGACAAGGCCCTGATCACCTGTATTGGTGCGTCTGGGGAAACCTCCTGCTGATGCCCGTGATGCTGTTTCCCTACTGACGTGAGGTCTGAGTGAGGCTGAAGGCTGGGCTGGGCTCTCGATGTGGGGTGATCAGTGGAATATGAAGTCCAGCGGCATAGAGTGTCCGGGGTTCCGGATGTGAATTCCATCCAGGTGCACCTTGCATTCTCGAGGTAGCTGCTGCTCATGGGAGGCCTGCTGCTTTGACCTTAGGGAGGATGGGGGTTGCTCCCTAGATATGAGAAATCACAGCATTGTCAGTCCCAATCAGAGCCACTCCTGGGCTCAGTCTGGCATGTGCTGAGCCCGGGTATAGACTGGGTGACCATATAATTTCTTGTCCAGGCCAGGGCACTCCAGAGAGTGAAAGAGGATGTAATAAAAGCTTTGAAAGTGCAAGGATTAAATAGAGACTGTCCCCGTCCTACTGGGACACAAGGTCACCTTGGGAATAGACAGTTCAGGCACAGCTCAATTCTTAATTTGATCGCTTCCCCTGCCCATGTCTTGGGAATTTTGGGATTCTGGAGTCAGCATGAGCACGGAGGGCCTGTGCAAGCAGCCTTGGTCGGCAGGGTAAGAATCTGGGCACTTCCTGGACCCGCCAATGGCTCGTTCCAGGAGGCGCGGCTCAGCTGGCCAGGGATCCTGGCTTTGGCCATGTCCGTGAGGGTGGGGTGGTGAGTTGGGAACATGTGCTGTGTTGCTTTTGATTTGCTTCCCTTTAACTAACTGCCTTAAGGGTGGGGTCTCTCTCTCCTCCCTGTAGTGCATGCGCTGGGGGCTCAGGCACCCCTAGGTTTTTATCCTAGCTCTGCCACTTACTGTGACTCAGATCAAGTTACTTATCTGAGCTTCTGTCCTCTCAGCCATTAAACAGGGATAGTAACGGACCTAGCAAGGCTGTGGTGGTGGTGGTGGTGGGGTGATCGTAGTAACTGTAACAACACGTGCCTGTATTTGGCACATAACACATGCTCAGTTATTATTTAGGGTAGTGTAAGTCTAGAAGAAGCTGCTCTATTTTGATGCTCGAATAAAATATAACCTATTAGTATTTGTTTTATTTTACATTTAATTTTAACAAAGTTGTGGGTAGTGAAAATATGCATGGTGTATTATGCATGTAGTGATACATATGTAATTAACCAAAACATGAATACATTATTCACGTATTGGAGGGCATGGCCAAATGTTTTACCGATAGGTTTATGTGACCGGAAGAAGCTTGGGGACCTCCTTCACCATTAGGACAGGACCACCCATCGAGATCAAAATACCTAAAATTACAGGGGACACACTCATGGAACACGAGGAAGCTGTTCCCATTCATTCATTCATTCATTCACTCAACAGATATTTATTGAGCACCTGCCGTGTTCCAAGCACTCGACATGCACTAGTGAAAGAGAGAAATTAGACAGTATACTGGAAGGTGTAAGTGCCGTTTCAGAGAAGCAGAGTGAGGGGAGCTGGGAGCTGGTGTGTGGTGTGGCTTGTGGGTAATTTACAACGGGGTGGGCAACATGAGCCTTGTCGGGAAGATGACGTTTGAGCAAAGACGGAGGAGGTGAAGGGCTTGTGTCCCTCCTACCCAAGCGCTGGCTCCTTTCTCAAGGCTGATTTCAGTTCCCAGATCCTCATCTCCATCTCCTCCCGAAATTCTCGAGCTCTTGTGGGTCAAAGCAGACTTTCATCAGCATGTCACGTCTAGACCCCCAGCACGTGCTGGTAGCACAAAAACAGACTTTAATGAGCACGGGATCTTTTTCTAGTTAAAAAAACAAAACCAACAAACTTCCAACAACCCCGTGTTCTGGGTTTTTGTTCCTTGGATTCAGACAGAGAGCAGAAGGATGATAGATGCCGGGTCCCGCGTTGCCACCTACCCGCACAGTGGTGGCTTGTTGGCAAAAGAGAGGAGGGGGACCCTCGTCTGGGGAAGCATTTTTGAGGAGTGTGTGTCCTCCTCTGTACATTTGTCCTGGAGGTGACCAGTGTTGGGTGGTGTGGCCCTGAGGGGACTGGCTTTAGCATGACTGGCTGTCGCGGCCCCGCCAGTTGCCCGGAGGGGACTGAGGCTCCGCACGGCTTTACCCCCGCGCAGGGAAGAGCTTGGGATGTAATCTGGAGCTCTGGTGTTTATGTTCACATTTTTACCCTTCTGATTTATTCCGTCTGTGCAATGGGCTTTTAATACCTGTTCTATCTGCTTTCTGAGGTGATTGTGGAGATCAGATATGATGGAGGCTTTATGAAGTGGAATTCATCATAATGAGTCGGCTGTTTCTCTCTCAGCGGCGTTTGCTACCCCCCCGCCGCCTGGTGTCTCTGTCTTGTCCATCCGCCTCTAACCGTCTTGGCTACACTTTGTCCCTTGTCCTTCACTGAAAAGTCCGAAGCCGTAGGTCACAAATGACCTCATCTCTGGCACCTCCAACCCGCTACAAAGTACTTGTTCAGGTACCCCTGCCCCCTGCGCCAGCCCCCCACGCCCCACTTCTCTCTTCCTGCCCCTTCTCTTGACACCCTGCTTGTTCACCTTGGCTCCGTTGACCTGCACAGCCCAGCACGGCCTGGCTGTTCCAGGTTACTTTCTAAACCGGCTGCGTTATCCCCCATATTTTTAAAAGCCTCATGCCTGACCTCCTATCTTCCCTACTCATTTATTTTTTTTATCCCCTTAAAAAAGGTGGAGGCTTGTGAAAGCTTACAAAGAATTGTGTACACATGCTATCTCCATATCTTTACTTCCCACTCGCTTTTTTTTTTTAACTCCTGGGAACTGGCTCTGTTCCTGCCCCTCCTGGTGGCCACTATGTTGCCACACTTGGAAACTGTCAGCTGGTGTCTTCTAGTTTCTCCCTCCTTCCCTCCCTCCCTCCCTCCCTCCTCCTCTCCCCTCCCTCCTCCTCTGAGCTCTGGATCCCCATCTCCAACTGCTTCGTTGGAAGCTCTCTTCAGACAGCCCGGCATCTCCATGTAACATGTCCGATACTGAAACTCTAAATCTTTCTTCCCGGTCTCCCCCATCTCAGCAAGCGACACATGTCTCCACCCCGTTGCTCACTTCCCAAACCTGGGTGTTACCCTTTGTTGTTTTGTGATTACGTTTGTGAGGTGTGTTTCACCTAGTGTAAAATTAAACCATTTTAAAGTGGGCGATTCAGTGACACCCTGCGTCTACATTTCCAGACCCCAAAATGAAACCCCATACCTATTCCTTCCTGCTCCCAGCCCCTGGCAACTCCCCATCTGACTTTGTCTCTATGGCTTTACCTATTCTGGATGTTTCATACAAATGGAATCACAACGTGCCAACTTTTGCGTCTGGCTTCTTTCACTGTGCATGACGTTTCAGGGTTCACCCACACCGTGGCGGGAATCGGTACTTCGTTCTTTTTTATAGTTGAATAATATTCCATCGGATGCGTATGCCACAATGTGTCTATCCATTTGTCCGTTATTGATGGACATTTGGGTTGTTCTCACTTTTGACTATTGTGAATGGTGCTGCTATGACCACACGTGTACATGTATTTATCTGAGCACCTGTTTTTAATTCCTTTGTGTATGTACCTGGAAGTGAATTTAACTTTTTACAGTGGCTGTGCCATTTTATACCCCCACCAGCAACGCACAAGGATATGTATCCTCACCAACACTTGTCATTTATTTTTTTTTCAATTAAACACTTTTTATTATAGCTGTGCTAGTGGGTATAAAGTGATACTTCATTATGGTTTTGATTGGCACATCCCTCATGACTAATAATGTTGAGCATCTTTTCGTGTGTCTGTTGGCCATTTGTATAGCTCCTTTGGAGAAATGGCTATTCAAGTCCTTTGCCTATTTTAAAATTGGGTTGTTTGTCTTTTGGTGTTGAGTTGTAAGAGCTCTTCATATATTCTGTATGCCAGCCCTTATCAGATATATGATTTACAAATCATATCGCTGAAACCAATCACTGGTTGTTGTTCTTAACCCCCACAGTTCCTTGGACTCCTACTTTCCCAGCTCGCAGGGTCTACCTTAAGGCATATCCTAATCCATGCACTTCTCTGCATTTTCATCATGCATCTCGCCGTCCCCACACCCCCTTTGTTTCTTACCTGGATGATGCTACCGTGTCTAATTTGTCTCTTTGCCTGTATTCTTGTCCCCTTATAGTCTCTTCTCTACCCAAATAGCCATAAATGGTCTCCCCCAAACCCCAGACAGCAGTGTTAGGTTTATAATGATATTGAGAGGAAGATGTAGAGATTTCCCACATACATTCTACCCCTACACATGCATAACCTCCGATGTCAACATCACTCACCAGAATGGTATAGTTTCTACCAAAGTTGAACCTACATTGGCACATCGTGGTCACCCATAGTTTATCTTAGAATTCACTCTTGGTGTTGTGTATTTCCTGCGTTTGGACAAATGCATAATGACATGTATCCATCATTATAGTATCCTACAGAGCATTGCCACTGCCCTGAAAACCCTCCGTGCTCTGCCTTTCATCCCTTTCTGCTCCCCCCCAATCCCTGGCAACCCCTGATCTTACTGTCTTCATTGTTATTTATCTTTGCCCAAATGTCATCTAGTTCAAATCACTCACGATGTAGCCTTTGAGATCGGCTTCTTTTCCCTGAGTAATATGCATTTAAGCTTCCTCCAGATCATGGCTTGATGGATCATTGCCTTTTAGCAGCGAATGACATCCATCGTCTGAATGTAACATTCATACAGTTTATTTATCAATAGTTTATTTATCACATCCTGCTTGCTTCCAAGCTTTCGTAATCGTGAATAAAGCTGCAGTAAACATCAGTGTGTCGACGTAAGTCTTGAACTCCTTTGGGTAGATATCAAGGAGCACGATCCCTGGATCACATGGGAAGGGTATTTTTAGTTTTGCAAGAAACTGCTCAGCTGTCTTGCAAAATGGAGGTCCCATTTTTTTAACCAGCAGCGAGTGAGAGTTCCTGATGCTCCACGTCCTCATCAGCATTTGGTGTTGTCAAGTGTTCTGGATTTTGGCCACGCCGATGGGTGCACACCCGTGTATCTCGTTGTGTTAACTTGCATTTGCCTGACGACATATGATGTGGAGCAGTTTTTCACACGTTTATTTGGCCTCTGTATTTCTTCTCTTTAAAAATGTTTATTTATTTATTTTAAGACAGAGAGAGAGCAAGTGGGGGAGGGGCGGAGAGAGAGGGTGAGAGAGAATCCCAAGCAGGCTCCACACTGTCCAGAGCCCAACGAGGGGCTTGATCCCACGGACTGTGCGATCATGACCTGAGCTGATATCAAGGGTCAGATGCTTAACCAGCTGAGCCACCCAGGCACCCTACCTCTGTATATCTTCTTAGGGACTCTGGCCCGTATTCAAATCAGGTTGTTTGTTCTCTTATTGTTGAGTTTTAAGAGTTCTTTGTATATTGGGATAACAGTGCTTTATCAGATGTGTCTTTTGCAAATATTTGCTTGCAGCCTATGGCTTGTCTTCTTATTCTCTTGACAGGGTCTTTCCCAGAGCAGAAATTTTTAATCGTAATGAAGCCTGGCTTGTCAATGATTTCTTTTATGAATCGTGCCTTTGGTGCTCTATCTAAAGAGGCATCACCATCCCAACGTCACGTATGTTTCTTCTCATAACAATTCTTTAAAAATCTAAATTAGGGACGCCTGGGTGGCTCAGTCGGTTAAGCATCTGACTCTTGATTTTGGCTCTGGTCATGATCTCACGGTTCGTGGGAATGAGCCCCAAACTCTGCACTGACAGTGCGGAGCCTGCTTGGGATTCTCTGTCTCCCTCTCTGCCCCTCTCCCGTGCTCTCTTGCTCTCGCTCTCTAAAGAAATAAACCTAGAAAAACCCCAAAACCTAAATTAGACTAGGTGTCACATCTACTTTAAACCTCCATAGCCTTCCTGCTGCAGGTAGAGGGGGTTTAGGCCTCCTTAATAAGTCCCTGCTTCCTCTCCAGCCTGCTGTCTGCACTTCAGCCATAACGCCCTCCTTGGACACCCCTGTGACACGTGGCTTTCTCCTCTGCCCTAGAACCTTTGTTCACAGTACCCAGCGACCCACACCATCCCTCTGGTCTTGGCTTACCTGTCACCTCTTCAGAGCAGTCTTTCCCGCCCACCCTGTTAGATCAGGCATCTTTACTGCCTACGTTATCTCAGAAGCTTAGCATTGCTTTTGGAGTTTTAAAGAATCTTCCAGGTGCCTACCGTGTGCCAGGTGCTCTGGGCTCACCAGGTTTTTAGAGGTTTGCAAGGCAGGGAAGTTTCCTGTCCCTGTGTTGCTGGCAATCTAGCCTGAGAGACAGATTGTGAAAATAAGTGTGCAAGACCTTATTATGCCACGTGGAGGACATAGACAGGGTAAATAGTGTGGGCTGGGGGAGGGAGGAAGATGAGGTTTCTTCAGGCAGTGGGGTAGCCCCTGAGGAAGTGATATTTGAGCTGAGAGCTGATGTGTGAATAGCCCGCTGAACAAAGGCTGGGAGAAGGGCCTTTCAGAGACAGGGAGGGGCAGGGCTGTGTTCCAAGGGCAGCTAAATCCTGTGGCTGTTTTCTGGCGAGGATGTTAGAGGGTGAGGGTGGAGAGGGGCACGGTGGCAGCAGCAGTCTGGAGCCAGTCAGTCCTGTGTTCTCTGGGCCGTGTCTGGCTTTTGCACTACAAGCTGCATGGGACACTCGCCTGCTTTAACACCGCTGTGCACCCAGCTCCTAGCACCTGTGCTCTGCTGGCCCAGAGCAGGTGTCCACTTGGCATTATTGTTATTAATGAGATTAACTAGATCTCCACCCCACTTCCTTGTTTACATTATTCACGTTCTTACAGAGGTTTTGTTTTTGGGCCACGTCCGAGGGACACTTCAGCTCAGCCCCGGCTGAATTACTGTAAAGTTTGGTTTGGGGCGGTCTGCAGTTCATCAGTGAGTCGTGGATGTGCCTCTAGTCCCCTGGGGATTGCACGGTCGACAACGAACACTTCCCCTTTTAGTTTTCACTAGGAGTCCTCAGAATCTCCTGGAAGCTCCTAAACCAGTTCCCACCAAAAGCCTGAGTGCTATTTCGGAATCACAACAGCAAAAGCCCTTCTTGGTCCGAAGGTGGAATCTTCTCCAGTTTTGCGGGCTGCTGGCGCTGGGGTTGGGAACAACTCCACAGGGCTCACTTCTGCATGCCTGAGGAGAAGGCTGTGTGTTTTTTATATGCAGCAGGATGTCTAGACGGGGCCATCTTTTCTGCATTTGATGTGGAATCTTTGTTAGGCACAGGGGACCCAGGAGAAGCTCGAATCCAAAACAGCTTCAGCTGAGAACCTTGCCAGGGAAGTCTGTTTTGTAATGAGATCTTTATGTCGGCAGGCACTTTATTAATGCAGGGCCAACCCGGTTTTTTTCCACACGAAATTAATTTATTGGCTGGATTGCTCAGACGTCATTTGGCTCTCACTGGTGCTCCTGGTGCTGGCCTCTTTTGGAAAAGACTTATTATTTTTAAGAACAAGGGTCTCATGATTCTTCCATGGTGTTTTGCTTTATTGATTCCCTTGGCTTCCTTGAGGAGCTGTGTCCACTTTGGAGTGTGTGTGTGTGTGTGTGTGTGTGTGCACGTGTGGGCCCACGTGCTGGGCAGTGCCATGCAGGTGTACTGGAACTTAAAAAAGCTGGGGGCCTGGGTGGGCAGGTGGCATGTGAGGGGAGACCAGGATGCTTGGGAAATTATAGCTCAGCCGTCTATACGGTTACAACCACGCGGATCAAACGGCAGCTGAGCATAGAATGAAACGGGCATGCTTAGAGCCGACTGCCTGGATCAGAACCCCAGCTCTGCCGCTCACCCCGTGTGCGACCCTGTGCACATTACGTCATCTCTCTGTGCCTCGATTTTCTCACTTGCAAAATGGGGGTAATAAAAGTATCTCAGAGTCGTGGGCAGATTGAATGAGTCAATGCACCCCCAACACTTGAAACAGTGCCTGGCATATGGTGGGCACCCTGTAAATGTCAGCTCACGCGGTCATTATGACCTCTCCTTGGTATCTTTCTTACGATGGGCTATTTACAGTATTTTCTGAGAAAGCCTCCCCCACCTCCTTCTACCGATTGATCCAAGTAGGCTAGGTGTTGGATATTTATTTATGTTCCATCTGGCTCCTAAATGAGTCACCACAGGATTCTGGGGGCTGTGCCGTGCAGACCCTTGCCAAGTTCCCACCAGCATTTGCGGTGTCTGGCCTCCCATTTGACACCCCCACATCCCCTCCGCCTCTCTCCGTTTTGGAACTGGCCTTGTCTGTGTGCACACACCCACTCCTGCCTCCCTGTGTCCACCCTCCCAGACCCTACCACTCCTCAGGGCCTCTCCATGAAAGCCCCCAGGCTCCGGCTGGGTTTTCTGTCTGCTCTCGCTTTGCTCTGGTGTTGTCCCTGGAAGGCAGAACTGGCTGAGTCCCCGCAGAACCCCCGGGGTCATTCAGGGGCTTCTCCCAGCTGCTTCGTCTATGCCTGGTTAACCCAATGGGTGGGGTCTTTTTAATGTTCGTTGAATTAAGGGCAAGTTCCTTTTGAGAAAAAGGTTTTTCTACCAGCTTATTCTTAAATACACTTCTAACAAATTTATTCACCTTTTTATTCACATGTGATAAAAGTCACTCTTTCTGGTGTATCGTTCTATGAGTTTAGGCAAAAGCGAACAGAATTATAATCACCACCACCACAAAGATAATGAACAGATCATCACCCCCATATTCTCTCCTACTGCTTTTTGTAATCATCCCCTCCCCATGCCCCCAACCCCTATAATTACTCATGTTTGAATTTTTTTTTCAATGTTTATTTATTCTTGAGAGACACAGAGAGACAGAGCATGAGGAGGGAAGGGGTAGAGAGAGAGGGAGACACAGAATCCGAAGCAGGCTGCAGGCTCTGAGCTGTCAGCACAGAGCCCAACGCGGGGCTCGAACCCATGAGCTGCGAGATGTTGACCTGAGCTGAAGTCAGACGCTTAACCGACTGAGCCCCCCAGGTTCCCCTAATTACTCACGTTTTCGGATCCACAGTTTTTGCCTTTCCCAGAATGTCAGATAAGTGGAATCACACACTTTTGTGTAGGACTTCAGAGTCGCCCACGTTCTTGTGTGTCTCAGTACTTTGTCCCTTTGTAATACTGAAGACTACTCCACTGTGTGGGTGTTTTCTTTCTGTTTACCCATTCCCCGGTTGAAGGACATTTGGGTGGTTTCCAACTTTTTGGAGACTGTGAAGCGCATTCACTACGAACATTTCGATTCAGGTTTTTAGGGGAACGTAAATTTCCATTGCTTTAGGATTATATTTTATAATAGACCGCCTAACGGTTTCCCGAGGTGGCTGCGGCATTTTGTGGCAACAGTGTGTGTGAGAAGTCCAGTTGTTCTGCTACCTCACCAGCCCTTGGTGTTCTTTTTATCCTCCCCGCCTTTATTCATTCATTCATTCATTCATTCATTCGTTAGTTTTGGCATTTTAGCTAATCTAACAGGCATGTAGCGGTAACTCACTGTGGTTTTCATTGGCATTTTCCTGATGGCTAGTGGGGCCGAATACCTTTTCCAGTGTTTTTTTTTTTTATTTGTTATTTGTCCATCTTCCTTGGCGAAGTGCCTGCTAAAAGTTGGGCCCATTTTTTATAAGGGTGTTTGTTTTCCTATTACTAGGAGTTTTTAATATAGTGTGGATTTGCGTCCTTTGTTGGACATGTGACACGCAGATATTTTCTCCCAGTCTGTGGCTTGTCTTTTTATGCTCTTAACAGTGTCTTCCGCGGAGCAGAAGTTTTTAATTTTGATGAAGTCCAATTTATCATTATTTTCCTTCATGGGCTGTGCTTCTGGTGTCATTCCACCGGTTTTTAATTTATTTTAGTTCTCCTCAGACTACAGACAGCATTGGGGTGTGGCTTCCGCACAGCTGCGGTGCAGGGCGGCCCTGCTCTCTACTCTCTCCCCACTGTCCCTTCACAGCCATCATGGGCCCCAGCTGGCACTCCCGTCCAGAGGAATGTAGTTCTGCAGGTGTCGTCTCTCAGAAGCCCTGGTGGAAGGTGTTGCCGGAGAAGAAGATCGCTGAGGATATCTCCCATGAACACGGTGTCCTTGAGTGAGCTGAGTTGCCTGCCTAGCCCGTTGCCTTCTCAACTTGTCTTCATTCCAGAAATGTCATCGCCTTTCCTGGCTCCAGTCTTTGCCAGGGCCACTACAGTCCACCCCATGGGTTTCTCTAACTTCGAATGTCAGGAAACAAGTTTGAGCCCCTTATCTTACAAAAGGGTTTGGGACTTAATGCAAATTGTCTAGGGGGTGGTAGGCTTGAAAATATGCAAAAATCTCATTTCCCCTTAATTGCAGCATACTGATCACACACCCATTTCCACATTGCCTGGACAGGAAAATTGGCCTCAGTTGCCTGGCACTCTTTACTCCCTGAAATGGGACTTTTAAAAAAAATATTCGAGGGGCGCCTGGGTGGCGCAGTCGGTTAAGCGTCCGCCTTCAGCCAGGTCACGATCTCGCGGTCCGTGAGTTCGAGCCCCGCGTCAGGCTCTGGGCTGATGGTTCAGAGCCTGGAGCCTGTTTCCGATTCTGTGTCTCCCTCTCTCTCTGCCCCTTCCCCGTTCATGCTCTGTCTCTCTCTGTCCCAAAAAGAAAAAAAATAAACATTGAAAAAAAAATATTCGAGAGAGAGAGAGAGAGAGAGAGAGAGAGAGAAGGAGAGAGAGAAAGAGAGAGAGAAAGAGAATCCTAAGCAGGCTCCACACTTAGTACAGAGCCCGATGCTGGGTTTGATCCCGTGGCCCTGGATCATGACCAGAATCAAAATCAAGAGTCAGATGCTCAACTGACTGAGCCACCCAGGGCTTCCCAGAAACAGGACTTTTAAGTGCCCAGCTCAATGGACCTCTTGTTTGACCTTTGCTCTGACTGTGCTATGCTGTGCTGGCTGAAGCAAAAATTGGGCATCGGTGAGTTCTTTGTGTCCAGCTTTGCTGGAGTAGATCTAGGAAGCATCCGTGTCTCAGTGCCCAGGGAATCGGAGAGCCCTGGAGCCTGGAGGCCGGGCTGTGAAGCATGTCTCTCACATCTAAGTAATGTGGCCATTGCCACCGGTTTTGCTGAGCCTGTAGCACTAATGTTCAAATGTCAGCCGGTCCCTCCAAGTGAACCTGAGCCAGAACTCTGCGGTGTGGTCGATGACTTGTGTGGAGTGGTGGGAGGCAGAATCTGGACCATCACTGCCGTCAATGCAGACACAAAGAAACCTCTTCCTTTGTGTGGTCTTGATCGCCGCCGCCCCCCCCCCCCCCCGGGACTCTCTCACATGATGCTTGGGGAGAGGGGATCGCTTCAGACCTTGAGCATCCTTACCTCACTCTGAGGCATTTTTCCCTGTCCAAGCCTCCAAAACAACACAGCGACATGTAGTGGTTGGGTGACCTTCTGCTGCGGTAATTCCCTCCTTTGGGCATTGAAATTGATTTTCTTCCTCGCGGCGTGTAAAGATTCAAAGCGTGCCCCTTGCTCCCCGTCCCAGGAGGGTCCCTACATCAGCGGTGGAGTCGGGGACGCGGCGAGTGCTGGCCACCGGTGCTGGGGGGGAGGGCTCCTTGGAGCATCTGCCGGCTCCTCAGCTCCGTCTGCGTGTCCCCGGGTGTGGGGACCGGGCACAGGTTCTGCGGGGTCAGAGCGGGCCAGGTTTGCAGTGGCTTCCTTGCCAAACTGGATTTTAATAAATAAGAGCCAGAGGCCCCTTATCTCTCAGTGGTACCTTCTTGGAAATCCTGTGCCAGTGTCGGCCCCCAGAGAACTCCCGGTGGCCTCTCCTGTCCTGGACATCAGGCCCCGCCCTCTTTCTACAGAGGAAACCCCAGGTGTTGGGGGACACGATGGAGTGCAGTCCCTGTGCTTTTCCAGAAGATCCAAAGAGGGCAGCTCCCGTCCGCATTTGTGCCCCTCCACACCTTTTTCCTCTGTGTCACGGTGGCATTTCCAGAAGGCACATGGGATCCTGTCACTCCCGCGCTTAGAACAGCCTCTTTTATTGAGCAAAAGCCCAAACACCTTCAAGTCTATTGTCAGCCAGCCCTGGGTTAGGATGACTGTCTTAGGGCCGTTTTCGTGTCCTGACAAGGTACTCCAGACATACTCTCTGCCTTGTGCCCCACCTCCTTCCATGTTCCTCCTAGTTTCAGCCTCAGGGGCCTGCACTTGGTGGATCACACCCCCCCTCGCCTGCCCCTCCAGGTCAGTTCGGGGCTCAACCCAACAGGTATTTTCTTCAGGGAAAAGGGGCAGCGCAGTCTCCCCCACGGGGGCATCCGTGCTGGTGGCAGGACACAGACAATGAAGAAGCAAATAATACGCAGGATCATGCAAGGCCGTGAGGCTTGCAGGGTGGATGCAGGCACGCTGTACATGTGGCCCGGTGAGGAGACATTTGAGCCGGGAGGAGCCCAGTGCCTCAAGGATCTGGAAGGCAGTGCTCCAAGCAGGGAAAAGTAGGAGGTTCTAAGGCTCCGAACTGAGCAAAGGCTTGATGTGTCTGTAGGAGCCCAGGAGCAGAGGCGAGGCTGACCTGTCGGGCACACAGAGGGGATGGTTTCCTCCGCCTTCTCTTCACCAAAATGATTTTCAGCAATAATTCAGAAACAAAGCAAATAATGGTGATGACCAGAAAAGAAATGTAGACAGGGAAACATCTTCTTTTGTTGAACTTTGTGTGAATCATCATGCCAGAAAAAAATTAGCTGCACAAACAAGAAAAATACGTAATAAATACTATAAAATTACATGAATGTGGAAAAAGTTATTCCTGCGTATTGATCTGCTGACTTAGTAAATAACAACACCAGCGTTTCTCATTTTGAGCCTTGGTCCCTGCAAAAGTGCCCATGGCTTTGCGTACATTTTCATATATTCATGTTCGGTAATGTCCCTGGCCGGATTGGTCTGTCTTCGCCCGTGGATGGGTGAAGAACACCTCCTTATTAATTTTAATTTCAAAGAGTTTCCTTCACATGAAGCAACCGATATACAAATAGTTATGAACAGTCTTCAATATGAGGATAATTTTGGCAGAGATTTATAAAAATTCCATTTCAAATGTCTGTTCTGGTTGAAAAATCACTAAAATATCATGACCAGAAAATTCATCACCAACTTCTACTTTTTTAAAATGTTTTTAATGTTCTATTTATTTTTGAGAGAGAGACAGAGCACAAGTGGGGGAGGGGCAGAGAGAGAGGGAGACACAGGATCCGAAGCAGGCTCCAGGCTCCGCACTGTCAGCACAGAGCCTGACGCGGGGCTTGAACCCATGAACCGTGAGATCATGACCTGAGCTGAATTTGGATGCTTAACTGACTAAGCCACCCAGGCGCCCCTCCAATTTCTATTTTATTCGGTAAAAACTTACAAAGGTTTTTCTTCTTTTACAAAAATCAGAAAGAGGGTTGAATGATAGTGAGCATGACATGATTGGTCCCATTGCTTTAGACGGAGCGTCCAATTCTGGGTGTGGAAGGATCAAGGCTCTTAAGCTTTGCTCTTTCAAATTCTTCTGGAAATTTTAGAGCAGTGTCTTTTGTCATTTCTCCTGGCATTCTTCTTTAAAATTTGATTCTTTTTCTATTTAATTGTCCATTTCCTTGCGTTTGTTTGCTGCAGAATTAATGGCCTTCTCCACAATCTCTGGGCATAGATCTCAAGGAACAGCATTGATGCTTGATGTTTCTTGATTGTCCAAGGCAGGTTTTGGCTGTTGGCAAATATTTTCATGACCAATGAACCTCATTTATAAATTCACACGAGGATCAAACTACCATATTGTACCATTGCTGTAAGATGTTATTTTCTTAATTCTTTTTGCTTTTCAAACAAATAATCAACAATGGAAAATAATGAATTTCAATCGTAAAGACTCGACTTAAATTCCATAAATCATGCGTGAACTGAAATTTGCACTCATAAAACAAAAGGGTCACACCATGTAGTCCACACTCTGTTTTAAATTTTAAATACAAAAGAACTTCCAAGTGATCACTTACGAAGACAGAGCTGAAGTCACATAAATTCTGTTTCTTCGTCACTGCAATCACGAGGCTGTCACTGTTTATTTCCAATCTACTGTTGGAATGCAGGAGCATGTGTCTATAGGGCTTGAAGACAGGGTCCGTGCTCAAAGTGAACTTGCCCATGACTGGACTGCTACAAACTTACTCTTAAAACAAGTGCATATAGTTGAGTTCATGTGTCTCAGGGACCTCTGTATAACCGGGAGTTATTTGATTTAACTTCCATGTAGAACTCAATGGGTATTAAAATGTTAAAATGATAAGTACGTGTTAACTTGGAGCTTGCATATATATTATTAAAGCTCAAGGTCATGGAAATAGGTGTTTAGAACCTAGACCCAACAATGTTTTTTGGGGGAGAAGGAGTATTTTATCACTGATGTCATTTGGGATTGCTGGCACATGGCAAGAAAGTGCTCACAGACAATGCAATCCCTTTCTGCTTGCTTCTGGGGCGGTTGCTTTTCCATTGGCAGGATGGCTGGTGTGTTTGCAGAGCAGGTGAGTGACGGCAGGGTGGTGAGAAATGAGGCGGAAGGCACTGGCCGGAGCCAAGTACTGAGGGATCTTGCAGGCCACGGGGATGAGGCGTGGCTTCTTTCTCAAGTACAGTGTGCTCTTACGGGGCCAGGTGGACATCCCTACCACGGCGCATGAGCAAGTAATCAGGAAATTGGGAAACAGTGGGATGTCTTTCCCGACAGACCATGATCTCCCTAAGGGCATGAGATATATTTCATGTATCTTTGTAAACCCGATATTCTTTTCACTGCTTATAGGAGCCTGAATGTTCAGACAATAGCCAGGCCGTGTCTAAAAATTGAACTCTGACCCACAGTCTGCAGCATCCAGCCCAGGAAACGAATCCATGATCTATAGCAACCAGTCCAGGAAGCCAAGCAGTAACCCCTACAGCGTTTACCCTCAGATGGGTAGGATTTGATTAATAACTGTCAGCGTCCCTGACTTTTGCCCCTGCTTCCCATTTAAGACCGACTGGGGAAAGCCAAACGTGTGCCTCTCACCAATCACCCAGGATGCCCTGCTTCGAGGTAGCTTCCCCAGGCTGGCAGGGTATCCCCGAAGACTTCCCTATTCCTACTGGCAAGCGTTCCAGTCCCGTTTGCCTTTGAGTCTCTGCCAAACCCAAGAGGCAGCGGCGGACCCCCCTGGCCATAGCAAGCTCTGGGTACGTAGCCTTTGCGCCTTCTCATTTGGGTGGTTTTCCTTTAGGAATGAATTAGTGAGTTACCGTGCTGTCATCAAGAAGCCAACCGAAGTCATGGCCGAGAGGAAACTGAGGAGGAGGAGACTAACAACAGCAGGAATGACTGAAGATAGGGACAGTGTAGGGCTGTTGGTAAACAGGCGCATCCTCCGGCGTCTCTCTGTCTGGTCATGTTCTCCAGAAGCCCGCTCCTTTCTCCACATGGGATCCGCCTCTGCAAGGTCAATTCTCACCTGCTTTCTTCGCTTACGAGACTGTGTGCATCGCTCCACTTCACAGTAAATTCTTCAAGGATGCGATTTTAAATGGTTGCATGGTTGACCTCCGTGAGGTCGAGTGGAGGGTTGCTTCAAGTTTGAGGCATAAAAGTCCAGAGTCAAAGTTTGCACTAAACTGTCAAGTTTTTTTTTTTTTTTTCTTACAGGTTTCCAGATTCCTCTCCTTAAAGGTTAGAGAAATTTGCCCTCAGATTCAAAGTGTATGGGGCATATACACTTCCTCCTTTTTCCGTGTTGTGTTTAACAGTCTTTTTCGATCTTTGTCGATTTTAAAGCCCGAAAGTGTTACTTTGTATTGATTTACATTTCTTTGGCAACGAATGGGCTAAATAACTTTGTTACGTAGTCATTGAGCATTTTATTTGTTTTATTTTTGGATAAATTTCTTGTTCATGTCCTTTCATGTCTTTTTCTGGTCCACTTCCACATGGTTTTAATGCATTACATATACATTACATATACAAGTCAGTGGAAAAGTGCTATCTTTATAATAAATACTATCGGAACCCGGTATATCTCTTCGTTTATCTACACCTTTTTGTTTTGCTGATAGGCATACTTCACATTTATTGTTCAGTTTACTCTAATGTATTTAGATTTTCTATTGTGATTGTAAATGATACTATTTTGTATTATTAACTATGGTTAGTTTTTAGTCGTCATGTGGATACATAGGAAAGAATATTTAAAAAAATATATATATAGGGGTACCTGGGTCCCCCTCAGGTGGTTCAGTCGGTTAAGTGTCCGACTTCAGCTCAGGTCTTGATCTCATGGTTTGTGGGTTCGAGCCCCACATCAGGCTCTATGCTGACGGCTCAGAGCCTGGAGCCTGCTTCCCATTCTGTGTCTCCCTCTCTCTCTGCCCCTCCCCTGCTCATGCTCTGTCTCTCAAAAATAAATAAACATTAAAAAAAGTAGTATAACTGACTTCCACATTGACCTCTCTTAGTTGTCCTAATGTTTATTTTCAGTTGATTCTCTTGGGTTTTCAAGGTCACCAAACATGTTGAGAAATACTAAAAAATTTGCCTGTACCTTTCCAGTAGTTGTAAATCTCACATCTTGTCTTCGTTTTACTGAACTGTCTAGAACAGACACAACATTGCTGATGGTGATCAGAAGCGCCCTTGTCCCATCGCTCACTTGAATGGAAGTGACCGTTATGTGTGATATTGGCTGTGGTTTGCAGTAGATATTTTGTATTGTTTTAAGGTCAGACTCTTTTATTCTGAATGTATTGAGTTTTTATCAGGAGGATATTGAATTCATACCATGGAGCCTTTTCAGTCTCCAGGACTACGTTTAGTATGCACTCGCAGCTTTCTAACTCCGTATTCATTCTGTGTTAGCAGCTGACATACTACTGTAAGGAAGAGTCTTTTCTTTCCACCTTGTTTTTTAAAAATGTTTATTTATTTATTTTTGAGAGAGAGAGAGAGAGAGAGAGAGAGAGAGCACAGCTGGGGAGGAACAGAGAGAGAGAGAGGGAAAGAGAGGATCTGAAGCAGGCACCAGGCACCAAACTGTCAGCACAGAACCCGATGTGGGGCTTGAACTCACAACCTGTGAGATCATGACCTGAGCCAAAGTTGGCTGCCTAACCGACTAACCACCCAAGCGCCCCTTCTTTCCACCTTCCTAATGAAAAAAATTTATTTATTTATGTGTCTATCTATCTATCTATCTATGTGCTTACTGATTTATATCAGTATGGATTCATGGACTCAATCTATTCAGTGGTTTATAATCCATTATTATCATTATATACAAAATATTTTGATCTTAAAATTGTCCCAGGTTTGGCAATCGGGAGTCCCTTCCATCTGGTTCTTCTTCTCATGACTCTTCAAGCACTTTATCACTTTCTGGTATCGAAAGATGTCAGGTTCGTGTTGTCCTCCTCTACCCTGGCTCCAGATTCAGTTATTCCTCCAAGGAGCCTTACCACAAACAAACAACAAATACTGATCCCTAGTTGGTGGTACTTCAGGTTGGTGTCCTTTTTGCTGTGAATCAGAATTTTGAAGCTGACTTCTGTGAGGTCTAGGTTTGAGCAAACGAATACTTATATTGAGGATAATGGCAGTTGAGTTTCTCACTGTTGAGGGAATACGGAAAGGAAGAGATCAGAGGTGTGCTGTGTTGTTCTGGATTCAAATGGAAGGTAGCAGATGAATCTATGGTTTTTAAAGTCATCTCTCTCTCTCTGTCATCTATCTACCTATGTATTTATCATCTATGGATACAGAAATAAATACTGATGCCTGAGTAATATGTGTGTGTGCACATGTGTGTGTGCCTGCATGCGTGTATGCATGTGCACATGTGCATGCATGTGCGTGTGTATAGGCAAGTGGGCACGTGTGTACATGTGTGTGCATGCATATGTGCCCATGTGTATGTATGTGCATGGGCATGCATATGTGCACGTGTGCACGTACACTTGCTTGTGCATGTGTGTAACACGTGCGTGTGCATGTGTATGTGCGGGTGTGCACATGTGTGTATGCACGTGCACATGTGTATGTATGTGCGCATGTATGTGCATGCACACGTGTGTGCATGCATGTGTATGTATGTGCACACACACGTCCTTCCCAGCTCAGTCTGCTGAGAGGACTTAGAAGCAATGACGGACCAGTAAAACGAACATGTCTATTGCTAAGATCCTGATTTTTAATTATTAATCTCAATTAAATTTTTAAAAGTTTATCCTTCTTTTGTGCATGTTATATTATAGGGACCTTTTGTAAAGGTTCTGGAGCACTTTACCCACTGCATTCTGTGTAGCAGCACTGTCCAAAGCACTGTCCAATAGAACTTTTTGCAACTGAAGTGGGATGCACGTGATCTATGGTATCCACTAGGCACGCGAAACGTGGTTAGGAAGATGGTAGAAGTGATTCTTCATTTTCATGTTAATTAGTTAAAATTCGAATTTAAATAGCTACCTACGGTTAGTAGATACCATATTAGACTTTTGGGTATATGACTGGAAAGACGGGTATGTGTATTCAAGTTTATCGATAAAATTGTTCAAATCCATTTTGTTCAAATATCATATTGGATCTTTGGGTTTATGATGCTATGTGTTCTAGAGAGACACACACATTATGTCAGTTAATTAATAATATTAACCAAATCTTCTCTAGTTTTTGTTTATATATCTGGCGAAGACAGAGTGAAAATCGTTCACAGTGACCATTCTGCTTCAATACTTCCTTTGTTAAATATTAATATTATCATCCCTGATTCATTTTTGTGTCTGCATGGTGAGTCTTTGCCCGTCACCTCATTCGGCATTTAGAAAGAACTCAATATTTATTTGTTGAATGAATAAATGCATGAATGCATTTTGTAAACTTTCCGGGGCATTTTGCTGTAAGTGTGCTCCTTTAAAATAGCACAAAGCTGGGTTTTGTTTGTGACCCAAACTGAGTTTTTTAAGAGAGAAATTAAACTCACTTACATGTTCATGTGAAATGAAAGCATAGGCATGTAGGTCCTTCTGGGTAAGGGTCCTGGGGATCATCTCGCCTTGAACGGTTCCGTACTCAGGTGGCCTATGGAAGATGTTGCCTGTGTAATTATTGCTTCCCTACTCCCTTTTTCTTTTCAGTTTGAACTACTTGTATATCCTGTTTAGCCATCCTCCTTTTCTTATTTCTTTCTCATTTTTTGTCTATTGGCCCTTTTTTAGCCCTGGTAATATCTCTTGAACTGTTCTTTTAATTCTCCACTTAAAAATTTATCAATCATACTTCTCACCCCAAAAGCAATTTTTTTTGGAGATTTTTCCTTTTAAGACTGCCTCCCATAGTTTCATAGTTGAAATGTTCTCTTGGAAGAACACCTAAAGACTACATTTTCCTCCTGTTTCTTGCACTAACTCTGCCATATAATGTGACATTTGCTCTAATTGCTCAGATGAATGTCTATATCTTGAATGGCTAAATATTTCTACACGTCTCGTGATTTCTTTCTGTTTTCTCGCCCATCCAGGGGGAGGTCAGAGGGTAATCTGGTAGGGAGTTCTGGAGAGGATGTCAGGGCTCCTGTTTAAATCTGTCAGTTTCAGTGGAAGGAAGGAGGGAAAGATTTAGATTTACCATGGTTTTCTTTTGCCAAATTAGCTTGGATGCCGCAACCAGAGTCCCCAGGCAGGTGGTGTCACCTTCCTGTTTCCTGTCGGTTGTGGCAGGCCCTGGTTAATGAGAATAGTGTCCTCCTTCTCTATTTACTGTGACGGCAGAGGCTGAGAGGCGTTTTATGGCCTTAACCATCCAGAACATGTGTGTGCTTGTAGTGTTTGGACAATATAGGAGAGAAACTAAGTTTATTTTTTTGAAAGACTTAAAATTTTTTTAAAGTTTATTTTCAGAGAGAGAGAGAGAGCACACAAGTGGGGCAAGGGGAGAGACAGAGAGAGAGAGAGAGAGAATGAATCCAAAGCTGGATCCGTGCCATCAACGCAGAACCCAATGTGGGCCTCAAACTCATGAAGTGTGAGATCATGACCTGAGCCGAGATCAAGAGCCAGACGCTTAACTGACTGAAATACCCAAGCACCCCTAGAGAAACAAAGTGTAAAGACTGGAGCAGAGAATTCCCTGAGATTGAGGGTAGCTCTGCAGAGAATGAGGTGCCCCCACCTTCCCTACCTGGCCGCCAGTTTGACCTGCACCCTTGTGCCTGTGGGGATCAGGGTCAAGTTGGCTCAACCCAAAGGTGCTCTTTTTTTTCCCTGTGCACCTGTTTGTGTCTAAAGCTCCAGTTCGACCAACTTCGGGGTTGAGGAGTGAAAGCACGAAGTTTGGTTTGATTCGGAACGTAGAAAGCCGACCCACCCAAACTGAATTCTCAAAGCACCACAACGCTTTCTAGGGCCGTATCCAGCCTAATCTTGACTTGACTGGTGAGAAGTGGTAAAGGTGACATTGAACCTCTCTGTCCTCTCCCAGAGGTGAGGGCTCCCTTGAACCGGAGGTTTTTTTTTTTTTCTTTCAAGTTTTATTTATTTATTTAGCATGAATTGGGGAGGGGTAGAGAGACAGAGAGAGAGAATTCCAAGCAGGCTTCATGCTGTCACTGCAAAACCGGATGAGGGGCTTGAACTCACAAACCATGAGATCATGACCTGAACTGAAATCAAGAGTTGGACACTTGGGGCGCCTAGGGGGCTCAGTCGGTTGGGTGTCCAACTTCGGCTCAGGTCATGATCTCATGGTTTGTGAGTTGGACCCCTGCATTGGGCTCTGTGCTCACAGTTCAGAGTCTGGAGCCTGCTTCGGATTCTGTGCCTCTCTCTTTCTGTTCCCCTCACCCCCTTGCACTCTCTCTCTCCCCAAAATAAATAAATATTGAAAAAAAAAAAAAGAAAAAGAGTTGGGCACTTAACCAACTGAGCCACATGGGTGCCCCTGGAAGTATTTTACTTTGAGAAGGGGTACCGGAGGTGTAGGGAAACGCTGGGTGTGCATCATGCAGAGACATGCCTGCTGCCCAGACTCCAGCTGGGATACTCCAGCTTCTCTTGTCCTAGCATCTGGCTGAACAGATGTGCCTTCTGATCCCAAGACCTGCCTTCGTGACCATGCCCATATGCACCTATGCATTCTTAGGAAAAGAGTGGGGCTCTGGGGCCAAGTCTGGACTCTGCCGTTTGTGGGATCTGGTCAAATTTCTGGGGTTCGGCCTCTCTCCCTTATGTGGGATAAGCATCTCAGTTTCATTGGATCAGCCTCCTCGGGCTTTTTGCCATATAGTGAAGGGCACACATTGGGTTCTCAGATCATAAATGCAAACCGGTCTGTATATATTCACCTGGAGGCAGAACAGCACAGTAGTTGGGCTTGTAGGTGTCAGACTTGGAGCTGCCTGGTGTGAAAAATTCTAGTTTTCTCCTCATTGGCTGTAGGTCCTGAGTTTACTTGGCCTCTCTGAGTCTTAGGTTTCTCATTCGTAAAATGTGGATGAAATACTCCTTAGTGCATAGTTCTTGTAAGAGCATCAAATGAGATGTGTATATAAAAACAGCAGCACACCGCCTGGCACATGGTAACAACCCCATTAAAAGGCAGACATTTTAAATTAAAAAACAAACAAACAAAAAACCCCTAGCACTTCCACTTGTTGGTATCCGAAGAAAGAATAACACAAGTACACAAGGATGTGGATTGCAGAACTGTTCCTAGCACAGTGCTAAACACTGAAACAACCACCTAGATGTTCATCAGCAGGGTGATGGGTAAGCAAACGCTGGTGTCCTTCTACGGGACCCTGTGCGGCTGCCACAAACACTTAGGCGGCTCTCCGTGTACCAACGTGGACACACGTTGTCTCCCACAACGTGGTAGAATGATATTCAGTAAAAAACAAAAACAAAAGCAACCCTCTGAGACGATGTGGATCTCCACGCGGGGGCTGGCCTCACAGGCATGTGACTGAATGCTGGGCATGCAAATCTCTGCTAAGGCAGCCTTAAGCATTTTGAAATTTTTTTTTTTTTCAACGTTTATTTATTTTTGGGACAGAGGGAGACAGAGCATGAATGGGGGAGGGGCAGAGAGAGAGGGAGACACAGAATCGGAAACAGGCTCCAGGCTCCGAGCCATCAGCCCAGAGCCTGACGCGGGGCTCGAACTCACGGATCGCGAGATCGTGACCTGGCTGAAGTCGGACGCTTAACCGACTGCGCCACCCAGGCGCCCCAAGCATTTTGAAATTTTTAAAAAATATTGCAACTCCTAGTGATTTAATCTTTGAGCAGTGTTTGGTAAGTGAAGTCTGATGGCCCATGCGCACGAGGGGCTGTATCGGTTGAAACATGGACCGGGACCCGGATGCAGTGGTGACAGCAGTGGCCACGGGAGGGGCTCCCCGTGGGAACCGCGCTGGGAGCCGCAGTAGGAGGCCAGCTTACCTGTCCAATCTCGGAGCTGGTCCCTGTGGCGCCTGCACAAATATTAACTCTTTGATCTGAGTGCCAGGATGGGAGCTGTAAATGCCCAGGCAGTAAACCCTGTCGGTAAATTACTACGAAATAAAAGTTCACACGTGGAGATTGTGGACATCATAAGAAAGCATTATCAGGGAGTTATTCGAATCTTCAAAGACTAAAATCTCTGTTTTCTTATAAACTGCTACATTACAAAGCAGATATCCACAGGCTTGGATGGAAAGATTGTCCCATTTGATGGAAAAGAACACTGCTTTGATAGGAGCTTCCGAAGAAATAAATTCTTAGCGAAGGGGTCAATTGTAAAATTATTTTTTCCTAGTAATTGAAGATACAGTGATAGACTACATCAACAGGTATTTTGACGTGTACACAAATGTTGGAGCTACTTTCAGTTTCTTGTATGACCTCCACCAGTTACAGGAGATGTCAGAGGAAACATTAAAATACCGTTGTACACATTTACATTGAAAATTAAATTCAGACTTACATAAAAATGATTCTTTTTAAAAAAATTTTTTTTTAACGTTTATTTATTTTTGAGACAGAGAGAGACAGAGCATGAACGGGGGAGGGTCAGAGAGAGGGAGACACAGAATCCTAAACAGGCTCCAGGCTCTGAGCTGTCAGCACAGAGCCCGACATGGGGTTCGAACTCACAGACCGCGAGATCGTGACCTGAGCCGAAGTCGGACGCCCAACTGACTGAGCCACCCAGGCGCCCCACATAAAACTGATTCTTATGAAGAGTTAGATCTTAGAAAAATTGTTCCATGGGAATCATCAGCTCTAGATGTCCTAAAATTTGTATTTCAAAATAATTTATCAGAAATGAATTCCAGGGTTGTCAAAGCCTGTAAAAGACTCTTCAGAACTCCACTAACATTTGTATCAGCAGAAAGATCATCCTCAAATTAAAAATGATCAAATATTATTTGCAGTCTTACAGCTGGCAAGGTTGATTGACGTCACTTTCAATTGTATCAATTGAAGATGAAGTTGCTAAAATTTTTGAGGACCTGATAAATGATGTTGCAGATATTTGCAGAAAAGAGAGCCAAAAAATCTTATGATCAATCAAAATATCAGATTAATAAAGTATTATTTATTGTATTATATAAAATTATGACACCAGCTTTTTTTTTTTTTTTTACAATTTGTAAGCGGTGCTGTTACTCATGTAATCATTTGCCCCATTATGTCTAACAAGTAACAGAATTTTTTTATTAAAAAATTTTTTTAATGTTTTATTAGAGAGAGAGAGAGAGAGGGAGAGAAAGAGAGAAAGTGCAAGTGTGGAGGGACAGAGAGAGATGGAGACAGAATCTGAAGCAGACTCCAGGCTCTGATCTGTCAGCACAGAGCCCAATGTGGGGCTCGAACCCATAAGACATGAGATTATCATCTGAGCTGAAGTCAGACACTCAACCGACTGACCCACCCAGGCGCCCCAGTAACAGAATTTTTTAAAGGAAAAAAATGTATTTTAGTATCTTAGTGTATCATATCAGGTTGCAAATGATGCTTCTATATCATATTACAAGTAATATTAAGTTTGAAAACTTGGTTAAAGAGCTGTCTACCAGGTTTCTAATTCTTGTGAGGAGACACTTTGAAGCTATGCAAATATCCTGTTTCTTTTTTTTTTTTTCTTAACGTTTATTTATTTTTGAGACAGAGAGAGACAGAGCATGAACAGGGGAGGGTCAGAGAGAGAGAAGGAGACACAGAATCTGAAACAGGCTCCAGGCTCTGAGCTGTCAGCACAGAGCCCGACGCGGGGCTCGAACTCACGGACTGCGAGATCATGACCTGAGCCGAAGTCAGACGCTTAACCGACTGAGCCACCCAGGCGCCCCTGCAAATATCCTGTTTCTTATCACACTTCTACTTGCTTAGCTGATTCTTGCCTGCAACGAATCGTTACCATGGATCAAAATACCAACGGCATTGTTCACAGAAATAGAAGAAACAATCCTAAATTTTGTGTGGAACCACGAAAGACCCCAAATAGTCAAAGCAATCTTGACAAAAAAAGAGCAAAGCTGGAGGTATCAGCCTTCCTTATTTCAAACTATACTACAAAGCCATCGTAATAAAAACAGTATTCTGGCACAACAATAGACACATGGACCAGTGGAACAAAATAGCCCAGAATTAAACCCTGGCATATCCAGGCACCTAATGTTCAATGAGGGAGCCAAGAACACCCAATGGGGGAAAAGACCGTCTCTTCAACAGGTGGTGCTGGGAACACTGCAGAGACACATGCAGATCAACGAAATTGGACCCCACCTTAGAGTACGTACAGAAACTAACTTGGAATGGATCAAAGGCTGAAACCCAAGACCTGGTACCATAAAAGTCTTAGGAAAAAATTGCAGGGAAGTCCATCAATATTGATCTTGGCGGGGCACCTGTGTGGCTCAGTGAGTTGAGCGACCGACTTTGTCTCAGGTCATGATCTCACGGTTTGTGAGTTCGAGCCCCGCGTCGGGCTCTGTGCTGATGGCTTGGAGCCTGGAGCCTGCTTCGGATTCTGTGTCTCCCTCTCTCTCTGCCCCTCCCCCACTCATGCTCTGTCTCTCTCTGTTTCAGAAATAAATAAACATTAAAAAAATATTGATCTTGGCAATGATTTTTTGGACCCCATGCCAAAGGCACAAAAAACAAAAACAAAAATTAACAAATGGGACCACATAAAACTCAAAAAAGTTTCTGTACGGCAAACAAACATTAACAAAATGAAGACAACCTACAGAATGAGGGAAAATGTTTGGAAACCATGGATCAGATAAGGGGTTAGATTACAAAGCATGTGGAAGAACTAAACACACAATTGAGCAATTTTTTTTAAAGTTTATTTTGAGAGAGAGAGAGAGAGAGAGAGAGAGAGAGAAAATGCTCAGTGGGGGAGGGGCAGAGAGAGAGAGAGAAGGAGAGAGAAAGAATGATTTTGCCAGTGCAGAGCCTGATAAGGAGCTCGAACCCACGAACTGTGAGATCATGACCTGAGCCCAAGTCGGACGCTTAACTGACCGAGTCACCTAGGCGCCCCCACTGTGGATTTTTTTTCGAAGATTTTTTGATGCCAAATTTTGGCCATGTTTTAGCCATTCAACAAATGGGTATTGATTCCCTATCATATGACAGGAGCAATTGACGTCACAGAGAGAGGAGGAAGCACCAAGATCTGGGCACCTGAGCCCACCCACTGGGATGGATTTGTGTATACCCGAGGGAGGAAGGACAAGCCCAGCTGATTCTTGGCACATCATACAGCGGACGTCCCTCTGCTCGATCTACGTCCTCATTTGTAGCTCTGCTTGGGAAGCCTAAAAGACCAGGGCTGAGGAATCAGGGGCTTTTGTGCTAAAATCTGTCTTTTACCTGTTTAAATTACAATACTGAATAATTATGTATGTGTAAAAACTGTCAAAAGTATACTTAAGTCGTACCTTTGCCGTGTGCTAAAATTACTTTTCATTATGACCTATTTGTACATCATTCGCACCAAATATCTCAGCCTGGAAATGTAAATGTGTTTTTGTTTTTGCTCTGCAGGTTAGGTCAGCAGACGTCTGCAACAAATATGATTGCAAGGGTGAAGGCGACATGATTTACTTAAATCAGGCAATTTCTCCATTAAAGCATTGAAGCCTCAACTCATAAAGACACTCTTTAGCAGATGAACTATAACGTCGCCCAGCATTTGTCATATTAGGTGATTTGAAAGGAAAGAACAATTATAAAAATGAATGTAATTCTCTGTTGAAGAAAAAAAGATCCAGTGTTTGCAGCAGGGGGTGGTTAATTTTCCACGGATAAAAACAGGTTTCACAGCAATTCTGCAGCTCTAACGTGCCACAATTAAAACGTAGGAAGGGAAGGTTCGCCGTCAAAGCAGACAGTCGTAGGAATTAGTTGTGTGGGGCTGGGGACGCAGGCTTCCCCTCCAGCACGGAAGGTCTTTTTGTTCCCTGTAGGAATGGCTCTGTTTGCCATGAACGGTGCTGGTGCGCCCCCCGCCCCCCACCTCACCCCGTTTCTGAGCTGCTTTCAATTAGCAGGGATTATTAAACTGGAAACATTTCAAACTGCTGCCGAAGCTGCTTTCCTGCGTTATGAGCTGAGCTAGAGGCGTCACAATAAAAGCTGATTGATTAGCAAAGAATGTACTTACAGCAACTGATGCCCAGTGTCATTTTCTATGCATTTCACAACCTCTCCTGCCCCCTGGATTTTGTTTTCATTTGGAGATTAACCTTGGTTTCTCTCTCTCTGGAACCTTCCACAGCCTGGAGGCTCTCCACTTCCGCGGCCACTGCCTGCCCTGCACCTGCTTTATCTTCGGCCTCATCTCCCGCCTGGACCCCAAAGTCCAGAGATCCCAGGGTCCCAGAGGGATGGCATTGGATCCCTGTGGTATCAGCCTGTGTTTTCTTTGGTGTTTAGCTGTCGGAACATTAGAAGGACAGCAACAATCACACACCTCCCAAGGAACACAGGCCACAGAGCACTGACGGGGTGGAGGCAGGTGTCTGTGTACTACTGGAAGGTTCACGACACTGCAGGCATTTGCCTGGAAGCATTGTCTCGCCCTCCACAGTCCTCTCTGTCTTCTACTGAGCTTTCAAAAATTTTCTTGCGTGGATCTTTTGTTTCTCCAACTAACCGAGTTAATTTCACAACACATGCTATGCTTAGCACGGTGCAGAGGTCTGATATACATTTATTTACTCTATGCTATGTATTTATTTATTTATGCTTATTATACCTTTGCTATATGTATTTATTTACTTTTCTATATAGCTATTGACTATATGTATTTATTACATGCATGTATTTAGAAAAAATATATATTTTTGTATTTTTTACATATAGCATTTAATATTTTTATAGATCTCATTCAATTACAATTTTTTTTAATGTTTATTTATTTTTGAAGGAGAGAAGGACAGAGTATGGGGGGCGGGGAGGAGCAGAGAGAGAGGGAGACACGGAATCCAAGGCAGGCTCCAGGCTCCAAGCTGTCAGCGCAGAGCCCAATGCGGGGCTGAAACCCACAAACTGTGAGGTCGTGACCTGAGCTGAAGTCGGAGGCTCAACTGACTGAGCCACCCAGGCACCCTGATCTCATTCCATTTTAGCAACAGTACTCTGAGTTAGGTATAGTCAATACCCCCATTACAGATGAGTAGACTCCTTGAGTGTCTGAGGCAGAATGCTTCCCTACCATGTGGCTTCTTTGTCCAAACCTGTCCTTGCTCTGAGCTTCAGATTCCTTATCTGTCACAGGAGGGGCTTGGAATGGATCCTCTCTATCCTTTCCAGGTTGTGCACATTTAAAAAACCCATTGGTTTAGTCAACGTCTGCCTGGCATGTTGCAGTGTCTGGGGACAGTGATGCGCTAGTCAAAGCAGCTTCCTCCTGTCTTGGGATCAGGGCTCACACCCTAGCGCTGTTTTTTGCCGGTTTGCAAGGTAAGGGCCATCCCTCTTTGTATTCTCCATCAGGCTCGTGGCCTCCATCGGGAGCAAGTTTGGCCGCGAAGCAAAGGTGGGTCCTGAGTCAGGGCTCACTTATTGCTTGAGAGAGGACGCTAGGAGGGCTTGTGTGACCAAGCTGGGGCCAGCTGAGGGTCACCCGCCAGGCTAGGACAAATGCATGTGCCCACATGGCCACTCACCATGGAGGAAGGAGGTTTCAAAGTTTTCAACTTTGCCTAACAGCTTGAGTTGCAAGGGCTCAGCGAATCGGCTGGAAGGAAGAGGTTGGGTCTTCACTCTGGTTCCACAAGGCCTGCCTTCGGTACCCCCCTACTCCCCTCCCCCCCGCGCCACCTCGGAGGCAGGCAGAGAGGGGCTGGAGTTCTGGCCTGGAGCGAGGGGTGGGGTGGGAGGGGTGGAGGGAGGCGGGGAGCGGTACCCGTGGAGGCGGGGCCTGGGGTGAGGCCGACCACAGTTATTTCTGGATTATGACTCAAAACACACAACAAGAAGCATTTATTACCTCCAAAGTAGTGACGGCTGTGTAGCGCTGAATGGAGAGGTGAGCTATTGTAGCTGCTATCTTTTGAACTAACTGCTATTGCGGGTCCCATGACCAGCCGTGGCAGGCAGGGTTTTTGTTCCCATGAATGAATGGGCTATAAATCTGTCGGAGCTGACACTGGCGGCAGCACTAGAGGGTGTAAAGAGAAAATGTGCAGAAGAATCTTGTGGTCTTTGCTTGCCTGAAAATGAGTTCAATAAAATGGAGGTGATCAGTGCTTATTTATAGGGCAGACGGATACATCCAGCATGGGCGTCAGAATCTAACTTAGCGTTTGCTCGTTTACTCTCTCCTGTGAGGCACATCCCTGCACCGGGACCGCCTCAGAGCTGCGTGCACTTCAGCAGCAACCGGAGAAGGAAAGGCGATGCCTGGAGAGAAGGAGTGTTTCCCTCTCTGCTTCCACGGTTCAGGAGCAGGCAGTGGTAACTGGCTGGACGGGCTTAGTCTGGAGCTTTGCAAAGAGCAGGAAAACCCGAGACCGTGGACGGTTCTTTATTTACATTTCAATTTTGAGGGTGAATGACAGGAAATGGGATAAAATTAATTGCCATTTTTCAGGCCTCTGAAACAATAAATTCCAGCAACCATAAATTTGGAGCTGGGTTAAGTGCTGAAAACAATTTATTGCTAATTTTTCCCTTAATTGCATTCCCAAGAAGAAGGTTTGGTGCTTACTGGTGGAATTATTGTGTAAAAATTATTCGTTAGAAAGCACAATGAACCATAAATCAGAAGCTTACCTGGAACGGGGTCAAGGTTCCCCACAATTCATCTGTCCCCCACTTGGGGCGTCACCAGTGAGGGTCTCTGCAAACATAAGGATCAGGGATAATTCGGCCACGTCCCTTTGCCCTTCTTTCGTGCCACCTTGAGATTAACTATCGATTCCATAAGATGCCTCACTTCCTAAAAGTGATAGTGTGACTCACACGTGGAAAGGGAACAGAGAGAACATAATGGAATGATCACCGCATGGCCTCCCTGCCTCATTTAATTTCTTCTGAGGTTCAGGCTAACAGGAGTGGAGGCCAGTGGACAGCCTGATCCACTAGAGGGTGGAGAAAGCTGAAAGGCCACAGTGTTGTGTCAGAATCTTCTGGGATGAAGTGAAATTCTGTCCCCGTGTCCCCTTGGGTTCTGAGAGCCATGTCCCCGGTGAGCCTACTTTGCCAGGAAAAGCTCGTTGGGACAAGGGACAAGGCTCTGAGAGCTGGTAATGGCTCTGCGTGAGAGAGGAGTGGCCACAAGTTACCATAAGCTACGGAGGTGGTCTGGTATCTCCTGGCTCTTTGGTGGGAAGGGCTTGGCTCCATGGGGAGGAAGGAAGGCTGTCTGCCATCTGTGTTCCTTCAGGATCAGAGGAGGCCATCAGGTGGAACTCACCTGCTTGGATCAGTCTTCTTGATATTTTGCGGCCAAAGAGGGTAGTTGATTTGCCTGACCAAACCAGCCAGAGATAGAGCCTGGCCAGAGCCTGTGTCCCCGTGGGAGCTCCTTGAAGCCGAAATTGCAATTTTAATAGCCCTATAGGGAAGAGCCAATGGGTGCTGAGAGGGTTTATTCTGTAACAAGTACGTATGGCCACGCATTGGCCCCCCCCACCCTGCTCCCACACACGCTCTGTCTTATGACGTGAGCATATCAAGAAACTCCTGTCAATCAAACAGGAGCACAAATGGAATCCTCTGTAAGACCAAGGAGAATTTCTTAGACCTCTTACTTCCTTCCGTCCTCCTTCCCTACCGCTTTCCTCCAATTCCCATTCCTGCCATGAGCAGATCACGGAGAAGGTGCTGCCCTTGAACTGAAGCCCAGGGTTCAATGTGGTTGAGGGGGTGCTAGACAAGCACACTGCTGTGCTCCATGGGACGCCACACAGCCGAAGCTGACCCTTGTTTCTTGGACGTTATATGTGAGTGTCGGGTGCTTGCCCTGGTCTGGGCATTGTAGGGTCGGGCTAGGCAGTCAGATGGCAGGCGCTGGGGGCAAGGAACTGAGCCTGTAGACCTTGGGTTGAAAGCAGGGGAGGAGGATGTCTTCTCTTGGGCCTGCGGGGGTGGGGGGGTGCTCAGCCTAGAGGAGAAGCCGGAATGAGCCCACACGGAGGTGGGGTAACATGTACTTTGCTGTAAGTCATTCCGACAGCAAGTGCTGTGGGGGTTCAGTGTGTGTAAAGAACAAAAGCAAAACACTGCCTTCTAAATAGAGGAGGAATACAAATTTATTTTGGAACATTTGAAAATACAGGCAAGTTTCAGGAAGAAAATAAAAACTGCCTGTAATCCCACTACCCAGAGATAAACATTGTTAAATTTTTTATGCATTTCTTTACAGACCCATGGGCATTTAGATGTATTATTATTTTTTTCAGAATTGGGAATCTACCATACATACAGTTTTTATGTCCCGCTTTTTTCCCCTTAACATATTGTAAACATTTCCCATGTCCTTAATGGTTCCCACAAACTTTTTTTTTTTTTTTAATTTTAAGAATTCACAAAATTGCATTTGTTGGATGTACCACATCATTTAACTCCTTCCTTCTTGGTACCCACTGAGTTGTTTCTCATTCTTTTTGACATTAGCAGCGAAATTGTGACAAATATCTTTTCATGTTAATCGCTGGGTGCACGTCTGGTTTTACCTGCGACTGAATTCCCAGAAGAGGGAGTCCTGCGTAGGGAGGCCCCTTTAGTTTGAAAAACTTGTCCCCAGGGAGGGTCGGTCCAGGGAGCCGGGAGGGAGGAAAAATGGTAGCCTTGCTTTTCAAGCAGGTGATGGTCTTTTACAAAGCTGCCTGTTTGATAGATGAAAATATTTAAAATTAGGATTTCTTTTATGATTGAGGTTGAATGCATTTTCATATGTCTATTGCATATGTATATTTCTCCTCCTGTGAATTGTTTGATCATGTGCCCATTTTTTTCTTCCTTGAGGAGCGAGTCTTTGAAAGAGCTCTTTACAGCATAAAGATATCAACTTCTCAGGAGTTAATCTCCTCTCTTCTGACGGGGCTGAGGAAGCAGAGGTGGGGGGCCGGGGTTTGAGGCAGGCCTCAAAGAGTTGGGGGGGTGGGTTGGGTAGTGAGATCCGATATCAGTCCAAAAGGTACCTGGGGGGTGAGGCATGGGACGAAAACCACAACATCACTCTGTGCATTGAGGAAACTAAGCGGAATGAGCAAGGGCAAAATATTTTTGGTCTTGGTCTCTGCTGAAAATAATGTAAATGACCACGAGCACTTTTTTATCTAAGGGAAGAGGCATGCCGACAACCTTCATGGAGAGGTTCTCTGTCAAACAGGCCAACCCGGCTTCACTCTGATTTTCTTCCTTGGACTGTCAGCTTGATCAGGGAGGCAGGGGGTTGGGGAAAAAAATGACAAGGCGTGGGGGAACTTGGTTTTCGCTGTTTTGCCTGTGCGTGTGCGAGAGCATGGAAAAGGGTTGGATCCCAGAGCGCGGCCGTTTGGACCCTTTATGAGATTGCTGCTTCCTGTAATTTCTTGGTGGGAGGCAGTTTGATTTTCAGTACCCCCCAGAGCCCCCTTTTTTTTTGTGGCCACTGCCCTGTATTTTTCATGTTTGCGCACACGTGGGATTGGGAAGAACTGGCTGGTTCCAAATTTGGGCCAACCCTGGCTCCATGGTAGGCCGCTAATGATCACAACAGCATTTCAGAGGGTGTTGGCAAGGCGATAATGCAATTAACATCTCCCTCTTTGATAGAGAGTGAGGTGAAGACAAGCTGACTTTTTGGAACCTGATGATCACTGATAATTAGGGAAAAACCCTTGAGGGGAATGTATTGGGTTGTTTTAACAATCGAGCCCAAATGGGCACGTAGTGAGTCCACTTCTAGAAGAATGGGCAGGGCAGACAAATGCCCACCGGTCCCATCCCTTTGGGGTTGGGGTGGGCATGGCCGCTCTGTGCTTTATTTTTAGCAAATGTGTGTAGCTAATGTGGCTAGAACCACTGGTGATGTTTCAGGAAATTTATTTAAAATTCAATTTGTACATCGTGACTTTAAGCACTACTTTTGGGGAAGTGTGTTTTGCATTATGCCATATCAGTTCGGGATTATGGACTCCGAGGGAATATGTATAATTTTTATGCACTATGTTTATTGGCACATTTGTGTTAATAGCCAATAAGATGATATTGCCATCTTAATACCTTGCGAGTCTCTGTGACTCTGTGGCTAATGAGTGGGGGCCTCTGAGTACCTGACTGAGGGGGAGAAGGCGCTATGGGCTTGAGGGTGTGGGGAATGATGTTGAAAATCCAAATACTGGCTTGGCAGGTTGTGTCCCTGTAATACAGAAGAGGAACCTATAATGCAGAGGGGGAATCTGGGCTTAATCAGGGGACAGACCACCAAGGAGGCATTTGACATGCTTGCACAGCAAAGTGACCTTCCTTTGGAGAGAGAAAACAATCCCAAAGATATTTAGTTCTCAATTAAATAAAGCCATGTCCTCCTGACTTGCTTCCAGCGACCCTTTTGCTCCCAGGAACTGGGCTCTTGCTTTTTGCAGTGAATTTATGGCTGCTTCTGGACAGATAACAAGAAGTCGGACAGCTGACCCTCCAACTTTGCTCTGGCTCCTTCATCACTGTGGATTGTGTGTGATGATTTCCTAAGACATACCTTTCACGTTGAATTATTCATGGAAATGGCACCAAGGAACAGTGTAATGTTTATATATATATATTCATCACAAACATCACATTAGTGCAAAGCATGCTCATTGGAAAATTAAAAAAAAAAAAAAAAGAAAAACCAAAACAGGACGTGACCATTTTCTGCGCCAAGAAATGGTACTGATGAGGTCTCTGTGTTTCCTTATATGTGGCCAATAGAGATTTTGGGTTGCAAAATCCTGGCCTTGATTGGAGCACCAGAGACGAACCACAACACTTAAGCAGATTACAGATGTTTTTTAACTACGTCGTCCAGGTCCTGTTGTGAGTCCCTTTTATACCAAGCTGGCCAATGTGATTGAATTAAAATGTGGCGAAGTCATATCAACAGGCAATTTCTATGAAGACGGGTCAAAGAAGACGGGTCAAAGTAAGCAGACTGACTTCCAAGGCCTCTGTCCGAGTGCAATTCCACTGCGCTCTCTTGGCTAGGACGTGGCTGACGTCGTGGCTAACTGCATTAGGAGAGCTTACCTTGGTGTCTTGCCTTTGTCTCTCGACATTGGCCCTTGGGCAAGAAGCACATCCGTATTGTTAATGATCTTTGCATTACCTGTGACACAGGGCTTGGCACCCGGTAGAATCTCAGCAAAGATGTGAAGATTTATAGAATCTGGGTAGAGGGCTGCAGGAAAATGCCCCCTGCAGCCTGGAAGTCATGAGGGGAGGATGCGCTCCCCGCCTCGTGATTCCAAGGAGAGCTTCTTCTCTGCCTTAGCTCCCTTCCCCCAACCCAAATCAAGATGTATTTGCCCAAGGCCCCTCCCTTCTGTGTGCTGTTGTGTTGGAAAGAAAGCCAATAAGTCCGTCTGCAGAAGGTGATGCCTCCCTTTCAGGGAGAATCTGCATCTTAATCAGGGAGGCTTGAAGACCAAGCTCTTCCAGCCAAAGGGAGAGGCAGGCAATGGTGATAATTTGAGCAGCAGGTCTAGCCATTTTGGGGGGTATTTTGCAAATCCATTCCCATCTCGACATTATATAATGTTCATCTATTTTTCACCTGACATGGTATGGTTTTATTTTTATTTTGCCACATTTAAATGTTGAATCTGCCTGGACTTTTTTTTTTGTGTGTGTGTGTCAATACAGATAAGAAGCCATTTTATTTTTCGCAAATGGCCCATCCATTGTGATGTTGGTTCTTCAGCACTGGGAAGTCCATGGCACTTGGCCTGGCGGTCATCTCTTTCCCCGATGCCCACAGAGACGCTGAGATTAAAAGAAAGAGTCCCAGTTAAGAGAATGAGCTTTGGAGCCGGTGAGGTCTGGGTTTGCATTCAAACTCTGCCGGTAACCAGCTGTTCAGTGGGACGACTTATCTACCCTCTCTGAGCCTTGTCCTCCTCACCAGGAAACAGGTAACACCCCATCCCTGGCTGGGGTGAGGCCTGAACGAGATCCCGGATGTTCAGCAGGCATCCTCATACTTGCCCTGTGAGCGTGCCCAGTGACTGCAGGCTGCTGCTGTTACTACAGACCCCTTCTATTTTCATTCAGTTGAAAGACCAGCCGTAGGACCTCCACTGCCATTATCTTCAATCTCATTGCCTCCTCCAAATTGGTTCCTCTTCCCTTTGCTGATGCTGACCATCCAAGGCACACAGTAAATCAAGTAAATAAGTCTTCTTGGCCTGCCTTCTGGCCCCTCCCGCCATTTCTGATCTGTCATGGAGGTAACCGGGAGTGACCGGAAGCAAGGCTTTAGAATCAGGTCCTCTCCACCATTGCCCCAGCCTTCCTCTCTCTGGCTTCGGACCTGCTGCTTTCCATACGCATGCTGGGCTCTGACTGGGCCCAGACAACCCTACTGTACCCACCTGCTCCGCACTTGCACCTGAATCTCTCTGTCTACCTGCTCATTTCACCAGAGTGGCTTCACCACCTTCCGTGTCTGTTAAATCCCAGTCAATAAGGTTGCTGCCTGGAGAAGACACCCTTATGTTCCTCCTTTACCTCCTGACACTTAGTGTCCGCTTCTGCCGTAGCTCCTTGATAGCTGTAGCCCCCCAACACTGGCTGCAGGTGAGGGCCCTCCAGATGGGGCTGGGCACCTCTCACACCCGAGCATGGTGCCCGCGACAGGGCATACTGGTTGTAGTAGTGAGAATAACGGTAACTTCCGGTTTTGAGGGCCAGAGGGTAGAGCGGAGCCAAGATGGCATCCTGGGACTGGCCTGGTGGGACCTGACTACCACAGACTCAAGGGGGTGGACTGTCATCATGGCGGCCATCGTGGGAACCACAGACAGCGGTTGTGCTGCCAATGACCATCCATTTAACACCCAGTGCACGTCCCAGCTCTGTGCTCAGCACGGGCCATGAGATAGCCTTCTCTGTCCCCATTTCACAGATGGGACAAATGGGCCACGGCTCAGGGGACCGAAGAGGCGGGAGGGGGAAGGCTGAGAAGAGAAGGCTGAAGATGGAGAGAGTGACTGGCGTCCTTCCCTGCAAATCTCACTTTTCACAAAGTAAATGCAAAGGAATGACTTTGTGTCTCTCTCCCTGGCCTCTCCGGGTATTTCCCGGTTCCTGCTTGACTGTGGCAGGTGGCGCTTAGGGGCTGTTGCTCGGATAGCCAGAGGCAGTGGCCGAAGGGGCGACCTCACCGGCCACCTTCCCTGTTCCCACAGGCGCCGATAATCTTGTAGACACTCCAAATTTCTCCCTTTTAAAAAATTTCCGATTTAATAACTCTACTTAGGTGTTTTTTTTAGACCCCATAGTGTTTGCAACAACTGTTATGGCTCTATTATGATAATACAAGAAAGTTACATTACCAAATAAATGCATTTTTAGGTTTTTCCCTGGCAACATAATGTAAGGATCATTCTGCATGTTGGTACTAAAGAATCAAAAACAGTTTAGTCAGTGGATGTGAACACTGTTTCTTGTCATCCAGTTAATGGATCTACTGTAGTATTTGTGTTCCTTCCAGCCTTGCTGCTGTACATCAATGAAAAATTATGTTTTTTTCCTCGGTGCTACAACACCCGTCATCTTTATAGGCAACGCATTCCCCTTCAAGTCGTGCGGTGTAAAATGCCTACCATTTCTCGGCCCCTTTCCCTCCCCGTCATTTACCTGGTTCTCGGCAATAGAGGGTCAGTGCCTCCTCTTATTAATGTTCTGTGTGATAGAAATCAGCGTGCCTGTGTTACTCATGTGGAAGCCCCAGCAAACAGCGGCTGTTAGTGTGCAAAGGGCAGACAGGAAGCCCGGCTTTATTTTTTTTAACCCTCTTTGTTTACTGGATCTGGGCAGTCAATCACAGGCCCTCCTTGAATTTAAAGCAAGCCCGCCTGCCTCCCGGAAACAGCCACCAGGACCCTCTTGCAGTTAAGACGGGGGTGAGCCAGGATGCCGGTTTCATTTCAAAGAGAATCCTAGAGTCCCGGCCTTGCCTCACTGAAAATTTTACTCCCCCCATCTGTAAAGTTTTGCTGGCTCCAGGGTGACCTGGGAGGCCCGAGAGAACCTCATTGGAAGGAAAATGGGCTTTCTCAGGTCATACTCTTTTAGGGCTATGTGATGGTGGGGATTGCTGTGGCCAAGCGTCACCTGGTGGCCCTGTGGCTTTGTGTGTGCTGAACCAAGCTGGACCCCGGACTGGTGCTGCTTTTCCCTCCTTGACCTCTCCCATATCCTGGATGTGCCGTGCGACTTCAGTCTTGGCTTCAGGGAAGGGGGTGGGGGTGAAATTGTCTGGAAACTGTCTCAGCCCACCTGCCTCGCAGGGGCTGTCTCTCATAGCCTTAGAGCAGTCTGGGGTCAAACAGTGTGAAATGTCCCAGGTCCTCGGGGAGGGGGGCGTTCCTGTGACAGCAATGCCACCTGGGCACCTTCCTGCACCTCTAGCTGGAGAGTCCAGCTCTGGGCCAACACCCCCACCAAACAGTGGCTTCTCAGACCTGTGCTTTGCCGGGGGATTCCAGAACGTATCAGAGCCTGGGTGAGCACTAAGCAAGAGATATTTGGAGGTTCAGAAGGGGGCTTTTGGGGAATCTGGCCTGACACTGTGCACCCCTGGAAATCCTGACAAGATGCTTTTGGGAGCGGGGCCTGAGGGGTGGTTTCTTGTCCTTGCTTGACTATTTGACCTCATGGCTCTCTCCCCACAGTACTTTGAGATGCTTAAGGCTGGAACTAGGGTTTTCTTAATTTTTTCTCCTTGCTCAGTGTCTCATACTAGCCTCTGCACCGGTAGGATACTTGATTTAAGGGCCTGCCTTCCTAGGGAGGTGGTGCGCGCTGATGGGCTGCTGTCGTTAGAAAGAGTGAGCGAGAGAGAGGAAAGTTAGCCCATCCTGAGCGAGGAAGCTGAGCAAACCGGCAGCTAAACTCCAGGGTGAGAGGTGATGGATGCCCAGGGAGAGGAGGGCAGGTGGAAACCTTGCTGTCCAAGGTCCTGAGAAGAACCCATTGAGCAGCATCCCCCTGGATCCTCGGGGCTGCAGGCAGCACACATAACCTATTTTAAAAGCAATATCCTTCTACAGAGAGGCGACTGCAATCTGCTGGCACAGTGGCTCCCGGGCCGCCTGGCGCCATCTCCCGGGTGCCGCGAAGTCCGATTCTGCTGCTCTGTCAGTTTTCTTGGAGTCAAGGCTGAGAGTGTCAGGGTGTCAGTCTCCGAGGGACAGCGGCTGCTGTCCTAGAGGCACGTGTGGGCGCCGGAGAGGCTAGGCCAGGCAGTGTAGGCAATGGGGGACCAACCGGGCATTCATCAGGGTCAAGGTGAGAGACCTGATGCTGAACCCACAGTGTGCTCTGTCCCAGTGAGGTCCTGACGGAGTCCCAGGGCTCGGTGGTCTGCCCCATTTCCACGGCTTCTGCCTCCAAAGGTGATGGAAGTCGCTGCATAGCCCGCGTGCGCTGATTGGCTATCTGGTTCTGCGCGGGTGTCAACCCTCAATGGCTGATGACAGCATGGGGACCTGGCCTAATGTCTTTCTCCGGAACACTGAGCAGCATTGCTGTGCGTTGACTTTCCCATTACCAGCTCCCAGTGCAATCACGGTGGGCTCACAGAGGGGGCCTCGCAGGGAGAGCGCTAACTAGGGCATGGCATGGTATGGCTGTGGGGCCTGGAGCTCAGGCCAGGGCTCTGCCGCTCACACTTCCTTGGAAGGTGGTGGGATTCCCTGGAAATGGGCACTGTCTTCCTCCCCATGCACCTTTCTTCTGGCATCCTCTCTCTCAAGGCCCCTTCTGCCTTCCGATTCCCCTTCTCTCTGGCACCCCCTTGGAGCCGAGTGGATTCAGCTGTCGTGGGACAGGGCTCCATGAGGAAGGACCTGTCCTCCATGCCCGTATCTTCAGGTCCCAGCGGGGCCCGGCTGCTCAGGATGCATTTCTTCCCGAACGTTAGCGGGCCAATGCAGGGGTGGGCCAGTCTTCCCAGAACAGTCCTTTCCTGAGGTCAGCTGGACTGCGGGCTGGCGCGACCTTTGGTTATTGCCACCTTTGCTTATAGGGACTCAAGGGGATGAATCTGTGCCTGCTAGATGAGCAGTGGGCAGGGGTTGTTTGGAAGTTCTGGAAGGAGGGATTGGGGAGATCTCACGCAACATTCTGCACTCCCCTGGGATTCCTAAAGAAGAGGTGCTCCGAGCGAGGGGCCTGGTGACGGGTGGTGGTCCGCCTCTTGGCCTTGCCTGACCTCGTGACCTCGTGACTCTCCTCCCCGACTGGGCTCTGCGGTCCTCAAGGGCAGGAACCGGAGCTTTCCTGGTTCTGTCACCCTCTGACTTCCTCCTCCCTCCTCACTCTTCTCTCACGACTGCCCGGCCACCCTCGTCAGCCACACTTGTCTTCCTCAGCTGGAAACAGAAGCCGCCGCTGCCCTTTCTTCCCTGCAGGCAGACATGTGATGTGGCCCTGGAGGAGGGGCCCGTGTCCAGGTGATGCTGTGGGGAGCCTCAGGGCAGGGGTGAAGGGGGAGTGGCCCCCACACCTGGCTTGACCTCCAAGAGCCCTGCACAGGTGGAGATTTGCTGTCTGTCCTCGGAGAATTGCATGTCGCATGCCTGGCTGGCCCGGCCTGACCCCTTGGTCTGTGCTTTTCCAGACTGGAACTGTCTCTTGCCCCCCAGAGGCCCTGTTCAGCTGAGCGAGGCCTCGGTCAGTGCCACTTAGTGTTTCTGCTTCATCTCCTGGACACGGGGTGAGCTGCCTTTCTTGAAAAGTCTTGAGCCATAGTGGAGAGCTCTGTTCCTGGTGGGTATTTTTGTTTTTTTGTTTTTTGTTTTTTGTTTTTCTGCAGAGACCTCCTCCAAGCCGAGGAAAAGGGAAGACCTCACTGTCTACAGCATGGGGGACACAAAGGCTCCCCCCCCACCCGACACAGACACAGACAATCAAGGCAGCCCTGCAGGGGCCCTTCCAAGGGGACCAGGACTGTGGACACTTAGGCATGGCAGGAGCTCAGGCACACTCGCTGGCTTGGCTGGTCTGGGGAGGAGATTCTCTGGAGTCTGGGGAGTTGCCGGGTGGGGAGGTGGGGCTGGTTTAGACCAGATGGAAAGCAAGTTTGTTTCCTTTCAGGAGGTTGGCTGTGTGAAGGCTGGCTCTGTGATCCCAGACAAATCCTTCATTCTCGCTGAGCCTCGGTGCCTCACCTTGTGCCATCAGGATGAGAAAATTCTCTGACACTGTGGGTAAAAGTGTGAGGGGGTGTTTTGCACTTTGGGAAGGAAAGTGAATCTCATGGTGCTGTCCATCAGTAGAAGGCCATTGCTGTGGGCTGACAGCCATGGGACTGGTATGCTCTTGAGTTCTCGTCCCACTTGGTGTAGATTCATCCACTCACCTACCCATCCACCTCTCCAGCCATCAATCCACCCATCCATCAATCCACCCACACACTCATCTGTTCACTTACATCTGTCCATCTATCCACTTCCTTCCATCCATCCATCCATCCATCCATCCATCCATCCATCCCCCATCCAGTTCCATCTGTCCATCTATCCTTCCATCCTTCCATCCATCCATCCATGCATCCATCCATCCATCCATCCATCCTCCACCCAGTTCCATCTGTCCATCTATCCTTCCATCCATCCATCCATGCATGCATGCATCCATCCATCCATCCATCCCCCATCCAGTTCCATCTGTCCATCTATCCTTCCATCCTTCCATCCATCCATGCATCCATCCATCCATCCATCCCCCACCCAGTTCCATCTGTCCATCTATCCTTCCATCCATGCATCCATCCATCGTTCCATCCATCCATCCATCCATCCATCCATCCATCCATCCATCCCCCACCCAGTTCCATCTGTCCATCCATCCCCCACCCACCCATCTAACCACTGTTCCATCCACCCATCCCTCCACCCATCCATCCACTGTTAATGGTCTTAGGCACCACGTGGGGCTGCAAAGATTACTGCATCCATGTCCCTGCCCTCAGAGGGCCGGACTCATAATTATGTGCTTGTTTTACTTGGCTTATTACTCCTTTTGAGTCTTGTAGGCTGGAGAGACAGAGTTTATTATTTGTTTCGGCTCAGGTAGGGCATGGTGAATGCTCAGAGGAGGGAGATGTCAGTTCTGGCTGCAAGGATGGGAAGACTTTAGGAGATGCCATTCCAGAAGAGCCAACATGGGTGTGGACACAGTGACAGTGAGGCAGGAGTGTCTGTGCAGGGTGAGGAGGGGGTTGCTATTCACGGGGAGTCCTGGAGATACGGGCTAGTGAGTGTCTCTGCACGACCTTCCCTTGGGGGAGACGCTGGGTTTTGACAGTCTCGCCCCCCACGGTGCTCACCTCCCCTTTGATTGCCTGTGGGTATCTGCACACATATCCCTCCCCGTGTGAGTCTGTGCTCATGCAAAGCAAGCAGACTGTGTGGAGAAAGTCCCAGACAGGGGCAGCTTAAGCACAACCTCCAAAGGGCTGTCAGAGAAAGGCCGTCTCTTCAGACCTTGCAAGAACTGCTTCTGCACCCAGGTGGGATTCCTCATGCCATTTGCGTGGCCACTTCAGAGGCTTCAAAGCTGCAGGACGACAAACACTCAAGGGGCCCGTGGAGGTCAGGTGGAGGGAGAGGGCATTTGGAGGGTCCATTGGCAGATCAGAGAGCTGACGTCCTGGGTCCACCCCTCCCAAGCAAGCTTTTGGGTTAGCTGGGGAAACTTTGCCCAACTTAATGAGAGCAGCAAACAAAGTTGCGGGGCTGAGTGATTGGTATGCATTGTTTTGTTTCTTTCATTAATTCCTGCTGCCATTTGGGATGCAGGGATGAACAATAGCAGGGGCCTGTACAGATCAATACCAGATTGCTGATAGTGCCTATCTGTTCTTGGAGCAGATTATTTGATAAATGGCGTGGTCCATACGTTTTGACAGGTGTTCGTTGTACAGCCCAGACTGAGCCAGTTTACTGGAGCCCCATCCCAGGAAGCCAGGAGGGCAGAGAGGATATTTCCTTTTGGGTACAAATTCATATAGAAATTGTTGCTTTTAAGCTATAGGTAATGAATTTCTAGCGAGAGAGGGAGGGAGGCAGGGAGGGAAGGCGGGAGGGAGGGAGGAACCTGGGTTTTCTTCCCATGTGAATTACTTCCGCCATCCTTGGGGTTTACTGGGTCCTGGCTTTGATAAGGAAGAGTATGAAGGGTTTTATTTGGAAGGCGAGGCACCCCCCCCCCCCCATGGGGGTGGCTGGTTTATAGGTGGAAGAAGTTACCGGTCCCATGAGCTGAGGGAATCCTGAGGGATGGAGCCTGGGGCCAAAGAGGGTGGGGCCGGTCCTGGGTAGGATTTCAAAGAGGAGCAAGGGACAGAGAGAGTGGTGGTGCAAGGCGAGAGCTTCCAGGTCCCTGGAGAGGTCTGCACCGGCCTGGGAGTTGCCACTCTCTTTCCATTTCTGCTGCATCCAACTGACCTGGCTTCCTTCTGTCCACACAGTGGGCACGTGCTTCAACATCACAGGTGTCAGGCTCTGTGATTCGGTCAGTCTTGGAGGTCCAAGTTTCCACCTGGCACAGAGGTTTCAGTTGCTGTCCACCCCTATCTTTCTCATTATCCTTGTCCAGGGCTAGCCACGCAGATGGTGTTCCCCGTGTGTGGGGGTGAGCAAAGGAGGTAGCGAAGGGGCCACTTAGGCCAACTAACTACTAGGCAGGACCACGCCTAGGTCCCGGGGGAAGCTACTGGAACCCAGAGCCGCCTTGGAGAAAGCAGTGAGTTGTGTATTTGGGGTATTGAGGAGAACAGAGTACTTCTACGGGGGCATTACTGTGTCTGAACCCCCCCAGCGTTCCTATGAGGTGGGCTGAGTGTTTCACCCGCCCCATTTAGCAGGAGGGAAATCGAGGCCCTTTCACTGCCCACCCTTCCTCTGGGGTGAACAGTGGCTCATGGACAGCAGCTGGGATGCCCGTGATGGACTTTGCCTTCTTGGCTGCCCTGAAATCCACCCCCCTCCCCCCCAAGAAAGAGGAACCCAGAAGGCCCTGTGGAGCCGTCCTTCTTGTAACGTGGAATCCTTTTCCAAGGACTTATTGCTGAACGAGAGGCAATTACATGGGGGAATGGTGACCCTCGTCTCACAGAGAATGTTGGGGAGGCTGGGGCTATGATATATGGGATGTCAGGCGTTATATTTTAGACTTTGCTTTTAAAAATCTCTAACAACCTCCTAAGGAATGATTTGACATCCTTAAGTTCAACACCGGGCACAAATAAAGCTTATGGCAAAATTAACATAAATCATTAGCATTAATCATGCAGGGTTATTGATAGCCGTATGCAGGCATGTATCACAATCCCGGCCAGGGATTCGGGTCGGCCGATATTTCTTCCAGCTGTCCCGGCCAGCTTTGCCGCATATGGCGGTGGCGGAGGCTTTCTTTTCTAATTTTCTTCCTCAGCTTGAGCTGTCAGAGACACCCCTTGTTCCCCTTCCCTTCTCCTCACGCTGGGCCGCTGACTTCATTGCCTCATTCTCCCTGTCCTCTCTCTCGTTTTTAGAAACCAGAATTCTCGTCAGGGTCAGAATCCATCAACGTCTGTGGCTGTCACCCACCACGTGACCAGTGGAAGCAAAATAGCTGGGTGACAATTAGCAATGGGTGGCCTATATAGATCAGTTTCAATTTGGGAACCTTCACTTTTCGTTACACATTCATCTCCAGAGCTCAGCAACGTGCCCCACGCCCCACCCTGCGGATACTGGTGTACGGGCACCTCACCACGGGGAGGAGATGTGCGCTCTCACCCGCCCAAGGGACCGGGGTGGGGGGACACTATAAAAGTAGAATAAAGCAAGGGACGAGATGTTATCGCCATTGATGGCGTTTTGAAACCTATTGGCAGGGCATATTACCTTTGTTGGAAAATGAGGAGGGAAAATCTATCGGTCTGACCTCTCCATAAGGTCTCTCCAGCTATAATGCAATTGTGGTTGCATTAATGGGAGTATAGTATAAAGGACAATGGAGGTGATAGGAAGGAGCCCTATCCTACTCGGCTGACCAAACCACATTGACCAAACTGTTCAACGAAGATTGGGAAAGGTTTAGCTACACAGGACCAGGGACATATGAGAAATGAATAAAAAAGATTCAACCCAGACATACGAACAAACAGGGGGATCGTGATTTCCATTTGGATCTCTGTTTGACGAGCTTCCAGGGGAAGAGGGACCAGTGAGTTCCGAGAAGCTCGGAGGGTTGGGAATTTTGGAGATGTGGATACCTGCCCATGACAAGGAAAAGCCTGAGACTTTGGCACTGGCTAAAAATGGTATGATCTCCAAGGGAAGTGGCGAGTGAGTTTTCCATCACCAGACATAAGCAGCACCGGTTATGTGGCCATTTGCAGAAGAAGTTGAGGAGGAAGTAAACATTAAATTAGAGGTCAGAGTAGATGGCATTTAGGGTCCTTTCTACCCCTGCAGAGTGGAATTCTGAAATTCTTGGAAATTCCAAGAATTTCTTAGATCACTTGGAATTTCATGGCTGTACCCTGACTTGAATGATAGAAAGAAATAACAGAGCAGTTCCTCGACCACGCTTTCCTACCACCAGGCTGCAAGATGTGGGCTCCTCTGTCATATCATCCTCCTTCCCCTTTTTGTGAGCTTTTGGCTTCACAAGACTGCAGCGACCTCGTAGTGCACGACTGAATTCAGAGAGAGCTATGCAATCCCTTTATGGAGAGTTTGCATGGGGGCATTTTAAACATGTTTCTTCTTCACATGCCTCCGGCAGAATCCCAGAGAAGCTAGCAAGCCTGGCTGACAGGGGGCAGTTAATCAACAATGGGCTTGGACAGTTCAAAGAAGGGGTCATTTCCAAATATCAAAGACTGGGACAGCCTGGGGTTTGATGAATAACAGAGGTCAGCTGCAAACAGTGGGAGAGGGGTGAGTCCTGGACAGCCATCAGCCCTGACCCCTGGCTCTGTGAAAGCCATGGGATCCCTTCTTTGCTGTTGTTACTGGCTCTTGTGGAACACTTGCTTGGAGTTCCCGTCATCTTTCTGTGTTGTGGGAGGTGTCAGAAAGCTCCTGTGCTTTGTAGGACACAGGATTCTAGAAAGGACCTTGTACATTCTGTGAATACTGCGTGTCATGAAAACTGTCCAACTCTCACTGGGTTAAATAAGAGGGAGATGTTTTGGCCTTTGTAAAACAAACGTTTCAAGGTACCTCTGCTTCAGGTGGGGTTTGATCTAGCAGATTATAGGATGTCACCAAGGGTGTTTTTGCTCTTGGCTCCATCGTCAGCTTTCACATGATATTACATCCCCTCCCAATAGCTATAAGCCCTCTCTCCATGAATGCAATGTGTATAGCATTACAAGCTTTGTATCCATACACAACCATCAACTACTGGACCATTGGGTCATTAATTCCTGTGGTCCATGTAAAGGCATATATTGACTGATTTGTGACAAGCTAGTGCCCAACTTTGGTGCTGTATGTGGGGTCAACCCCACTCAAACTTCATGAATGAGAATGGAGGGGGCTCCTTCACCAAAGGAAGTTTGGAGTATTGTTTTACCAGAGGAATGAAGGTGTGGCTTCAGGGTGGAGAAACCAATACATGGCCACAGCAACCTGAAAGTGTCAAGTTCTTGGAAGATGATTCCCCACCAGAACACTTCTCGTCTCCGTTATCCTGGGGGGTATCAACATCTCTAATTTTTTTTCTCTGCCATCTTTCATCCAAACTTTTGCAGAGTTCAGGCTGTGAGGCATCTTCATTTTCTTGGAGAAATTAAAAGAGATATATGTGGTTGGGAAAGAGCCATTCTCCTGATGCACATCTTGTGTGGGCCACCATCTTGGAAGCACCAAAGGAACTGATGACCCACCTTCCATCAGTGATAAATCTGTAAGATGCTCCTTGGAATGGAGGTAGCCTGGCATGAGACCAGCAATGCCCTTCATTGGATACATGCCGAGATTTCATGGACTCACAGAACCTGGGCAAAGTCAGCAAGATTTCTTCATCCTGATCATGTGACAGTTTGCCTGGAAACTTGGTCTGCCTCTTGTGGAACTGTCCACCCTTCCCAGTGCTCACGGCAGCCTTGCAGAGCATCATAATGACTGGGAGTGGCACCATCGACGGCCACGAATAGGTCCCTTAATTTCATGGTTTAAAATTACGTTAGTTGACCTCAGTCTAATTCCTATATTTTAGTCATTTACGTGTCATGACTCAGTACTCATTCATTAAATATAGTGCTTTTCAAATGAAGAACAGAGATGAAAATTTTTCTTAATGATGACAAGTGATATAATTTAGTTTTATTTCTGTCGTACCATGGTGCCCGTGAGCCTGGCCATAGCTAAGGGTCTGTCTGTGGCGCCACTGTGGGCCTCTTTTAGCAAAACTCTCCACTGGACACATCACGCTAGCCAATTCTGGTCATGTGGGTCTAAGCCACCCCCCCCTTTGATTGTTGGTCGTGCCCGGTGTGAGTTGTTTGGCTCCATCGGAGATCGTCTCAATGAAAACACACCTTCTCAATGAAAACACACCTTCTCGGAGAGGGGGCAGGCCTGGCCGGGGCGGGGGAGGGCAGGTGGATGTTGTTCAGAATCTTGAGTTTTGTTGCCATGAGGGAAGTGGGCAGGGGGCTGGAGCTGTGCCCGAGGATGGACAAGGCCCTCTTTTCCTCGCCGATGCCTCCTCCTGGCCTTCCTGCCTTGGATGCTGTTCGCAAAGTTTAGTGGCTCTTCAGGGTGGCTCAGTTTGGGATGCTCTGATTTGCACTGTGCTCCCAGGACCTCCTTGATGGAGCTGACTTTTGTAGTACCCTGAAAGTGAAAGTCTCACTTCAAAAACGACCGCCCACACGTCTCTCCCCAAGTCTGAGACCCTGTAGCAGGACTCGCTTCTCCAATGCCCATTGCCCCATTTTGTCAGTCTCTCTGGGGCGGTTCAGTGCTACTTTGATGTGATTGCTTTATTCTAAGGCTCATCTGCGGGGGTGTTGAAACAACTACACTTTATTGGCCCGGGGCTTGGGAGTGTGAAAGGGGGTGAAATCTACACGTTTGCCATTAAACTCCTAGGAGGTTTTCATTTTTAACGGACACTTTTAAAAGTGAGCCATCATTTGCACTTAGTGCCTTACCAATGTGGTCAGATGGCACGTAGCTCTGGCCTGCAAGTGGCCTTGGGTTATAATCCTTGAGGTAACAATGGTGGCAACATCCTCCATTACTTTTTAGAAGTCCCGGTGCCACCGTGCATCTAGCACTAAAGACTGCCTTCCCTGAACCATAAGAGGCCAGACGGTATGGACCCTCCTTGGAGTGGCTATTCCCGGCGTGGTCCAAACAGGGCTCCGGGAAACTGAGGAGTGCCAGTGCCTGCCAGCAGACCACAGGGGCTCTCCGGCAATGCGGGAGCCCCGGGCTGGGGGGTCGGACCTGCTGGCTTTGCATCCAGGTTCCCCCGGTGCGTCCGTTTTCCCACCTGTAAAATGGCCCAGCCGGTCTTTGCTGTCCCTCTGGCCCCAATAACCAGCAATTTTCTTTGTTTTGACTGCTAGTTGGAATGGCCAGCGAGTGTTTCTAGAGCTGGGGCTGCGTCCGGGCCTGCAGGCGTTGGGAGTGGGGATCGGTACATGTGAGAGCGTGAAGCCTGAGGCGCGTCCTTCCTGGAGCTTCTGCAGGGTGGACAGTGCAGCGAGGGGCATCTTAGCACGTTGCAGCGGACTCAGCCAGGCTCCCATGGCTGAGCTCCATAGAGGAAAGGGGTTTGATCTGGGCCTTTAGGGGGGCCCAGATTTTATGTCCACTTGCAGATGGGTGGGTTTGGTGCCAGGGGATGATGGCGAGAGAAGCAAAGCTACAAGGAAATTACGTGGTATTGCTCCCAACCCATTTCCTCTGTCCTGTGACCCTGGGGGCCTCACTCGGGACACTGCCCTCCTCGGGAGCTCTAGGGCAGGGCCTTCACCCCAGTGCACCCAGGGGTCTGCAAGGGAGCAGGAGGAAGAGGCCTCTCCTCCTCCAAGCCTGGCTCTCGCCAGCCATCCTGGGCCTGGAGTGACCAGGGCTACACTCAGCTGGGGAGTGTGGAGGAAATCAGCTTGTTTCCTTGTAGATGGGGTTCCAGAAAGGGTGTACTGGGGAGTTATTCCTCGGTTCTGGGGTTTGGGGGTCTCCTTTACCCTCTGGACATGGTCAGCACCCTTCCTGGACCACAAAGCTTACAGCGGAGCTGAACGGACTGTCTCTGTCTGTATTTAAATAGCCAGGGTTCCACTGGTGTCCAGGGGTCACCAAAGTGGGTGTTGGTGGTCATGCCAGGCTCCTCTGTTGTCCCCAACATCCGTCAGCAAGCTGAATGAAGCCCAGCCAAAGGGCTTAGAATGTTAAGACCTGTCTAGTCTTCCTATAAACCTCATAGATGAAAAATGCACAGATGATTTTGTCCCTCTCTCCCCCACCAAAGATCTTGTTTTCTGGAGCTCAGGACACAGGCAGTACAGGCTCGGGGGTTTGGGGCCCAGTGGGAAGCAGATGGCACTCCCTGAGGGTCAAATGGAGGGGAGTTTAATGAGCAGACCATTTACAGAGGGGCAGGAGGGCTTTAGGAGTCCATGGGTGTAGGGTGGGGGAGGGGAAGCCAAGAGCTGAGTGTTAGGGGACAGAGCAGCTTGGAGCTGGAAGACAGAGAAGGCTGCGTGGAGGGGGTCAGCAGCCAGCAGCATCCCAGAGGATGACCGTCCCCACCCCTCTCTCCTCGTCCCTCTGACCTCTTACAGGAACTCCCCGGCTGAACCTGAACCTGATTGGAAGCCCATGTCATGGCCCATGCAGGGGCAGCCTTGCTGTGTGGAGAGAGGATCCTGAGAGGCACAACCCCCGCCCCCCACCTGCCGCCAACTTGGGAAACTGATCCCCCCTGCCCCCATGTGTTTCAGGCTCCTTATTTGTAAAATGGGGAATAATAGTCCCTGTCCCCCAGTTGTAAAGACCAAGTGAGAGAATGTGGGCATATCACCGAAACACATTTGCAAGGAGTTCGGATGTTTTTTCGGGGGACCCAAGTTCTCTGCTGTGCATTGAATTGTTCGAGTGCTCATGTGTGACTAGTGAGGGCCATGGTCCGTGTTCAAATCCAGGCAACTTGGTGCCTGAGGGCTTGTTCTTAGCACCCGCCCTTTTCCATTTGACCTTGGAAGTGGCTTGTGAGGGTGAGGGAAATGATGGCGAACCGTCAAGGCAGGGTGAGCCGTGGGTGTGATTCAGGGCCCCCATGTGAATACTCACGGTGGCTGCATCGACGGGTTTGTGCTGTGGGGGGTCTGGGGAGCAGAATGTCATGCAGGTTTGCTTTGTGGGGGTGCCCTGAGAGGACAAAGGATTCAAGGGAAGTGGGGACACTCAGCTCTTGGGAGCCAGAGGCCTCCTTACCCAGGACGTGAAGCCTTCTGCTCATTCTGCTTCCTGTACGTGGCGGTGGGGGGCTGTCTGCAGGCCAAGCCCCCAGCCTTCATAACGGTCCCGTGCACAGACTCAGAGTCCGGTCCTCTCTCTACGAAGAAATTGGCATGTCTATGGGGCGGGGAGCCTCTCTCGGCCGGGTAGGCACACATCTACCTTGGAAACCGGGGGCGAGAATCTCCCAAAGCCAAAAGCACGGGCAGAGAGCTATTGGCTGCGTTTGTCTGGGTGTCAGCTGTACCCCTTATTTATGTTTCCCGAAAAAACAACCAACATGTTTTGATGATTTCTGGAGAGTTTAAAAACAATATAGTTAATTGCTATGAGTGATTTCAGAGCTCATTAATGTAATAAATCTCTGGAGAGAGATATTCTTAGTTAACGATCAGCATAAAATCAGAGAGCCTTTCCGCGTAGATGGAGGCTCCCGTTTGCTCTGCAGTGAAGACAGAATGGTGGGCACAGTGGATGCAGGCGGCCTGTCTGTGAAGTGACAGACACCCGTGACTGTCCAGCTGACAGTGCCACCGGGCAGGAGCTGCTCTCTGCCACCTTGCCGCCCCAAAGCAGGCCCGTTGGCGTCTCCAGGAGCTTTTGTGGCCCTGGGACTTTGGAACTCCGGCTTGGTGAATTTCATTAAAATGAGAAAAGAAGGGGGCGCCTGGGTGGCTCAGTCGGTTAAGTGGCCGACTTCGGCTCAGGTCACGATCTCACGATCCGTGAGTTTGAGCCCCACGTCGGGCTCTGTGCTGACAGCTCAGAGCCTGGAGCCCGTTTCAGATTCTGTGTCTCCTTCTCTCTCTGCCCCTCCCCTGTTCATGCTCTGTCTCTCTCTGTCTCAAAAATAAATAAATGTTAAAAAAAAAAATTTAAAATGAGAAAAGAAGGACTACCCGCGAGGCATCGGGCAGCTCCCGTGAGCCTCCAAGAGCACTTTAGGGAGCCTCTGACCGCCCTGCACATCCCTAAGCAAAACAAATCCCTGATTCTTGAAATCTCCAGTGCGTTCTTCCCCCATCTGCCCCATGTCAGTAAAGGGCAGCTCTAGCCACCCAGTTGTGCAAGCCAAATGTCTAGGACCTTGCGTGGCAGGCCGACCGCGTCAGTGGCCCGTGTCCTCACCCGTGGCCATCCACCTTGGCATTGCTGCTGCTGCTCCGATTCCTGGGCCCGTCCTGTGACTTGCTGTCACCTGGCGGTGTTAACGAACAGGATGGAGGCAGAGGCACACAGACACGTTTTGATGGGGCTCGTCTGCTTTTCTGCCTTGGCCTTCACCTTGGGACCATGCCCGCTGGCCTGAGGAGGAGGAGAGCCAGCTAGCCCCTCTGTCCCCATCGTGGCCGACGGCCAGCCCACTGATGGATGTGCGAGCGAGCCCTGTCATGACCAGAACTGTCCAGCTCAGACCCGTGAGCTAGACAAACCCCCGCGGTTGGGGTCTTCTCACCCAGCGTTATGGTGGCAAACTCAGGCACCGTCCTCGATGCCTCCTTTCTCTGCAAGGCCCGCCTCCTGCCACATCGTCCCTATGATACCCTCTTCTCTTCATCTCCCCTGGTCCCCAAGCTGCTGTCATTGCCTGCGACTGGTCACCTGTACCCACTCTTTGCCACTCACGGTCCCTTGGCCCACCTGCAGCCCCAGGGGCCTTTTTGGCAGCAGTCATATTGCTCATCTGCTTGGGACCTTGGGAAGGGTTTTGATTCATTTAAAACATCATCTGTTGACCATGGCCTACAGGGCCGCAGGTGGTCGGTTCACCCCCTCCTGTGATCCTACCTTTCTTGCCCTTACTGAGCTTTAGCCACACGATCTCCCTTCTGTGCTTTGTGCACACAACTCTCCATCCTGCCTCAGGGCTCTTGCACTTGCTGTCTGGAGGAGGTAGGCTGCTCCTTGTCACTGGTGTCTCTGTCCAAATGTCTCTTGCTTGGAGAGGCCTGGGTGCAGGAGACGGGGGGGTAGGAGGAGATGGGGAGCTCTCTCCTTCTAGCACAAGCCTCAGAGGCACTCTGCTTCTAACATCTGTCTGATAGCTCAAACTTCTGATTGGAATCCCCAGCTGAGACTGGACCGTGCTCTAGGAGGATTCTCCGAATAACTGGGGTGAAAATCCAACTCACAACCACACACGGGGTGGGGGGCATCCCACGGATGGCAGAGCGTTCTCTGGGGAAACCGGAGCTGTTGACTGCCCTCTCTGGAGCCAGTGACTTGATCGGAGCGTCTGGCTGTCTGGCCGGGGGTGGGGTGGGGGTGATGTCGGGGCTGCTCTTAAAGCCCCGGTGAGAGATTCGGGGCTGAAGTCCTGGCCTGGGTTTGGATTTTCCTTTACTGATCAATCCCTACCCTCCTCCCCCTCCCCCTCCCCCACTCTAGATTTCATGCTGCCGGTCTCAGGTCCACCTTCCTGCAGCCCCTGGGACCCAGGCTAAGCAGTGTGGCGGTGTTCCCTGGACTTCAGCCCCGAGGAGTGCCCTCCTCCCAGCACGGGCTTGGCTGTGTGGCGGACTGCGCCTTCAGCCCTGTGCTGGCGCGAAGCGACAACTCAGCATCGGCAACAGGATGACGTTGTTCCCGGAAGCCCCGTTATCGCTGAGACCACGTCTTCCGGGGCACACTGAAATTTTGGGACCTAGCTCTAAAGACACCAGGCGAGTCATCAAAATCTTTGTGTCAAAATCTTTCCTTCACTATTGTTGGGAGGTGCGCTTCCTTGGGAGGAAAAGCCTAGCTCTGCACTTGGTGGTTGCAGGGTCCTGGAGCGCCTCGAGTGGCATCAGCGCAGCCGAACCTGGGAAGGAGGAGGTGTTGGGGGGTGGTGTAGGGGTGTGTGTACCTCCCTGGGGGAGGCTCAGGGCCAGCAGTCTGGGGTTCGAGTCCTGACTACGCGTGTCAACTTTAGCAAGTCCTTTGAACCCGTGGTTCTCAAATAGGGGTCCTTTGGGCACCCCCCGCCCACCATTTGACATCGTCTGGAGACAGTTTTGGTCGCCACCGTTGGGAACTGGGTGCTACTGGGCATCAGAGGCCAGGGAAAGGGCGTGATGCACAGAAGCGCTCCGCGCACTGGAGAATTTTCTGGGTCAAATCGCTCCGCGCACTGAAGAATTATCCGGGCCAAATGTCAGTAAGTGCTGAGGTCAACCCTTCCCAGCTGCATTTCCCTCACCGGGGGATGCACTTCGAGGGGTGTGAGGGAGTGAGGACGGGGGTTTGTGAAGCGCAAATGGCTGTAACGTCTGCACCGCCGACTCTGGATCCTCCAGCCACGGAAACACTCCACCCAAACAAGCAAAACAAAAAAGAAAGGAAAGAGAAACAAATATGGGGTGGTTCCACTGGTTTCACTCACTTCCCACCCACTTAGTGAGTGTTTCCCCAGAATGATCTTTCTGGAGGGAGGAGGTCAGAGCGTGCAGGTGCCCTCCGGGGGTCTCGGGTCCGCCTGCCCTTCAGAGCCAGCCCCTTAGCCCTTGGAGGGAGGGCCTCGTGGTTATAAACATTTATAATTTACAGGTTTCCTGTGGGCAAGTCGGCCACGTCACCTGGTGCTTGAGGGAAGAAATAGAGGTTCATCCCAAGGCTGGAGGGACACCTGTTCAACAGGCACTGAGTGGGGGACGGGGTGCTCTTCTGTGTTCCAGAGAATTCCCAGGGGCTTCCAGTTCAGCGATGGCCCCGTAAGGGATTTCAGAGTTGTACCCATCCACTGAAGCCACGTAGGGGACAGGTCTACCAGCCAAAGGGAGGCTGGGCCGGCCAGCGTGGGCACGGGTTCCAGGGAGCTGGCTGTGCCCAAGAAGGGTTGTCACTGGTGTTCAGCTTGAGGGTGGGGGTGGTGGTGTGTGCTTTGTCCTCCAGGGCATGCAACCTTGGTTCTGCCCTGGGAACTTCAGGATCTAATGGAAGAGCAGCAATTTCACAGGCAGAGGAGTGCCCTTGGGCTGCTGGCCACCTGTCCCTGTCATCTTCTGGGGCTTCTCCTGAGCTCAGAGGCACGAGGAGCCCCTCGTAAGCCACTTCCCTTTTCTGTCCCCACCGCTGCCATGGCTCCAGGCCCTGGTGCGGGGCTCTGGGCGTGGATGGGTGCTTCTTCCTCGTGAGGCAAGCTGCACCTGTGCAGGGAAGGCGGGACACAGGTGGACGGGGACACCTCCCCAGGGCCTGTGAAGCCGGCATCTCCACTGGCTCCAGCTCCTGGGGCAGGAGGGTGTCTGACCTCCCCAGGGGACCGGAGAGAACCGGGGAAGCCATGGGACCGCCCACCCCCCCACAACTAAGGGCCACTCTCCAACAGCTCTAGAAGGACAGGAGGAAGCTAGCCCCTTGGTGCGCAGGTGCGTCCGGGTGAGATCTTCCGACAAGATTTCTGCCGGACTCCTTTTTGTGTCTCTTAGTGCATAGAGAGGAAAGATTTCCACCAGCGCCTGTAGTTCTGGGAGGCGGTGTCCAGATAGTTTCTATTTTTATTGACTATTCAGTAAGACCAAGGCAGAAAAGGAGGGGGTGGCCTGGGGTAAGCTGTAAGCTGAAGGTTAGAGCAAACGCGCCGTCTGGGCGCGCCCCAGACCTTCTCCCTCCACGATAACTACAGGGGACGTGACGACAGGCTTTTGAACAAACAAATTGCGGTCGTGTTGATGTGGGTGGTGTAATGAAAGTTGGCAAAACCCGAGCGAGTTGAACGGTGTGCTTGTACTTTATCTGGTTTTCTGCTTCGAGCTAACAAATGCTCTCTCCCTAACAGCGCTGGGTGGTTTCATCACAGGCCAGAAGCAGGGTCACTGCGTTGCGTGCGCGACCCGCGCAGCTGGGAAGTGTGTTCTCTTACTTTCTCTATTCGAAGAAAACTTACTCTTTCCTCTGGTAAGCCTAGAGAAAATACCGTAACCCCTCAGACAATGACATTACTGTCACCTGCTTAAAATAGTATGACGTTCCTCAAGTCTTAGAATACTCTCCAGGGCTCTCTGTTTTCTATGAAAGCATTTATTTCAGTCAAAATCCTTCATGTTCTGCTCTACTCTGACACTTCACCAAAAAGAGAAGATAGCAACTCAAAACCACAATGTCATTTTTAAAGGGACTCTCTCTTCTCCACAAATAAACCTTTTTTTTTGTCCCCTGGGGTATTGCCGGTGGGTAGGTGTGGCCTCTCTGCGGTCCCTATGACCGCACATGCCTTTGGGGTCAGGAGCCTGCCTGGGGGTGGGGGGGGGTGCTCCAGCAGCCGGTGGGGACGGCACCCCCTCACCCGGCCCCAGGTCACCGTCACTGCCTGGCTCCACCTGCGTCTTTCTTCTCCCCGACGGAGGATGGGGCCAGGTGCTCGACCCCGGCCCCCCTCCTGCCTCCCGCACGTCTCATCCTGGAGGGCTGAGGGGCCGCCTTCATCACCCGCATGATGAACCTTTTGAATATTCGGACGTGGGCTCCTGGCTGGAGATGTCATGTCTTCCCTTCTGTTGTTAGTCCGGAGACAACACGGCCTCCCCTGGTTTACCTGTGTAGTCCCAGGGCGTCTCAGGTGCCAGGAGCCGCTGCCGTGATGGCCTCGTCTCCTGTCAGATGTGGTTGGCGAGAGACGAGGACAGCATGACCACTGGGCACCGCGCACTACAGAGGTCAGCTTGCAAGGACAGCGGGACGGCAGTGATGTGGCCGTGACGAGTTGTCAAGCGAGTGGAGAAAAAAATCGGGAAGGGGGGGGGGGGACGTGGCAGGCAGGGCGATGGAGGAGGGGTGGGGGGGCACCGGGAAGAGAAAAGTCCTGTCATCCCTGATGAAATATTCAGTGTTATCGGTGGTGTTCCATAACGCTGTTTCCCCCAAGGGGGTGGATTTCTAGATCATTCTTCAGGCCCCTTGCAGGCGACTGGAACACTCTGTTTAATAGATTGGCGGTGCTCATCAGAGACATCTATAATGCATTACCAGCGGTTTAATGCTGGGGGACGCTGGAAGGTCCGAGTGGGTTTTATTGTGCGTCAGCATCACGCACGCGCACGCGCGTGCGCCAGCAGCCCCTCGCACCCGGGACATACGTGATCTCTGCCCAAAATGACTTTTGCCTCCGGCACGCCACCTTTTTAAGCCTATAGAACTCCGAAACCGCCGTATAGTAACAAGTTTGTGAGATTTTGGAAAGGAAAGCACGGTAATGATGCCAGTTCTTATGATCATAAATAATCATAATTAACAGGACTGCTGTATATTTATGTTGGTTTGTTTTCAGACACTTTTCATTTTATTTTGAATTTTTTCATATTGTGTTGACTTGAAACACTTCTGTCTATAGTGTGGCGTGCTCTGCAGAACACTGGGGTAGCAGCATGCTGTATTTGTCCTCGGAAACAGACCACAATGACGTGGTGACTCCTATCTGCTGGCAGATAGGCAGAATGGAGATATTAGTCTCACCGAGACTGCTGCGTATTAGGGAGAGAGGATCAGAGCCAACGGTTCCGAGGTCACTCTCGGCCCAATCACGTTTTTCTGACTCTCCTCATGCATCTAGGAGGCTGCTCTATGCATATTTTCCAGTTTAAATTCTTGATAAGCTCGGGTAGGATAACTTGACTATGAGTAATTGCTCTGTGACTGAAGGTGTATGATGACTCATGGTTAAAAGCCTGGGAGGGGGAACGATAGCTCTCACTGTGACACTAAAAGAGAGGCTGTGGTCTGGGTCCGTGGTGATCAATAATCTATAACCCATACATTGATCCTGGGGGGAACGGCGTGGCGAAATGCTCAGAAAATATAATGTCGCGTGACCGTGGAAGTGCTCCCCGGGGTTGGAAATGAGACCTCACTCTCATCAATCTGATGCCAATAAGCATTTGATTGCTTTTCTGGGGGCAGAGCACATCCCCCGCTGTGGAGGACCTTTTTGGGGTTGCGAAATTATTCCTGGGTCTTTCTCCCTCTAAATTTCCCCCTCTGAGGAGGGACGGCCACCTGGACACTTCATCTGTGACAGTCACCCCCTCCTGACTCCCTTGCTGGGAGGGAGCAGCGGCCTCCGGCAGGGGGGACCGCAGACAGCTTCAGAATGAAATGATCTCGCCAGCTAGAAGAAATGAAACAAAAGTTTGTTTTTCCTTCTTTCTCTCTCCGGCTTTCCCTGGGTTGTGATTTCAAACTTTTAATATGTGCATACTGGTGAAACATTGTCCCTACTTAAATTATTTGTCTCCCTGTATGGCAGTTTTGTTGGGAAATGAACTATTCATGTAGCTTTTAGAGTCACCATGGGTTTACATTTAAGCCTTAGGCCAGGTCTACACAGGCAAAGACCACAGATGATTATGATTATGGTTGCAGGCTCGCCTTTCTTGTGATTATCAGGATATTTCATCCAGAAGCAATAGCAATTTTATTCTTTTTGCTAAATTTGTTAATTCCGCCTCCTCTGGCCAGTGGGGGCCCCGTAGCCACAGCCTCAGTGGATGTCGGGGTGCCTTGCTCCATAATGTTCTGCTGTTGAGGGCACTTGGATCCCAAAGTGCAGGTGGATAGTGGAAGACCCCAAAGGGGGCCATTCGGGGCAGGGCAGGACGGGTGGGGAGCGAAAGGGAGGGTTGTTGAGGGATGAGAAGTGGCGAAGAGAGTCCCAAGGGTCTGGGTGAGAGGGAGTGGCTGAGACCCCTGTCTCCCCTCCCTCGGCACTGCAACAGGATCCTCTCTGGCGCCCCCTGGAGGTCTGGGGAGAGGGCACAGGCAGCTACCATGGAAACACCCACTGGGGAGCCAAAGACAGGACACGGGAGTGGTGGTGGTGGTGGGGGGGTGCTGTGTGGTGTGTGCAGCAGGTTGATGGAGTGATGTGTGTGTTTGAACAAACTTCCCATTGAAGACTTCCAGGAATAGCTGGGGGAGGGGGTGCTCTGCGGAAGGCAGGGTGTCGGGGGAAAGCTAGGATCCAGAATCGAGGCGGTGGGAACCACAGGTCATTGTGTTTTGGTATTTAATGTCAGCGTGGCCCCATTTCAGCCTCCTGGCTGCCGGGACATGTGGACGTACGATTTCCCAGCCTCACCCAAGGCCAGGCAGCCCGTTCCGCTCCCTGTCCCCGCAGGTGTGGGCCGCCGTGTCCCCGGGGCAGTGCCAGGTTGCATTTCCACTCTTCACGAAATGATGGAAGGAGCTTTGCTCTCAGCTGACTCACTAGTTCTCTAATCAAGTTGGATCCCAAGTCCCAGTGAGCGATGGATGTGCGGTGTCGCTGAGAAAATGCCATTATCATTAATCCGGATATTCTGATGAACTGGCAAAAATGGAAATTGTCTTCTTGCTTACTGTGTCAAGCACTTTACATGCTCTGTTTCCTCCTCCTAATGGCTCTCGGAAGCAGGGGAGTTTCTTCGTACCCATTTTACAGATGAAGACATTGAGGCTTGGAAAGATGAACTGTCTTGCCCCGCAGGTGCAGCAGGGGTTTGAGTCCCAGCATTCAAACCTGTTCTCTCGGTCTCTTTACGCATGGCAGAGACCTCACCCCCGTGTATTTTCACATGGACCTTGCTCGGCTGGGAGATGAGGACACTGGACTACGAGCCAGGAAGCTTCATTTCTTTCATCTCTGAGTTGCTCTGTGGTCTTGAGTAAGTCACGCTGAGTAAGGCTCTTTGGTTCTCAATTTCCTTATCTGTCAAACCGAGGTGTGGACTGGATTGACCCTCCGAAATCCACCCGGTTTCCAGGTCAGGATGTTCTCCTGAAAATGAAATTCTAGGACATGACCGGGGCATTTCCTGAGTCCTTCCAGGACTAAGCAAGCATTCAGGTGCACCTGGTTGCTGTGGCGTTGTAAAAATTGCCCCAGATGTCACATTTCTTCATCGATGCTTCGGTGTCAGAGACCCAACAGGTGGTACTGAGGGCCAGGGAGCCGGCTTTGGCAGGGACAGAACTGGGGGCAAGTGCTCTCCCTCCCTGTGGATCTGCTGGCCTCTGACTCCAGGGCGGAGGGCGGGTCCTGCCTGCTGAAAGAGCCCGGGGAGGGATCCTTGTGCAAAGTACTTGCAGAACTCTTTGCAGGCAGATGAGTTTTCTCTAGTCTAACGTTGACTTTTGCTTTCTTGGATACTGAACTTTCTTAAGGTGCAGTTTATTAATCAACGCTCTGCCTAGAGCTGCATGTTCCTTTTTACTCAGTGTCAGGGGCTTTGTTCGTTGAGGGGAGCTGAATTCGGAGGCGTTTTGAAAACTCTTTTTCAGAGAGCTACCGCATTTTTCATACCTCGGGCTGAATGGAGATTTTGACCCTGTTTAAGACCTCTGTGCTGGTGGTGATTGCCCCCAGCCCTATCCATTTTCAGCCTTCTCGGCCCTTCCCGGTGCCCCCCCCCCCCCCCCCGAGGCTGTGTGCATGGGCTGCCCTTGCTGGCTGGTTCTAACAGGACTTGGCCATTGGGAGCCCCGGAAGGAAATCAGAGGCAGGAGAAAGAATGAGGCGGGTATGCTCAGTATTCCCTGCCTTGGGGCACCCCACCCAACCTCAGCTCTTATCAGGGGGTCGTCCTCTGAGGCTCCTGTGTGCACTGGCTCTGGGAACACTGATTCCTCCCTGGTCCCTCTGGGGGCCCCACTGTCCCTGGTTTCCTCCCTTCACTGAGCCCACACTCCTCGGAGATGACTTCCATTTCCTGAGGTGCCCCCCACCCCCATCAGCCTCTCTCACCTAGCGGTGCACCTGCTGATAATCATACTGCAAGGTAAGCAGGGCAGGTAAGGGTGTTCACCGAGGCAACTAAAACCCCAGCTTGCGCTGATGGCCAAAGTCCCAGAACAGTTCTACGCTCAGCCGAGTCACAAACTAAAGTCTCCTTTCTCCAAATTCGGTTTTATTTCCACAAGTCTTCCCACCGAATTGTTAAGCTAACTAAAAACTTCTGAGTGTTCGTGACAGGAGGGCTTTCTTAAATATTTAGCTTGGCAAATAGAAGCCAACCGGGCATATAATTCACGAATTTTCCAATTGTTTCCCCTGCCAAAGGCAATGACCCTCATTCAGTCTTAAGTGAGAACCTGTAAATTTTAAAGAATATTAATGATATCGAGATACCTAGGAAGATGGTTATTTACCCTGTTGACCAACATGAGAATATAAAGTAAATGATTAGCGAAAGACAAGCGGAATGTGTATTTACATGTTATGATATATGCAGGGCTAAAATGAGTGGTACAAATGTATTTTTAATTTGAGTGTATTTATTACTTGTGAAAGTGAAGACTAATTATGCTGTCTGGATTCTGGCATCTGAGAGGGGCTCCTGCGGAAGCTCACCACCCCCCCCCCCCTTGCATTGCTTCAGACACCGAAGGCTGCTGCTCTGCTGGGGTGGGTACTGGGACGGGTCTCCAGAAGGATACTTGAAGGACGAAGGGGAGACAGATTTAGCTTCCCTTCAAATTGCCCAGCCAGGTCCGTGCATAATTGCGACTTCCTCCCGCAACTTCTCAGTCTCACATCTGAGGCCATAATTCAATGCCTGCTCGGTGGACATCAAGAGGGGGCAGCCCACCAGGAGATGCACGTTAGGTGTGGCGAATCTGTCCACCGAGGTTTTAAATCACTGGGCCAACGCCGATGTCGTCGGAGTCCTGGGCTGTGGGTAGGCCCCGTGTTATTGGGAGTCATGGTGAATTCTAATTATCGGCTCCAATTGGCATCCAAAGGCAGTTGCAAACTTCAGCCAGGGCAAAGGATGCCGGATGAGAAGGAGAACTCAGAAAAGAGGCGGAGAAGGATGAAGTGGGGTATCCCCTTGGCGGAGGTCATGCCCCTGTCTCTAGAAACTCAGGCCTCCAAGTGGCTTGCTCCTCCTCTCTTACTCTGGTCCTTATCAGACCGAGATCTCTGCAGATATGTGTGAACCGAGGGCTTCAAGGCCCTAGTCAGGGTTCACAGTGCACAGCAGAACCATCTGGGGAGCTTTGGAGAACCCCAAAGCCTGAGTGGTACCCTGGATCATTTATATCAGAGTCTCTGGGATAAGGATTAGCTGATTCCACTGTGCAGCCACGGTTGAGAATCACCGTCCTAGGTTGTGGCTGATGTGCCCTCTTGCTTGCTCTCTCCCCTTAAGGAAGGATTTTACTGGGGCCTGGTGGGGGAGGAGCGGCACTTACCAAAGGCAGCTTTTCTAGGGTGGCATTTGTAAGCTGGAAACCTTATCACAGGTTTGATTTTCAAGCCCACAAATCCAGAAACTAGACTTTATTCAGATTCTGAGAGGGAGCTATCTTTTGGGTATAGACTCACATTAGACAAGGTCCTGAGACTGATGTATAAACCCAGAAACCCAGTGTGTTATGTAACAGTTACAAAGATAATGGTACAAAACCTGGGCTTCTTGCGTCAGTATGAGCTGGTCTTTCTTGGAGCCAAGCTATTTTCTTGCAGCCGTGTTTTCTATCTTCCCCCCTAGACAGGTAGTTGCCCCCATAGGTGAAGTGGGTCAGGCCGTTTGTCTCAAACAACATATTCATTCAGGTAGGGCCTTTGCGGAATAGTTTGATTTTTAGCTCTGCCTTCCTGCATGCCTGATAAACTCAAATTCGCTTAGGAAAAATGGACTGTGCTGGTTTCCTTGGCCCTCCAGGCTGCTAGGAGACTCGACGTCTCCTGGATACCTCCTTGAACAAGTGGCAGAGGAGGGAGAAGGGGGAAGTGGGAGAAGGGCGATTCCCTGGTATATGTGGATATTTTCTCAGGCACTGCCGTTTCTCGGTGTGGGAAACCACACTGAAACCGAAGGCGGTGAAGAAGCCACACAGGTGGATGGGGCCCATGGGAGGTCACAAGGAAGCGGGAACTTGGGAGAAGCTGAAGCTAGGAGGCAGAGAAAGCATGCCAGCACTTGGAAGGGCGCTGAAGAGAGAGGGGGTCTCGTGAGGACAGGGCTGATGTGCAAAATGGCAGGCACGCTCTGCTGGGTCAGTGGCACTGTATCTTAGACCTGGCTCTGGAGAGGTCGTTCAATGACAGACAGCACATTCGCCCCACAGCGTCTGGCTCAGGGACGAGTAGGAGGGCCTCTCCTCTTGGATGGGGAGCTCCTTCCCCAGAATCTGCTTTGTGTTTTCCTGTGTTCTATCGGGACTGCTTGTGATTTCCACTGTTCCCCCTCTGGACTTGGGAGTGAGCCTGGGCTGTGCGCAGGGCTGAAGGGGGCCTGGCTGGGCCAGGCGTGTCTGCTTTGCATGGTCCTAAGCTGCTTCCTGGGGGATCCCTGTTGGAGATCCCCACAGCCAGCGGCTCCCCACAGAACAATGCTGGCCGGGATGGGGTGTGCTGGCTGCTTTAGAAAACAAATAAGAAAAGCTACCTTTTGCATTGTCTACACCGGTCCTATTCAGTCATAGCTAGTACTAATAGAATAAATGAAAAATGCATTCCTTTAACACCGTCAGCTCACGGTGATGTGCATCTTGAGCTGATTTGCAAATGCGAGGTTCTAAGTGGCTGGAAGCAGTGAGCTTCTAATGTTATGCTGCTGCATGGGCAGCAGCCGAACCTATTAATGAACTAATCCTAGACTCTCCAGCGGAGGCCGTGGGGGCTCCTCGGTGCTGCACTTTGCATTTCAGCTAAAATCAACAATGTTAAAGAAAGAAGAATTTAAATGGATTAGGCTGCTGATCTCCTGAATCAGACACTGTGCTCGGCCCCTGCGGAAGAGGGGGACGCGTGTACAAGATCTCTGGACTCCCGGAAAGAGACGAAAATTTTGCTGGCCCTGCACGGGGCAACTTGCCCGATCACTCGCCAGCTGGGGGGTCAGAGTTTCTGACCCTGTAGCCAGACCTCCCTGTCCTACCACTCGCTCGCTGTGTGGTCCTAGGCGAATGACTTAGCCTCTCTGTGCCTCAGTTTTCTCATCTGTGAAATGGAGTAGGGATAAAACTCATATATGATGGCTGATCTGAGGGTCCAAATGAGTTATTTCAAGAAGGACTTGGAAGTGCTTGGCACACAGGACACATTCTGTAAGGGTGTGTTATGACAGTCCATGAATTCCACAGATATTTATTAACTATCTGTCATGCACCAGGCAAAACCCTTAGTGGTTGGAATTTAACTTGAGCACGTGTGAGTTCTTGTCCACATGGGGTTTACACTCCCGTTGGCATGATGAGAAAGAGGTGATTTCGGATTATGAATAGCAGTCTGAAGGAACTCCCAACCTTAGAGAGACGGGTCACAGAGGACCCTCCTGCGCAGAGGACGTCTGAGAGGAAGCCCGGGTGTGAGTCCCACCGGGGACTGAGCGTGGGCTGTCTAGGGAGTGGTGGGAGACTGGCATGAAGAGAAAGATGAGGCATCAGGGTACAGTCATGCTGGAGAGGCAGGTGGGGCCCGGGAGGCCCCGGTGAGGTGCGTGTGGGGTGCCCCTGGGTTCCCTTCCTTTCCGCTGCGTCTCGGAGTAGAAATAGCCCAGCAGACGAACCCTCTGAGAGCTAAGCACACTTCCCGCTCTGGCTCGGGGCCAGGGAACTGCCGGGTAAAATTGCCTTTTCAAATTATCCGTGGGCTTCTGTGGAGTGACGTTTCAGGAAGTGACCTGCCAAACGCATAATTTAAAACCTGCTGTAGTTCCGTGGTGAGGACCTTGTGCACTGCTCTGTCTGTTCCCTCGGAGGGGACCCACCAGAGCCGTGTCTGTTAGGCCCCAGCTGAAGAAAAAGCAGGTCCGCAGCCTTTTTGGTTTTTATGGACAGAGTTCTCCTTGATGGCTTTTGTTTCCCTCTTCGCTCTGGCCGCCCGGGGAAGCTCAGAGCCACGTTTTCTGTGCCCGTCTGGGCGCTGCAGGTCTGTGTGACTATGTGTTAACCTCATTTCTGGCTCGGGCGCTGACTTTCCTACTCCTCCGTTACCCAGCTCCTTCATCCACTTCCTTCGGCCTTCTGTTTTGTGGACATCTTTTTGAGAAGGGAGTGAGGCAGAGAGGAAGGCAGGGGCACCTGGCTGGGAATGCAGTCAGGAGTCAGATGCTCCTGCCATGAAGGTGGATGCCAGGTGGGGGCGCTCATCTTCCGGGGAAATGGCCTGGTGTGCGCGGAGTCGGGGCACGGGGGGCGGGGGACCCCTGGTGGGGGGACCTGCCCCGCTTTCCCTGCAGCTGGTGAGCCTTGGCAGCTTGTACTGGGGCCTCTGACAGGTGCCTTTTGGAGTTGGAATGGCTTGCTGTGTTTAAGGGATTGTTCCATGTTTAAAAGTACACATTAAGGGGCGCCTGGGTGGCTCAGTCGGTTAAGTATCCGACTTCGGCTCAGGTCCTGATCCTGAGGTTGGTCAGTTTGAGCCCCGGGTCGGGCTCTGAGCCGACAGCTCAGAACCCGGAGCCCGCTTCTGATTCAGTGTCTCCCTCTCTCTCTCTGCCCCTCCCCACCTCATGCTCTGTTTCTCTCCGTCTCAAAAATAAATAAACATGAAAAAAAATACAGCATGGCCTCCAAAGCTAGCCAACAAATTCATCTGGCATTCAAGTGAAGAAAGAACGTCCACCAAAGATGGCGGAAAGGCTGGCCGTGCGGCACTTACCTGGAGAAGGTGGGGTGGTCTCCAATGCTTTCCTGACTTAGGGACCTTCGAGGATAGTTTCGACCCCATCCCAGATTCCCTCTGCATGCTGCCGACTTTGGGACCTAAGTGCACACGAGTGCTGACCCCACTGTCTGGGTAGACCGGGGAGGACGGTAGGAGGGTAGAAGGGATGCCCAGCGTGTCACAGCCCCGCTGGGCTTTATTATCCCCCAACGGAGCTGCCCTTAGTGAACCCCTTGGTTGAGTGACGCTCAGCCCTTGCCAACCAGGCTCTGACGCCCGCGGTCTCTCCTCCCAGGGCAGTGCAGGCTGCTTCTTAAGCCAACCTGGGACAGCAGGGCATCGCAGGCCACCTGTTGGAGGACGGGCTTGAGGCTGGAGGCCGGAGTGGGTTGTCTTGGCTACAGGTTGTGGATAGTCAGTGCAGAAATGTCAGTGATTTGACAGTCACTGATGTCAGTGCAGAAATGGCTTACAGGGGCACGTTCCCACTGCTGGAGGCATGCTCTTCCTTCCCAGAGCAAGGAGAGGTCAGCCCTTGGGTCTTGGAGCCCATGAATACAGCTGAGGCCCGGAAAGCCCAGAAGTTTGAGTGTCTGAAGATGGGCCCATCAGCCTTAATTTGCACTGCATCACATTTGCAAGTTGCAAAATGGAATTTGCAATTGCTTTTTGGCAATGTTCAAATTAGCACTTCTTAGCATATTAATGAACTACTTTTTTTTTTTTTTCATTATGTGACCAATTTTAATGTAAATAGCAGTCTCAATGCAAGGATTAGGTCAGTGTTTCGGGAGAATGGAGTTCCAGAGCTTTCTGTGGAGGCTAAGAATCTGGCTTGGGGCGGGCATGGCTTCAGCGCAGAATGTGTGGATCTTTCAGACCCCCTGTCTGGCAGGTGTAGGTCCCAGATGAGGTCTGCGGCTTCTGGCTCAGGCAAGACGCAGGACAACCATGAGAGGGGGTTCAGGGCCCGGGCCCGAAGAGGCTGGTGACTCAGCTTGTAAGGAAGGAGAGGACGCTCATCTCCATGTCCCAAACAGAGGTTAAATGTAGGCCGCGTGGATCAGATCACTTTCCCTGCTACAAAGGGAGCAACTTTCTTCCAAATAGGTGAAAGTCAGCTATGACGGGGTTCTATGCGAATTCCCCTAAGATGTTTTCCTGTATTGATGCTCCTCTGGGATATGCTTCACATAGTTGGTCCCAAGTCCCGAGAGCACACTGTCCATAATTTCATCCAAGCGTTTTCTGGAGCCACGTCAGGAGACACTGGAAGAATCCCTCCTTCCCAGGATCTTGTGGCTCTGGGGCAAGAGCAGTCCAGGGGTGGGGCCCAATGCACAGAGCAGAAGAAACCAACAAATGGGGCGTTTAACTATGTCTGGAGACCACAGAATTGTAACTGACTGTCTGTCTGCAGAGCCGGTGGTCAGAGAAACGGGAGGTCTCAGTATGGGCTCCCAAAACACTGGAGCCAGACAGACAATGGAGCCCGAGACTTCTGCCTGGGCGGTCTTCAACTGGCCACTGGGCTGACTGGAGACTGTGGCCTGGGCCCTCTGGGAGGGACGGTGAACACAGCCGCACCAGGCTTTCAAAGACCAGAATGGACCCCAAGTTTTCTAAATGGCAGTGCTTTCTTGGTTCATTATTCAAAATGAACTGATTATTCATCCCCAGCTTGAATTACCAGCTAAATAGTATTTTCCTGCTGAGTGTACATTTGTAATGCTATCCATTTCATCCTGCGTGATAGTATTACATTCCAGGGGCTTCAGCTACCTATTCTCTACTATCTATAGATGGGTGCGTGGGTGTGCTGATTGCATTTTAAAAACAAGAGTTTGTGTGTCTGATGGATCTGGAAATAATCAGTAACTAAGGTAGCAGAGGGGGGAAAAAAAAACCCTCCAGCTCTTGATGAGTAATTTTAAAACTGTGAATACTTCACAGCTTGATAGATTCCCAGAGAATCTATCCTTCAGTCACAATGCCTCCCAAAATGTAACCGGGCCAGTAGGTGCCTTTTTTTTTTTTTTTTTTTTTTTGCCTCCTATCATTCCTGGGACTTCCCAGTAAGCTTTATGCGCCCATCAGTCTGTCAGTGAACAATTTGCCTTAGCTAAGCCTCACTCTTCCAGGAAAGCCCAAGTCAGACAGGCCTGTCAAACTACAGGTTATCGTGGTTCATGTAACTGAAAATCCCCGGAGGCCGAGCTTCAGGTAGGGCTGGATCCAGGGGCAAGAACACTCTCAGTAGGGTTTACGTTTGATTTCCTCTCCCTTGACTCCATTTCCGGGAAGCTTGGCCTCTCTCTTTTTGGTGGCAAGATGGCTGCCAGCAGCCCCAGACATTTATCTACCGTCTCAGGAGCTCCAGTGGAAAGATTCTCTTTTTACACAAAGACCTATTATTGAGTCAGGCTGGCCCTGAGTGGGTCCTACACCCACCCCTGAGCCAGCCACAGTGGCCGGTGGAATGTGATGTCCTTGTTGTCGCGGTCTGGGTCACCCGCCTATTCCTGAAGCTCCCGGCGGCTTCGGCTCTACCCAAGACCACACGGATTGAGCAGGGGGGAGGAGAGAGTCCTCGGGGAAAATTGGGATGCTATTTCCAGCCAAAGGAGGAAAGCGGCTGGGCAGGCAAAAACAACAGATGCCCACCCCAACAGCTTTTCAGTTAACTATTCACAGAAGTCCAGGAGCAAGTTATATCCAGAGAACAGAAAAGGAGTCTGATTCCACTGATTTAACTCTATTTTCTCAGTGAGTGGTTGGCCCACAGTCTGCGGGTTTCCTTTTATATGGATGCTAGTAACTTTCACCCTTATTTGCAAGCCCATGGCATCTGCTGGGCTCACCTGGAGGAGGCTCAGGAGCTCCCTGTGCTGGGGACAGATTGGACGGGAAACCTTGCTCTGTCCCTGGCTGGGGGGTCAGGCCGGGTGCCTCCACCGGCTCCTTCCCCTCCAGCCTCCTGAGTGTGGAGTCCGAAACAGGACTCTAGGAAGAGTCCCAGACGTTGGCTGCCGGGATGATTTCTGGAACATGTGGCTCCTTAGGTGGCTGTCCAGCTAGGCTTTTCTCCCTGAGCTCTGGCAGCTTTGACCATCTGGGTCCTGGAAATGCTGGAGGAAATCACACCTCGGATCTCTCCATTCAAGGGCTATGGCTGGGAGACTGTCTCTCTGTGTCTCTTCTCTCTCCTGCTCCAGTCTTCTCTTTCTCCTACCCACACTCCCTTCTCTTCTCCATCCTTCCCTCTTTCCTAAGCACCTCCATCTACGGGGCCTGGAAGGAATCGCTGATGGCCTCTCAGCCCCTTAACTGGTGCCACTGCTCTGTCCTCACTGGGTGGCCATGGGCTGGGGTGCAGCACAGTTGGGTCTGGGGCAGGGGTGGAAGGAAGAGTGGTGAGAAGGAGCCAGAGGCCGCCCTCCCACTACTGGGACCCCACAGTCCCAGCCCGTCACCTCGGGACTCCTGGACGAGTAAGCCTTTGGCCACATCCTGAAGGGCTCACTGGGCCGTTGGTTCGGCCAGGAAGCGACCTGCATGGTGTCTGACCTCTCTTCCCCGCTGCCCGTTCAGGGTTCCTGTCCCCTCAGAGGCCGGGCCGAATCCCGTGAGGACGATTCACAGGCAAGGGGCCGTGGACACCTCCTTCCCACTTATTAGGGCAGAATCGCTCTGATGAAGCAGCAACACCCCACCAGAGCCTCATTATTTTGGGCTTCATTGAAATGCGCAGAGAGCCGTCCTAGTACTTTATGTACTAAACTTAACCACAGTAATGTATTCAAATCATTCTGAATTTATCTAGACTGAGCACCCTTTCATCGTCCTCCTCCTCCTCCTCCTCCACATTTTTTTTTTTTTTTTTAAAGATAGCAAATGTGCTTTTTGAGACAACAGCTTAGGGCCACCTACTCTGCACGGGAGGGGACAGGTGGCCCTTTCCAGCCCCCCTCCTCAGCAGTGGCCACCCAGGGCTTACCTCATGGCGTTTGGGGACCCGTGGTGCTTTGTCCTGGGCTGTGTCCTACCTTAGTCACTTCTTCCCCACATCCCTGCCCTTACCGGAAACCCGTCTGTGAGAGAAGAGAGTGCGGAGGGCAGAAGAGCCCAGAAGACAGACTGTGCCTGGGAGGTAGGAAACCGGTTCTCACCCCAGTTTGGACGCTGATTTTTGGGGGGATTTTGGGACACTCTGCCCTCTTTTCTGGGCCTCAGTCTCCTTGATATGAAAACTCACGGTGGTGGTGAGGGTGGTGTCTTACAACCGGTTCAGGGGCTTGTAGGCTGGAGTCCAGACGTGAACCTGGAGTGGTCCATAGACCTCTTGGAATTGCAAGGGATGTTGTGCTTTCTTCTGGGCGGGGGTGGGGGGTAAGTCTCTAGTTTTCACTGGATTTTCAAAAGGCTCTTGTCTAGCAAGGGACTAAGATGTCAAATATTTATAGGCACTCGGACCCAGGCACCTTCGTGAGCCTCCGTCCAACGCCCTGGTTTTACAGAAGGCACCACGGAGGCTCGGAGAGGGCATTGGCGGGAAGCTGGGCTCGGTTCTGGGGGGCTCATTGGAGACTGATCCTGGCGGAGACCCAGCTAGGCCCTGCTGGACTCTCTCCTAGAACCTTCCAGAGGGGCTCCGGGGGTCCCAGGGGAGAGGGGATGAGAACGTGAGTGAAGTAGGAACCACGTGCACACCAAAGCTTTTGGCCAAGGGGACCAGAACTATGTGGAATTGGTCAGTGGCCATCGTCTGTGGTGGGTTTTGATCTTCAGGTCTGCCTCCCAGCCACAAAATGGAAGCTGTGGTCCATCCACCAGGGCGCTTGGCCATAGCCGAGGACACGCGGCCACCCCTGGGCCTTCTCTCTCTGGATGTGGACTGGACTCTTCATTTCTGTTGCTATCAGCTCCTCAACAGCTCCAACCGACTTCGGTGTCCCAGGGTCAAGCCACATGAATACGTTGAGCTTCCTTGAGTTGATGGCGGGGAGGCACCTGCTCTCCCCTTCCCAGGCAGAATCGTCTGCTGTTCGTTCAGCTGACTCTGGAGTTTTCCTCCTGCTCTCTGTTTAACCGTATCTCTCTGGCTGGAGACAGACCACTGTGGGCCACGCTCTGGGTGGTCTTGTGGCTTCTTCTGATGTAAAACAGCTGAGCCCCTGGGCTCCTCCCGACCTGAATTTGTAAGTGGCCCTGCTGCAAACACCCCATGGCAGTCGGTGCAGCTGCAGCTGGGTCTGGTCCCAACCAGGAGACCCTGCACCTGTCACCATGCCTGCTTGTCTAGAAACCATGCTTCTCTGCGGCCTTTGCCAGCCAGAAAGGCCTTTCTAAGGCACCTTTGCTTAGTATTTACCTCCAGTCCTTGAGCTAAATCATGCTTCACTCTGCAGTCATGGAGGGAATATTAATATAAAGGGTTTTTTTTTTTTATAATTTAGTTAAAAGATATAGTCCTACTGTCTTTCACAAGCCAAAGGCGAGCTTGCTCTGGTTATGGAGGTGTTATCCTCTATAGCCGAGGAAGAAGTTCTGTGTGCTCACCATTAAATACAATTTTATAATGAAAATTTTGTCTTATGAAGGTGAAACTTTGAGAACATATTAGAATTCTCATTTTTTTATGCACAGCAATCAAATGACCTTTCCTATACTGCCACATAAAGTATGGATTTAAAGTTAAATGATCCAGTCAGCCATTGAACATTTTCTTAAAGAGTAATTTCTTCTGTAACTATGGATGTTTACATATGGTTTTCTTTTTGGTATTTACCTTTTAAGAATTGAAGAAAAACTGACATTCTTTTTTGGAACTGTATTTTAATAGCCTTTGTTTATTTTTAATATGTGGTGTTCCAGGCCCTTGCTCTAATGATTTTTTTCACACTGCATTGATAATTAAATTCATTCATTTTCCCAGCTGCACAATCCCTTTAAATAAAAAGTTATGGGTAATAACACCTCTTACGCTCAAAGTACAGAGGAGAAAAGGGCATATCAGGGGCTCTCTGTCGAGGGGAGTCATGCACACTGCGCGGGTCACGGGTCATGGCGAAAAAAATACGTGCGGGTTCTCAGTTATTCGAGGTTTTCTTAATTCCCAGATGATGGCCCCGGGGGTTTTGATGATATAAAACTGGCAAATATGATTTTTTTCCCCTTTATGTTCACAAAAATGTAATTTATCCCCATGTATCCCTTTCAGATTTTTCATCCATCGTTGTATTAATCACGTCATCAAAAGCACTAAACGTGTTGGTTTCTCTTAAACGGTTGGAGACAGTTTGCTTGCTGTAACCAAGTAGCATCTATAGAAGGAGGGCAGTAAAAGTGAGCTGAGATATTTAGTGACATAAAAAGAACCGTGTAGATTTGTGAAAATGGAAAACTGTGATCATGGAACAGGTTCTTGAAGTAATGAGAGAAATACTTCGTTCCTGGGCTGGCGATCACTTGTAGCCTCTGTAATTTCATGGACGCTATAAGGATTTGGTTTTTACACATTTTAATTTAGTCCAGAGATGTTCCTATTTTAATTATCCATACACAAGGGCACAGTATCTTTCTACGGTTATTGCTATATGTTACATTTATATACAGCAATAGCAATTTGAAAAAAACCCCAACAAAATGCTTTCACCTAGATGACCAAAGGGTTATATACTCATTTGTTTTAATGACACTGTATGGACCTTTGCATTCTTAAATAGAATTTTTAAATACACGGGATGCAAACACTCACGGATGTTCACACAGACAGTTTCACACAAGAGAATAGAAAGAGAATTTGTTCAACATCCCTTTTGTGAAGGGGTGGGGGCCGCAGCCCCTGAATCGTGATGCCTGGGGCCCCTGGCTTTCCTCGTTGAAACCAGAGGGCACAGGATCGGGGAACTTGAGAGCAAATTGATTCCCACTGAGCTTCCCGCTATCACCTTTCAATAGAGAAAAAGCCATTTGGAGAAATGTGATATTTCAACTATTGTATTGGGCTCAATCTGTAGATGCAAGGAAAGATAAAAGACAAAAAAATACAGATAATGCATAAAATAAATACGTATATAAATATATACCTCAATGTATTTCTATTTATGTATATTTATGATATACAATAAATTATATATGTATAAATGTTATATACAATATATTAAAAATATATCTATATAAAGAACAATCTGATGGAAGCAAATGTTGACAAAAGCGAAAATTCAAACCACCCAGGTCACATGCTATCGTGCTGCTGTGAAAAAGTGATTCCCTTACAACCAAGGGGTAATTCTGCCTCCTTCCAGGGAGAAACAGCAAGCAGAAATGGGTCACGTTTAAGCGAATCCCGGCAAACCCTTCTCTCCTGAGAGGTTGTGGAATATCTTGCTGGGCTAGAGGGGGATGCTTCCTTTTCTGGCAATTCTGCAGGAATGCCGCGGGCCCTTCCCAGAAACCCTCCCCTCCCCCCCATTGTCACATGCCCTGAGGAGAGCCTTTGGTCCCACGGGCCAGCCCCAGGCCCCCAAGACAAACATGGTTCAGCCTCGCCCTGCTGGAGACCGTGCTGACCTTCAGCTTAACCCATTCGTCTGTTTAATGGAGAGACACCTGGCTTGGGTAAGGGGAAGAACAAAAGAGTTCATATGTGAGCTTCCAGGATCCTTGGAGGAAGATCCTAAGCCAGAATCAGCAAATGGGCATCTGGGGGTGGGGGGTGGGGGGTCCTCATCTACCCACAGATGTGTTCTGCTTGGTTCTCAGATTATTGAAAACCAACACGACTTTGTTGCTAACATTTAATAATTGGAGATTTTACACAATTATCTGGATTTCGTGCTTCATTTGAATGTCTGGAAGTGTCGGGAACCTTGGGTCCTTGCGTTCATGCAGAACGATCCATCAGAGCTGACCATCTACCCCTTCAGACGGCCTGGATCCCCCACCCCCACCCCAGGCGTCCACAGCCCCTGTTCCCTGGGTCTCGCACCCTCGGGCTTTCCCACCTGGCTTATCTGTCTGGCTTTTCTGCCGCTGCAGGTATTTATAAAACACCGGTGTCTGTGTGGGGACAGTTGGCCCCTGCCTCGGATGGCCCTACCTCCCCTCCCCTCCCTGTGTAGCCAGCTGGGATTTGTAACAAGTGACAACTGGTCTAAGAGTGTCAGCCATGTTGCTCAGAGGTGGGATCTTTCAGATTGTCCACTGAGACCATGCTCTTTCAGCGCAGACACAGCCATGCTTCTGAGGACACGATCCTCAGAGCCTTCTGGAAGGCTACGGAGGTTGACGTGTAAGGGGCTTACAGCACAGCTCCCTTGCAGTCTGAGACAGCTGCGGTGTAAGGTTAGATCCATGCACCTGCCTTAGGTACGAGGGCATTCCTTCTGTGCTTAAAGATGCTGCTGCCCCTGGGGCACCTGGGTGGCTCAGTTGGTTAAGCATCTGACTCTTGGTTTCGGCTCAGGTCGTGATCTCATGGTTCATAAGATTGAGCCCCGTGTCAGGCTCTGTGCTGAACGCATGAAGCCTGCTTAGGATTCTCTCTCTCTCTCCTCTCTCTCTCTCCACCCCCCCCTTACCTACACATGAAATAAATAAAATAAAAATAATTTAAAAAAAAGATGCTGTTGCTTCTGACATTGGCGCTTGCTGAGGTCTGGGGTCTCACATGCTGTTCGCAATGATTCAGTTTTTTCTTTCCCTCCAGTGGTGGCACAAGGTACCTGCATGCTCAGGGCGTCTCCGGGTACTCTTGTCTGGGGTAAGGGGAGGAGCCCAGGAGTGTGATGGCTCTTTGCAATGCCACCCCAACAGCTAGCATATAGCTTGAAGGTCCTGTTTATGGTCACTCTGTCCTTCTGGCCTGGGAGCTCCTGGAGGGCGGGGCCTGCGTCATTTTCATGTTTGTATCTCCAGCACAGACTCTTGTAACTGGTGCTGACTAGATGCCTGGATGGATAGGTTAATGGTGAATTGCTTTTGTCTTCTCTGTGCAGTGGGGGCAGGATGTGGAAGAGCAGGCTTGTGAAGCAGGTGCACAAGTGGCCTGAGCTGGGGGAGGTGTGCCAAAAAGGTCCAGGGACCGGGGTCCTAGGCTTAACACTGCCACTTCTCAGCCACTGCCCCTCCTAAAAGAAGGAGGGACTGAATCGGATTGTTAAGGTTCTCCTGCCTTTTGAACCTCTTCATTCCCCTCACCTCTCCACGGCCCCTCTGCTGTCTGGTCAACATAACTGCCAAGTCTGACCCTGGAACACAGTTTTCTTGAGGGCCTCTGAGACCTCACAGGGACTTGGGCTGGAGGGACCATCACCTACCTGTCAGTGGGGGCTACAAAGCCTTCATATCTGAGGACTGGCTATCCCCAAAGGGGACACGTGGCCTCTACTCTTTCTCTGCCTTCTCCAGGAAGCACCCCCACCTGAATCCCAGAGCAGCCGTGGTTGGTGGTAGGACCTGGCTCCTGGGCAAAGGGGCCTGGACCTCAAGGCTCCCCTGTGCAACTCTACAGCGAGAAGGTGTTTGCTGAGGTGGTAGGCCCCCAGGAGGAGCACCTGGCCCAGGCTGGCTTTGGTTTTACCGGAAATCCGCCTTCAAAGGCTTTGTTTTCCATACATTGTGTCTAAGGGGAAATGAAGAGCCAGTAAGGACACGGGCTGTCTCGTATCACGTTCCACAGGGTCCCATTCAGGCTACGAAGGAAAAGGATTTGGAGTGGGGTTTTTTTTTTTTTAATTTTTTTTTCAACGTTTATTTATTTTTGGGACAGAGAGAGACAGAGCACGAACGGGCGAGGGGCAGAGAGAGAGAGACACAGAATCGGAAACAGGCTCCAGGCTCTGAGCCATCAGCCCAGAGCCCGACGCGGGGCTCGAACTCACGGACCGCGAGATCGTAACCTGGCTGAAGTCGGACGCCTAACCGACTGCGCCACCCAGGCGCCCCATGGAGTGGGTTTTGAAGGGACGCCCAGGGCAAGGGAACAAAACCCTCTGGCCGAGGAGCTTTGGACAGAAGAAGGGTAGATTCCCTAACTGCGTCGACAGCACAGGCTTTCTGAGAAGAGGGAACTGGAAAAAGCCGAGGACCGGAATGCATAGGATGAGTGAAGGAGTTCTTGGCTAAAGGTCTTGGGGGAGAGGAAGCCTCTTCTTGTGTTGAGACTAAAGGCTTCCTGGAATGGTGTCAGAATAGAAGTTGGAGGGTCACAGACTCAGGTGCCAAGGCAGGCCAGATGGGATGTAGTGAGGACCCCAGGCTGGCGGCCTACCACTCTCCTGTCTCTGCCTGGCTGGGCTCTACCAGAATGGGAACCAAGGGAGGGAGGACCAGGCACAGGTCAGTCTCTACGTGTCCTGGGAGGCTCACCTAGACGCATCTCTCTGTCATCCCCGCCCCTGCTCCCCCTCTTCCCAAATTGTCGCTGCTTAACTGTGCCCATGTCATGCTCCCATCCCCCGAGAGCCCCTAGTTAACCTGGAGTCGTGTCCGTCTGGGCATCTGGGTTTTTCTTGCCTTCTGCTGTCAAGAATTTATGTGTGTTTTCTCCTCTGTCCCTGCCGACATGCAAACATTCTGTGCTGGGCTCCTTCAAAAGCCCTATGTCTTTTGTGGCCAACGGTAAGGCTGAAAGGCAAGCCCTGTGGGTGGGCCCATGCTGCCCAACTCTTCTCCAAGTTGGGAGAATGGGGCCCAACTCTCCACTTGACAAGAGAGGACACGGCTCTTACATTCTGGCCCTGAATCCCCACAGCGAATGCCTAGGTAGAGAAAGAAAGTGCCAGAGGATGGGAATAGAGACATTGATGGCCCAAGTTATTCACTGAAGATGAGGACAGCATAAAGCTGAGAGTGAAACGAGTAGCTAAGCTCCTTCTGGCCCCACAAGGGAGGCCAGCTCCCTCCCAGCTCCTCTGGACTTGGCCTCTGGGCAGAAAATCTGTTCCGGGCACCTTCCAATGCCTTAGGCCTCCCTTTGTCAAGATAGTTAGGGAAGAAAAGTCTCAAGGGGCCCCATTGCTCAACCCGTCCCTGAGGAAGTTGAGCTCAACGCGATTGTCTAGTTAAAAGCGGAGATCTCTCTTGGAGACACTGGCCATGGATATCTCACAGGAAAGACCTAGTTTGAAAAAGGGAAAAATGGGGGCCCCTGGGTGGCTCAGTCGGTTAAGCGTCTGACTTGGGCTCAGGTCATGATCTCACAGTCTGTGAGTTCAAGCCGCGCGTCGGGCTCTGTGCTGACAGCTCAGAGCCTGGAGTCTGCTTCAGATTCTGTGTCTCCCTCTCTCTCTGCCCCTCCCCTGCTCATGTTCTGTCTCTCTCTTTCTCAAAAAGAAATAAAAACATTAAAAAAATAATAAAAAAAAAAAGAAAAAGGGCAAAATGATAGAAATGGATATGTGGAGTCCCAAAGTTCTTATCAAATGAGAATGGACTAAATCTGAGAATTTATGTATATTTTGCTCCCCACACTTCCCCCCGACATGCACACACACGCACACAGACTGACCAGACTGTAACATATCCCAGGGCGAGGCTGAGTACTACGGTCCCTGTGCAGTCCCCGGGACTGGGCAGTTCAGCAAGGACCCATGCACCCACCTTGCAGGTGACCTGGTGAGCTCGATGAATAGTTGACCTCCGAGATTTTGCGGGCCTGGGATTCTAATTGTGAGGGCTAGCCAAGACCCATGAGGGACTGTTATAAATATATGGTCCTGAATTTGAAGCAAACATTGGGTCTAAATAGTCTGGAGGTGGTTGGAGCTCCAGGCTCTCGAAATCTGGCTGTAGAATTATGATTTACTGAAACACAGCAATGTTCCGCTTTTACTGCTCAGAGCTTTCCATCCCTAGCTATTTGTTTTACACATTTTCCCCATTAGAAAATGAAGCAATTAGAAGACAACCCGGACTGTTTTGCGTTTAGGGGTTTTCACGTATCTGCTTGGTAATTTCATATCGGTAGCAGTTTGGGCTTAACATCTTTAAAGAGCCTTGTTTGGATTTGTCTGGGTAATGTTTTCCAGTTCAAAGTAATGTTCGAGCAGTAAGCAAATGCTTGGCAAAACTCAGATCTATTAGCCTTGCTGTTCACACCTGCAGTTTCTCTCCATCCAGGTGTGGGGTTAACACAAGCACCTCAGGTATTTGCAAAGATTCTTTAGGTAAAAAGAAAAAAAAAAACCCGAGATCTTCATCAGAAATTACCTTGCTAGTAGTAAAACCTAAATTCACAAGGATTTATAAAAAGAGATGTCTTTTAAATGCCAGGCAAGAGATTTGGAAGCATTTTGGCAGATCGGGATGCATGAGACCAACCTGTGCCAGGTTTCTTCTTACATTAATAAATATTCATTTTGTTTTGTTGGGGGGGGTACTCCAAGTACTTAGGCAGAGGGTCCTTTTTGTAGAAGTAAGATCTATTTCTATAGCAAAAATTGCAGGTTCTTCGGTATCAGGTATTCTTTTCTAAAAATGTAACTCTGTCCTAACAAGTCAAATCTCTGATGGGATGGGTTCTGTTACGGCCTCTTCTTCCCGCATGGAGCAAAGCAAAACCAGGTGTGAAAACGGTACACTCTCTCCTTCTCAGCCACCTTGGTTTCTTTGGAGGGGCACGCAGAAAAAGCTTCATTCAATATTGATAGTGTTTTGATATGTTAAAATCAACAGCAAGTCAGGAATCTTAGATAAATTGTGTATAGATGGCATTTCCCCCAATTTCATCTCTTTGGACCGGAAGAGTCAATATTTTAAAGGGATTTTCTTCTCTCTTCAAAGCCTGCGGTCAGTCTAGCTATTACACAGAGCATGTCCAATTGGTCCCGAAATGGTTCCTCCTGAAACGTCCATGAAGACGACATTATTATCATTAAAAAAAAAAAAGGCTATTTTCCACTTGTGTTCAATTTAGCAAATTTGGGGGTTGAAAAAAACCCTTAAAATAATTTTCCTTCATCTGGCCGAGAGTAACATTGCTCGTAATAGGCAAAAATAAATGCTTTGTCATTTAACAAATATGTTAAACCAAACCAGCAGATATATTCCAAATATATTTCACTTAAATTTATTGGAAAGGCAGACAGAGAGAGAGAGAGAGAGAGAGAGAGAGAGAGAGAGAGAGAGAGACAGATATGGAGAGAGAGAGAGTGCGCGCCTTAGTTGCAGCTGTCTCCAAAGAGTTTGGGCACAAATATTCTTTCATTCCTTTGCATGATTTCGATAAAATTAGGTCAAAGAAATGTTCATTTGAAAACAGTGCTTTGTCATATTATCTACAACACATGTCTAGCAAATTTATGAATCCGGCATTCATCGGCGTGAAGTTCCAAATCCTAATGAATGGTTTAGACAGCATTGTCATCAATTTTCCGCAGGTGCAGCTGAGGCAATCAGTCACTTCAATCAAAAGCCTCCGTCAACTTGCGTGGCGCTGTCATTTTTTACACTCGGATTGCTGAAATTAACAAAAACGATCCCTCCCTGGATGCCGGTACACCCTCCCGCCTTTGGGTGGCGCTTTTGAGCAGCGCTTTGCTGCAAGCCAAGCCGAAGATTTCACAGCATTCTTTTCTCCTTTTTTTTTTTTCTGTACTTTATACTAACATAATATTTCTTTTGTGATATTATGGAGATAAAATTGCACTGTGTGTTTTAACACACATTACAACAACCTCTTAAGGCAAAAAAGTAAATTCATGCAAATAAGTTATAGAAAGTGGAAAGATTTGTTGCAGGGGGGTGGGGAAGGGGGTGGGGAGCCCGGTGAGAGCGTGCTGGGAAGGCTCCGGTTACCTCCGCAGTTGTCGGGATCTGAACTTCCCTGCCAAATAGATTGTAATTTGGGCTCTGAACTTGGCAGGGGTTGCTTTAAGAATTAAAATTTAGGAAGCAGACCACCTTGTATTTCCTTCTGAGTTTGCCTTTTCCCTTGCTTCCCACAGTGTCTGGACCTCTTCTCCAGGACAGACTTTATTGGCCTCGGGAGAGGCACCTTTTATTACACTATGGGTGATGCGAATTATATTCCTACCCTTGCAACTATTGACCTGCTTCTCCTCAAAGGGTTAACTGCGTCTTCAAATCGTCTCACTTACTCTAAAGGACTCCGAAAGGATCCAAAGAAGGGAAAGCGTTGGCTTTTTATATCATTGAAAAATAACCTTGTTTCCAAAACTCTACAATCCCTGCAATATAAAGAGAGAGCAAGAGATAACTCTGCGTGTGCCAAAGAGCAACCCTCCTGTCTTTATCCCGAGAACACCACCAGGTGCCTTCTAAATCTTTAAAATATATGGACAGACAGAAAGCACTTAGCATCCGATCCTCCATGATGAATAGAGTTAACCTTTGTAGTTTGCCAAAAGTCAGTAAGTTTTTCTTTCCCATTTGTTTCAGGAGAATCAGGAGTACGATTGCAGGTAGGACCAGATACACTCACATTGTCTTGGCCTTTTTTGCTTCACGACAGCAGTCAGATTGCTCACAGCAGCCGGTAGGAGATGTGCTAATATTAACTTATTTAAGTCACCGGGTTACCTTTATTGGCAGAAGCACTGTGTACTTATTAAACTGGCTTGAAAAATATTTAGGCGTCTTTCCCTTGCAGATGTCACCGATGGTCAATTACCCCGACATTTCTGCGGCCACGTTGAAAAAGACACGTGGTTTCTGAAGAATGCAAATTCTAAGGAGTATAATAAAAATGTACTTTTTAATAACTAGTTGTGTCACTTTGCAAATAGCTTTGATGCAGGATTCCTGCCTGCATAAAGTTGAAGTTACATCTGTGTCATCCTTACCTGCGTTTATGATACCTTCCCTGAGAGAGCAATTAGGGGCTGGTGGAGGCTGGAGTGTTAGCTAATATTTGAAACTACATGTGCGTCTGCAGCTAAAGGGGGGGAGAAGGGGCTGTGATCATCTGTGAATAGAGAAGAGAATTCTAACAGCTCCCACCTTTTAGACACTTGATGAAAAATGCAGTTGGGGGTGCCTGGAGAGTCTCGAGGGGGTGGCTTTTCCGCTGAGAAATGAGGACTGGCTCACGCAGCCAGCCGGGCTTGCTGGAGGGGAGCCTACCTTGTGGCTCCTTTTGGTGGAGTTTGAAGTTAAATGGTCCTGTCTGCTTCTTCTCTTGTTGTGTCACTTATTAAAGATCCCTTGAAATGCACCGTTACGGTTTCCTTTTAGTTGATTAAAACAGAACCAAACTAGTCAGGGTGCATTTTAGCTACCTCTAATTTCTTACAAGGGCCTATGGAATAGATCTCTTCTTTATTTTTTTTTTTTTATTACCAAAATATAAAAAACATTTGACTCGCTATCACTCTTAATGTAGCTGCGGATCTTGTCATAAAAGGTGACGTGAAATCGAGTGTCCATAAATCAAGCAAATGGATGCACAAGAAGGAATCAACCACACATAGAGTCGCAAATACGTAGCGTCTTAAAGGAGATGCTTTTGTACTGTGCGTGTGTGTTTTAATATTCTGCTTTCCATTAGGATGTCCTCTGTTTCTACAGAGAAGGCGAATATTTCCATATTTGATTTTTTTCTTTCTCTTACAATCCAGAAGAGAATTTCTTTGTTGTTGTTGTTATTTTCTTTCTACAATTAACGTTGCTCCCCCCACCCCCCATGAATACATGCGGTGAAGAGATTCCAGCGTGTTTTGACTAAGCATGCAAAATGTTTTATTAATCAGAGCAATAGCGTAGAAATGAAAGCACTACGTCTTTAAAAGTGCCTGGGCGTCCAGGTACACGGGGAGATGGGTAAAACCGTTGACCAAGCACAATGTACGTAGACAAATGTCTTCTCATTGTGTGATGCGTGAAGGCCATGATAGATGGCTTCTAACAACAAAGCGTGGCCACCGAGACAAAATTAGTGTTGTTTTAATTACCAGTGTCTGTAATGTTATCTATCCATAACTGCCTGAAATAGACCGTCACAGAGGGTCAGAAGGCGACCCCAACGAACACTTCCACACTGAGCTTTATCGGCTCTCCAGTCACAGCGGCGCGCTTAGAAAAAAGTTTCATGCTTCACTCGAAACATTTACTTACGGCAAAAAATTGTTTCTTGTTTAGGAGAAGTGCCTTTATCTTTTTCTTTCAAAGCGAAGAAACAAGCAGATCTTATTAAATGCTGTTTGGAGGTCAGAGTCATGGGCAGAAAATGGAACTGGCCTTGACATTCTTCAACGAAAGTTTACACTCTTGGCGCGGTGTTTTTTGTCAGTCACAAATAGCATTATGACACTAATAGGAAGGAAGATTCTTTATTTTTGAAACCTCCTTGAGCTGAGATGGGCCGCTCTTCAGACATTAGTAAGTGTGTATATTGTGCAGATGAAGTATCCCTTAGTTTCTGAGCTTGCGGGACATGAAAGATAGGCCAGCTTTTGAAAATGGCCTGCGTGGCACATGCTATAAATGAGCAGGGAAAGCAATCGAGCTAATAGATTACAGTAATTATCCAATCTTTGGCTAGTTTGTATTGGCAAACTATAAATACAGTACACATTAGAACAAGGTGCTTACAGAATGTACATGAAAGGTCATTGTAATTTGCAAGTCGCTAGTCATTAGAATATGCTAAAAACCATTGCTTCAGGGCTCAGATTTTAATGATGAATACATTGATTATTAAGTAGCAGAGGAAAAATGTACAAGAGCTGCTGCGGTGTAATGATAGGTCGCTTTATTTTGGGAAGGAAATCAACTCAGCTTCAGAAGGCATGCATTGAGGAATATAATTGCAGCGAGGAAAATTCCTCAGAGGAGCTTGGCACATATTAAAAGCAAAAACTTGAGACATGTTTGTGATAAGATTACTAATAAATCTCTGGTAAGTCTTAGACTCCTGACAATAATACAGCAACAGAGTACTTCATCTTCTCCAAGCTTTAGAATTTAAGATCAGTCACAAACAATCTAAATTACGACGGATGCTAGGCAGATGCAGTACTGGACGATGTTGCTCGTCATAAATCTCTCGTTCCTTATATGCAAATTAAACTCCATTTTAAAAGATAATTTTTCACATGGTGATCGCCTTTATTTGCAAAATGCTGGTGATTTTTAATGGGCAGAGGAGAAGGCCAGGCTCCAGATCTGGGAAGGATTTCGTGCGAGAGGGGCGGCAGGAGTTCGTCACGTGGACACTTCAGGTGGGGCACCGCCAGAGACTTTGGGGAGAAGTTACCAACCCGGGGAGGCTCGCACACCGCCTCGTCGTGTCCGACAGCTGCCTCGGCAACTGACCTCTGGGGACTCCCCGGGTTCCACCCATGCCGCGAGGCTTTCGGACTTTTTTTTTTTTTTTTGCCTTTTTACATTGCAGAGTGGGGTGTCAATTCCCGCGAGTGGTGGGATGGGGGCGTTTTCTCCCACAGCCCCCTCCTCCCCCAGCGCTAGCTCCGCCCCTCAGGGCGCCTGCGCCCTGCACCCCAGTCTCGGTGCCCCAGCTGGCGCGTGATCGCCCACGTGGCTTTCGTAAGCATCGTTTGCACAAAGGGAAGTCGGCCTGGAAGCGGGCCTGTGGTCCTGAGCGCTGTGCCAACATCTATTACTTTCTTGTTTTTTTTTTTTTTGTTTTTTTTTTTTAATATATTTTTTAATCTATTTATTTTGTTTGTTTGCATTTTAAAGGGAAAGCAGGTTTCATCTGTGTCGGGATCGACAGAGGGGGAATGGCGCGTTTCTGCAGGTCACAGCCTGTACTCTTGAAATGTTTGTCTCTCAAGCACTGGCTTTTTACTGCGGGGCAGTTGGTGGGAAACTTGGAAAGAATAAAACTAATCGTAGAAGAGTGGAGAGCGCCTGCCTTTTGTGGGGTGTATCATTCCACTACGTCATCCATCGATGCCTCAGTTTATAGGAAATGCTGGGCTCGTGGGGGGAGCCAAGGGGCAGTGAGTGTGCAGGCCTCTTCAGGTCCCCAGGGGCAATGATGCTGCCTGGCGTAGATCTGGCAAAAGACCGAAGTCAGGGGCTTACACACCCCACCGGGCTCGCCAGGGCAGCTTGGTAGTGGGGTGCTGGGGACAGTTTCATTCTTCAGGCGCCTCCAAAGAGATGTCAGGACAGAGGCACGAGGTGTCCAGCGTATTCCCTTCCAGGCAGCCACGCCAGGCTGGAAGGCTGGGACGGTGCCTGTGTTTCCCTGGTGCTACGGGGAGGGACGGGGGGGGCGGGGGGTGTCCCACTTATTTTTCCGTTGTTTTCTTGGATATATACTGGCAGGTCCCAGGGAAGTATTGTGAAGTCTTTGTGCATCTCTTTGTTTATCTGTCATTCTATCCCCACACCGTGCGTGTACACACACACACACACACACACACACACACTCTCTTCAAGTTAACGGACTTAAAACAAAAACCAAGTGCTGTTGATCAGCGCTGATAAAAACCCTTGCCAGGGAGGAAGGGACCGGCGGCTCCTCAGGGGCGGATGCCGTGAGAACCCGGTGGCGCAGCACATCCCTCTGGGTCCTGTGTAGCCCGTGATTTCATCAGCCTGTGCATTAAGCGGCAACACCGCACAAGGGTAAGAATATAAATATGCTTTACAATTCTCAGCTCCCTATCATAAGAATGCTTCCTGAGTGGATGTAAATTTACAACAGGTGCTTATCAAATGTGAAAATGCTTGCAAATCAGAAACAAACTTTAGGGCTGTGAACATATTTCAGTGATGGCTTTTGCAAGGGCTATGCTTGATGCTGAGCAATAATGTTGTCCCTCTTTAGTTTCTACATGAAGTGTCTTTCCATGGTTTGCCACAGGGAAAATTATGATGGCTGAGCCTCGGATTCTGGTGTTAAGATGCAGATTTGTTTAATGAAATCCGTATTTACACTGGGGCACAAATACAGCCGATATGTCCTGAATTCACAGGAGAGAAATTTACTTTGGGGACTAATATTTTCATTAATTGCATGTTTCTACCGGAAGGCAGGAATCCTCTCACCATCTCTACAGAGCCCGTGGTAGAAACGTTTTTCAACCATCCCGTTCCTGATGACTAAAATGTGTTGTCTCCATAAAACAAGGGGATGGCTTCTTTTCCTGGCTTCCCTGCTCTGAACAGTGAATTCCTCAGTATAATTGGGCTTTGCATGTTTTTTTTTTTCTGAACTGCACTTTTTTTTGTAGCTTTAAAAGAGTCCCCACCCCTTTGCCCCCCCCCCCCCCAAATCTTTAAGGTTTGCTCGCAAGATGTGCTTGTTGTGCACAGAGTAATTAGCCTGTTACAGAGATATTAATTAACATGTTGGAAATGTTTCCTTTATTAATGAGAAATTCACACATTCTATTTAAATTAATTTGTATAGTTTAAAATTAATTTATTGTGGCCTTTGATGACCTCAAATCTACTAAGACAAAACTGGAGTATTGTACTAACTGTTAAACCATTCATTAAACATTTTATGCAAATAGTGTTTGTTTATAAACAAATTAACTGCAAGGATTTTCAAAACAGGTGCTGTGTTGTGAATGCGCACTAAATGATGTGGTACTGAAAGAATTAATTAGACCTTCAGATGTAATTAGTTGCAATAATTTGCGTGATTAGCGGCTTGGTTAAGAAGTAAGACACACGCATTGTGATGCACGGGAGAGTCACTGCCGTGGTTTTGTCTTTCATGTGGTGAGGATGAGCCTTCCCCATGTTTAGGAAATTTTTCAAAAAATTGCTGACATAGCTGGAGTTAATTGCCAAGTGTCCTGTGGGGGAAAATGCTTTTTTTTTTTTTTTTTTTCTTCCTCCCCTCTTTCTTCCTTGGCTCCTTGCAATGTGTACCACTGGATGCATGACTGTTTGTTCGCACCTTTATGAATTTTTAAAAGAGAAAGTTGTTAACCCCAGATCTCTTGCGCCCCAGAGGAAATGACGACACTTAACACTTTGAGGGTTAAAAGATAGAGCACGATAATTATAAGCAAATGAAACACGTCCTGCATTTCAAGATCGGCCGTTGTCGCTCAGGGAATAGCTGTGGTTATTTTGTTGACGCCGCTGTGGAAGCATCTTGCCTTTCCTCCAAAAGACGGGCCGCCACTGCGAACAGTTTAGTCTGATGGGCCGTGGAAACTGGTAATCGTCACTGCTGATGGCTTGTTTACAGGATGCTCGTGTTCTAGAGGCAAAGCCACCGGGATGCCTGGACCATAGCATTCATCTGGGTTTATTCTCTGGGGCCACGTTGCAGGGACATGCTTCTCCAAGTGTCGGGGACCCTCAGACCCCTGTCCTTTCTGCTCAGGGTTGTTACATAGCGCGATCTTACTTTGGAGAATCCTGGTGAAAAAAACAGACTAAGACTATTTCATTCATTCATTCATTCATTCATTCATTCATTCATTCAAAAATATTCTCTGTGCACTCTGGGGATGCAGTAGTGATTGATATAGATTGAGATAGTGCTTATAGCTTTTCTTATGGAGCTTCATGGAGGGTAGAGACAAACAAATGGACGATATATTTTGGCTAAGTTCACCTAGGATGGAACTATAAAGAAAATAAAACCCAGTAATCTGATGGAGAATGATTAGGAAGGAGTAAGACTAAGTCTACGTGGGTTCTTGGGTTCTGAGCGCGTCCTACTTGCTTGCAGGGTTTGATCCATTCTGTTGCCATAGGAAACCTCTATAACCGTAATACGTGTGAACTTACTTGTGTGTGGGCGTGGTCAATGACACCGTATATGCAGAAATACCCAGCATGGGGCCTCCTGGCAAATAGTAGGTGCACAATAAATCACTGATGGATATGAATCTGAATCTTGCTTGATCAGTCTCTTGGGCACATTGCTATGATTTCTACAAGTTCTGGAGAAGAGCTTGGATGACTGCCTCCCTTTAGATCATACAGTTCCTTTTGCAGCGGCTGTCATTCCCATGCCATTTCCTAGGCACTGGGGCCATCCTATGCTGAAGGAGACAGGATAGAGGTAGTGGGTGATTTGTGACGGTGTGGGCCTGGGGTCTATTAGTTAAATGTGTGTGTGTGCACGCACACACGCACGTGTGCACGCGAAAGGTGTTCCCTGCGATTCCCAGACCCTATTAAATGGTAGAAGGACTTTCACATTTTATGGAAGGCTCCTTTAGCAAGGGAGACTGTGTTAGCTAGCCCCTCCACTACCAGGCTGAATGGCCTTGAGCAGGGCTGGGTTGATGTCCGAGTTCCCTTCCAGCTCTAGGAATCAATGATTCGACCCTTGACCTTGGAGAGATTGAAGATTGGGGGACAAAAACTTAGGAGTTTCCCTAGGACCAAAGCTTTCCCTCCTCGGAATTTCTTGGTGGGTTTGATTCATCCTCATTTTCAGCTGGCGTTTGCAAAGCAGCCTTTTAAATAGGTCCTTTTTGGATGATGTTTGAACTTGAACAAAATTAGCATTTGTGTGTCATCAGTAGCTGCCGTGCATCATTCTGGGCAGTGAAGGATGAAAAGTCAAAGAATGTGGGCCTCTTGATTAAAATGAACAATCAAGGAAAGTTCTGGAAGATGGATACGTATAGCCGGCCTGTTAATTTATGTGGACTCGATTCCAATTGCAAAGGGACATTTTTTTCCCCCTCTGAAACTTTTAAGAAATTAGGTTTTAAAGCTGAACCGGTGCACCACTCAACTTAAAATAGAAGAGAATTTGATTTTATGTGGTGCCTTTCCCATTCCAGTACTCTATAATATTGCACGTCGAGAGCTCCTGGTGGCAGGGAGTTGGGGAGGCAGGGCCCTTTTGAATGATTCCTGAGAACAACCTTTGCTCAACACTTGGAGAAGCACTTCCTGTGGGGGTTTTATAGCCTCTCTGGTCTGGGCCTTTGTACCTCTGTCCTACCCTGGCCCCGGGATCACTGACAATCATTTACTGAGGTCTTGGGAGTTCTGCCCCGGAGCTGAGTTCTGTCCACAAATACCACCCCATCCTGCAAGATTCAACCGGAATGTTGTCTCCTACCCCACCCCAGGTATCACTAGTAATCCCTCCCTCTGAAATAACCTCTGTGGCAACGTTTGCATATGATCACCTTTGTGTCTGTCCTTGGGAGAGTAGCTGGCCTTTACTGCACCTGTACTGTCCACGGCAGTGGGACTGCTATCAGGATCACCTGAAGTTAGAAGGGGAGCGCAAACTAGGTGCCCAGCATGCAAGCACTTGACGGGAGGAAGTCGCATGCCTCCTTGCTCCTTCTTGGGGAGGAGAGGTGATTGGTAGACCCCAGACAAATGAAACCCATCTCCCTCCCACGGGCTTGCCTTCATGTCTTTCTCTCCTAGACGGGAGGAAGGCTTGGAGCCTGTCGTGGCTGGTTCCGAGATCAGATATTCTAGAAATTGCATCCGATTGCAAGAGCTACTGCCTTTTGAGAACACAGACATTGTTCACATGCTACAGGGGAGACCCAAAGACTAATCTTAGCCAGTCTTAGTGATGTGTCACTTCTCTGTTCTGAGCCTCAGTCTCCCCCCTTGGAGAATGAGCAGTTCTTGTGCGTTAGAGTTCCTTCCATTTCTCTGATACTTTATGGGCCTATATTTGGTTTGAAACAACTATAGAAGATAGGAGATAAATTTATAGGAGATAAATTAGCCCAAGGTATTTCCTTTGCCCTCCTTGTGTCCTCTCTAATTTTGGGTAACACATTTATTTTGGGCCATTCTCTCTCTCTTTCCCCCTAAGTGTGATAAATGAAAAAAAAAAAAACAGTTTAAAATAGACTGTGTAGAATAATATTTGGATTTGAGCAGAATTCTATTCAAATTGTGTGCTCAGGTGATTCCTGCTTAAGCATGTTTGGGGTGAAAAAGATTTAGAAGGGGATATTCCCTCAGACTTAGGTAGCTGGGCCTGGAGAGAGGTTGTAATAAAGGAGGTAAGTATCCAGAGAAATCCTGTGCGTCGTTTAGGGTCTGGCTGCTCAGGACACAGAAATGGTGACTCTTTGGTGGGAGGTCTGGGGTGATGTTAAAAATGAGGAAATAATTTGAAAAACTACAATGATTAATACTAACGCTCGTCTTCACAGAGCCATGAGATCTGTAGTATCTACAAAATATATGAGGCTTCGGTTGAAGTTTTTATCGGAGAGATGCATCTGGGGCTCTATTTAATCTTCACTCAGCTGAAGGCAACCTTGAGGGCTGGATGGAAGGGGGTTGAGGTAGGCGGAGAGAGGGCTGATGACAGAGAAGCAATATTCTTGCAGAGGTGCCTGGGAAAACTTGGCGTCCTGTCTTGGCTTGTGGAAAAATGCAGTAGGTGAGGCTGCCGGCTTGAATGGCACCAGTCCTGGGTGTTCATCTCACCTGGACCCCTTACTTGACTGGGTGATGTCCCTGTGCCTCCATTTGCACACCTATCAAGGGGGAATGATGACCTCTACCATGAAGGATTGTCGTGAGAATAGAGAGATTATGTGCAGCTGGTACGTCACAGGTGCATTGTTCCTAAATGGATTCGTATCGTCTCCTTTGGTGTTCAAATGCCCGTTCCAGCTGGGGTTTGTCCTTTCTGGCCTCTCCTCACACTTTTTTGCAGTGTTGGTTGCTTCTGAAAGTGCTATGGCTGTCAGTGGACTGTGTTTCTAGTCCGCATCTAGTGTAGGTCCCAACCTGAACGTCTCCGGGTTAACACTTTGGAAAAGCAAAGAGAAGGAGTTAGAGGTTTGTGGAGTCTAGCACTGAAGTCAATGTCAATGTCGTGAAGAAGCCAAATGATGCCATCAGTGTAGGAATTCACACATCTTGGCCTCGAGACGGGGTTATGGGCAACGTCCAGACAGTGCCCTCACCAGGTGGTTTGTTTCTGCTTTTCTGCCTGGAAATTCTTTCCACTTCTGAAGCATGAGAAAGACTCCCTTAACATTGCCTGTCATGCAGTTTCCTTTGCAGCAACTCTCTCTGGAGCTCATGCCCCACGTTTCCTACCACTGGCGAGATGGAGGGGTTGCCGGAGAAAAAGTTTCTCTGGTTCCTAAGCATCAGCAAATTTGAGTACGTGTCCAAGGTAATTGTATTAGGCAACGTGCTGGTCCTTCTCTAATGGTCTTTATGAGCCCCAATGATAAAGTGTGTGTGTTCCAATGATTATAGGAGTTTTATTTTCATCTGTTTTTTTTATTGCTATAAATATTTTGCATTTACCAAATAAAGTGGTTGCTATGTAGAGATCATAACTTCTGGGACCGAAATTTGCTTCAGATGATAGGCAAATTATAGACTACAATATGTGATCAAACAGCAGTATGGGGAACTTAAATAGAGTGAGCCCTGAGGACGGAGGCTGCTTAAAACTATGGGGGATGGAATAAATGGGAGTTTTAGCAAAGCTATCGCTGATTCCAGCAGATAAATTATGCTCTGCCTTTTTGTATCTCTTTGGGACTGTACTACATAAATTATGACCAAATATAATTTAGGCTATCAGCCTATATTTCTGAACATCCATCTTGTACATTTTAAGTACAAAATTACCATTTTGCAGAAGTATAAAATTGAGACAAATTTTTTTCCATCTGTGCATTTAACTTCTGCATACTTTATAGCAGCTAAAGGGTTCGAGAGGACCTCATTACCATCCAGAGGGGACGTTAGCCCCGCGACTATATAACTGTATTAAGATCTACATAAACGGGAATAAAGTTCGAGGGACAGTGGAATGTGGAATTATATATTCTTTCTTAAATGGAGATGTAACTTTTACATAAAACCGCTCATCTCTGCTTTCCTGAATAAGGGTAACTGTTTATAAATTCAAACTTGCTGATGAAGGTGGCTGTGTTTGTGAAAGCCCCTTCAGAACATACAGAAAAGGGCAGGCTCTCGGTGGCTAAGGGGGCCCCCATGGGGGCCTTCCAGAGACTTCTAGGCTATTGGTCTGGACTTGAATTCTAGTATGGTCCACGGAGATGGCAGGAGCCGCCTTGGAGCCCTGTTCTACTGTCCCCAAACACTGCCTACCTCAGATTTTTGAGTGATGTCAGTTGGGGACCTTGCATAACTTGTGCCCATCCATCAGGGATGAGGCTCTGGGCTCCTTGCTGTGGCTTCTCAGGAGGCTGGGTGGGGGGCTGCACTTGACTAAAAGCGATGAGGACAGGAGTGGGGCTGAGTTAGCTCCCTTAACTACAGGTCTTCTGAGGGTGCCTAGCAGATCTCTGGCCAGGCCAGAGCAGCATACCCCATGATTTCCTCAAAACTCTGGGTGACCAGCTTGGATGACCATCATTGCATCGGAGGATGACTTTTTTTGGTGTGGGATTGCTATCTGAGCTGGAATGGAGCTTCTTAGGGCATGCACCATGGATGATGGCAGACAGGGACAAAGTAAGACTTTAGATCCTTCAGGCCAAGTGGACAGCACTGTTCAACCTTTACTTCCTTGCCCTTCACTCCCTCGGATACCATAGAGAGTTCTCTTTGAAAGATCTTAGTGAATTTTCTCCCTTCATCTTTCTTGTTTCTGTATGGGACTCCTTGACTTTTCACCTCTCTTTCAAAGCAGTTTTTTCTTTATTCCTGTGTCTTTTCTCTCCAGTTCCACTTTGTCTGTCACACTGTCTCTCTCTTTCGTGGCTTCTCTTCTTTCCCACCTTTCTCCCGATGGCCAAGCTGCAGAATGAATGTATATTTCATCCAGATGAGGTGGCTCATTGGTCTGTTCAGCGCTCTCTACAAGCGAGTTCTGTTCAAGGTGCCGTGGGAGGTATCCCAACATCAGCCCTCAGAGGGCTGCATGCAAGTGGAGAGAAAAAATGGCCAGGAGGCACAGAGAACAGACAGTAAAGGGCTCTTGTGCAGCAGGAGGTTCGGGTGGAAGTCCTCTGGAACACTCAGACCCAGAACGATGACCCTGGGCACTGGTAGGATTTGTTGCACATGCCAAATAACATCTTAGGGTCCTGTTTCTTCCCGAGTTTGGGGGGAATCAAATGAGATCAAAGGGAAGAAGGGCTTTGAGATGAGGCAGATACCTGGCCCTGCCTTGTAGGGGTGCTTTGGGGAGGGTAAACGTTCCAGCTGCATTTGTGAGGGAGCGCACTGCTCCAAGAAGGCATCAATAGAAAATTCTTCAGGGATAAGGTCTGATCATATCTAATGTAAAGGATTTCTCACTTTCCACAGGGGACATAAGCTCACAGAGGTGCTCAGGGGACTGGATCCAGGATGGCTCTTCTGAAGGGGCTCGGGGTCCGCTGTAGGACCCCCAGCAAGTCTTGGGTTCTGTGAGTTCAAAGTGGAAATGCATCCATCAGGGGAGCCCCAGGTTTTACCTCGTGGGTGAAGTGGTTGGAGGAGAAAATGAAAAGAAGCAGAACTGGCTGAACCCTGAGAATCAGACTCTTAAGAGCCCTGAGGTAGCCCGAGCCTCGGGCAGAGGATGACAACTGAATTGTTCCTTTATTCCCTGTTGAATGAATGCTAATTGAGGACTTTGTGCGAGCAGGGCATGTGCGACCTCAGCGAAGAAGTTAGATCCAAGAGATGTAGACCATGAATAAGAGTTAGGATAAAGAAGTTACAAATTCCACGTGGTGATAATGGCTGTTCATGTTTTCTTTAGAAAACGACACAGAGAAATCATTTAGAAAGTGACAGAGGGTGGTGACTCCCCTAGAGTGGGTGGCAGAGGTTGGTGACTCCCCTCTCTGAGGAGGGGACTGGTAATCTGCAGCCTGAAGATGAGAAGGAGGCAGCTGCGGGTGGCTGACCAGCAGAGGCCTCATGGGGAGGGCCCAGGTAAGGACTGTGACACCCCGTCTCGGCTTACTCATAAGAGTTCTGATGACAGCCCCATTAGAGCCTTGAATGAACCCCACCTTCCCAAAGCCACACAGATAATAAGCGACAAAAAGGGCATGTGGAGGCAAGCTTCCTGGTTCACACTTGCTTCCACTGCCCTCTCTGTGGGCCGACAGAGCTTGTAGGAGGTATGGCAGAGAAAAGCAATGACTGTGCATCATCTCCATGAACTTTGACCGCGGAGTGACATCAAACCCCTTAAGGAGGGCACTCCTTCCAACGGCCATCTCTCAGCACATTCCCAGGGCTGTGACATCGCATAACTGCAGGGCTTGCCCCATCCCCAGTGGAGTGGATGTGAGTGGGGGCCTTGCCCGTGCAACAGGAGTGGAGCCACCCCATGGCTCACGTGTGCCCTGGAAACACCGAGCGCAGAGAGCCAGAGGCCGGTTCTGCTCATCCGTCAACATTCAACTCCTCTCTAAATCAATGGCTCGGACTCAGAATCAGTGCAAGTGGAGATCAGCCTAGAGAAGGGCGGGTGGCCGTGGCTGTGCTTATTGTGGAAAGGAGGGTGGCTGACTCAGATCTTCCCTCAAATGCCAGGATCTTGCCCTTGGCAGAGGCTGGATTATCAGAGCTGAGATGGACTCTCACCTCTCGTCGGAACTGGGGGAATAAACTATTAATTTGACAGGAAACATATAATGACCCTGACTCGGAGACGTACCCATTGGTGCTATCAGTACACTCTATCTCCATAGTCAATCACCCTCAGAAGCCAGACTGTAATCTGAAGCAAAACTCATGAAATCACCATGAAGAAAAGTCCTAGACACTGTCCTTATGGTGAGCATATTCTTTTGTTGAAGGTAACTGGAGATGTCCAGCCAGTTTGGACCTTCGCCTCAAGTCTGGGAAGGATTTGGGCTGGTGCAGGGAGAGAGGGGAGGGGGAAAGGGTGGGAGAAGCGAGGGGAGTGGAAACCTGGGGAGCACCAAAACCCAGGGGCAGGTTGACAACTAGGATGCCACAGGTGGAACTGAGCCCAGTGGTCAGGGAGGGAAGAAAACCAGAGGCCAAGGGGATAGATAGTTTCAAGATGGCGGGAGTAGTTGCCAGTGGTAAGTGCGCTGAGATGTCAACACTATAAGGATTCAGAAGTGTCCTTTGGATCTGTCTGCAGGAAGGTCATTGGTGACTTGAGCAACTGAAACTACACGCAGTCAAGGGTGGCTTCTTTGTTTAGGGTGGGAGAGCCTTGGCCAGTTATGCTGCAGAGAATAGAGAAGAGGAGAGAGAAAGGACTGTGGGAGGCAGGAGAGAGCAGGGTGGGAAGGCTGATCTTCAACAGAAGGATGGTTGGGTGGGGCTGATGGGAAGGAGGAACAGCCATGAGCTTTTCTAAATCTGCAGGTGGAAGAACTGGAAAGGGTCACAGTAGCATTGGGAGGAGTGAGAAGCCGTTGGGAGACAGAGGTGGGGAGCTCTGTTGGGAGCATCGAGGGCAAATCTGAGATGGGAGGCAGGACGTCACTCTGCATGGTGCCGTGACTTTTATCACTACCGCTCAGCCGTATGGGTTTAGGGAAGGGGAGGAAGATTCAGCAGGATGGAATCTTCAGGAGGAAGATTCCACCTGTGATGGTCAACAGGAGGGAGAAGATGGAGGAGGTGAGGGAATGAGCGAGGGGCTGAGAGTAGTGACTTTAGACCAACCAGGCGGACCCTGGGCTGCGCTGGGCAGAGCAGTGGCGAGGAGGAGCTGCTGAGGGAGGGGACAGTGGGAGCAAGTTCCCAGGGCTCTCCAGGAAGTCAAAACCAGGGTGTCTGAAGACTGGGAGGCGAGCAGCTGCCATCTGACAAGTGGATGCAGGGGTGAGAGCAGCCTCCGTGTGCTGACCACGCCCTCCCGGGAAACTCTGGGCCCGTGGCGGTGTTGGAGGCACAGTCCAGCTCGAATCCTGGCTGTCCTGTGTGAGCTTGAGTGACATACTTCACCTCTCTGGGTTCCCCCTGCGAACAGGAGTAGACATGGTGCAGCTCCCACGATGGTCTTGTAAGTTGCCATAATGCACAGCAGAAACATGTTGGGATTGAAGGAAATGACCCGTGAGTCGGCCTCGGGACAGGGCTTGGATGTGTGATACTTGAGAAATAGTTGCTGCTGTTAGCATCATCATCATCACGACATGGAACCAGGGTTCTGGAAGGTTCTGTGGCAAGGGCTGGGAGAGTGCTCAACACCGGGAGAATGAGGAGTGGGGAGGCACAAGGCAGTGCAGGGGTGGGGACAGAAGGAGGTTTAGGGGCCGGGGTGTGGGGAGGAGGGCTTACGGGTCCCTCAGGCTGGATGTTACAGAGATGGGAGCTTGCACAGCCCAGGGTGTCTGGTCGAGGCCCAGCCGAGGGTCTCTTGTAGAGCCTGGCCAGGTCTTAGGGAGATGGGCAGGGCCCCATTCCGGAGGTATCTGGAGCCCGGATGGGCACATGCCCGAGAGTGTTGTGAGGCAGAGATGGGCTATGGGGGATTTACTGTCCCTATAGACCCGACTGTTTCTTCCTTCCTTGCCTTGTGCCTCAGTTTGCCCATATGTGGGATAAAGAATTAGAGAGGTGGGGTGCCGGGGTGGCTCAGCCGATTAAGTGTCTGACTCTTGGTTTCATCTGAGGTCATGATCTCGTGGTTTGTGGGTTCCAGCCTCGCACTGGGCTCTGCGCTGTTGGCATGGAGCCTGCTTGGGATTCTCTCTCTCCCTTTCTCTAAAAAAAAAAAAAAAAGAAAAAAGAAAGAGAGAGAAAATGAATTGGAGAAGGTGACTGACTTCTTATACTTCATCCTCTGATTCTGTCTTCCAGTCCTGGTGTTTTGCTGAAAGCCACTCTACCTGTCCTTCCTGCAGGGTGGGAAGCTCCCGTTGACATAGTCACGAGGTCCCAGGGGCAGCCTATGTCTCTCCCAACGGAAGGATGGTGCTTCGTGGCCAACCATAATTCAACTCTTTGCACAGATCAAGGATGCTGCGGTATAAAGCACAAACATTTTTGGAGAAGACTTTCGCTGAAAGAGAGATGACTCTGTGGTGAATTAGACCCACAGGACAGTGGGGAATGTTATGTAGATTTTCTGATGGCTCTTGGAGCAGGGTCTGTTAGTGCTCTTACCTGACAAAACCAAAGGGGGTGGGGAGGGATGGAGGGCCAGTGCAGGGTGTGGCCTCACGGTCCAGGCTTTTTCTCTCAGTGTCCAAGACCTTGGCCTCCGCTTTGGATGGCAATCTTGATCCTATGCTTCCTTATCAAGTGGGATGTTGTCCTCCCCATGCATGTGGGGACAGTGTGGAGGCTGGGAGGTCATTCCTGGCACCTCCCAGCAAGGGGCAGGGAAGTGAAATACAAATTGAAAATACTGGGGTGCCTGGGTGGCTCAGTCGGTTAAGCGGCCGACTCTTAGTTTCAGCTCAGGTCATGATCTCACCGGTTTCGTGGGTTGGAGCCCCACATCGGGCTCCGCACTGACTGGGATTCTCTGTCTCTGCCCCTCCCCTGCTCATGCTGTCTCTGTCTCTCTCAAGATAAGTAAACTTCAAAAAAAAAAAAAAAAAAGGAAAATAACAATTGCCAAAGCCAAATTCTTTGGGGCCGTGTGGACTGTGCCTGAAGGCTCCACGTCTGCGGGCTAGCACACGGAGGGCCAGTCTGTGCACTCATCCAGAAACCAAAGCCCTCTCAATGAGGATGAGGCCGGCCGGCCTCTTTCTCCTGCCACGCGACTCCGTGATTTTGTCTCCCATCCTGTGCTTTGTTGTAGGAGAGGGGGCCAAGTGGAGCGGGGAGCCCGCAGAGGAATGGCATCTTGCCCTTGTTTGTCGAGCACCCTGTTTGTTTCCCACACAGAACAATGACCTCTCTCGGAAGCCCGTGCTTTCCAACTTCACCGAGGGTTACTTTGCAGCCCTGATTCCTCCCCTGATTATCTTGAAGCCTGTCAAGCTGTAAGGTTCTCCCTCTCCTCTTTGCTCTTTCTTCCTAATAGACATGAAACAGTCCAGTCAATAATATTTTACTTGTCTTCCCACTGCGTGTCTCTTCTTCTGATCAGTTTAGGCGGGTTTGACTGCAGAAAGTCAGAAGGGAGGTTAAGATCTGAAAAGTTCAGCCAAATGTTATCAGCCTCAGAGATGTTGCTAAGGGAAAGGCCCCCCAGCCCTTGGCGACCGGAGCCAATAATAGCTGCGATTCGCTGATAGCATCAACGCCTGTCAAAGAGCCAGGCGTTTGCGGTTCGTCTGTAAACGCAAACACCTGTATCCAGTCAAGCTATGATGGTTATCTGCTCTTTCCCTGTCATTCCCATTGGTTCCTTGAAGGGGCTGCCAGGATGTTCTAAGCTGTGAGTTGATTTATAAAGTGAAGGGTCTCTCCGAAACTTTGGCACGGATGGGGAAATTGACTAACGCGCGCCTCTCCTTCGGGGGGTGACAAGGCGTTTTGACAACGGTTAAATCGACAGTCTCTTTTAATTGCATTTTTGAACCCGTGGCACCAACCGCCCGAGCTGGGGGAAACGGGGGCTGAGGCGGCTTATGCTGCCCCAACAGGCCCCCCTCCAGAGGACGCTTGGTACTCGTTTGAGATCTTTGTGTGTGATGAATTAGATCAAAGTGACTAATAAATAGTGTCCGTGGAAGCTCTTCAGAGCACAGTCTACACATAGCTGAGATACTTTCAAGATTGAACAGGCAAGGTTCAAACTGTGAGATGAAGGCGCAGACGGCCATGTGTCGACCCATCCAGCCGGGGCGTCAGGCCATCCTCAGTGGAAGCCTCGTTGGCTTCGGTGCTTGGGTCATCAGCCACGGTGACCCGGGGCCGAGAGAGGCCTCGCGGTCACGTCGCACCACCTGCAGGCTGCGTCCTCTGCCCTTCCACGCGGACGCTTTCCCGGGACACACGCTTGCCGAGGAGCTCCGCCCACTTCCGCTCGCAGGGTCTGCGCGCGCATGCGCTCGCTCGGGTTCCACCGGGGTGAGCTGCCCAGCACAGCGGGGGGTGAGGGCGTGGCTGTCAGTCGGCTCCACCCTCTCCCCCACGTGGTCGTCTGCACGTGACTAGTCATGTGGCACATCCTGTCCCCTATGTTTGCTCATCGTGTGTCGTCCTCAGCTCGCTGCTGGGGAGGGACGGGGAGCAGATAAACGATTGGGGGACTGGGTCAGAGAGGGGCGTCCAAGGATCGTGGCTGAGGGCAAGTCTCTGGAACAGGCTGGCCTCTAGCTACCATGGGCTTGATCCATGTCCTTCTCACACCTCAGCGAGCTGCTGCAAAAAATGGATAAAGGTGGTTGGCACTGTGCTTGTTGTGAGGATTATAGGGGCTAATGTATTAGGATGAATAATAGAAAAAATGGACCCACAAAAGTGGCAGTTTCTTCAGGCAGTCATACGGGAAGCATTAGCAAGACACCCAGTGCTGGTATTAGCTAGCGGTTTGTCCTCCACCTGATAACGGTCACCGTCCATCTTCCAGCCTAGGCCTCCAAGGGATGAAAACTCTAACTTGGACCTGAGATTCATGAAAGACCTCAGATGTCCACATGACATCAATTTGGAGCAAAAAGAAAAAAAAAAAACAAACAACCAACAGTGAGTTAGTTAATAACATCCAAACCAACTCACCTGCATAACACTCCACGGAGGCATCTCAGGCTCCCCTTGAGATCCCGGGGCAGGTGGGTGGCTAATTTGACCAACCTCAAGGCCGGCTTCCATGCTGTGTATCCTTTGGATCCGTGTGAAGGTGTCCATGATACTCTATGGCTTGTTTTTGTATTTATTTATTTATTTATTTATTTATTTATTTATTTATGTATTTATTTTTGAGAGACAGAGCACATGAGCAAGGGAGGAGCAGAGACAGAGAGAGGATCCAAAGCAGGCTCTGTGCTGACAGCAGAAAGCCCAATGCAGGGGCTCAAACTCATGAACCGTGAGATCGTGATCTGAGCCACAGTCTGATGCTCGACTGAGCACCCCATCTGTGTTTTATTTTTAAAAAAATTTTTTTTAACGTTTATTTACTTTTGAGACAGAGAGAGACAGAGCATGAATGGGGGAGGGTCAGAGAGAGAGAGGGAGACACAGAATCTGAAACAGGCTCCAGGCTCTGAGCTGTCAGCACAGAGCCCGACGTGGGGCTCGAACCCACGAACCGTGAGATCATGACCTGAGCCGAAGTCAGATGCTTAACCGACTGAGCCACCCAGGCACCCTCCTCTCTGTGTTTTAAAGGATTGCAGGCATGATGCTTCTCAGGGCTATGAGGTAAAAAAAAAAAAAAAAACCCAAAACTTTGATTTTGGTTTTTTTGCCTACGAAGGTCAGGGTATACTGGTTGTATACTGTAATTGTTCCCCTATATTTTAATTAAAATACAAGGACTGCCAGGGGACTGTGCACTGGCAACATAGGCTAGGGGGGTGGATGTCATACCATGTTGGAGATTCAGGTGAAACACTGTTTCTGGGGCCAGCTGGGGCTGACTGGCAAACTTTGTAGAAGTTGCTGGATTGGAGCTGTCTACCATACCTCTGTGCAGGGAGGGTTTGCTCTCTCTGCCCATTGTTGTTCGATCCCTTGACTCAGGCCCTCATTATTCCCATTAGCATCGTCTGGAAGCCCTCAGCCTCCTGGTACGAGGTGGATTCGTTCTCCACTCTAAAACTTTGAGGCTGTTGGATTTGCGTGTTTTGGGAGGCTTAAACTAAAGACTTAAATGTTAACGGAAGTGACGGACTCGACCCCTTTAATACACACAGTTTCATTTCATTCCAGACGAGCATAATTCCTTTACAGAAGCATGATTTGAGAGGGAAGGACCAGAAATGTTCCAAGCTGTGGATTTGCTGCACGAGGGTGGATGTGCCTGGGAGCAGCTTGGAAAGTAGGTCTCTAGGGATGGGAGAAGGGGTCTTTTGACCAAGGCGGGTGCCCCCACTCACGTCCAGAGCGAGCCAGCTTCCCGGGAGGGGTGTATGTAAGTGGCAGGGCAGCCCTGCCTTACGTTAGCTAATAAGGGGGTGACGGAGTATAGCAAGAACAGCCCATATTTGAAAAATATTTTTTCATACTTGAAAAATAGACTTTTATTTTTCAGATCTTTCAATTAATACCGGTTTCTAAAGCTAACCTGGAGCTATAAGTAATTAACACATCATTAATATTTATTCTGTGGCTGATAATTTTCTTATTTTTTTAAGTTGACTCTTGGGGGAATTTCAAGCCCAGCCCGGGAAGATTTGCCATGCAGGTGAGGGACCACACAGGGGCGGCCACCTGGAATCTCCGGGCCACCGCTCCTGCTGTCGCCTGCTCGCAGGGCCTCCCCCCGCCCGGAGGATGCAATCTCCCACGCCAGAGTGGAAGTCACAGCGGCTGCACAGCACCTTGGCGGACCCTCCCACAGCTGTAGAAAGTACACGGCTCTCCTTCCCAGAACCGGTCTCCTCGAGAACTGACCTTTGAGACCACGTGCTCCGTAGTGTCTCAGTTTTGCTTGGTTAAACATGGAAAAATGTGCCTTTGGATAGAAGCGGCATCCCGTCTCCGATGCCTTGCTGGCCGGTTTACGGGCCTCGTGGCTCTGCGTTAGGAGTTGAGTGATGCCTGCTGGTGCACGAGGCACCGCCTCCCTAACCACGAGGAAGGGGCACCATCCCCTCGAGTCCCCCGGCATCTGTTGGGAAATAGCTTCCTTTGTGCCAGACGAATGAATGTTCTCCATATTTCTCACAAAAGGAAAAGGGTTGCATGACGGAGGTTAACATAACAATCTTCTCTTATTACAATGATTTATGTGTGCATAACTTCAGCGGCGGAATGTCATCTAGGAGGTCTTTAATTGGCAGACTTCAGGGACCACAGAGGGAGATGACAGAGAGAGCTCTGGAGAAATGAGAGTGTCGGCTGCCATTCCTGGCTCATCCCCACGGAGAGGTCTAAATAAATCTCAGGGGGAAGGCAGTCAACTTTTAAACTTTTTATTAACCTGATCCCTGCTAATGAAATACAAAGGGGAGGAGATGATCTCCGACTTCAGATGATTTGGGTCTCGTGATGCGGCAAATGACTGCCTAGGGTTCTCGAGACGACGGAACATGAGTCCTGGCAATTTTCGTTCAAAGACAACAATACCTCAGTTTGCAGTGATTATGACTTCAATGAGTCACTGGGTCTCCTCGTGCCACACAGGATACGATCCTGTATTTTGGGGGGATGTCAAAAAATGTATTTTCTCTTGTGAAAATATTGTAAGCCCTTGGAAAAAAGGCGGTGTTTCAAAACAGAGTCGTTTGCTGCCTTTGGCCCTGTGGGGCATTTCCGGGAGGAGGCTTGGCCCCACTCCGGGGTTGCTGGCTGGTTTGGAGGTAAGGAGGCTGCAGCCCCGGGGAGGGGCTTCGTGGACAGCATGTTCCAGTGTCCGTGTCACTTTTAGGAATGCTGCGGTCTTTCTGAAATCATGATGGGTGACTTTTTTTTTTTAACTTTTTTTTTTCAACGTTTATTTATTTTTGAAACAGAGAGAGACAGAGCATGAACAGGGGAGGGTCAGAGAGAGGGAGACACAGAATCCAAAACAGGCTCCAGGCTCCGAGCTGTCAGCACAGAGCCCGACGCGGGGCTCGAACTCACAGACCGCGAGATCATGACCTGAGCCGAAGTCGGCCGCTCAACCCACTGAGCCACCCAGGCGCCCCTTTGATGGGTGACTTTGGAAACATCTGTGTTTATATTCCCTCAGAGGTTGCCGGGGCCTTTCTAGGCACTGAACTCCACCACCTGTGAGTCGGTAGTTCCCAAACCGGGGGCCGGGCTCCTTCATGGAACACCGGGCTTTTGACAGAGGTCTGACAATTTATAAACTTTCATTCTCCCCGCCCCCCAATCCTAGTGTGCCAAAAAATACAATGTCTTCAAGATGGATTTCCCCCAAAGCCGACCTCATTAACAAGAATGGGAGTGCAAGCTGTTTATTCAACTGGTGATCCCAGGATGCACTGGCAGGTAGAGGTAGGGAAGGGAGGTGTGATGGTTAATTTTATGTGTTCACTTGGCTGGGCAAAGTGCCCAAATATTTGCTCAAATGTTATTCTGGGGGCGTCTGGGTAGCTCGGTTGGTAAAGTGTCCGACTTCGGCTCGGGTCATGATCGCACTGCTCGTGAGTTCGAGCCCCGTGTCGGGCTCTGTGCTGACAGCTCGGAGCCTGGAGGCCGCTTCAACTTCTGTGTCTTTCTCTCTCTCTCTGCCTCTCCCCCACTCGTGCTCTGTCTCTCTCTCAAAAATAAACCAACATTAAAAAAATTATTCTGGATGTTTCTGGATCTTTACTATTTAAATGTGTGGAATTTACATAAAGCAGATTACCATTCATAGTGTGGGTGGGCCTCATCCAATCAGTTGAAGGCCTTGGGTGCAACAAAAGACCGAGCTCCCCCAAGCAAGAAAGAATTTTGCCAACAGGTGACCTTTGAACTTGAGCTGCAGCACTGGGTATTTCCTGAGTCTCCAGCCTGTCAGCCCACCCTGTAGATTTTGAACTGGCCAGCGCCCATACCACAAGCCGATAAATTTCTCTCTCCATATATACATACATATCCTATTAGTTCTGTTTCTCTGGAGAACTCTGGCTGATAGAGGAGGTTGTTAGTCCTGGTCTCTGGCCTGGAAAGGGAAGAGAAGGAAGCCCATGCGGGTTAGGCTAATGAGCAGGTTTCTGCTTTGGGCAGTGGGGGCTCAGTCAGATGGGAACTCCAGGAGAGTGTAAAACAAGCCCCAGAGTTGTTCCCACTGAGTGGGGAGATGGCTGGAGTGTTAACCCACCAACTTCTATGCCATTGGCAGAGCGCTGTCCTGGGAGCATTAACTCTCTGGCACCTGCTTGCAGCAAAAAACCCTTGGCCCCCGTACTAGCACTGTGACCACCAAGAAATACGGCAGGCCACGGGAGAGCTACGTTCCAAAGACGGCCATGTTGGGTCTATAAAACTCGATGCTCAAAAAAACCTTTATCCTTCAAAATGATAGACTTCTACCTTTGGTGGTGGTGGCTTCTGCAGTTCAGGAATGCAAGGAATGTATTACCCGGTGTATCTTTGTGATACGAAAGATTCCGTGTGTGACTTTGCCATAGCTTAGTTTTGCTTTGGTTTGGCCCGTTGGCCAGTACGCTTTGGATGCAGGTGAGTGGGAGGGAAAGACAGATAGAATCTGTTGATGATTCATTCACACGCTTGGCACGTGTGAGGACCCAGAGAAGAGTTAAACCCAATGTTGTTTGTATCTAGAGGCCCCGGGGTGCATGTCTTGAAGGATATAGTCCTTGGTTGAAGGCAATACTTAGTTTCTTCTCTGTAGGTAAACTGTTTTCCTGCTAATTTCCAAATACCTGCAACTAAGTGAGCTCGGGCTCCACCATCTCTTAAACTGACTCTTGTTCTCAGTCCTGCGTTTCTTCCCTTCCCCAAGCCAGAACCCTGGGGCCAGCTCTGACCCTTTCCTGCCATTCTAGAGAAGCAGGCATAGCATCCCGTTCTTTCTTCCTTTGAAGGCTCTCTCCATCCTTAGAGCCTTGACTGTTGTTACTATTTGAGAGGAAGATAAGGCTGCTAGCCCACGTTGTGCATTAAAAAAAGGTTCCTTTGCCTGTAGCTCAGATGTTTTAGGGGTCTACCACGGGGAAGGTAGGCTGTTTGCCTGCCCGCATCTCTGGGGTGATGGCTATACGGTGCCTACCTGTGAACCACTTGAAATAGCTCATGCATAATCGTGGGTAAAATGCACCCAGAGTAATCATTTCACATGTTTAACAACCGATGTGCCAACAGGACCGCCAGGCTCTGCCTCGACAAGCTCCAAAGGGTGCCATCTTTTCATGATCTTGCGGGCTGGGGGAAGGAGCCCTTTAAAACTCAAAGTGGTTTGGGTGTTCTAATGGCCCTTGTTTTCCTTTTGTAAAAACCCTTGTGTCTGTGGGGCTCGTGTGCCAGTACTCACAGGGTGACAGCAGTGATCAGAAACATAATTTTCAATATTTATGATTGAAAATGTAATTTAGAAATGAAGGAGAGGGCACTTGTTCCTCCTTAGCTTGAAGTGAAATCATTGTTTTGAGACGTGTTCGCTATACAGTTAATCTGGCCAGTGTAATTTACCACACCGCGGCTGAATTGTAAGTCTGGTGCTCTATTCATCAAATAAGAATTATTCGTGCAAAATGCACATGAATTAGTAGGCGTTGTGTGGAGCCGTGGTGACTTAATTTTAGAAATCTGGAAACGGCTCCACGGGAGGGAGTTTAGTGAGCTGAATCTATGGCAGGTTCCATCAAGGGGTCAACAGGTTAGCTGACCAGAAGTGGGGCTCACATATCAGGTCTTTGGGACCTTCTCTCACCTGCCTGTGAGGCACAGCCGCCCCTAGCCTCTTTGGACTTGATCACGGGATGTCAAGAAACTTAAAGGAGAAAACCTGTGTCATGCTGAGGCATGCAGTTTTGGATTGCACTCTGTGTGTGTTTAGCTTTTTATTCTGAAATAATCTAAGACGCACAAAAAGCCTGAAAACGGTAGTGTCAGTCCCTGTGAATTCTTACGCCAGCTTCCCCCAACGACGAGATCTCATGTGACCACGGTGCATTGTCAAAACCAGGAATTGACAAGGGCACAACGCTATTAACTATGCTGCAGACCTTGCTTGGATTACCTGTGTAGGTTCTTAAATTGCACTGGTCACCAGCATTTCACAGTCGGGGGAGGTCACACGGAAGGTAGACTTGTGCACACTGAGCCTGTGTTCCGCAAGGAGACAGCCAGCAAGAGCCCCGTACCGGTGGCCCTTCCTGGAGAAGGTACTCCGTGATTTCCTGTGGACTCACCACTCTGTGCTGCATACGCCCTATTTCCTTTCCTTTGGTCATTTGCTCTGCAGTGCAGGCACATGAGCTGGTGACCCCTGTAATAATTGTGGCAAGCCCCCCAGCGGGATGCTGAGATGCCTTACTACTGGAGGAAGGCTTTCTGCTTTAAGGTGCCTGCTCCCCAGGCTTGCTCTATTTGAAGAGGAGCAGGCTTTCTGTCCACATTACACGGATGTGGTGGGCTGCGGGGCCACCTGCTCCCAACGGTGAGGGTGTTCGAGAGACGTGGCGTGCTGGTGGCCAGAGTGCAGATGCAGGGGATTTTCGTTAAAAGCTCCGGGTATTGCTGGAGGAACGCGCACGTTTTGGGCGTTCGCAGGATCCCTCCCGGGGCGTGCTAGCCCTCTGACGGAGCTGCGTGGTGTTTTGAGGTTCATGGCCACCCTTTTGCAAAGCAGTGGGATAGGTTTGGGGGCAGGCACACCCTCTCACATCTCTCCTGCGGTGGGCTTCAGTCTGTAAGCAAACTAGGCACTGGATTTTGGTGCCAAGGACACTTTCCTGCCTTTCCGAGGGCAGGGAAGGTGGAGGATTTGATGGAGGCGCTCCGGAAATGCTGTGCCTGGAGAGGTGTCAGCAGAGCAGGGACCGTTGTCTCCTCCCCAAACTCAGTTCGGCCAACACCTGTGGATGCCTGTGATGTACCAGGCTCAGTGGCAGGTGCTGGTGAGGTCACAGATGGATAAGGCACAGCCAGTGTCTCAGAAGGGCTCTGGGAAAGATCCACCTCCGTCACTAATTAGACTGACAACAGGGTACGGTGGGCGGCTTTTGACCAGGACCCGGCGAATACTGCACGACGTCAGCATCTGGGGCTCTGCGTCCAGCCGGCACTTGGAAAGCACGCGCCATCTGCACCACACAGAAGGGTAACGAAAGCGGCAGGTATTTTCTAGCAGGCTGTGGGGGAAAGAGGCTGGGAGGACGGTGGTGGTGGAAGTGGAGAAGGAGATGAAATGAACATCTGTAAAGCATGACACACAGAATTTCCTTAAGGGTGCCCCCTTCTCCACAGAGCTGCTCTTTCTCCCTGGCCTCACGGTGTTAGAGGATTAGTTCTGGATTCTCTTAGTAATTAATAGCATTTAAGTTCCAGGGCAGTCAGTTTTGATTAAGCAAACATTAAATTAATCCAATCTGCAAACACTTACTCTCCAAGCACTACTTGGGGAAAGAGGCGGCTGGATGGACAGAAGGATGCATCCTCATTGGATTGCTGGCCACCTCCGAGTAGTTACAGCTGGATCAATACGGCTCCTAGAGCTATAATAAAATGGCTTCGACATGCTCATCTGTGGCTGAGAACACAGTATACACATTGATTTCCTGGCCTGATATAACCCATTTACCTATTCAGCTACTCCGTTCAGGAAGGTGGAGGGGTCCCAAGGCCCAAGGGAGCAATGATGCCTGTAAGTAGGTTAGCGGATGCTTGGGAAATGTCTTAATCGGCTGCACGGCTCTTCTCGAGGAAGACGTGTTTCCCTGAAAAGAAAAGGCCTCCTTAGGATCGTATTGGCTTCATCTGGGGAAACGTTGGGAGTTGAGGTGTCACCTTTCCCGCTTGTCAGGATTTGCCCTTCTCATCAGTTAAAACTTGGGTTGTCGAACGATTGCCTTAGCTTTGTGGAGCGTCGGGGGGCTTAGGCTCGAGCCCATTCCAGGCACGTCTTCGAGTCTGACTTAGGTGAATTTGGGGGATCTCCTGGAAAATGCACCCGGATTGCTCGGACAGGAAGCGTGTCTTCCTGTATCTAATTTTGCTTTCCAATATGATGTTTAAAAGACAGAGAGGCTGTTTAATATAAATTAGGGAGACGGCATGGTGCATCGCATTTAGGACTTAATGTGCTTTTGTTAAATAAAGAGACTTGTACTTTAAAACCAGTCAACGGGCTCCTATAAATAGTCCCGTTATCCATAATACTCAATAAAACAAAGCTATTATCGTCACAGGCATTTTTAGACCTTCAGGGATATGCCTGCTTTTAAGTGGATGCCTTTGGGCTGGTACGATTTTATGCTTTGAAAGTGTTCAGGTGGGTTTCAGGATGGCCCGAAGTCATCCTGAGCCTCCTGTGTCCCCCGGCTGTGGTCAAGTTGGGTTTGGGCGCTTTGGGTGAGACACTATTTCCTGGAGAAGAGAACAAGACGGCTTGTGGGCCATAGTGGTTTTCTTTTGTCTGTCACAGCATCTGGCAAGTGCCGTAGGGTTCCCACTTAGCAAAACTAGCTGATGTTTAAGGCCCGAGGGTGGAGAAAGGGGCTCGATCGTCGCGCCAGAGACCCACCCGGTCCCTGGGCTCCCCATCTGGGATTTTGTGCAGGTCTCCTGAGCGGCGGGGGTGAGCCTGAGGATTCCACGGAGGAAGTGGAGCTTAGTTTGAGAGCCATGTAGGAAAATCCACAGCTTAAAAAAAAATCATCACTGGCTACAAATACCTTCAAAACCGCGCTCCCCCTGAGAGATCAAAACAAATGTCAAGTCTGTACCATTTCCATTCCTCACCTGACATCCCGAGCAATCTTTGAAGATCTTTTCCTTGCACTCAGGCTTCCTATTCGAGTGTGTTTCTTCATCTGAGCAGAGCCCTGCACTTTGCCACTTCAGAGTCTGAAGGTGGCTCCAGGGTCATCCCGGACACGTTCCTGCTTCTGCTTTGGCCACACGCTAAAGCTCTTGACAGAAGTCCAGCCCCAGAAGCTTCTTGCATGGGCTGGACATCTGCAGTCTTGTTTAGCTCGCCATTCCCAAATTGTGTTCAGGGAATGGCGGTCAGTGGTGAGATACTCACCGCTGCCACCTGTTACAGCTGGGGAGAAGGAGAGATCGGGTCAACTTTCTTTACCTCCCTTAACCGACCAGGTAAGGTTTTGTTCCCTCTGTGAAGCACCTCTTGCCCTCCTCATTGTTCCCTGGAATAGAGTTTGGGAAATGGTGGTTTAAGATGCCGTCAAATTTATTCTTTGCCCTAATGATTAGGATTGATCCTGTGCTGATGTGCATGGACTAACTCCTTGACTCCTCACAAAAATCCTAGGAGGCAAGGGGCCGAGGGGCTGTTATTGGGTCCCCCGTCACACTGCGGGGAGTGGGACTCTCAGAGGTTGGTAACGTGCCCAAGGTCACATGGCAAGGGCATGGTAGAGCCAGGCTTTGGTCTGTGCACTGCCCCCCACCCCCAACAGGAGGTCTTCTGTATAGACTAAGCACGTGGCCACCCCACTCTTCTGCCTCCAAATGGGCCATCCCAACTCATTTCTACATCACCCGACAACCTAGGTTCTGCTTAACAGGCTCCGGACACGAGGCTGAGTGGCTGACTCGGGAATGCTATTGACACAGGTCCCGAATACCACGTTCCTCCTTTGCTTCTAGAAGCCTCCCAAGATATACTGAGTGTCTTTTATCGCTGCCTGCATTTGTTCATATTCTCAGAAATAGCTAGGCCAAGTGAGGACAACATGTATGCTGCCGTAGAGACCTCACGTCTCCACAGTACCTGCAACCCTGCCATTGTCCCCTGGCTGTTCAGCTTTGTCCTCAGGGACAGAGGCAGGGAGTGAAACGAAGGCTGTGTGGTGGATCAACCTTACACCAGCTCCTTCTATCCCTTAAATGATTATAGTCCCTGTTAGATGTTAATTCCACCTTTGATGTGGCATCCTGTTTATTAGGCTCTATAGAATGCAGCTTTTAATATCAGCGTGTGTCTTACATATATGTCCTGAGACCACATAACGTTAGAAGGTGCTGGAAAGAAAAAAAGACGCCGGGATCTTAAATGCGTCCAAGTGCCTTTATGAGATGCAATCAACCATGTATTAATTCCCTCTATCCATCATTAGTTGAGTGGTGACAATATATGCAAAAGAAAACGGAACCTGGGTAGTAAGGTAGCGAAGAGGTTTTATAAATTAGATGATTTGAGTATATGATTCCTCAGATAGAAGGATATTGTCCAAAGGGCTCTTTAATTATTATTCACTTCCTTTGGCGTGTGAGAGAATATTGTCAGGGCCACAGGAGCACTTCACTGCAGCTGGATTAAAGGAATGACTGGTCCTAAGGCTGTGTCCACACTGGCACAGTAGGCTGTGGGGAAGGCATTTCTACCACTCAGTGCTAGGTGGGTGTTTTCGAAGGGAAGAGGTGTTTGCTGATGTGGTCAGTGCCCATTAGTGGCTGGACGATTGTCCTGAGCATTCTACCTCTGCAGGTGCCCGGGCTGCCCTGAGTCCCAGTCTGCCTCTTCGTTAAGGGCATGTGCTCTGGCCAAGTGAGCTAACACAACCATCTCTGCCTAACATTTAGCCTGAAGAAGCCCAGCCATCCCAGACAACTTCCCACTTTAAAAAACATGTGAGTTCTAAGAATAAAACCCAAAGAAAACAGTAACAAACAAGAACACCCTGATTTCTAGTCCTTAGATTCCTCCGGCAGGTGACTGACTTACTGCTCGTGTTTGCTTAAATGCAAATACATCGGTGACGGAGTGCTGGAGTGCCGTGCCGGGGTGTCTGGGCTCCCTTACTTGGAATATTTTAAGAATGTGCCCACTTTTTCTGATGAGTTTCTGGAATGATGTAGGTTGTGAAGAAAAGCTGAACTGAGAAGTTTTCTCGAAGGGGCGGTGGGAGATAAGACCGTTGCAGTGTCACGACTGGGCAACGTGCCTGAGAGCCCTCAGAGCAGGGCAGGAAGGGGAAAAGCAAATTTGATAACTTTAAAAGTCGGAATGGACCTCATGGGGAAAAATCTGGTACCCTTTTTGGACTCCCTTGAACTTAATGCATGTTTACTATTTAGAGTTTTAATTATGCATTGTGGGGGAGGGAAGCTGGGGAGCCCTGGTCTCTTTCCCATAATCTTTCTGGGGCTCAGACATTCCGAGCGTCCATCTGACACTGGGAGAAGCTGCCAGAGACGTCCCTGCCGCACTCCCCCTCCCCCCTGCTCCCCACCGGGCCCTCTCCTACTCTCTGCTTCTGTCTGCAAGGGGTCTCAGGGCACAGCTGGCCAGCTCCTACTGCTCACTGGGAAAGAAAGAGAGAGTGAAGTTTTTGAGTAAGGTACAGACATGTTGGACCACTCTATTGTACGCCTGAAGCTAATATAACATTGAATGTTAATTATACTTCAATAAAAAAAAAAAAATCTGATGAGTGGCCGTGAAGGAGGAACAACAAAATACCGGGAGATTTTACTTATTGTAACTGAGCGCCTCCACTCCAACTTTGTTCCGGGTTTGTGGTTGCCATGTTTACTGACCCCACCCATAGGGGTCATTCATGGAAATCCTCACCCTGCTCCCCACTGGCGTTCTGCGCGGGGCCTGGGGACTCCATCGGAGGTCTCCGCGTATGCTACTCCTGAGCACTGTGATTTGGACAAGGAATTATCTCTTTGATGAACCATCTATGTTAGCCAGACTAGTGAGGTATTAATCTATCTTATTAAAAAGGATCCTCCCTGCCGACACATGGGGTAAATGGGTGTTGGATGAAAAGGGGCGGGAAGCAACATCCACTTTTGCCACCTGCCCTGCCCCCACAGCTTCTCTGCTGATGTTCTGTGATCCTCGGTCTCTCCTTAAAAATCAACATTCTTGATTATGCACGCTCACGATGAAAAATTTAGAACACGCACCTAAAGAAAATTATAAAATTAAAATCATCTGTAATCTCAGCATTCAGAGATGGGAACTCAACCTTTTGAAGTACATCATTCCATTGTTTCCTATGCACATAGGAAATGTTTCCTATGCACGTGTTTCCTAGACATAGAGATATAGCCACGTCTAGATTTCTGTTTGGAAATGAACCACAGTTTGTATTCAGTTCTATTATGTGGACTTTTCATTTAATACATCAATGGCTTCCCTTGCTATGTTCAAATTCCTTTGTAATATATATTATATATTCACTCACTATGTCATGATTAGGATTTTGGTCACAATCAAAATCATGATGATTATAACATTATTTTTAATGGTTAATAGTTGCTTATTATGTGGAAATGCCTTCTGGTTGAACATTATTATTGTATAATAAACTTTCTTTGATTTCGAAGAGGTGGACTATTTAAAATGTTCATTGACCCTTGTGTTTCTAGTTTTGTGAATTCCTGTCTTTTATTTGGCAATTATTTTCCCATGTGATTTGTAAAAAATGTTATGTTTTACAAGCATAAATTTTTGTTTTTAATTTAATTTAATTTAATTTAATTTTTTAATTTTTCTTTTCAACGTTTATTTATTTTTGGGACAGAGAGAGACAGAGCATGAACGGGGGAGGGGCAGAGAGAGTGGGAGACACAGAATCCGAAACAGGCTTCAGGCTCTGAGCCATCAGCCCAGAGCCCGACGCGGGGCTCGAACTCATGGACTGCAAGATCGTGACCTGGCTGAAGTCGGACGCTTAACCGACTGCGCCACCCAGGCGCCCCTTTTGTTTTTAATTTTAGAGAGACAGAGAGAGAGAGAGCGCGTGAACAGGGGACAGGGGCAGAGGGAGAGAAAGCCTGATGCCCAGCATGGAGCCTGATGTGGAGCTCGATCCCACGACCCTGGGATCATGACCTGAGATGAAATCAAGAGTCGGACACTCAACCAACTGAGCCACTCAGGAGTCCCACAAGTTAAAAAAAAAATTTATGTTGCAATATGTTTTTATTTAATGTTATCAAAACTTTGTTATTGCCAGATAGAGCACACATATAGAAAAGTACACTGAGTAGAAACATGCAGCTCAGTAATAATCCCACGTGAAAACCCATGTAGCTGCCATCCAAGCCGGTGATCTGAAACCTTCCCATGTTTCTTCCTGCTCATTGCCCTCTCTTCTCCAGCAAAAGCAAAGCAAAGCAAAACAAAACGCTATATTAACTTTTATGGCATGAAGTTCCTTGTTTTGTTTTACAGTTTGCCACTCAAGCATGTATCCCTAAGCACCTTCAGTTTTGTTAGGTTTTTGAACTTTATAGAATGAGACCATGCACTGTGTTCTTTTCAGTGTTGGGTTTGTAGATGTAGATCCTTCCTTTTCATTGCTCTGCAGGTTTCCTTTTTTTTTTTTTTACTATGCCACAATACATATTTCCATTATTCTGTGGATTGGACATTTAGATAACTTCCAGTTTTCGGTGCAAGGGCTGATGTGCCCATCAGTATTCTTGTATGTGTCTCTTGGTGCACATACGTGTGCCTTTCTTTTGGGTAGGTAACTAAAATGGTGCAAAAGCATGGGTGAATTCAGCTTGGGTACATATTGTACAACCATTTTTCCAAAATGGTTGTGCAATTTATACCCCACTCAGAGTGTATGAGTGTTCCTGTTGTTCCATATCCCCAACAAAACATAGTATTGTTAGTTTTTTTAAAATTTTTAAATTCTAGTCATCGAGGTGTGTGTCTAGCGGTATCTCCTTGTGGTTTTAACTAGCATTGCCTAGATGACTGATGAGGTAGGACACCTTTTCACGTGTTTATTGGCCATTTGGATATCCTCTGTTGTAAGAGCCTGGTCATGTCTATTCTGGCTTTCCTTTTTCTTATAGCTCTGTGCTTTTGGTTAACAGTTCTCTGTTAGTGTTATGTATGGCAGATACCTTCTCCTGATCTATTGGTTTTCTCCCCTTTTGGTGCATTTTGATTAACAGAATTTCTTGTTTTAATGTAGTAAAATCTACCGTGAGGTCCTAAAGACACTCTCCTCTATTGTTTTTCGTCAAGCTTTATCAGCTTGCCTTCTATCTAGATCTACACTCCTCTGGGAATTGCTTTTGGTGGATCGTATGAGGTAGGCATTAATTGTTTTCCTTAATAAATATCGAGTGGTTATATTGTCATCTCCCTGTGACTCTGAGGTACCATTTTCCCACAAAACAAAGATTTCTAAAAGCATGGATCCATGCATGTTCTTTATTTTGTTCTCTTGATTAATTGATCTGTCCTTGAACCAAGGCCATGCTGTTTCAGTTAGTGTAGCTTTCTAATAATATCTTGATATCCAGTAGAGGAAGTTTTTCCTCCCATTATTCTTTAAGACTGTCTTCTCTATTTGCATTTTCAAATACATTTTGGGATTGGAATGGTGGGAAGAATCCTAAATTGGCCCCAAGATCTTGCTTGTGATGTTCACACCCTGTACAATCTCCTCTCCTTGACTGTGGTCAATAAAATATGGCAAAGGTGATGGGGTGTCACCCCCACGATTAGGAAATACCTACACACATAACACAGTCTTTTTAAAAAATTTTTTAAAATTTATTTTTGATAGAGAGTGCACACATATGAGTGGGGGAGAGGCAGGGAGAGTAGAGAGAGAGAGGATCGCAAGCAGGTTCCACACTGTCAGCGCAGAGCCTGACGTGGGCCTTGATCTCATGAACTGTGAGATCATGATTTGAGTCGAAATCAAGAGTTGGATGCGTAATCAACTGAGCCACCCAGGAACCTCTGGTCTTGCTAGCAGAAAGTAGAAAGGCTCTTCTCTTGGCCTTGAAGAAACAACCTGCTATTATATGAACTGACTATAGAGAAAAACATGTGGCAGGAAATGAGCGAGCCTCTAATGAGCTTGGAAGGGAACCCTGATCTCCAGATGAGGAGACATCCTGGCCAGCACTTAGACTGGATCCTTGTGAGACCCTGAACAAAGGCCCAGCTAAGTTGTGCCTGGACTTCTGATTCTCACAGAATGTGGGATAATGAGCATGTGATTTTGAAAGCCTCTGATTGTGTGGTAACTTGTTTCAGGGCGATAGAAAATGAATACAACCAGCTTGTCCAACTTCTAAACAACAGAAAAACTAACATGGTTGAATTTTTTATTGGGATTGCACTAGATATACATTTTGGGAGAAGATTGACATTTCTAAAAAACAGAATTTCTAATCTAACATGAAATATCTCCAGCTTTTGTAAATTTTTATCAACAATGTATCTTAGCTTTTTATATGGAGCTTGTCACCTTTTTGTTAGACTTATTACATTTGATATTTACTTTTATTGAGGTTTGTTGTAAAGGATGTTTATTAATTTTGTTTTATCTTTGTGACTTAGAAATAAAAAAGCAACATTTTTTATCTTGAATGTAACGATGTTGCTAAATTCATGTGTTCATTTTTACCAATTTGCAGATTCTTTTGGATTTTCTGTATCCACAACTATTTTCTTACTTTCCAACTCATGTATTTTTTTTCTTTCTTGACTTACTGTCAGTTTTGGAAACAACCTTTTGAAAGCTGGTTCTTCCATCCCATCTTGCTGAGTCGTGGGCCACAATCTTTGATTGCTCTCTGGGCCTCTGTTTCCCAATGGTCATGGCTTAGTAATTCTTCACTATTTTGTTAGCTTTGTGTTTCCTTAGTTTTCATTTTTTAATACACCACCTAGTTTTTCTTGTTGCTGGAGAGACTGTAGAACAAATAATCTATTCTACCATTGTCAAAAGTGGAAGTGTCACAATAATTTAAAAAAATGTTTAGCATCCTATTGAGGTATAGTTTATATACTGTAGCATCTGGAGATTGTAAGTGTACAATTCCAATGGGTTTCAGTAAATGTGCAGAGTTGTACAAAAATAATCACAAGCCAGGGGCACCTGTGTGGCTCAGTCGGTTGAGCGTCCAACTTCAACTCAGGTCATGATCTCATAGTTTGTGGGTTCGAGCCCCGCGTCAAGCTCTGTGCTGACAGCTCAGAGCCTGGAGGCTGCTTTGGATTCTGTATCTCCCTCTCCCTCTGCCTCTCCCCTGCCCACATTGTCTCTCTCTCTCTCTCTCTTTCTCTCAAAAATAAAAATAAAACATTAAAAAAATAATCACAATCCAGTTTTAGAACATTTCTATCACACATGACTATTTGCAATCAAATCCTCATCCCGAGCTTTCAGTCCCAGATGACCACTGACACACTATCTAGCACTAGATTTGCATTTTCTATAAGGTCCATTTAAATGGAATCATACAACACATAGTCTTTTGTGTCTACCATCATCTCACCATAATGATATTGAGGACCCTTCATGTTGTTCCACATAATGATTTGTAGTTTTCAGGGTCCACGTTTTGTAGTAATAGTTTTATAGTTCCAGTGTGCAAATCTTGCACTTCTTTGTTTATTCCTAAGTACTTGTTGTGATACTATTATGAATGAAGGTTTTTAAAAATTTTATTTTGGATTTCTCATTGCTAGTATATAGAAATACAGTTGATTTTATATATTGATCTTGGATCCTGTGACTTTGGTGAGCTATTTTATTAGTTCTAGTAGCTTTTAATGTTTTCCTGAAAGAGATTTACTCCTTCCTTCCCAATCTATATGCATTTAATTTTCTTTTCTTGCTTTATTGCATTGGCTAGTCTGCTGCAACGGTGAGTAGAAGTAGCAGTAGACAACTTTGCCTTATTCCAGCTCTTGGGGAGAAATCATGAAGTTTTTCATCACTCATTATGACATCAGCTATAGGTTTTCATAGATGCCTTCATTGGGATTAAGGAAGTTTCCTTCTATTCCTGGTTTATTGACTGTGATTATCATACATGAATGTGGATTTTGTCAAATTGAAGAAATTGGGTTTTTGTTCCTTTATTTTATTAATATTCATTGATTTTCAGATGTTAAACCAATCTTGTCTTCCTGGGATAAATACCACTTGAAACGTTGTATAATAAACCTTTAAAAATGTAGATCAGTTAATCAAGGATTAATGAATATTAATTTCCACCAAGAGTTTTTTATACTTTTATTAGTAATATTGATCTTTAGTTTTTTTTTCTTGTGATTTTTTTTTCTGACCTTGATATCAATGTAATACTGGCTTCAAAGAATGAGTTTGAAATGTTTCCTCTTCCTATATTTTCTGCAAGATTTGGTATAGGTTGGTATTGTTTCTTTAATATTGGTAGAATTCATTAATGTAGCCATCTGGGTCCAACCTTTTACTTGTGAGATATTTAAATTATTAATTCAATTTTTTACTTGTTATAGTTCTTTTTAGATTTTCTCTTCTTCAGTCAGTTTTGGTAATTTGTGTCTGTCTTAGGAATTTGTTCATTTTATCTAAGTTGCTTAACTTTGTTGGCATAAAGTTGTTCATAGTCTGTCTTTGTAATCCTTTTAACTTTTATAGGTTTGGTAGTTATGAAACCTTTTTAATTTTTTGGTAATGTGTGTATTGTCTCTCTTCTAATTGGCCTGTCTTGATAATGGTTTATCAAGTTTGTTAATCTTTTTAAAGAGTCAGCTTTTTATTCCACTGATTTTTTAATGTTTTTCTCTTTTTCCTTTTCCTTGATTTATGCTCTAACATTTATTATTTTCTTTCTTCTTCTTGATTTGGGTTTAATTTGCTCTTCTTTCCTAGTTTCTTAAGGTGGAAACCTGGAGTCTGTATTTGAGGTCTTTCTTCTCTTTGTTATGAACTTTTAATACTATGAGTTTACCACTGTTTATTACTTGCATTCTACACATTTTCACAGCTTTACTGAAACATAATTGATGTGTAATAATCTGCACATATTTAAAACATGCAATTTGATATTTTGACATGTGTATAAATATCGAAGAATCACATTCAAGGTAATAAGCGTTTCTGTAACCTTCAAAAATTTAGTGGTTCTTTGTAATCCTTCCACCCACTCTTCCTTGTTGCTTCTGATTTTTCTGTTCTGTTATTCTATTATTTAGAGTGAATTATTGAAATATCCAACTATAATTACTGAATTCTCTATTTCTTTTTTCAATTCTGTCAGGTTTTTCTTCTTGTGTTTGGAGGCTCCCTTATTAGATTCATACACATTTACAACTTTTATACCTTCCTGATGTAGTAAACCTTTTTATCATTATGAAATGTCTCTTTTTCTCTAGAAACATATCTTGTCTTCAAAGAGATTTTGCCTGAATTAACATAGTCACTTTAATTGTATTGTTTACATGCGATATCTTTCTCTATTCTTTTACTTTGACATATTTGTATTTTTGAGTTTAAAGTATGTCTCTTATATATAGAATATAATAGAATCTTGCTTTAAAAATCCAATCAGAAAATCGCTGCCTTTTGTTTAGAATTTAGCTCTTTCATATTAATATGATTATTGATAAGGTTGGATTTACACCTTCCATTTTGCTATTACTTTTCAATGTCTCATATATATTTTTGTCCCTACTCTATTGCATTATTTTGTGTTAAATTAGCATCTTGGTGTATCATTTTTATTCCTCTGTTTAAAAAAATTTTTTTAAATGTTTATTTATTTTAGAGACAGAGAGAAAGAGCACAAGTGGAGGAGGGAAGAGAGAGCCAGAGACATAATCTGAAGCAGGCTCTGAGCTGTCAGCATAGAGCCTGATGTGGGGCTCGAACCCACAAACCGTGGGATCATGACCTGAGCCAAAGTCAGACACTTAACTGACTGAGCCGCCCAGGTGCCCCTCCTCTGTTTTTTTTTTTTTTTTTTACACTATGTACTTTTTTCAATAGTGGTTGCTCTATGGCTTTAAAATACACATATTGAGGTATCACAACTTATTTTAGGCTATATTCATTATTCTGGACTCCGCATTTCTTCCTATAGATTTGAATTACCATCTAAAATCATTTCCTTTCATCCTGAAGAACATCTTTTAGTATTTTGGCAGGTCAGCTACCAACAAACTTTCTTAGTGTTTGTATCTAAGAATACATTTAGTTTGCTTTCATTTTTGAAGCATTATTTTGCTGGATACAGAATTCTTGATTGACAGCTTTAATTTTCCCCTTAGCACTTTGAATATGTGCCTTTTGGCTTCACTGCCCTCTGGCTTCCATTGTTTTGGAGACAAAGTTAGCTGTTACTCATTTTGTTATTCCTCTCTACACGCAGAGTCATTTTACTTTGATACTTTCAAAATTTTTTGTCTTTCAACGGGCTTAATACAGTGTATTTATCCTATATTTGTTTCTTGCATCTGTAGATTGATCTTTTTCATCAAGTTTGGAAACTTTTTGACTTTTTGGGAACTTTTTGGAACTTATTTCTTTGAATATTCTTTTGTCTGTATCTCTCTCTCTTCTCAAGTTTTGAATTCCCATTCTATGTCTGTTGGCATGCTTGATGTCCTACAAGTCTTTCTGTCTATATTAAAAAATTTCTTTGTTCTTCATGTTGGATAAGTTCTATTTTGCTATTTTCAAGTTTACTGATTTTTTATTCTGCCATCTCAGATGTGATATTGAGCCCATTTGGTGAATATTCATTTGATTATTGTACTTTTCACTATAGAATTTTCTTTCATTTTTATTCTATTATTTAAAAAAATTTATATTCTCTCTTTTGGTTCTTGGTTTGAGTCATCGTATTTTCCTTTAATTCATCAAAACAAATTTTTATTGAGATGATACTCACATATGTAAAGTTAACTATGATACTCACATATGTAAAATTAACTATTTTAAAATATACAATTCATTGGCATTTAGTACACTTACAGTGTTATTACAAAACATTTCATCACTCCAAAAAGAAATTTTGTACCCATTATGTGGTTGCTTCCAACCTAGTCCCTGGTAACCACCAATCTGTATTATGTTTCTATTAATTTACCTATTCTGGGAATTTCATATAAATGCAATCATATACAATATTTTGTATATGGTTTCTTTGAGCATAATTTTTTTGAGGTTCATCCATATTATATTTCATTTCTCTTTGTGGCTGAGAGATATTTCATTGTGTATATATATATATATATTTATATATATATATTTTATATTTATATTTATTTATAAATATTTATATTTATATATATATATATACACACATATATATATCTCACAGTTTGTTGGCCATTCATTCATTGATGGACATTTGGGTTGTTTCCACCTTTTTATTATTGTAACTATTATAACTATGACCGTGCATGTCCACGTGTTTGTTTGTGTATGTGTTTTCAATTCTGTGGAGTATACTCCTAACAGTGGAAAATTCTGGGTCATATGCTAATTCTAGATGTAGCCTTTTGGGGAATCACCAACTATTTTCCACAGTGGCTGTACCATATTACATTACCATCAACAATGTATGAAGATTCTAATTTCTCTACATCCTTGCCAATTCATCTTAATTTTTATGTGAAATATGAAGTGTTACCTCATTTGCTGTTGAGCTGTAAGAGTTCTTTATATATTCTGAATGCTAGAATATTATTAGATATGTGATTTGCAAATCTTTTCTCCCATTTTGTAGGTTGTCTTTTTCCTTTCTTCATACTCCTCTTTAATGTACAAAAATATTTAATTTTTATGAAGTCCAATTTACCTATTTTTTTTCTGAGAGAGCACAAATGCAGCCCCCACTACCCCAAATTATGCAGTCAAGTTTCCCACATTTGGGACAATTATAAGGGTCAGCATATCTGAAGTGCGCTGGGTAAGCCTTGCCCTGGGAAAACCACCTTCCTGATCATGGAATCTCCCCTGCCAGGTGGGTGTATCTATTTATTTATTTTTTCTTTTGCTGCTCATGCCTTTGGTGTCTTATCTGACAATTCAAGGTCATGAAGTTCAAGATCATGAAGATTTCCCCTGTGTTTTCTTCTAAGATTTTTATGGTTTTGCTCTTATTTTTAGGTTGCTGGTCCATTTTTGAGTTAATATTTGCATATGATGTGAAACAGGTTTTTCCTTTAATTCTTGAAATATAGTGTTCTTTAATTCTTTGAACATATTTATTATAATAGCTGCTTTGAAGTCTTTGCTAAATCCAAATTCAACATCTGGGCCAACTCATCATTAGTTACAATGATTCTTATTTACTCTGAGTATAGTTCATGCTTTCCTATTTTTTGACATGTCTTGTGATCTTTTGATTGAGAACTGGACATTGTAAAAATTTATTGTAGCAACTTTGGATTGGGGTTTTTATCCTGAAGGTTTTTTTCTTTAATAACTTGTCTGAACTTAATTGGCAGAATCTGTCTTCTAAGCATGTGTAGCCAGATGTACCTGCTTAGTTTTTAAATTTTTTTTAATGTTTATTCATTTTTTGAGAGAGAGAGAGAGAGAGAAGAGAGGCAGAGAGAGAGGGAGACACCGAGTCTGAAGCAGGGTCCAAGCTCTGAGCTGTCAGCACAGAGCCGTATGTGGGGCTCGAACTCATGAACCACAAGATCGTGACCTGAGCCGAAGTCAGATGCTTAACTGACTGAGTCACCCAGGTGCCCCGTTTTGTAAATTCTTATTTTTGTTTTTTAGCTTGGTTTCCCAAGAGTAGCCACTGTATCTGTGTCGATTCGTAGTCAGCCAATGATTAGGAAGATGAGCTCACATGTCTTGGGCTCTTCTCTACACCACACTCTGCTGACTGATTTGTACTTAGGTCGGGGAGTGTATTTCATGTCTAGGCAGTTTTCACCTTTGTCTTAAGGTTTAGTTTTCATTTCTTCTGCGTTCTCTTGAGTCTTACCTGCACATGCCAGTGGTTCTTCAGGCAGCCACGGATGTGTGGGTAGCTTATTTGGCTCTTCCAGTACCTTCCTCATTAAATTTTTGGCTATTTCACCCGTCATCTCAAGTGGGGCCGCAACCTTATATGAACAAATCTGTGTTTATTCCCCCATTAATTTCCTTCTGAGTTTGCACTTAAAAATTGTTTAAATGTTTATTTGTTTATTTTGAGAGAGAGAGAGAGAGAGAGAGAGAGGAAGAGAGAGAGAGAGAGAGAGAGAGAGAGGACAAGTATAAGCAGCAGAGGGGAAGAGAGAGAGAGGGAGAGAGAGAATCCCAAACAGGATCCACACTGTCAGTGCAGAGCCAGATGTGGGGCTCGAACTCACAAACCGTGAGATCATGACCTGAGCTGAAATCAAGAGTCAGACACTCAGGTCCCGCCTGAGTTTGCACTTTTACTGACAATACACCAGGTACAGGTTTGCCTTCCACTCCAAAACAGGTCAGCCCCCTTTGTCAGAAGGGATGATGGATGATGGTTTTCACAGCCAGCTTTGTCCTGAGAACATTACAGTGCTGACTGATGTGGGAAGGTGGACGGGGGAAGCCCCCAGGAAGAAAGCCACAGACTTGCACTGACTCAAAGTTCTAGCAGGTTTTCACGGAGACCCACTTCCAATTAGTCGTTTATCTTTGGTCAATTCCCAGAATCCTTAACAGTTTGTATTTGGTGACTTTGTCCAGTTTTGTATTTGTTTTATGGGGGCAAGAGATTGCTGGTATCTCTTCTCCATCGCGGCTGAAGTCCTGCTACCACAATTGTTTTTAAAAAAAAAATTTTATTAATGTTTATTTATTATTGAGAGACAGAGAGAAAGAGAACATGATGGGTAGAGAGAGGGGGAGACACAGAATCCGAAACAGGCTCCAGGCTCTGAGCTGTCGGCACAGAGCCCGACGCGGGGCTCGAACTCACGAACAGTGAGATCATAACCTGAGCTGAAGTCAGTCGCCCAACCAACTGAGCCACCCAGGTGCCCCAACACAACTGTTACTTTTAAGTTTGACTTGTTCATTTTCACATGGTCAGATATATCAATGTTTTTTCTAGTGTCATACTTAGGATTTATTTATCCTGAGATTACGTTGTTAATTAACAGAAATTTTATTCTACAATATCATGGCTTAATTTACCATTCAAATGTTTAGTCCTTCAAATATATTTCTTTCTTCATAAAGAAATAGGACTCTAGCTTATTTTTCTCTTTGTTGTTAGTTAGCTGTCCCATCCAATTTTTAAAATAATCTCTTTTTTTTCCTGCTGATTTGAAAAACAACTGTCTGAGTATTTGAGTGATATGTCTGCTTACTTGACTTTCCATTCCATTCCATTCATTCATTTCTGTTTAGAGTCTTCGCTGAAAGTGCCCCAGTTTTAACTATTACACCTTTTTTTTTTTTAATTTTTTTTTCAACGTTTATTTATTTTTGGGACAAAGAGAGACAGAGCATGAACGGGGGAGGGGCAGAGAGAGAGGGAGACACAGAATTGGAAACAGGCTCCAGGCTCCGAGCCATCAGCCCAGAGCCCGACGCCGGGCTCGAACTCACGGACCGCGAGATCGTGACCTGGCTGAAGTCAGACGCTTAACCGACTGCGCCACCCAGGCGCCCCTACACGTTTAGAATAGATTCTAACATAAAGTGTGATGAGATCCTCCTTCCTGCCTCCTACATTTCTGGTCGTACAACGGATTCGCATTTTTCACACTACAGAATTAACACGCATTCATTCATGCACCCGCCCCAATGTGCATTCATTCATGCACTCGTCCCAACGTGCATTCCTTCATGCACTCGTCCATTCTTTCATCACACAGCTGTGTTTCGAGCTCGCGTTGCACGGGGCACCTGCCATGGTGCCAGGCAGCGCAGTGATGCTCTGTGTTTTCGGAAGCCCTCTTCTGCGGCGTGTGGGGGTGGGGGGGTGGGGGGGGGAAGGAAGGGCTGCAGGAGCAGGGTTGGGGAGGGCGGAGCACCGGCGAGCAAGTGTGGTCGCCAAGGGCCAGTGAAGGCGGTTCAAACAGAAGGGGAGGCGGGGTGGCGGCGGGGCGCTGGCTAGCAGGTCCCGCTGCTGAGCCAGACGTGGGGCAGATGGAAAGGCAGGTGAAGAGCCTGGGGACAGTTCTGTCCCCCTGCAGCTTCTGGGAACGGGCCTTTAGCTACAAACTGGAAAAGGACAGAGGAAAAACTTCTGCTCAGGCGGGCTGCCTTTTTTGCAGGCAACTTCCACCCTGAGGTTGGGGTATAAGCTGCCTCTCGGGGGCTGACTGACGCGGGGATGTGGCACACTTCATTGACGATCCGCCCGTGTGGACGGTGAGGGAGCGACTCTGAGCCTCTCAGTAGGCCTCAGGCACCAGGACCGGGAAGGGCCAAGAACGTAACCGAAAAGCCGATCGGTGTGCGAGGAGGATGTAAACAATTGACAGAATGTTATGGGCTGCACAGAAATGTCAGGGTATTCAAGTGGGTGTCTGGGAAAACAGAAAGTTGCAATCTGAAACGATGAATAAGCCACTGACAGTTGTCACAGAATGTGTGAGAGCATGTGTGAGCAGCGAGGAGGCCGAGCTGAACTCTGGGCGGCACGCAGCGGTGCGCGTGGCACCCAGCCAGGCCCCCCGCGGCCCGGGATGGAGCTGAGATGCTTGCCCACGGTGCCCCCGTTGGGAGGCCACCACCTTTCCGGCCCCGTGTCAAGGTTTGCTTCCCCGCTGGAGTGGGAATGCCATCGGGGCAGTGTGCCAGGTGGCCCCGAGATTGCTGCCCCGTAGGGTGTGTGTGTGTGCCCTGTGACCCTTCCCCGTGAACGTAGGGGGTGTGTGTGTGTGACCCCTCCCCGTGAACGTAGGTGTCACTGTGATGTGCTGTACGGAAAAGGTGAAGGGGTTTTGCAGATATAACTCTGGTCCCACGTGACTTGGTTGTGAGTTAATCACAACGGAGCTTATCCTGGGTGGGCCTGACCTAATCAGGTGAACCCTCTAGAAGAGGGTCTAGAAGTCAGGGACTTGAAGCAGCAGAGAGGCTCTCCTGCCGGTCTTGAAGAAGCAGGCTGCTGTGTTGTGGAGGAGGGCGACAGGGCAGGGAATGTGTGGTGGCTTCTAGGTGCTGAGGGCCTCAGTCCTACAAACACAAGGAGCTGGGTTTCTGCCGACACCCAGTGAGCTGGGAAAGGGACCCTGGGCCTCAGTTGAGATCACAGCCCCGGCCATCACCCCACTCCTTCTACCTATCTGTCAGGCCTGACATGCTCCCACCTGGCCTTTGGTCCTGGCCTCGTTTTCTCACTCCGCTCTGGCCATCCTGGCCTTTCTCTGTGTCCCCCCCGATATGCCAGGTTCCTCCCTGCTTGGCTGTTCCCTCGGCCCGGGTGCTTCCCTCCGGCTCTTCTCTGAGGTGGCTCCTTGCACCTCCTCTCCCCGGAGAGGCCTATTTCGACTTGTGTCAGAAGACAGTCCTGCCCACGTGCGCACTCCCCGCCGGTCACTCGTTATTGCTGTGACTGTTTGGTCTCCTGCACGACAGTTACCGCTGGCTGAAGTGATCTGGCTGACTCACGATGTACTCACTTGTCGGCTGTGTCGGCTGCTCGAATGTGAGCTGTGAGCTTGCCCGGCCCGCCTCGGTGCTCCCGCAACTTAGCGCCATATCCTCGGCACACGGCAGGTGCTCAGATAGCTGTGCGGAGACAGGTTGTCTTGCTTTGTGTCTTCGTGTCCCTGCATCTAAACAGCTTGGCTTGTCCTCGATGACCTCAAAGGGAGACCTCTTCTGTGGACGCATTTTCTTTTTTTTAAAGTTTATTTATTTATTTTGAGAGAGGGGCGCCTGGGTGGCTCAGTGGATTAAGCATCCGACTTCGTCTCAGGCCCTGATCTCGATGGTTACTGAGTTTGAGCCCCATGTCGGGATCTGTGCTGACAGTTGGGAGCCTGGAGCCTGCTTTGGATTCTGTGTCTCGCCGTCTCTCCCTGCCCCCCCTCCCCATGCATACTCTGTCTCTTTCTGTCTCTCAAAAATAAATCAACATTGAAAAAAATTATTTTGAGAGAGAGAGAGAGAGAGAGAGAGCATACAGGGAAGGGGCAGAGAGAGAGGGGCAGAGAGAGAATTCCAGGAGGCTCCCTGCTGTTAGCGTGGAGCTCGATGCGGGGCTTGATCCCATGAACCGTGAGATCGTGACCTGAGCAGAAATCAAGAGTTAGATGCTTAACCAACTGAGCCACCCAGATACCCTGGACGCATTTTCAAAAGTGGACTGTGGCCATCATTGTAGAGAAGAAGATGGAAGGAAGTCTGGTAAGGGGGTGATGGCACATTTAGCAGCAGGGCAGAGGGTGGTGGAGCTGAATATCCCCCAGGGCACTGGGTACCAGCCCCTGTGCCCTTGACCTGCAGAGCTCACAGCTCTCGTTGCGGGGTGGGGGGGGGGTGCCTGGGGCAACCGTCTCAAATCCCTGAAGGTTGCCTCCTTCATGGGCAATGATCTCATTTTCTCAGAGAGCTAAACATGTTTGCCAGCAGTATTTAATGCTGTATGGTTACAGGACAACCAATGGTTTGGAGAGGTACTTGGATTTTATTACACAGGAATTTAATTTCACTGAAAGAAAGGTTCTCTTGCTTCCCTCCAGGGTCTGGTGATAGAAGCCCGTGAAATGGGACAATTGATAAAATGTTTCAAAATCCTCCTGGTTGAAAACACCATGGACTGCACCTGTTGCTAATTACGGGGGTCACTCACTGGGCCAAGAGTCCTCAACTGACGGCTGTACCTTGTTTTGTTTTATGCCAATGTTCGTGGGTGGTCCCAGGGAGGTCAACATTTTACATTGAGTTAAATACACAGTGGTGCTGCGTATGTTTTTTTTTTTTTTTTTTTTTTTTTTTGGTGACCAGATACATTCCAGTGGGAAACGGGAATAACTCTGGATATCTCAAGGAGGAAGAGATTTCATACGGGGGATGTGATGCTTTGCCGGCCCGGAAGGGCTGGAAGAAAGGCGGTCCGGGAAACGGCTCTGGCTGTTGGAGAGTCGAGACTGCTCGGTAGCACCGGCCATGACCGCAGGTGCCTCCGGCGCATAGCCGGGCGCTTTGCGAGCTGCTGCGAAAGTTCTTATCTGCAGAGTCCACACGCCTGCCCAGTGCTACCAGACGAGCAGTGATAAGGCTTCTGCCTTCTAAATAACTGGGCGAGTTTTTCTCATCGGCAGCATCCAGGAGGTTCCAGAAAATGTAGTTTCTGGGTTTCTAGCCTCCGTGATCCACAGGAGAGCATGGAAGAGGGGGGATAATGGTGCTGTGTTGCCAGCGGACGTCATGGGGTCCTGAAAGCCACAGAACTCTGTAAAGACCCAGTGTGTGCTTTGTCACAGAGAATGCAGTCAACGCCAATCATCATCTTTAGGCTCACAGATTAGGAAGCACCCGTTCATTTCTCTGGTCTCATAACCAGATGCCAGGGAAACCAGCGTCAACCCCCTTGAAACATTGAGGAGCTCAGGAGGGCGCGTGATTCCTTGTAAGTGTTCGATCAGATCCCCCCGGCTTCATTTCTTACCCAATTTCCTTGGCCCCACAGAGCCTTCCCTGTCACAACAGGAGAAAAGGTGGCAGTCACAGGAATGGAGGGGAGGCGGAGCTGAGAAGCGTCCAAATGGAGACGGTAGGCGCAGTGGACAGTGGCCGTGTGCGCTTATATGGCACCCGGGGGGAATCCAGAGAAAGGGATCCTCGAGTGAATCTTGGACAACCCTGTGAAGTTTCAGAGGCGTGATCTATAGCTGTGTATGCGTGTGCGCACCTGCCTGTGTGTGTGTGTGTGTTTGTGCACACGTGCGTGCACATTTTAAGTAACATGCACAGTGCAATAAGGGGAGATTTTCATTGGGTGGCCACGCCCCATCCTCCAGCCAACAAAGACTGTTCCTACATATCAGTCTCTTCCGCTTGTTCGGCTCCTGATTTAGGGTCTGCCTGCTTTCTGAGAACCCGTGAGGTCATGCTCCGTGGGTGTCCAGGAGGAGTTCAGTGTCCCAGCCAAGTCCACACAGCTCAGCACCGGCTTCTGCCAAGCACATGGCCCTGACCTAACAAAGCCCTCAGGGAGGGCTTGAAGTACTTCAAACTCGAGTTCAGGTTGGCTCAAATATGGAAGCTGGCTTTCTCCTTGCCCAGACACATGAGCCTGAGTTTCTGCTTCAGGTCAGAGGCTGGGGCCAAGTGAGGCGCAGGGAAGGTCTGTGTGCTCCCCAGACCGCAGGGAGCTCCACGGGGAAAGGCTGAAGCGGGGAGCAAAGGGAACCCAGAGGGCCTTCCCTTGGAGTCCAGAAGGGGCTTCCGCAATCTCCTCCATTGAGCCACCTTCTTCTCCAGAGCAAGGTTGCAGTCACTGAGCACAGGGTTTTGTGCAGGCAGAGGAGACAACATTCGAGTCTGAGGGTCAAAGCCATGCCCCGGTTTTGGACTCCTTGCATGTGAATTTGACTTCAGGATGGAACAGGTGGTCAGACAGACTGACCAACCCACCATGCCTCTATCACCTTGGTACACAGCCCACCCCGGGGAAAAGGGGGTCATGAGGGCAGAGGTATGGAACCCACTGCATTTGTGAACTGTATCATCTCATGACTTCCTTTTTAAAAAAAGTCATGCGAAGTTTGCATTCTTTGCATATATGTCGGTATTCGCTTTAGTGTGAAAGAGAATGTGTGAGCCTGATTACATCACGCAAAGTGATTTCGAGGAAGGTCATGTCCCTTTCACTCTATGGCTTTGTCCCGTGCCTCTCTCTCAGCTCCATGCATACCCCCCACCCAGTGGGACAAATCCTGTGGTTGGAGAGCCTCTACTGACAGGGACCCCTCCCTCCCTCCTTCCAGCCAGGTTCACAGGAAAGGCTCTGGATGTGATTTTTTTCAGGGGAGGGGTTGTGTTAGTTGGGGTTCTCCAGGGAAACAGGCCCAGCAGGCGACGGCTGACCCGGGAAGAGGTCATGCTCTCATACAAAGGCCGTCAGGGGGGAGACTTCTCTCTTCTGCTTGGGGAGGGCCGGCCTCTTCATTCTAGCCAGGCCTTCAGTGGATTGGATGAGCCCCCCACCCCACCCCCCATATTAGGGTATGTAATCTGCTTTACTCCATTTCTTGATTTTAAATGCTAATCTTGCCCCTAAACACTGTCCCAAACCCACCCAGAATAATGTTTGACCAAATATCGGGGCACTCTGTTTGACCAAATAGTCAGGTTTGGCAAAGATTAACCATCACAGTGGTGTGGAGGGCAGGAACTAGGGATGTCAAGAGTTTCCTGTGGATGACCGTTGGGTTTTACTGGACACTAGAGTCTCAGCCTCTCGTCTCTTATGGGGTCGATGGTGAGGTCCCGTTAGGTGAGCTACATTCCAAAGCGCCCACCTGACCTGGTGAGTGACAGTGTGGGTGTGTAAAGATGAAAAGAAAGGGCTTCCTGGTTTCTTCTCTGTCCAGGTGGATCAGGCCAGGCCTGTCCCCGGGTCTGAGCGGGGTTCACAGTCCAGAGCCTGAAGCCGACTGCTCTGCTGGGTCTGAGGACTGTTGTCTCTCACGTCCCACAGCAAGTCACGCCCGCCCCTGACCCTGACCGAGTCCTGAGCCCCATCTTCTCCCACGCCCCTTAGCCCCGGCTGACTCTGGGGGGGCTTACCAACCCCTCACCCCCATCTGTACCGCTGGCCTGCACCGGGCCCACAGCAGCTCCGGGAATCAAGACGTCGTGGTCCCATCCGGGCCTGGTCCCCGCAGGGCAAGAACCGGGTTTGGGGACCCAGCCTGGCAGGTGGACTCAAGTAGGCAAGTTACCTGAGCAACGGAGCAGTGAACATGACCTAATCAAATAGGTTCTTTCTTTCCTTCTTCCCGGCAAGAAGGAGACATGTTTCTTTCAACGTGAACTGGGATGGTTTCGGCCTCACACTTCATGTAGCAGCTGGTTGGGAAATAAAGCATCTTCCGTTTCGATAAATAAACAACAACAACAACAGTCAGAAAATTAATAACCAGAAAAATACACTCATTTTATTCTACTGTTTCCGGAACAAAACGAGACTCAGGCAGGCTCGATACGAGCCAGGCCTGTGTGGGGGAGTGTGGACAGGCCCTGCTAGGGTGAGCTGGGGGGTCCCTGGGGCAGGTGGGGCAGAGGAGACACTGATGGGGATGGGGAAGGGCCCCTACTCATCAGCTCCCCCTTGAGGGCTCTGGGCCAGCCGGCCAGTGGAAGGGGATGGGGAGGGGGGCAGAGTACCAGTCTGTGAAATGGGCTGGGCCAGCCCTCCCGGCCCGCAGAGCCAGCCTTCCAGATCACGGTGACCCAATCCTCCCCCTAGGACTGTTTTCCCCTGAAACGTGGCCCCTGGGAGGTCGATCTTGCTCCTGAGGTTCTTAGCCCCTGCACGTCCAGCCACTTTCCCCACCCCCCATTTCTGGCACTGTTTTCCAGGCTCGTCTTTCCCCGGGGCACATCATGATGTTCACGGGTGCTTTCGACGTACCGGGCTCTGTGAGCAACAGCTGACATGTACTGGCTCACTGAAATCTCACAGGCGGATGCTGGTGTTATTATCCTCATTCTATAGGTGAGGACAGGGAGGCCCAGAGGGGACCCAGGGGAGCCGAGCTCCAAACCTGAGTATCAGGCTCTGGCCAGAGGCTGCCAGCTACTGGGTCAGGGACAGAGGCCTCAAACAAAGTTAAACAATAATAACAATAATAATAATAAATTAAACATGAGGGGATCTCAAAATGGGATTAAACACACGGCATATTTGATATGATTGCCTTTAAAAATAGGGGCACTTTTAAGGCACAAAACCTTAATCCCAGTCGCAGGATAATGATTAGATTTATGGGAGTAATGTTGCTTCGTGGGGCACTCACTCCCAGGGATGTGGTTCAGGGGTGCCCTGTTAGCCGAGGCTTGATGAGTGCCTTTGCCTTCCGGGGTTGTCTATGAGCTACAGTCTGAGTGACTGTACCGCCTCCTGGAGAGTAGCAAAGAAACTCTCTGTCCTGCCCCAACCCTGCTCGTCCTTAGCTGCAGACACGCAGGAACTCTGTCCACGCCCCAGACCCTCCACTGCCCTTCCCTGCCCCCACACCTTTCCTACATGGACCCCTTTCCCACCCACTGCCCCTTCCTTTATCCCCCAAAGTGACTGTCAGCGTCTCATGGCATCGTACCCGCTCCCCAGTCCTGCTGGAATCCTAGCCCCTTCCCTGACTCTGACCCAGGGCGGCACTCCCAGGTGATGTTTTTCTCCAGTGATCAGGCCTGTGACCTGGAGGCGATCACATCAGCGGGGCCGTCATCTCCCGGAGGGCAGGGGCAAGCACGTTCCTGCCCGTGTTCCCTACAGCGCTCAGTGAAGGGCCCTGCACATGTGGGTGCTGAGCAGCTGGTGGCCTGGGTGCCCGGTTGGGTGAGAGCCCTGGGACCAGCCCAGCGGGGACTTGTCGTCATTCTGCAAAAGTTCTCAGAACTGAGACCCTGTGCCCGGCCCTGGGTGAGGGCTCTGGGGAAAGGGAAATAGATAAAGTGTTGGCCCCATCTTCGGAGTGGGGGTAAGATACGCACACCCATACCTGGGACAGAAGGGTTCTTTAATGTTTGTGAGGAGGAGAGACTCAAGCCACGGGTGTTCAGAGCAAGGAGGTCCCAGCCGGGCCAGGAGGGGAAGGCTTGAGAAGGCCTCAGGTAGGACCATGGAGGACGGGGCCCTGGGTCTCCCTGGCCCGGGGTGGTCAGCAGGCATTGCTTGCAAAGGTAAGGCAGCATTGGCCGCTCCTTTGGGGCAAAGGCAGGAGGGGACTCGTACACTTGCTCTTGCCATAGCAGGTGGGGTGACTTTCCTGTTCGAGGGAGGGATCGATAGTCCTCAGCTGAGTTCAGGAAGACTGCGGGAGAAGCGACGTGAGGGGAGGGGTAGGAGTGAAACTTCAGAGATCTGAGTGTTAAATACCCACTGCTTTAGCTATAAGAATCTGGAGGCAAGAGGGATGTCTGGGGTGAAGGGCAAGCTCAGGGACCACGAGCATTAGGTTGAACCCTGCTAAGGTTTATTATTTGTGTCTTACACGTGAGGCAATCAAGTCCCACGGAGGCAGAGACCCACCATTGGGAAGGATCTTACAGCCAGCGGGCAGAGATGTCAGGCTTCAACTGCGGTCTGGGTGACCCCCAACTTGGTTCTCTTGACCACAGAACCACCTGCACATTAATGCAACTCTCCTGCCCGTTTGCAACAGGCCAAACCACTCCCCACCCCGAGATCTCAGTGTTTGCTTACTGTTTTTCTTTATTGGGGGGCTCCCTAGAAAGGGTAAGAGTAAACTGTCAATATGTTGGCCTATGGCGTTCATTGCCTGTAATGGTGGCTCTCAAAGTGTGACCCCACAGCCTTGGCAGTGGAAGCGCCTGGGACCTTCAGGAGATGAGCATTCGTGGGCTTCACGAATGCTGAATGAGAAACGCTGGGGCTGGGGGTTTAATAAGCCCTTCAGGTGAGAATTTGGGAATCAGCAGCCCGTGAGAATTCAAGCATAGCCCTCCGTCCTCCCTGCATCGCCCTCTCTCGTGGCCCCAGTGGCCCTGAGGATGGGCAGGGGAGGAGGGGGGTAGTCTTGATCAGCTGTGGCCCTGCACCGGCCACGAGGGACGGTGTCAGTGGAGAACAGCCTGGCAAGAGGCCATGGATCACCATGTGTAATGGGGTCCACAGAGCTGCCACTGAGCCACTGTGGTGCGCTTGAACTTAGGAACCATGAGATCATGACATGAGCTAAAACCCAGAGTTGGATGCTTGACTGACGGAGCCACCCAGGCGCCCCTTCTCACTTTTCTCTTAAATGAATTTTTTTATTCTGGACTAACTTTAGAGCTACAGAAAAGTTGTGAAGGTAACACAGGGTATTCCCACACACCCCTCACGTTAGCAGCTGACCTTCCCGGGGCACATTTGCCAAAACTGAGATACCGGCAGGAAGCGATGACTGCTTCTCCACTCCTGATTTCACTGGGAGTCCTCTAGTTTTCCCACTAGCGTCCTTCTCTGTTCCAGGAGCCAGTCCGGGATCCCACCTGAAAGGTAGCCATCGTGTCTCCTGGCCCATGATGGTTCCTCACGTTTCCCGTGACTTCGACCATCTCAGCGAATCCTGGCCAGGTATCTAGAATGTTCTTCCTGCTTTTCATAGAGGCAAGAGTAGGTCTAGAAAAGTTTTTCATAAAGATGGTATACTTTCACGTGGCGTTTCCCAATTTTTGAATGTTACTGGGTTGTAAATGCTGGTCACTACCAGGTAGGAGGTCTCACTTACATCGAGTCCGTAGACGTGAAGGAACGCTGTCCTTCTCAGGTTGGACACGGTCGTCAGGGAAGACCTGTGATAGCAACCGATGAGGTATTTTTATTTATTTATTTATTTATTTATTTTATTTTATTTTATTTTTTTAATATTTTTTTTTAAATTTTTTTCAACGTTTTATTTATTTTTGGAACAGAGAGAGACAGAGCATGAATGGGGGAGGGGCAGAGAGAGGGAGACACAGAATCGGAAACAGGCTCCAGGCTCTGAGCCATCAGCCCAGAGCCTGACGCGGGGCTCGAACTCCCGGACCGCGAGATCGTGACCTGGCTGAAGTCGGACGCTTAACCGACTGCGCCACCCAGGTGCCCCAGTATTTTTATTTTTAATTTTTAAAATTCAATTTAACTTTTAATTATTTTTATTATTATTATTTTAAAATTTTGTTTTCATTCCAGCAGGGTGAACATACAGTGTTATTTATATTAGTTGCAGATGTACAATATAGTGATTCAACACTTTCCATACATCACCTGGTGCTCATCATGGCATAAAATTTTTTTCAATGTTTATTTTTGAGAGAGAGAGAGAGAGAGAGAGAGAGCGCATGTGAGCAAAGGAGGGGCAGAGAGAGAGGAAGAGAGAGAGAGAGAATCCCAAGCAGGCTCCACGCTGCCAGTGCAGAGCCTGACTCGGGGCTCGATCCCGCGAACCGTGAGATGATGGCCTGAGCCGAAATCAAGAGTCTGATGCTTAACTGACTGAGCTGCCCAGGTGCCCCAAGCGTTTTTAAAAACTTGTGTGCCGCACAAGGCAAACCATACACGCCCACAAGCCCTGCCCAGCCATGTGGCCGTGGCCCACGTGGTTTCTTTGCCGGAGGAAGTTTGCTGGCTACACGGGATGACGGATTTGGAAAGAAGCGACATTTGCAGGTTTTGTGTGGTTTCCCCTCACTCTCGGGGAGGTTTACTGTTGAATCACTGTTGGCTCTGTAACCATTTTCCTGGCTTTCCCTGGTCCCACTGACCCTGACAGGGAAAACTTCCGCTGAGATTCTTTTCCCCGGATGTGGCCTGAGCCGGTGCGTCTCTGCCAGGTTTACAATGAACCTCAATCCCTCAGGGCAGGAGTCTTTTTGGAAAACGATCCTGTCCACGACTGGTTTAAAAGAGACTTGCTTTTCGACAAACCAGCGGAATGTTAGTGGCGCGTTTCTGAGCACGTCTGCTCACCGGTCAGAGTTGGAGGGAAAGTTACCTCGGTCCCAAGCGTCACCAGCTCCTGTCACCAGGGCATCGGGCATGGTGCTTGGCACGTCTTTACCGCTGCCACTCTCGCCCCCTCCTCTTTATGGATGAAGGCGATGGCCCACGGTCATGCAGCTGCTCGGCCTTGGGCCCGAGAGCCGTCCCCATCCGTGGCGGTTAGGACTCAGACTCATCGTCCCTAGGGATCTTTGTCACTGCGGTGGGAGAACGCAGAATCTGTCTAGGCAGATGCCCGTGTGGTCCGGCAGAAGGTGGTGTTTGGATGAACACCTGGCGTAGAGTTAACACGACTCGAAAGGCCCTTGCCCAGAACGTTCCCAGGTTTCGTTTGCGCGGGACCGGTCCCGCGGGACGATGTGCTGGACTCGAAGGGTTTGGCCACCCAGCTCTGCACCCAGCGGTGCCAGCCGAAGTGCAGAGAAAACAGCGAGGCTTGGTGTTTCTGTGAGAAATCAGCCTGTGAAAGGCCCTCTCTGTTGGCAGCCTCCGCACATGGCCACTCCTCGGGGTGAGCACTGGGGAGAGGACGTCTTGCCCTTGTGGCGGAGGCACGCGGCACGTCCCGGCGGGGGGCTCTGGGCTCTGGGGCTGTGTGCAAAGCCCCTGGGAAGAGGGGTGATGCGCGATCTGGTCTGCAGCCTGAAGGTGCTGTTTGCTCCGTGTGCTGTGCTCTGCGTGGCTTGCAGATACGTTACAGGTGAAGCCCCATTTCCAGGCCTTCTGGCGTGCCGTAGAAATGGGACAGTTGTTCTTCTCCTTATCTACGTAAACAACATAACTTTGTCAAAAAATTAAAAATACGTACTTTGTCCCATCAGCTAAAATGGGCTGTCAGATAAGGGTGTGTGTGTGTGTGTGTGTGTGTGTGTGTTTCCCTACCCCCCCCCCCCCCACCTCTGTTGCATCTGATGAATGATGTAAATGGTTTTTGGCTTCAGAGTTTTTTTGTTTTTTGGTTTTTTTTTTTGCCAGGCACTCGAGTAAATGATCAGAGTAGTAACATTTTTAGCCTTATCTATCATACTGAAACATTTTTTCTGCCTCCAATAAAACATGTCAGAGCCGATTAAGGACATTTTTCGATGAGGTATAATTCACAGATTTTAGGAGCGACTCCGAGAGTGCTCAAGTATTAAAGAAGCTGTGGGTTCTTCGTCGTTACGGGCACGTTCCCAGCCTACCTTTTTGCCTGAATTCCCTTAACGCTTTGGAGCTCTGCTCTGAAAGTGTGCGTTTTGTCTGCTGGCGGGGTCGGAGGAGCGGCAGGTAGGATGGCCGGGGATGTGTCACATTGTATCTGGTGACAGGGCCGTGAAAGATACGGCGGCTCGGTGCGTTCGGCGGTGCTTATCTGGTACATGAGAGCACATTACTTCCCAAAGACCGGGATCACTTTGGACAGTATCATTAAATGCCACGTCATTACCTGTTATGGAGCAGTGCTGTACCTTCAAGGGCCTCCTGGGACACGTGCAACAGTCGGAAGAGTGATGGGCAAAGACGGAGCTGGCATTAAATTTTCAATGGAAGCAGTATTGGCTTTGACTTTCCAGAAGCCTTATCTGTTAGATGGTGTTTGTCACTGGGCCGCGGAGCTGTGGATGTTCGTCAGTCGGAAGTTGCAGGCAGTTGAACGATATGGACAGGTGAAGGCTCCGTGGGGACCGGCCGGCTCGCGGAGAGCTGGAGGGGGTAAATTGAAGGTTTATTTATCCCATTCGCTGTCAAGGTCAGCTTGCTAGAGAGCTGTCCTATGGATGCTTACAAATGCCAAAATCCTGGCAAATTGTCGGAAAGAGCCTCCAAATCACTGACCTTTGTACAGCTCCCATCAACGTGGCCGTGTGTCTGAGCGGGGTCCTTAGAGGGAGTTAAATGGTTGGTAAAATGAGGCTTATGCTGTTGCTGTAATGTCAGCCGAGCTGCTACGTATTTTTTATTTTTGTGTTTGCAGCAGCAAGGATGAAGTTAAAGATATGACTGATGGGAGGCGGGGGTGTGCGTGCAAAATAATTATGCCGGCGTGGGTTCTGGCAGACGGGTGGGTCTGCGGTTCTCCCTTTGAGCACATTTCAGGCTCTGAGCCCCGAGGCATTTCAGCGTCCCCATTGTTATGCTCCCGGCTGGGAAGGGGCATCTGGGGGTTCCTTGCTGTCCCTCCTCCCCACCCAGGGCGCCCGTGTAGCCGCAGGGTCTCACGGGGGCTGGCCGCTCTGAGCCACGCGTTCTCCTGCTCAGGACTTGTGATCTGACTTTGCCGTGACAGCTAATTTAAGGAGGCACGACAGAGCCAATCATGTTGTCTTGTCTCCCTTTGGCCAAGGGTGGGGATTTACTAAAGCAACAACCGTGACAGTGAACTGAAAGTAGAGGTGATCAGTCGCCTGCGGATCGAGGAACACCCCCCACCGCGGAATATTATGCATCCATTAAAAAGAATGTGCTAGAGCTGTACCTGTTGGCCTGGAGATAAATGCACAGAGCCCTGAGAGAGAAATGTGTGAGCGCTGTCGTGAGATTTTACAAAAGAATAAAACCACCCTCTGCCCAGGGGTGCTAGATAAAACACAGGATGCTCAGGGGGAGCCTGGGGGGGGGTCAGTCAGTTGAGCTTCCGACTTCGGCTCAAGTCATGGTCTCATGGTCTGTGAGTTCGAGCCCCACGTCGGGCTCTGTGCTGACAGCATGGAGCCTGGAGCCTGCTTCGGATTCTGTCTCCCTCTCTCTCGGCCCCTCCTCTGCTCACGCTCTCTCTCTCTCTCTCTCAAGAATAAATAAACATTAAAAAATTAAAAACAAAAACAACAGGATGCTTGGTAAATTTGAATTTGAATTTCAAACGGTAAATATCTAAAAATAGCTTAAAAAATGATGTGGTTGTCTGAAATTCCAACGTAACTGTATGTCCTGTGTTTTTATTTGCTAAATTTGGTCACTCCTCTCCCACTCCCCAACCCATAGTATGTGTGCACACGGTGTATTTGTATGTGGTTTTGCAGGCATGAGTAAATAAAGAAACATACATCCTGGATCATTCACAAGGGTTTTCTGGAAGGGGCTGCATAGGGGTTGATATGAGAATGTGGGGTAGAGGACGCAAGTGGAGAGGAGAAGGAGAGGGTGAGGCAAAAAGGAAGGACTTTCTAGATTTCCTGTGTCAGGGCCTGCGCTGGACAGCGAGGGCTCCGGGAGGATGTGGCAGGGAGGTCCTGGGCTGATGAACTCACCTCCCGGAGGGCAAGGCTGTCGGGGGGCAGGCTGTCATGGGGCGAGGGCTGCTGGGGGCCCTGTGGGGTTCCCAGGAGGAGACTCTGCTTGGGCTGGGCGGTCAACAGTTCTTGTGCTGTTGGTTTGGGATGAAAAATAAAAGGTTGCATCTCATCGGGTCTGCTTCTCCTCTCTGGGAATCGCTCCTGGTCTGATCTTCCTCTTTAACCCGACGAGCCCAGCAGGACCTCCTAGTGCACTTCGGGGGCCCAGTGGCGGGTGAGAGGGACGCCACGTCCCCACCTCCCTCTGTCTCATGCTGTAGGCAGTCACCACGGAGGCCCATGCATCCACTATTTACAAGACAGTTCAAAACTCTCCTTCTTATTTCCAAATTCAATTAAAGAGCCGCTAATACGTCCCAGGTTTGTTGTAACGAGCCCATAACAGAAACTGACATCATTATCAATTCAAACAAAACACAAACGCTTCATCTTCTGCTTCCTCAGGGAAACCCCCAACTTCCTGAGCCGGTGCCTCCCTGGCAGGGGAGGCCGGGAGCCTCACCTGGTCTCTCTCCTGCACAGACGAAGGGAGGGCCCTCTCATCCTACGGCACCCGACTCCCTTTGGTCAAAGGAGCCTTACATAATTGTGATTCTGGAATGTTCTTTCTATAGATGACGTCCCTTTCCAATCTCCTTTTGGGAGAGGAGCAGCTGTGCAGAGCCTGGTGAGTGGGTATTTTCTGTGTCCTTATGTGGCCCAAATCTCTGATGTTCTGATGTGGCCTCGAATATCAGCTTCTCATGATGCAAGCTATTTGAGGCTCCGACATCCACTGTCTGGAATGAAGAAGAAATGGGCCAAGAATCCTATCTGGGTGGTAACGCAGAGGAGGATCATGGCGTGGAGGTTGTGAGAGGGGACGGGGGCAGGACAGGGGCAGAGTGGACGACTCAGGGGGTCCCGAAACTTCAGCCAGGGCACAGTGTGTCCAGCCAGGCCCCCCCTTCAGATCTAAGGACTCATGGGGTTTCTGCTTTAGAGCAAAGGATCTAAAGATCTAGGGACTCATGGGGTTTCTGCTGGCCGGGCCCTGAAGGACAGGCCCACGAGTTGCCGGGGAGAAGCAGCACTAATAGCCCACAAACTGGTGGACACCTCACCCAACAGGTGTCCCTGTGAGTCGTGGACTCCTTCATCGGGGACCCCCTGCGAATGCACAAGGCCCCTCCTCCTCTGGCCCCCCGGGCCCTTGGCGGCTTACACGCAGAGCTGTGGTCTCTCTCGTGGGGTCTTTCTCTGCATCCTGAATACCTTTCTCCTCTGAATGGGCCCCCGTGTTCCAGAGTCTTGCAGGAAGCTCTCATGGGCACTGGGAATCGGTCCCTTGGCCCTCGCACGGATTTGGGGTGTATGCCAGTTCTGTGAGGCTGTGACCCCGAGCCCTGCCACGCTGCCCCTGTGCCGTGGGGTTGACACAGTGGCAGGCAACACGCCTTGGTCCCGGCTGAGCCGTGTGCGGCAGCCTTCCCTGGGAAGCCAAGACACAGGCTGATTTCCCAAAGGATCTGGTGCCTGGAGGCCCGGCTGAAAGACCCCCGGAGCAATGCCTGGGCAGAACCTTCTGTAGCACTTGTAATGGAGTGAGTGCAAACATCCTCTCCGCTGTGACCACCAGTGGCCCTGCTCCAGCGTCTCAGGGACCCTCTGTGCAAGCAAGCCTGGACCATCCCTAGCGGAAAATGACTAGTGTTTTCTGCACAGAACCCATTGGCTCTTCTCCCTTGGCTGGCTCCCAGCCACCTGAGCTATGTTTCCCATGCTGTTTCCACAACTCCGAAGAAGGATGGACAGCCATAGTTTCCGCTGATGGGCGCCCAGGCCCCAGAGAGGCCAGACTGTGCCTTCCCCTCACCCACCAAATATTCCTTAGCTGTGAAGGGTTTACCCTTAGCTGACATTGTCCTCGTCTCTGAAGATGGTGGACAAAACACACAAGACGCCTGCGTTCGTGGAGGTTGTAGACTTTGGGGGAGCAGGAGAGGAACCAATAGACAAACAAAGAAGCCGATTTCAGAGAGCGGGAAGTGCTCTCTGAAAAGAAAATACCACAGGTGGATATGACCGGCGGCTTTATTTAGGCTTTCGGGATCTGAAAGCCAGCCAAGGGAAGGCCTAACAAAAGAGCATTCCTGATGCGGGGCAAGTCACAGGCAAAGGCCCTGGGGTCAGAGCAGCTGGTGTGATGGAAGCTGAGAGAACGCATCCGCAGTGGTTGGAGAGGAGTCAGATAGGCAGGCCTAACCGGGTGGCGCAAGGCCCTGCACCTGGAACAACGGTCGGGTTGCATTGTTAGCCTCTCACGTCTGTGACTTTCTTGTGCTGCTCCCTCCCTGGGAAAGTCTCCTCTTCTCCACCCACTGGAATGGAACTTTTCCGAGATGTGCCCCGTCCCGCACGGGATCCAGAGCTGTCACTAAACAGCCAATGGGAAGCTGTGTCTTTCTCACCACGGGCAATCAGGAATTCACTCGTCCGTGAGCAGGAGTTGCTGCTGGGGACAACTTCTTGCAGATAAGTGCCGCGTGGAGCCCTGTGTCCGCGCCGACCCCGGGATCCGGGCACCCTGAGCAGGTCCTTGGCCTGTGGTGGGCTTTCTGCAAAGTGGAGGTTCTGTTCTGTTTGAGTGACGGCTGCTCTGGATCATCTCTAAGCTGGGAGATGTCCCCCAGGGGCCCGCGGCAGGTGGTGTTTCTGTGATAGTGACTCCATTTACTCAGGGGGCCCTCCTGAGACGGGGTCCGGCTGGGGCTTCCCTTGTGTGCCCCCCTCCCCACCTCTAATGCCCTCGCTGTGGACAGGCTCAGCCACCTGAGCCCGTGGTCTGCTCCGACCGTCCAGACCTGGTGGGACCCGGGAGAGAGCACACTCGGCCCCCTGAGGTCTGATGGCAGGTGTCTCCCCGGTACCCGCACCGTCTCTGCTCAGTTCCGGGGTCACCCTTCTCCTCGGCCCGCTCCCACCCACCAGCAATATGTGCTCTGGGTGGGATACACGGACCAGTGGGGATCCTCACTCTGCCCCTGGAGAGACAGAGAAGACTGTCTTCTTCTCCTTGGGTGACCCGGCCTCTTTCCCTTGCTCCTACTTTTTGGAGTCAGATGTGGTTCAGTCAGATGGCAGAGAAGGCATGATGATTAACTCATTTTGGGCCGAGAGCTAACAAACTTCCCTCATGCGTGATGGCAAGGGGTGGGGAGTGGGGAGATGTTTCGGCTCTGACGTGGAATGATCTTGCCACAGCCTCCCTCTGCCCCAGCCGCCGACTCCTTGTGATGGCCGAGCATCAGGACCAGGGACCAGCATGCTCCAGCGGGCTCTGAAACCCCAAGCCCAGCACCGAACCTGGCAGTGAGTGACTTTTTTTGAGAGGCGATGTTCTCTCTCAGCAGTCAACTTTGCTAAAGGTGATAAAACTGTGACCTTGACCTTGAGGCAGTGCCATCATCAACAGAGCCTCCAGGCTGTGCTCAGGGCCGCCTACCTGTGCCACACCAAGTTGCAAAAAGTCTTAGGAATATTTACAGTTGGTCTTTAAACAGCAGTGGGTATGAATAAAAGAACCATATCTCACATCATTAGTCCATAAATATGCAGTTTGGTTTTATTTGTCAAATAAAATAACCTGAGATTGAACTGCCTGGTTGAAAGACACAGACATACATACACCTGTCTCCTTGCTCTGCCCCCTTCCCCGTCTTCATGTCTGCCACCCTTCAGGAATGTTCTTTGCCCAAGCACATCCTCCTTTCTCCCTTTTCCAGGATTCCTGGGGATGGTCGTTCGGGCAGGTTTCTCTCCCCCTCCCTCTTGAGGGAAGCCTGCTGAATGCCTGGACTGTCATAGTGAACCCCCTCCCCCCACCCCCCTGGCTCAAGCTCTTCAGGGAAGGGGCAGTTGGAATCCCCTCACCCATTTCCCTTATTTAAGGGAGCCTCATTCATTTTCAGTTTATAAAAGGCTTGGAGCCTGTGCCGGGCCGGAAGTTGGCTCTGCTGGTGGTGGGAGACTCCCTGCGGGAGCAGAGTGGCGAGGGCTCCATTATACCCCAGCCTGGGGCTCAAGCTGTCCCGGGTGGGAGTGTGTAACTGGCGAGAGTCCTGGAACAAGAGAGGGAAGGCAGGAACACATTTCCCTGGGGCTCTGGGACTTCAGGTAGTGGAATGCACTTGTGACAGCCTTGTGTGCCCTGCTGTGTCTGGCTCTGGGTACGAGAGACCTGGGGGGCAGGCCTGCTCTGGGCGTGGCTGGTGGAGTAGGCCGTGTGCCCCGAGTAGGTGTCACAGGGAAAGAAGGATGGTGTGCTGGGTGGGCACCGGGGCTCCTGCTCAGTGGGTGTGGCTGGGTGACCCGGCATGGCCTCTCAAACAAGGCTACCTGCACGCCCTGAGTCTCCTCAGAGGACCCTTGAACTTGATCTAACTTGGCTCCTGCCCAGACAGAGCAAACCATGTTCTGATCTGACCTCTAAGGGTTGTGGGTAATTTTGAAAGCAGGGATACTCACGACCACTCGTCCTGTCAACACACCATGTCACTAAGACTCAGCGCACTAAGTTGGAACTTTAGCTCAGAGTGCCGGTTCTTCTGCAAAAGAGACTTTGACTTTCAAACTTGCATTCACCTTCTAGGCTCAGAGGCTGAGCTCCGTCAGGGAGACTGAGGGGCGTGATGGTGAGGTGTGAGGGTCTCATGTTCAGCCGCCCACACTCAGGGGGCTGCAGGGTCCAGTGGTGGAGTTGTTGGTGTTGCCTGGACAAAACCTTCTAGGCTCAGCTTTGGCTTCTCCTTGGATTCCGATGGTAAAATAATTGTGGATTCTAGACTGGTGGTCACCAGCACCCTGTGACATGCAGGGCTCCCACACACAAATAAGCCCTAGTTTTCAGTTAACGTTTTTCTTACTGGGTTCGACGTGGGGCTCGAACCCACGGACTGCGAGATCATGACCTGAGCGAAGTCAGATGCTTAACCGACTGAGCCACCCAGGCGCCCCTGTAGACATTTTATTTTTAGGTAATCTCTCTACAATGTGGGGCTCGAACTCACAACCCCAAGGTCAAGAGTGGCACACTCTACCGACTGAGCCAGCCAGGCATCCCTGTGCCTCTCTGAGATATTATGCTCATAGATGCCATGTTTATTAAACAAGCCTGTGTTGTGTTTTTAAAAGGAAGTTGGCCATGTGACGAAGTTCAAAGCCATTGTATTTTTCCCCCCATCAGAAATGCTGTCTCTGAAAGGTACCTCAGAGGCATAAGGCTTCTGTGCTCCAAACTGAGAAGTGATACCCTGCACCGAGAATTCATTCTTTATTTTTTTAAGTTTATTTATTTTGAGAGAGAGAGAGAGAGAGAGAGAGAGCGAGAGAGCGAGCATGAGCAGGGGAGCGGCAGAGAGAGGAGGAGAGAATCCTAAGCGGGCTCTGTGCTGTGGGCACAGAGCCCAAGTCGGGGCTCAAACTCATGAACTGTGAAATCACGACCTGAGTCATGAAACCAGGAGTCGGATGCTTAACCGACAAAGCCACCCGGGGGGCCTGGAGAATTCATTCTTCTTGAAGATCCAGAAGTAAAACAGAATTAAACAAAGTATAAAAAGTGGAAGAAGGAAAGAGGTTGTCCCCGGTCTGGCTTTCCAATCAGTTTGCTGTGGCCTCAGCGTGTGTGGAATTGCCAAAGAGCATCCCTGGGCCGAGTGGTTGGTGTGAACCCCGGGGAGTTTGATAAGAGCGGAACAATTCCGATGTGATTTGTAGGGTGGTCTTCGGGCATGGGAGGGGCTGGCTTTTCTCCTGCGGCTCTTACCCTTTTGGTGTCCTTGAGAGTTTCATCTTTTTTTTTTTTTTAATTTTTTTTTCAATGTTTATTTATTTTTTGGGGGGGACAGAGAGAGACAGAGCATGAACGGGGGAGGGGCAGAGAGAGAGGGAGACACAGAATCGGAAACAGGCTCCAGGCTCCGAGCCATCAGCCCAGAGCCCGACGCGGGGCTCGAACTCACGGAGCGCGAGATCGTGACCTGGCTGAAGTCGGACGCTTAACCGACTGCGCCCCCCAGGCGCCCCGAGAGTTTCATCTTTTAAAGCGACGGTCATTTTCCTGGTGCCAAGATACTGTTTTTGTGCTGGAACACTTGTCAGAGACTGTGACACAAGACAGAAACTTACACTACTTGCCACGGACAGAAAGGAATGTGTCTTGTTAGCGGCACAGGCAGGATACACAGCCCAGGCCAGTGGCTTTTATTGCTTTGACACAGGAGACGAAAATATCATCCAGTTCAGTGATGCTCTATCCTTGAGGGAACAGGCAGGGTCTAACCCGAAGCACCAGAACCATGGGTTTCTGATGGGCCATCCCGGCCGACCCCAGACACGCACCGTGGGGACTTGTGCTCAGACTCTGGGGGTGAGATACATAGCACGCCGCACTTTGCGGCGCCGAGGGTCAGACCCGGGCCAGCAGCCTTGCAAGGTACGGACGCATCGGTGGGGCCTGCTCAGTGAAGCCACTTCAAGGCCAGGGCGACCCCGTGAGGCACGGAGGAGTGGGGGCTGCCATCGTTGGTCAGACGAACCGGCTGAACCAAGAGGGTCTGGTGTCGGTGTCCTTGTTTCACGTGGACACAGCGGAGAACATTTTCCCTCAAACGCTTCGTCCGGGCTCACCCGAAGCACGGTGCCTTAAAACAGCCAAACAGAAGTTCCATGAAAAGTATTCTCAGGGCACCTGGGTGGCTCAGTCGGTTAAGCGTCAGACTTCAGCTCAGGTCGTGATCTCACCGTTTATGAGTTCAAGTCCCGCGTCGGGCTGTGTGCCGACTGCTCAGAGCCTAGAGCCTGCTTCGGATTCTGTGTCTCCCCCTCTCTTTGCCCCCCGCCCCCCCCCCCCCGGCTCACAGTCTGTCTCTCTCTCAAAAATAAATGAACATTAAAAACAATGAAAAAAAAAGAGAAGTATTCTCAAACGTGGTTGTTGACAGTAAAAGAGTAGTACAAGGTTGAAAATATAAAACCCCTGTAGCCTGAGTTTGTTGTCTGTAAGGTCCCTCTGGGGCAACCTGATCTTTGTCCTCCCCATTCTCCAGGGCAAGCTGACCTGTGTCCCCTCCCCCCACCCATTCTCTGGGGCAAGCTGACCTGTGTCCCTCCCTATTCTCTGGGGCAAGCTGACCTGTGTCCCCCCACAATCTCTGGGGCAAGCTGACCTGTGTCCCCCCCAATCTCTGGGGCAAGCTGACCTCTGTCCCCCCACCAATCTCTGGGGCAAGCTGACCTGTGTCCACCCCTATTTTCTGGGGCAAGCTGACCTGTGTCCCCCCCCCCCCAATCTCTGGGGCACGCTGACCTGTGGCCCCCCCAATCTCTGGGGCAAGCTGACCTGTGTCCACCTTTCCCCCTATTCCAGTTGACAGACAGCCCTGTCCTGGGCACAGGAGCAAGGGTGTCATGACTGGCCCTGCTTGACCCATAGGCCTGATGTCTGCAGAGAACAGGACGGACTCCCCAGAGGAGAAGGGAGCAGGCTATGCCTCTGCATCACGTCTTTAAAACATTTATACAACATCCTTAAACTTCTTCCAGGAACGAAAGTTTTAAATGAGGGAGAGAGCCTCCGCTATTTCAAGGTCTTGGATTCCTTCCCTTCCTGGCAAATGTGAGGAGCCATGCAGATTTTGAAGTTCCCTCCAGAAATGGAGGAAGACAGATTTAGCAAGGACGCAGAAGAGCCCACGGGTACGAAACACCTTGATCCTCTTTGAGCTGAAGCCCTTCTCACGAGGACAAGAGTCCTCGGGTCTGAGGCCCGACTGCGTCGTTCCCAGCGTATTTCACGATCCTTTTCTGCGTCGGTTACTAGTGTGGCAACGGGACATGGGCATTTAGGAATGAGACCAAATGAAGATATGGGGGCCCCGATCTTCGCTGCCTTTGCTCTGACCCTCGGGTGCTTAGTATCAGTTTCTGTTAACCCGCAGGACTTCCAGAAAGGCCGGGCAGTTAATGTGTCTTGCTCTCACTGAACTCCTAGGGAGCGGAAAGATATTTTCTGTTTCCATCTCCAGCCAATAGCTGCGAGTGCTTGGTTATAAAGGTTGATTAATGGATGCTGATTGATTATTTGGTTCACTTTAATTGGCTACCCTCTCCGCCCCATTCCCCCGCCCCCAGATAGGACCGAGTGAAGGTATGATAGGCAATGTTCGGATGGCCAGATTGTAAGAGCATGGAGTATAGTTTTCATGAGAACCTCAGTGCTTTTTTTCTCACGTTTTCTGAACAAGCGGTCCTGCTAATAATGCATGCCTTCATCCGAGATTGAATTCAACCACCACCTGCTCTGGGAAGTCTTCCCTGTGCCCTGCAGGGTGGCTCTGGACCCACAGCACACATGTCTCAGGCTGTGACGGCTGAGGGGCATCAGTAGGAAGGAGACCGGGAGGGCAGGTCTGGTAAGGGAGGCATGGGCAGCTGGAGGAAGTGGGCGAGGGTTGGGGCAGCTCGTGTCTGTGGCGGAGAGAGGGAAGGGGGCGCTTCATTTTGGAAAGACAAGCGGTATGAAGTCAAGGGAACAGTGACAAGGAAAACCTATTTGATGACTGGATTCCAGGATTCCAGCCCCAGCCTTCCATGACAGGGGCAGCCAAGGCTGTGCATTTATGTGCATCAATTAAACCAGGAGGGAAGCTTCAAAAGGAAAGTCATTCCAGTAAAAATCTAACAAGCTCGGGGCTGACTTTGAGGATGTGTGTGCAATCACAACAAAACCATTTTCTTTTTCCTCTGGGATAAATTATTTCAGTTCTCGGTGGGTGTTTGGAGGTGGGCTGGTCTTTCCCCCTAAAGATAAAGCCTGGAGTTACACAGAGACCCTCAGAAGAATCCAGAGGGAAGGACCTTGGAGGGGAGGCCACCTTGGGTTAGGGGGTGTGCAAGAAATCCAAAGCCTCGCTCAAGGTCCCCAGTCTCCATGATAGGAGGATGATGTCACCATGCCACACAGGTTAGGACAGAGAGCTTTAGGAACCTCTTTGACCATCAAGCACAGTTATGTCTCAGTGATCCTCGGCAGGTTTCGGTTGAAGAACAAAGTCATCAAAGCAAAAATGTCAAATAATAATAACAGTAACAAAAATAGTAATACCAGAAGAGAGCGCAACACCATTGGTTAGATTCCCAGGGCACAGCGTCTGCTGATAACATCAACGACACAGTGCCAGGTTTTTTTTTTTTTTTTTTTTTGTTCCAGGGACAGATAAAAAAGAAAAAAAAAATCACAAACTGCCTGTCCCCTGATAACACAAACACAACTGCAAATAAACATATCAATGTCTACACACAATGCACATGTATGCGGAATCCATACTCCTGGCGATTCTTCGGTTATCAAGCAAATGTCCTTTGGAGGTTAAGACACGATGCCGTTAATTCAGTCTCGGGTTTGGGGTAAAGTTTGACCGAAGAAAAAGGTGAGGCCGATGAGGTGGTGTTCGTTGGGGATTTGGGAAAGAAGAGGCTTTTTGCGGGGAGGTCATTATATCTTCATTGACCCTCACGTGGCTCCCCCAGCCCGGTGTCGGGGGCTCTCTGCCTCGCCGTGTGACATCTCCTTTCGAGATGAGCTGCCGTCACCTTGCGGAGGCCCCCTCCCCGGATGCATTTTCTAATCAGTTCACATGATTGAGCTTCCACCAAGTGATGCTTTACTTAATTCCTTTCCGCCTGTAGGGGTGTGAGGCTTGGAGGGCCTCTCGTCAAAACTTTGGAGGGCTCTGTCAGTTTGAAAAGAACATGACCTTTAAATTGTATCAGTATGTTTGCTGGTGCATAAGGGAAAGGAAAAGGTTTGTCCTGATGGAAAACCACGCCGAGACCGGGGAGTAATTCAGAGGGAACCAGCCCAGGAAGTTAATTTGTTTATACATAATTTGCTAAGTGGGGGGCGAGAATGGGGTCCATGCACCTGCTGGCTGCAAAGAGCCCACAGCCCGGGTCTGGGGACGGTTAGCCTGTTTAGACAATTTTTCTTCCCGTTGCTTCTCCCCTCCGAGCCACCACTATCATAGAACAGGTCAACCCATATAGTCCCGTTGCTTGTGATTGAGGGACAGATCGTAAGAAAGAATTTTCTCCTATATGGCTGACAGCTCTGGGGCTGAATTATTAACCTCCGGCGAGATTAGCAAGGATGCTGTGTGACAGAAGTTGGAAGGTGCGGACTGGTTTTGAAAAAGTTCACTGAGAGACTGCTTTTTAGAACTCAAGGCATATATTCTGATTTTATTTATTTATTTTAAGTTTATTTATTTGTCTTTGAGAAAGAGAGAGAGAGAGAGTGCATGAGCTGGGGAGGGGCAGAGAGAGAGAGGGAGACACAGAACCCGAAGCAGGCTCCAGACTCCGAGCTGTCAGCTCAGAGCCTGACTCGGGGCTCGAACTCACAAACCACGAGGTCATGACCTGAGCCAAAGTCAGACACTCAACCAACTGAGCCACCCAGGCGCTCCTAGTCTCATTTTTTTTTAAAGTGTTATTAGAATAGGAAGCATTCAGAAAGCCTATCTGTTTTACACACACACACACACACACACACACACACACACACACAAACAATTGCGTGTATACTTTTGTACGCTGTGTGCAGTTTTTTTTAAGTTGCATGACTTTGAATTTAGCAAACCTTTCAGTCTGACCCTTTGTGCCAGGGTTTGCCGCTACTCTTCTCTTTCTTCCAGTTAAAATATATCGACACGTGATGCAGAAATAATCAGAGGTGACGAAAACGGGCATTGCCCGCTTTAAAGCGGTGACCAAAAAACAACAAAATTTGAGGCGGGAGCAGATGTATACTAATTTTAATTGTTTCAGTTGAAACATGTTCATCTTTCAGAATCGAGCAAGCTGCCTGCCTTGTCATTCCCGTCCTCTGAGGGGAGAGAGACGGTCCCTCGCTGGAGCCAAGTGAGTGTGCTTATGGAGATGGGGAGTCGGGAAGAAGGGCTGGGTTGCTTGGCTCTGAGGTTGGGATAGAGCCCCTTGCTTTCTTGGGGAGGGTTATGTGATTCCGGAGATTAAGAATTTTGGAGGAGAAACACAAAAAGGTGCCTCCAAAGGCATTCACATTAGGAGTAAGACGGGTGGTGGCCTCTCTCTATAAACACATTGTAACCAGACAATATGTTTGCCCTTTGCAGGGAGAGAGAGCAGCGAGCGGGTTCCTGACTCCGAGCCCCGTTTGTCCTCGTGCTGTGAAGCATAAGCATTTGTCAGGTTAGGTGAAGCCCCTGTGCCCGACCGCGAGCCACGGTGCTGTGAAGGATTGTCTGAGTCTAGGTTCCTAATGCAAACTGCAACATCGGAATTGAAACGTGCTTGATGGAATTAAAACATTAGTATTGGCTTTCAGTTCTTGCCTCCCTGGCTCCCGTAACAAATGTAGGGCATCTTAAAAATAAAAGCCAACAAACCAAGAGAAAACAGCCAGACGCCTTTGCAAGACAGAGGAGGCACAAAACCTCTCTGCGAGACTTGAGAGTTGATCTGCCCCAGTGTGAACTCTGGCACCTGTTTATTCTCTAACTTGGACATGTACTTTTCATTTCTTTTAAGTAGAATGTTTTTATTTTTACCACGGGTATGGGGAGACACTGTGACATGTCGATAAATGAAATAATCCCGATTACCACGTTAAGCCACATGTCGGGAATTTTAGAAGGAAAATGCCGTTAAGAAACCCAGTGTATATATGTTTACCCTCGTGTCAATGTTTAAACATGTGTATACACCGGGTCTCTCCAAAGTGGGGTTCGGTGACTGATCTCTTTCAAGAAAGTTCATGGGGCATTTAATCAGAGTTGGCCTCCTATTGTCTGTGGACTGGGCGTGGTCCCTGGCATCTGGTCCTTTACCAGATAGGTTTGGTATTCATCAAAATGGCGGAACCAACATGTGTGGTTCTCCACCCCTGGAGGATGTTCAGGCTTATCTTTAATCCCAAATCTTGGAACTCTAAGTAAACTGGGACAAGCATGCCTTTTAAGCCCCAGTGAACCCAGATCCAGTGCCTTAATTCTAGTTCCACGAGGCTTGAGGACATCTATGTTTGGGTTACCACCCTGACGCTCACCAAGGGGCAGGACACTTGGACCAAGGGAGCAAAATGCCCCAAAGGGCCCCGTCTGGGCTCCAGACATTTCCATTCACTTATGCTCATGACGTTTCCAGCAATCTCAATGGAAAGCTAAGAAAGCCATGGCAAACTTCTCTAAGGGGTTTCTTTCTCCCCGCCATCTCGAAACCTGGCTCTTCAGACATCTGTCTGGTGGGGAGCCACGATTCCCCAGTCTCCATTCCTGCTAAATCTCAGTTGGTCCTTAGCCCCGGGAGAGTGAGAAGGTAAACGGGGGAGGTTCAGGAACCAGTGGGGACACTCATCAGGCCCTAGTCGGTCCACCCAGCCCACAGTTAGGGAAGGAAACCTCCAGCACTCGCTCAGCCTCCACGTCCCGTGAGTCCTGGGCTGGCTTGGGGATGGCTTATGCTGGTGTAACCCCAAGGTTTTGGACTCCCCTTCATGTCACAAGCAGGCTGCTCCTCCAAGGAGCTGAAGAACTGAGCTTCTAGATCTGCCTTTTTAGTCCATAAGATTTCCTTGGCCTCACACACTCGTTCACTCCAGGCTCTGGACCCCCGGGTTTCTGGGATGGTGTCTCACACCCCAGCCCTCTCTCTCCTGAGTTTGTTTCCAGGGCGTTGCAGAGTGAGGCCCTTGACTCTGCCCTGCTTCTGTTCTGAAGAGCTCGGGGTAATTTCTGGCTATTTTCCCAGAGGTGTGGTGGTGCGGGCTCCCTGGTTTGGCCCCTGTGGCCGGCACACCCCGCTTTGGGTTGAGACTGAGCGGCTTGGCCCACGGAGCTCGGGATGTTGTCCTGGGGTCTGAAACTTTCCTGAGACTTGGGCCTGTCTAGGCGAGGTGAATCTATGACTCTCCAGACACGTTTTGAGTGAATTGGTTTCAGCTTTCACAAAATGCTAATGTTGATATTGTTTACGTCTGGCTGCATTGTTTTTCACTTTAAAATTACAGCTTTAGTACATTAAGCTAATTTCATAATACTGTATTAACTTAATATTCCATAAATCACACATGTCAGATTGCATTGTTACGGATGCACAAAACCCAAATTTACTACTCAAGCTCTCCAAACACATGTATTCATAATTTGCTCCAGCGAGCCCTGTGCTGCCATATAGGGTTAAGGAATTACACGTTCCAATGCCAGGCACAGATCATGCCTCTCTCTCTCTCTCTCTCTCTCTCTCTGCAATTGTTCTCCATACAAATTGAAACAATATATTTCCAGCCATTTTCATAGTTGTAATTACTAGCAAAAATCGTAATACCGCGAACATATTTTAAACACCTGCACTTTTGGTCCAACTCATTTTTTTTTTTTTTTCTTTCTTTTAAGCTGAGTGTTTCCATTTGAATAAGGTTGAGAAAGCTCACTGGTGGTAGCAATCTCTGGGTATGTTTTCTCCTGGAGGAAGATTATGACTTTTGACTTGGAAGGGAGAGGTAGAGAGAAAATGGCAGAAGGAGTTCGGGCGGCACCCTCTCTCTCCATTCATTCCCCTCTTTGCTCTCTCTCTTCCTCTTCCCCTTGGGGAAAGGGATTTAATTGCAGCGAGACTGGCTTTCACGCGTGCTGCCCGGCCCTCTTGCAAGGGTGCAAAGTTCTGTGCCTAAGCCTGGCTGGCTGGTTCCGGGAACAAAGGGATGCTCTCTGTGGGGGACATGGTGCTGGGCTGGGGCACAGAGGAGCCTCTGTAGGTTTTTAACCACACACTGTCTAATCGGGCTCTGACAAGCCCATTGTAAATCAAAGGTCTGGTAAGTGGGGATGCCAGAAATGTTTGATCTCCTTCCAAGCCTTGAAACAACTTGCTTATTTTTTCTGCAGTTTGGCCCCTCACTAAAATAAAACATTGAGAGATGAATGTTCTGACGGGTCATTGTGTGTCAAGCTGTCACTCTGTAATGGTTACATATTTCAGCTGGATTGAGGTGGTGCCGGTTGGGGGAGGTCTGTGAGAAAGAGAGAGGCAGAGAGATAGGGTAGGGAAGGAGACAAAGGGTAACAAGGTTTCTGCTTTCTCCTTGTGGCTGATCTTCATTTAAACCAAACACTTGTCATGTTCAGGGGAAGTTTTATAAATTTTTAATGATATTGGGTACAACTGGTGCTTTGAAATTTGCTGTACTTTAATTTTTTCTTCGTTAGCAAAGGTTCACTAATGCATTGAAGTGCTAAGAGCGTATCCTAGGGATGCCACGATAATTGTGTTGTTAATAATATTGTGGCACTAGTAATGTTCTCCTGGTAATCAAGGCATGAGATTTTTTTTTAATATATTCAGTTATTACACTGCATCTCGTACAAATCATGTCAATTACAATTGCCAGCCTGTGACAGTTAAAATAATTGTATACGTTTTCTAGAATTTTCCATTGGCTTGGCTAATCAAGCTAAAAAAAAATCAACACATTATTTGCATTAATTTTGTTTCTAGTCTATTCTCACTCCTAAATCATTTGTCCATCTACTTCAAAAGGCAGAACAGTAAGTATTTTAATAATAAATATACGCACACATTCACACCAACCTAATTTAAGAATACTTCTATAGGTCTGGCAAGACGGAATCATCCGGTAGGGATGTTTTGTGTGACTGGGTTTATGACTTTCAGTGGTGTGCGTGCATGCTGAGATTGAGTTCACATTGCATACACTTGGGATATGTGGAGTCTATGTTTATATAGACAAACCTTGTAAGAACATTCACTTTAGCATTTTCTATTTCTGTATTCAGTCCGTAGTTCTGTCTAGGTCAGGGAAATTACACGATTTCGGTCTTTCCTTTTTGGCTTCACTGAAATAGCTCAATATTCCTCTGCACCAGGAAATGATGTATGTAATGCTTTGCAGAATAGCACTGCAAATTTGCAGCTCGAACACTCGTCTTCCACTTCTCTGAGCTCTGCCTCCTGACCGGCACTGAGGCTTGCTTTATTTGGAACTGAAATAGCTAAACACTCAAAAAAGTACTGAACGTGTGAGACCGGCTGCACACGGAGTCCCCTGCAGTGTCTCAGCAAATCTCCCCGGAGCCTGGCCTCTCTCTCCATCACCCAGAGTATACCACCCCCTGTCACGGGCAAGAACGGGGAGGCGTTTTGGTGACACGGAGGCATTTTTGAATGAGGGCCCCGGGGTGCACGGGAGGAGGAGACGGGCGGCTGGTGGGGGCGCCCTTTGCTGTCCGGCTGCCAGCAGCCCCACCGCACACGGGGACGGGGCGAGGTGTGTGGCTGGGGACCGCTCTCAGGCAGACCCTGAAGAGTGGGTCAGGCTGGCCTGTTCCATCTGCGGAAGAAGGAGGATCAGAAAGCAAGCAGGAGCATAGTAATATCACGAGGGGCCCTCCAACGGGGAAGAATGGCAGATCTTGCAAAATAACAGTGGCAGAAGGGCCCGAAGAACGACAGGTGGACAGAACAGGCTTATGTGAGCGGTTTTCCGACAGCTCGGCGATATTATTTGGACGATAATAAATAGGCTCCCCAATTTCCGAGGCCCTCCACACCCCCCTCGCTCTCCGTACGCTTCTAGGCCGGGTCTGTGATGTCAAGATTTTGCATGAGGGTCAGTGGCTACAGGTTGTGAGGGTCAGGGCAACAAAATATTTTTTCCCTTTTTAATGCAATCATATTCTCTTAAACATGGCTTGAACAAATCATCTCTCAAAACGTAGAATTTATTTCTCAACTTTGCCTGGAGGTACAGCAGAGAGAACAGATTTTTTTCCTCTCTCTGGCCCTTTGAGTCCTGACCATGCAGAATGGATGGCTTTAGAACTGTACACGGACAGGAAAATCAATGCGTCATACCAGGAGGCTTCAGGGGTTAGGTTCCCATGTCCGTGTCAACAAGGCTATTGGTTTTTTTAATGCTCCAAAGTTATCACTTCCCGCCTGCAAGAGCCACCACTGTGACTTGTGTGGTCAAACCTTAACAAAAGAATTTCCCTTTGCCCACCGCTCGGTGGCATGGAATTTAATTACTGCGCGGGGAGAATTTTTCCAAGTATGACAATTGAAAACAAACAGGCAGGCCCCCAACGGCAGACGTACCCAGGGCACCTGGCTGGCAGGTTTCGGAGGGGGTCATGGTCTCGTTTGAGGCCAGGACACCATGTCTGCAGCAGGCCTTAGCAATATGGCTCGAAGGCGGGGGACGCTGTGGGTCTCTCGAGACTCCTGGAGTGCAGCTTGCTGGGAAGGAGGACACCCCTTGCCACCTTTTGGGTGGATCATCCCAGTGTCTGTCGGGATTTGGGGGTGTAAGGACGGGGGGGCGTGGGCCTCTCTCCTGCTTTAAAGGCCGCTGTTCCAGGAAGGATGCTTCCATTTGTCAATAGAATTATGTGCCATCGGGTGGAGACCACGTTGCTTCAAAATAATACTTGTTGTCATTAGATTTTAAACTGAGTATCCGAAAATGAGGCCTTGGTTAAACCTCGGTCAATTTAATCAGTCCGACGACGGCGTTTGGTTTACTGAGCCGGGAGGAGTCCCGGGCCCCGACAAGCAGACCCAGGATTCTTCAGATTCACCGCGTTTGCGGCCGCACCGGGTCCGGACGCCGCACCGGGTCCGGACGCCTCCTCGCTGCTGGGCCGGGCAGGCCCTGTGCCCTCGGAAAATGGCCCTTTGATCTGGTTTTCGTCCTGGCCGCCCCCTCCCCCACCGCGTTTCCCTAGGCTGTCCTGTCGGCAGTGACACAGTGCTAACGCCCCAGTGCTGGAGGCCACCGTGAGCATTGCTCACTTGCAGCGGGCGGATGAAAAGGCAGTGCAGATGTAATTTGTTTTCAATGGCTGTTTCAAAAGAATAATTGTGGTGACATTGCGGGATCAATATTATAGATTTTTGTTTTCAAGTACACTGTATGTGTGGTGCTAAGGGGAGGCAGGAAATACAACCCTGCAGCCTGAATACAATAAAAATGGATTGAGGTCTGCGGGTATTTGTCGGCTGCTAGCCATCACGGGTTCGGAACATCATTGGTGGGATTACCGAGTTTGTCCTTTGGGTTGGTATTTCATGGTGAATGTGTGCACATTTCCTGTACTTCCCGTCTCTTGCTTCTTTGGGGACCTGTTTCCTGAATTCGTGCAAAGTAACTGGAGATGCGTTTCCGGAACCCCAGGCTTGGTTTCGCTTGCTGCCGAGTGCAGGTGGCCGGGGCCGGCGTGTCCCCGTGTGCGGCTTCCCGGGTGAAGATCTGCGGGGGAGGCTGGACATTTCCACGAGAAAACGTCAGCTGCCAGCCCAGAGCAGATGTGGGATGATTCTGGCAGCAATGTGTGTCTCCTCCCGCTCTTCGTATAGGCCCTTCTAGAGGACAGGCCTCCTGCCGGCGTCTGTGGGTCCCGGATGGAAGCAGGGGGTCTCTGTGACCGTGGGAGCACGTCCCCCAGCTGCCCTTTGGATTGCCGCTGGTTACAGCTTCGTCCTTGGGCGGCATGCTCTTCGGAGAAGCACTTTGCTCAGGAAGCTTATCCTATCGCTTGAAAATCCACGAACACCGGAGGAGGTGATCGGGGCCGCCTGCGTTCAGGCGGGTTTCCTGACTTGGGGTAACTAGACAAAAATGCAGATCCCGGGGTGGAAATTATATGCACAAAGAATTAGTAATAAAGCTGAGTAAATGTAATGAGATGTGAAAGCGAGCATGGTGTGCCGTTTCCCCCCTGTCTTTTGTAATTAGCCCTTCAAAGAAATGGAAATTCTGGCGAAATACCTTTCTCCTTGCTGGCTTCAAACTGCAAATGAACGTGACTTGTTCAGAGGTGAGAGAAAGAGCAGGGTTCAGAAGGACACCCGGGATAGGACAGCTGGAACATCTGGCCCAATCGGCTCATTTGACAGATGGGGAAACTGAGACATGGGTATTCCTGGAGCTCTGGCTGGTCTTCCAGCGAGATCAGAGAGGCTGCCTATTCTGACTTCCAACCCAGAGCTTGCCAAAGCCCATGAACTTGGCTCTTCTGTGGGCTTATTTTATCTGGAGAGCGCAATGTCTTTTTTTGTCCTCTTTTTCTTTTTTTTTTCCTTTCTTTTTTAACATTGAGGATAAATATAAAATGGAGAGAGTCCCATATAAGCCCAGTTTTGCATTCTTTTGACAAATCCGAATATCTAGCCGCACCGGACCCGTATCCTGTGTGAGTCCTTGGTGCCTCCTTGGATGGGGCCGTCTCACTCTTGTCACACTCAGCCCAGTGAGCATTTGAGTTCCCTGGCCCTGTGGTGGGGCCGTCCTGCAGCGTCCGTGGGAGCCGAGACCGATCTGAAAAACGTGTCAGTTTGGCAGAGTGAAGGCCAGGGTAGTTCTGCTAAGAAAGAAGAGGCTTCCCAATATGAACTGATCAGCACACTTGGACCCCGTGTTAGCACCGTGTGTGCCTCCGTGATATTGACTGTCCGGAAGAAGTAGAAACCAAGGGTCATCTCACAATAGGCAGATGCTTACCTTCACGCTTCCTGAGGATTTCATTCAATCAACATTTGCCCAGCCCCTTGCTTAGCGTTTAGATAAGAGGGAGCTCCTTCTCTCAAGGAGCTCACAGTCTAACAGGAAAAAAAAACCCAAAACCAGAAATACGTAGTAACTGCTTAAGATGCAAACATAAATTCAGGTACCATTTACAGAGCGCCTGCTAGGTACTAGGCCCCGGGATTATCTGTTAAGTCACCAGGCAGGGAAACTACCTGTGCAAGACGGCCTCCAGTGACAAAGGCTGCATTGGTGTATTGGGTTTGAATCTCGTTTAATGTGGAATTGGTGTCTTAATTTAACAGATGTTTATTGTCGGCTACGAGTTAGGTTTTGTGCTAGATGCTGGTGCTATAACGATGGGCAAAATAAACAACAGTCACATGATGACACCAACATATAATTCAAACTAAAAAGTGTCATGAGGGAAGACCAAAGAAGATCGAGGGCTTCTTGAGATGTTTGGTTTGAAGTTTGAAGGACGCATAGAACAGAAGACCCTTCGGTGCAACGGAATCAGCACGTACAAAGACTCTGGGGCAAGAGAAAGCGTGTCATAACTCAGGAACCCAAGGAAGATCAGTGCGGCCAGAACACAGAGAGCAGAGAGGAGATGTGTATAAAGAGGAGCTACAGAAATGAGTTGGTGGGTCGCAGACCAAACAGAATTTTATGGTCCAGGGTAAGACATTTGGTCTTTGTCCTCAGCAGAACAGGAAGTAAGAATAGTTTAGGCAAGTGTGTGTATATATACACATGGTAATGCAAACAGGTCTGTATTTTAAAATGAGAATTTAGGGGCGCCTGGGTGGCACAGTCGGTTAAGCGTCCGACTTCAGCCAGGTCATGATCTCGCGGTCCGGGAGTTCGAGCCCCGCGTCAGGGTCTGGGCTGATGGCTCAGAGCCTGGAGCCTGTTTCCGATTCTGTGTCTCCCTCTCTCTCTGCCCCTCACCCGTTCATGCTCTGTCTCTCTCTGTCCCAAAAATAAATAAAAACGTTGAAAAAAAAATAAAATGAGAATTTGTCCTAAGTTGGGTTTCCCAGGAAGTATCTTCTGAGATTCAGAGGTTTGTGTGTAGAGTGTTCACCGGGGGAGTGCTCTTAAGGAACAACACCCGTGAAGGGTAAGGAGGGCAATGTTGGGCAGAGGGAAAAGTTAAACCATAATATAGTTGCAACAGAGGCCTCAGCAAATCTGCTGGAGCATTCTGGAGCTGGAATGGCTCTGTAGGAATGTCCTTATACCACTCCTCTCATCCCAGCAGCCAGTCACTGGATATAAGCTGCCTGTTGGGAAAGGGTACAATCTTGGAAAAAGCTTGGGGAAGTTCCAAGCAAGAGGACAGCTTCCAAAAGAGGAACCCAGCTAAGAGCTGTCGGCCACCAATACTCTCAGGAGTGGGAGCGAGTAAATCACACACAGACCACGACAGTCCACCCCTCGTGTCATGCAGATCTACCTGTTTCATAGAGTGTGTTTTATAAACAGCTCTTCCAGGATCTTTCCTGGTCTCTCTGCCAGGGGACACTTAGAAGAGAAGAGACTGGGACAAGCTACAATCCCCACCACTGAAGCTGGTCTTTGGCCACTTGTGTCACTTATCATATCTGCCTTCTACCACCCATTATTCTTCTCCTTGGCCAGCACTCCTATTGGTCTGAGTGACTCACCTTGTGCAATGACCATCTCTAAAGGGAATGGCCCTTCAGTCACCACACCCATTTCCAGCCACAGCTGCTGCATTCATCCATCTGTTTCCAAGGTAGGGCTCTGGTGACAAGAGATGTTCTCTGGATCAGCTGGCTGCCTGCATATCATGTAACAACAATCCTAGATCCTCCTCTCCTTCCTTGCTGATGCTTAGCATAGGAAGCCTAAATAAACAGGTGACAATTAGAGCTAAAAATGTAATGGGACTCTTGCCAAGTTCTCTGGTCGAAGAGTTCCTGATCTGGGAATCAGGACCTCTAGATACAGTGGGCTTAGAGTCACAGGGACAGCAAGCACAAATTCCCCAAGTTCATGCCCCCCATTAAGAGGGACTTCCGCCTTTGGTTCCTGACCCCAGGTATGCTACCTGTTGGAGAAACAGAATCGTATAATTTTCAATATTTTAGAGTGGAGATTGAATTCTGGAGAGGGGCATCCTATTCTTTTAGGATGCCACCTCCAAGCTGGTGCCTGGACTGAAACTTCAAAGGGCCATTCTATTCCTCTGTCAAGCCAGCAACTTCCTTTGAGCTGTGGTAATTGAATTTTTTAAAAAAATGTTTACGTATTTTTGAGAGAGAGAGAGAGAGCAGGAAAGGGGCAGAGAGAGGGAGAGCACAGAATCTGAAGCAGGCCCCAGACTCCAAGCTGTCAGCACAGAGCCTGACGTGGGACCCGAACCCACGAACCTCGAGATCATGACCTGAACTGAAGTCAGGCACTTAACCAGCTGAGACCCCCAGGTGCCCCTGTGGTGTCATAATTGAAAGGACCAGTGAATCCCATGGTCTGCTCACATTATGTGAGATCCAGTATTCACGTAAACCCTTGGATACTGGCACTAGCTGAAGCCCTGTGGACAGGAAAGGCGAACTTTTATCCAGAATATGTGTCAATTCTGGTTAAATTGAATCACTACCTCTTTCAGGGTAGACACAGTACAACGTAATCAAGTTACCCCTAAGTGGATGGTTAACTCTCTTGTGATATAATGCCATGTCAAGCATTCAACATTGGTCTCTGTTGCTGGCAAGTTGGACATTTGGCAGTGGTAGTGGCTAGATTTGTCTTAGAGAAATGGGATCCCATGATATTGGGCCCATACATAACCTTTGCATGATCATGTCTCTGCTCCATTCAGAGGCTGGCTGACATCTCCTGGCTCAGTCATTCATTCTACTTGATTGCTTAGTGCTTCTTTTATGCTTCCTGGTGGGCATTATCATGCAATACGAATATCTTCACACTCTGTGCTGTCCCATAGATCCACCCGTATGTCTCTCTTCCTGATCCCTTTCTCCGTAGTCTCCCAATTGTTTTCCTCCCAGGCCTCTTGACCGACCAACCAAGCCATTCACCCCTGTCCATGATTCTATATATAGTACTAGGTCAAGCCACTTTTTCCTCATCTACAGAGTGAATTACCAGGTTCACCACCTAAATCTCAGGCTGTTGGGAAGTATTTCCCTTCCTGTCTTTTGAGGCCATCACTAAGTGGGACTGTGGTGCACCAGTGGTATATTTGAAGCTTATATTCACATACTGATCTGAGAACTGAGCTCATACCTTTTCCTTCTCCATCAGCTGGTCATAAGGTCTCTGTGATAGCAGAGGTATCAGCTGGGGGAGACACCGGCACAAGAGTGGTGGATGGGACAGGTCTGGGATACCAACTCGTGCAGCTTACTTGTACCCTTTGGCCCTACTTTTGCCAACCCTTCATGAAATCCTTCCATCTCACAATGGATTGCTGCCGAATTTGCCTGAACTTATGATCTGGTAGGTCTGACGAAACCTAGTTCACCACGGGTAGCTGTGACTGCACGGGAACTTGTCTCTCCCAGGGCCCAGGAGGACATTTGCATTGTTGTTCGTATGGTGTATAGTTCCTGGCTGTGTCAACTCTGCACAGTCTTTTCTCACCTCAGTCACCTCTCATAACACTGTGTCTTCTGGGTCGCCAGGGATCGCCTGCATCCTGGACCTGCTGCCGAGCCCTTTCCTGATCTGGGCCCCTCTCAAAGTTGGAAGACATTCTCATCACTCAGTAAATGAGTTGAAGCAACATTCTGAAATGTGGACTAACTCGCTCTAGAACCTGGGGTGGGGGTGGGGGAAAACTGATAGAGTGTTTTATTTTTATTTGGAAGAAACGTGAAGTGCACTAATTTAGCCTGGGTTGTCCCTGTGTGTCTTTGACCACTGGATCCCAAGTACGGTCATTGATTTGATGGGTCTCTGGATTTTCTTAGGGTTTGTCCCCCACCCTCTGGAGTGCGTGCATCTTACGAAGGCTGCCCATCACCATCTTTCAGGATCTGTCTGATTTCTGTGGGGATCAGACTGGTGAATTAAATGAAAGATGACAGGAGCCATACCCTTTCATCACACACATTTACTCTCTTGGCTGGGCACAGGGAGCAGTTTCAGAGACTTCCACTTGCCTTTCGGAACTATGATAGTTCTTACCCAAAGGTCCCAGGAACCAATTTAGAGATTTAATAACTTCCAAGTATGTCCATTTCAATTATACATTTGGGGCCTTGGAGATTGCCACTGGGTGGACCCACCTACCCAGAACTGGATCTGGGCCAAGATTTCATTTTTCACCTGGCCCCCAGGTATGCACACTTAGGTCATTTTGTCAGGAAGCAGGGAGGGTGATTACAGAGAGAAGCTGGAGATGTTGAGTGCTAGGGGCTGAGTCCGATTTGGGTCCTAGGCTGAGAAGGCGGTGAAGGTTTGGTGAAGTAGCTTGTGGTTTCCCAATGTGTGGGGCATATGAATGCTATTAAATAGTGTAAGGGCCTGGTATTATGTTAGAGTGAGTCACAAGGTAGGTAAGTGATTCCTTTTTCAATTCAACAGGCTTAAATATTTGCTGGTTCCAAAGCGGACAGGTTGAAGCCTCTGGACTGGGAGTTGAGACGAGAATAAACTTCACATGCAAATATGGCGTGGCATTTGGCTGATATTTGTAGCAGTGTCTTTCCTCCAGCTCTGAAATAGGACTTATTCCCTCATTCTGAGACAAGAAATATTAGCGAGGCAGCTTCCTGCAGAGGAACGAATGAGCTTTGCCCTCTCAGCTTCTTTCTCCAGTCAGGTCCCCACCTTGGATGTGACGTGGTCCCTTCTGGGTCTTAAGGACCCGTGTGACTGTGTGAGATGTGAACTCAGGGGAGTCACCCAGATTTCTCCAGTCCGAGCAGGAGGGAGAAGGGTTCACCTTCTGGTAGTGAAAATTTTAATTCATGTGTAGTAGAAAATACTTTCTAGGGTTTAAATGGATTAAATATTGAGCTCTCTTGGGTCAGAATATCCCTTCTAGACTTGGCATATCCTCTCTGCCACCTTCAGTTACTGTGCTCAGCTTAGGGTAGAGACCCACTTCGCTGGAACTCATTTATCTTGCGCTGGAGATCACACGGGGCATAACCTTGGAACTCACGGTTTTCTGATCAACACTTTTTCTTTTATTTGGGCGAGACATCGTAAGACATGTATTAGTTTTCTATTGCTGCTCTGCCGAATCACCACGCACTCAGTGGCTTAAACAATAAAGACAAATGTATTATCTCAGAGTTCTGTTGGTCAGAAGTCTGACACAGGTCTCACTGGATTGAAATCAAGACATTCCTTTTGGAGGCTTTAGGAAAGAATTCATTTCCTTGCATTTTCCCAGCTTCTAGAGGCTACCCTCATGCTCTGGTTCATGGCCCTCCTCTTCAAAGCCAGCAAAGTTGCATCACTCGGGCCCTGTTTTCTTCCTCAAGTGATCAAAGCCAGGAAAGATTTCCTTTCTTATCCTTTTCCTTTCCCTTTCTTTTCCCCTTTCCCTTTCCCTCCCACTTCCCCTTTCCCTCCTCCTCCCCCTTTTCTTTCTTTCTTTCTTTCTTTCTTTCTTTCTTTCTTTCTTTCTTTCTTTCTTTTCTTCTTTCTTGACTTGAAGTGGTTAGTTTGGGCCCACTAGGATAATCCAGGATAATCTCCCCACCTTAAAGGTTTGTATCCTTAATCCCATCTGCGGAGTGCCTTTGCCATGTAAGGTAGCATATTCTTGGTCTGTGGGCTTCGGATGTGGACATTTTGGGGGGGTCATTATGATGTCTATTACAAACCATAACATTTAAAAAGGAATCTTAGATTCTAATCTCTGACCTCCCGCTAGTTTGGAATTCCTTCTGAAGCATTCCAGATAGATGCATATCACCCTCTGATTGCACGCCCAGCTACAGTGGGCCCACTGCTGCTCTGAGCTATGAGCTCTCAAGACGCTCTGTTCCCTGTTCCTTCAACGTCTCTTTACATTGGTGTGTCTGTTTGCCTGTCTGTTTGTTTGTTTCAGTCAGGCTTGGATCTGGAATTCTGTAGAAGGGACTCAGTAGAAAGCTGCAAAAGCCAACAGGACTTTTGATTGGCTGTCCAGGGCCGTGTCACGAACGTGATGCTGGGTGCACAAGTAGGTTCTGGGTATGGATTTGGATTCTTCCTTCCGGAACACAGAAGGCAGGGGTCTTTTGGCAACGGGCACCTGCTTTGAGCAGCCTCTTGGTCTCGTGAGAGCCTGGGAGTTGACAGTGCTCTATTCACAGGGGTCCATCTATTTATTTATTCACAAATACTTATTGAACCATTGCTGTGTGCCAGGCATTGTTCTGGATACCAAGAATGAGCAGTGGACAAGGCAAAGTCCTTTCACTTGCGTAGCTTCCATTCTAATGCTGGGGGTGGGAGGAGGTGAGAAACAAAAACAGGTAAGTCCGTATTGTAATACCTCAGAGAAATAGATGCTAAGAAGAAAAATACAGTAGAGGAAAGGGAAGGGTGGAGAGACTGATGGGGCTGGTCTCTACGACACGATCAGAAAGCCGTCTCTGGGGAGAAGGCATCGAGCAAAGCAGTGAATGGAGTCAGTGGTATCTCACCCAGAATTAGGGAGACTCGTGGAATGAAATTCTGAGACTTTAACAAGGTCTGTTTCCATCCCTTGTTTCCTTACATGTTCCCCTGGCCCCCTCCAGGCCTCCCTCTAGCTCCGGAACTGTGGTATCCTGCCACTCTACTTCCAGGAAAGTTGCCAGGTCAGAGCCAAAGGAAAGGAAAGCAATATTTTCAAAATAAGTTTTACAACTCGTGGCAAAGTTTTCGCTTCGTCAGAGCCAGGCTTTGTGGACAACAGAGTCCTTAAGGCCTCAGGGTTTGAAGTTGGTATCCTAAACGGAAGGTCTGGAAAGACAGGGAAGCAGTAGATGTCTGGGGTTCCAGATGAATGTCCCATGGCGTGTGTGGGAGGGTAAGCAAGGGCCGGGAAGAGTTGGGCTATGTCCCCAACGGTCCATGACAGTGACGTGCTATAGATATTTTTCAGCTACGCTTTTGGGTAGCGCTGAGAAAGGAAATCTCTCATAGGAGGTAATGTAGCCAATACATTGTGTAGTTAAGGCTCTGGTGCTGTCCTCTTTGCCCCAGGTCTCCGAGCCCAGATTCTAGTACCTCTGAGTTTTCCCTTCATTTCTTCATTAGTATACACACGGCGCTTGGTTCCCAACCTTGACCCCTGAGGACCCCACGCATCCCACATGCCCTAAGAGAAACATCAGGATGGATGTGAGCCAATGGAATCTGGCAAACGGGTGGTTTCAGATGGCCTGGTTCCATTGGTTAGCCCATCACCTAGTAAATGCTTCGGAGACATTTCCTTTGGGCTGGTTAACTTTAGAAACCAAGGCGCTCATTGAATAGGAAATACCTGAATATACCAATTTGGCGTGTTCCCCGTGCAGTGGCCCAGGAATCCCAAAGCATGGTGGCCGAGCCCCCAGGGAACCCCTTCCTGGTCCCTCTAGTGGTTCTGCTTCTCTGCCTCGCTTCTTGGGAGTGAGGAGAGCTTCGCCCAGAGCAAGCTGAGCCAACCCCAGGTCGAGTGCGAGACAATCAGCCTCACCGTCAGGGCAGTGAGAGACTTTGCTTCCCGAGCAAGTTTCTAATATAAGCAAGCGGCAGAGCCTGGGCAAGGCTGCTGCCGTCCTGACTAATAAGGATCGAATCCCAGCGTGGCCGTCAAAACAGCTGGAAAAAGCTGTAACCCCTGTTAAACGGGGAATCGGGCAAACATCTTGACGCAGAAAAACTGCGTGTGTGCCCGGGTAGAAATTATACTTTTATAGTTATTTTTACCTCCCAACATTCCTCTTGGAGGGCCGTCATATTTTATGAAAACTTTTATTAACATTTCAAAATGACCTTACCCTCATGGTGAGGCTATCAGTCCCGGGAGCCATAACCTATTTAAAACATTTTCATCTTTACAAACACAATAAAGTAAGCTGTCTTCAACATAGATTTGTAGATCTCATTAGAGATACTTTTTAAAAAGGTAGTGTGTCTCTGGGGAACATAATGACAGGTTGTAATCTTTGCGTGCAAAGTTTTCAAACACGGACACGGAGCCAATGGGTTGTTTCATCTTGGGGGCATTGTTGCCTCCGGATCTGCTTTGTAATCGCTTCGGTATTTGGTGGGGATGGCCGCCCTCACGGGGCGGGGAACGTTGGGTGGGGTGGAGCTGGAGGTCCCCGCAGGGTGGCTCCAGACTTGGCTTGGCCTTGGAGTCGTGGTGAGGGGCTGGGGGCCCCGGAGTGGGGGGGGGGGTGCCGGAGCGCTCACGCAGAGACCAAAGACAAACGATGCCTTTCCTTTGATTAAAGCCTGCTTGGTCCTCTAGGTTGTAAATGAGGCCGCCCCCATGGGTAGTGACTGGCTTAGGTGGCAGTCGAGGGGGTAATTTTTCAGAAAAGCTGCCTCCAGCGGGCCAGTGTTCTAGACGCTGCCCTGCTTAAATGGTCTTTTTATGCAGCGAGATAATGGCAGCTTGCACACTGCTAAATCAGGCCTATTTTCTGAGGAATGGTTGCATTCAGGGCACTTCTAATTTGTCAGAAGAAATGCAGACCGTCTCTCCAGGAGTCTGCTGAAGAGACATCATTTCTCTGCGAGCTCTGCCTTGGGTCAACGTGCGGCTCGCCTGGCGTGCCGTCTCCTGTTGCTTCTACCTCCCAGGGACACGCTGATTTATTAGGATTAAACAAGCCGTGTCCTCCTCCTGACTCAATCTACAGGATGAACATTGCCTCTTTCCCCCTGCTCTCTTGCCCCTTCCCTCCGGAGCCACAAGACAAGGGGAGGGCCATTTTCCAAATGCTCCCCGTGTCTTGGGGGAAGGGGTGCCAAGGAGGTTCCGCTCTGCTGGGGCCGGGGGTAGAGGCTGAGGGGCACGGCTGGCCCCCAGGGAGGGCCAGGCCACCAGGCAGCAGGCCCTGGGAGTGGTTTGCTCACCGGGAGACCACAAGGCTTTGTAGGCTGGAGGGATGAAGCCTCCATCCAGAGCCATTGGTAATTGAATGTAATTATTTTCCCCAGTGTCCAACTGGGGAGCGGATCCCAAGTGAATCATGTTGCTGATGTCCTCGAATGTTTATCTCGCGACCATTTTAATTGCGTTTCCATTTGCACCCCTCCCCACCCCCGTCTTCCAAGGAGGCCGCTAAAAGAGGCACTGTTCTGGCTTGGCATCCATTTGAAAGGGTTTTGTTTGGCATGCATTTATGGTCATTCCGTAAGCAATGCAGATGGGGTCCGACCCCCACTGGGGTCCAATCTCCGTCATCTCACCTCCTTGTGATGGCCTCCATCCTTGGACCCCCCGGACACCCCGCTCTGTCTCTCAGCAGCTCCGTGGGATACAGGGTGGTGGTGAGGAGTCAATGAGTTTCCGCACCTATGACCCCAAGGATGGTGCTTGGCACGTGGGTCACGTTCTCCATAAGCAGAAGCGCTATTCTCGTGGTTTCCTGGGCTCTTTCTGACCCCATCGACGTTTCTGTCCTGGCGGCCCTGACGGGCTCTTCTGCCTCTGGCAGGGTTCCGTCTGCTGAGACCCCGGGATCTTTCTCTCTCACTCAGGCTATGTCACAGAAGTCTCTGTGCATGAAGCACCCGGCCACAGGAACAGGTGGAGACCGTGGAGGTGGGGCTTGGGGTTTGTGAGCGCTCTGCCTTCTCTTCATCGAGAGGTATGCCCTGCCCCATCAAGCCTGCTCTCCATTCTGCCCAGGGACAGGGAGCTGTTGGCCTTTGCCTTCAACGCAGGCTTGGGTCTGCATCCTCTGACCCGGGCCCTGGTGCCCTGAGCAGCCCAGCATTCCCAGTCGCCCAGTAGCTGGGACCTGCCCAGTAGCAGGACCTGCCAGCCTGCAGCCTGATGTGTTTGGAGACTCAGGTCCTCCTCGATCTCTCCCTTTGAGTGGTGTTGCTTTACCTCCTTTTGAGTCTGCTGTATCCAGTGTCCCAGTTCATTCACCCATGTGTCATTGGCGTATCCAACATCCGAGTCCATCTGGAGGGCCTACTGTGAGTATAAGGATTTGGGAGGCAATACCTACCTGCTTCCCATTTTTCTTTTATAGGTGGAGGCTGGCAGAGAGCGGGGACTTGTTCAGTTAAATCTCTCTTCCTCCGACTCTATTCATTTTGGCTAAATAATGAGTTTGAAGCTTCAGTCTTGTTAGGAAGGTTGGTCCAGTTACAGAACAAGAGCACGAGGCTCAATTCCTACGTTACGGTCACGAGAAAGAATATCGGAAAACAATACGCACCGCCCACCCCCGCCCCCGCTGCCGCCATTTTTATCTGTCTGACAGCATTTCCAATGGAGAAGTTGGATCGAAAGTTTTTGACTTGGTTTTGTGATCCAGCAGCTGGAAACCATTGCTCTCCTCAACCCGGACACATTTTTCAACTCCTGGATTCTGCCCCAGCATATCAACCCTAATGCTGCACGGATGCAGGGTGGCCAGGACGGCTCTGTCACGGGCTTGGAGACAGAGATAGGTCCTTGTACCCGGTTGTGTGAGTGTTGAAGCCATGGTGATGGCACAGAAGGCAAGAGGCTGTCATTGCTCACATCAGAAAGAGCAGAGACACCTTTCTCGGGAAGAGAGCTGACAAAGTTCCCCTGGTGAGGGTGGGGGCATCCTTGGGAAGCCACAGGATGCAAGACTCGAGCTCGCATTGATCACAGCCCTTACGATGCTCCCAGAATTGTGCTGTCTAGGAAACCATTTACACTGGTGAGAAGAGAATACAGCATTTGACAATGGTTGTTTTGTTTTAAGACACATGCATTAAAAATACATCTGAAATCCAGGGCACAAAGAATCCAAATAATGTTATTAAATTTCTTGTTGAAGAGGTCCCTTGGGACAGCTGGCTCTGCTCTTTTCCCGAAAACTTGCAGAACTCAACTTGTTGCATGAACAAAGCATCTTCATTTCTTTCTGCTTCTTTCTCTCTCTCTCTCTCTCTCTCTCTCTCTCTTTTTTTTTTTTCTGCATTTTCCACTTTCCTATTTCTCCTGAGGAGACAAACAAATCTCCGAGGGACTATTAAGCTGCAGATACTACACAGGAGCCAAAAATAGAAGATGCAGCCTTATAAACATTTTGCATATTTTGGTGTAATTTGTTGAAAATAGCACAAAATATGCTCACAGTTGGCATCTAGAATGCAAATATTAGGAATCCAGTCCCCTGATACATTATGGTTTTTCAGCAGTATGGTGCGGGCTCGTCCAATAGCTATTGTGTGGCTTTGTAGTTTGTTGGGAGTGTGAATACTATCTGTGACTTGTGTATACAAGCAGATGAGAGAGATACGTGTTGCCGAGCGATATTAGCTGCTTGAGAGGTTCCAAGGGACAAGAGCCCAGGGTGGAACTCAGAGAAAACCAGATACATATATTTTTTAACATCCCTGATGCTATTTGTTTCTCTGAGCTCTTTCCTTAGAATAAAACCCGGGGCGGGGATCTGAGTGCTCATGGAGGGGCTAGCCGACACATGGCCATTCTCCTTTCGTGTTCCAGAACATGCGGGTTAAGTGGCCAGGCTTTCAGGAAGCAAACCTGTAGTTTGTGTGTGAGCGGGTGAAGTCTCTCCCACCCAGAGCTGAAATGAGGCCGACTGGTTTTACGGCCGACGGTAAATTCGTCTTCCCTCTCCTCTGACAGGTGGGAAGCCGTCCTCCTTTGCATGGGGGCCCCCCCTGGGCATCTGACACCCACCTCACAGGTGAGCCTTCCCTCTCCTACCTGATGACTGGGAAGAAAAACAAGATGTCTTTCTTGGTTATAAATTTAACTCTTCTATGATTAGTCTGGGCAATTAGGACACCCCTGGGGTTGAGTCTATGGCGGAGGCACAAGCTGAAAGTCTGATTAGCTCAGGTCTCTTGATGCTTGTTCCTCGTAGTAAATGCCTGGCACAAATAGTATTGATTTTCATTTAGATATCTTAATGTTTCCAGACAATCCCGGCAGATGTGGGCTGAACTCAGATCGGCGGGAGCGCCGGTCGGCAATCTGCAAACATTTTTCTTGCCACTTTGTTTCATTTTTCCTAAACTTAACTGATTTGGAATCGGGAGATATAAATGAAAAATGCCGAGTTGGCCTATCAATCACGGCATGCACAAACATGGCCACTGCCCTTTCCTAACATCCTATTACCACCGGGTAGTTGGCTAGTCAAACAGGAATAAAAATTACACTGCAAACATCATAAGTTAGGCTTGATTTGTTGAGCAAGTAGCCTGACAATTCGGTAAGAGTTATATACCTCAGCTTCGCTGAAAATCAGGCTTGTTATAGCTCTGGTACGTCTATAAAGATTGTTCATTTCATATAAAACAGCTACCTGCACTGAACGCCCTAGAAGGAAGAATGATGCGGGTTATAAATATAGAGGAAAATCTATTTGTCTGCCCCTTCATGCTGTTAGCGAGTCACATGGAGCGGCCCTTCCGTGTTTGTGGGCGGCAGGGGGAGTTCTGCACAGCCACCTTCCCCTGCGCCGGCCTGGCCCGGATTGAAGTACATCATCTCTCTTTGTCATATGAGATAAAGCAGTGAAGTGTGACCGGTGCCACCGCCTTGCTCTCTGCCCACCAGGGGGACGCTAATGATATTGAAAAACTAGACGGCGTTGCATTTAAGCCAAATGTGAGGGGAAGGCTGTCTGTTGGCCGGCCCGGGCTGGCTAACAGTTAACGTCAGGAAAGATAAATAGAAATTATTAGAATGGGTTTGGAAGGGATATTTTATAGGGCAGGGTTGTGTTCGTTTAAAGATACATTATTGGACTGTTATATCTGATTTCAAGCTGCTGGGTAATTAAAATGATTAACATCCCTTACTCATAGGGTTCAATTCATTAAAGTTTTAAGCACCCATTGTGCTCAGAACGGAAGGAGAGAGCATTCGTGTCGCCTCCCGCCGGGGATCCCTCGGTTCGGCCCCGTGTTTATCTTCCCGGATCTCTCAGGCCACTGTGTCCACTTCTCGGCTGGGGGAGCACCTGCGGGAGAACGAATCGGCCGGGAGCACTCACCCCTCTTGCTCAGAGAGCAGGAAGGCACAGAGATCGGAGAGACTGGAAAACCCTGCTAGGGATGCCCTCCTCGCCGCTCTTTCCGGCTGCTGGCGTCCAGAACCGGTGCCTTGTGGGGCTGAGCAGCGGCGGCCCCAAGGCGTGTCTCGCCCTCAGGTTCACGGCGTCAGCAGTGGTCTGGGCAGGACGGCTCCAGCCCACTCAGGTGACGGCCGAATACGGGTGCTGTTGCCTTTAGGGTGGGCACGTTTTTGCCACCTTGCTCCCCCGTGTTCAGGGAGAGAGAATGACATAACCCTCTTGACTCGCCTCCTCTGTAAACCTTAACGGGCAGCGGGGTGATTTACAAGACCGCTTGAGACACAAACTTATTTTTTAAGGCGAAGATATGGCTTGGAATTTATCACCTTTTGGCAGAATTCTGGGGCAAGTCGATACCAGCGCCGCCCAGCTGTGTGACCTTGAGCAAGACAGTTAACCTCTCTGAGCCTCGGTGTCTTTAACTGGAGGATAAGATAAATATCTCATCTGGAGGATAAGATAAATATGTAGATAAATATATCTTCTTTGTAGAACTGGAAGGATTAGAGAGTGTCGTAAGTGAGTGCCTAGCATTACGCTTGGCCCACAACCCGGCCTTCACGAATGGTAACTAGTATTCTTAGCATCCAATACGACGTGAATAACAGTATTATTATTTTATGCCTGCCTGGGTGTTGTAGCTCCTGAGAACCACAAGGAGATACGCAAATCAGAGCCAGGCTGTCCTAGTCAGGGGCCTCCGGAGTGTGGCCCCATATGGTGAGCTGTCATTTCCTTAGCTGGTTAAGAGTTCCCCAGCCATCTCTTCGCCGCGACCATTTGTTGACTTGGGGAAACTAGAGACGGTCTGCGCTTCATTTAAGTGACGTCAAAAAGCACACGTGTGCATGCAAGAAAGAGAGAGAGAGACAGAGACAGAGAGGGAGACAGAGAGACCCCGAGAGGCAGAGTGATATCGTAAATATGGCTCCAAAAGTGAGTTTCGAGTCGCTGTGTAGGGAGACGGGCCGCGAGAGGGATACCAGGGAGTATAATGTGGGTCCTCCCTTGTGTTAGGGTCCCAGGTAGTCTCCAGGACTCTCCAGTTACTCTGTTCTTCCTGGAATGGGGAACTGGAAGCTGCTGCCAGCCATCCATGATTAAACATTTCCTACCTTTTCCCCTGCATGGCAGCCCTGAGTAAAGAGGTTGTCCAGCAGCTTGGTGGAAAGATACCACACTACTGATGCTCCCATCTTGTTTTCAGGTAGGATGGCCATCCACCAGCCACTGGCCAAGGTCAGTCGTGGTTCAAGCCTGTTTCCCCCAGTGCAACAGTGCCCCTTTTAATCTGCAGAGTGGCCCCGTTGGTGTGATAAATTATGTAATCACCCTAGGCCAGCAGGGTGTTTAAGGGGACAGGCATTTGAGATGTTGCCCTAAGTCACTTGGCAGGCCTCCTAAAACTACAGATCCAGAGGAGTGAAATCAAGGAGTCTGTCCCAAGGTCGTCTGTGTGAAGGCGAGGACATGATCATTGACTTGCTCAGAGGACAACAGTGGTGACGCATTTGCTCCCAGGAACCCGTGCTCGTCACAAGGGAAAAAGGAATGTTAAAGAAAATGTCATTTGGAGTGTTGGTGACAAGTGTTTACTCCTGCGGAAAAGCTCATTTTAATTCTTGAGACCAAATTATTGGTCAAGTTTTTTTTTTTAAAAAGTCAAGGCTCCCATCCGTTTCATGACTTGTTACCCAAGTGGCTCGGCTCCGAGACTCTTCAGAACAGCTTTGGTGAATGTCAGATCAAAGTCTAGTGTTATTACATCAGGGCAACTGTTCTCTTTTGGACCTGGGAGGCGTCTAAAAGAATCTCAGAAATTAAGAAGGGGAGCATAACTAAATAATGATGGTCTTTCACCCTTTGGAGGCTTGCTGTTTTATTGATTTTTTTATTTATTTATTTTATTATTATTATTATTATTATTATCTGTTGGCTGGTTGGTTTTGTCTTTTGTTTTGGGAAACGTGTGGGGGTCCCATACTGGTGTCATTCTAATCAAAATCACAAAGTGCTGCATGTTGTGCTTTCAGAGTTAGTCTTCCAGATCAGGACACAGTTGGGCCAAGGCTGCATGGGTGGTTGGCCATGGGGGGGATTTGTTACCAGCAGAATGAGGAGTGATCTTCCACGATGTGTTGGCTCTACTTTTCTTCAGGCGCTTTTCTTTTCTAGAAGTGTTGGGTTTGTAGGGTCATTTCCGGTTTCGTGGTATCTTCTCTGGTTCCCTGAGCATCAGGGGGTACAAACGGACGCCGCACCACCCCCCCCACCACCCCCCACATCAGTTTCAATCAGACAACACATTTGATTGTGCACCACACACAGACGCGTCCACGCACGCACACGTACGCACGCCTGTGCGCACACGCATTTAGATGGAATGAGCTGCCTACATTTAAAAAAAGATTTCGGATCAAGCTGGAAATCTGTCTTCTTTAGGAAAAAGAAAAAGCAAGGCAGAGGAGGAGATAGCAACGCTGGACCTGTGTTTCTGCAGATGCCTTCTTTAAAGGGGAATGTGCCCTCCCTTCAGCCATGGCCCCACCTCTTCTTCCTTATACTAGGGCACCTGCTTTTGTTTCTCTTCCCAGCCAGGCCCCTAGAGGCAGGGGTTCAAAACCCTTGCGGTGCCTAGTAGGTGCTTAATGAATGGTTAACAAAGGAATGAGCGCACGAACCTACAAATGAATGCAAGAACCACCGAGTCCCTTGCTGGGTGCTGGTATTCTCCGGTGCTAGATAAGGATGCTGGAGTCCCAGTGGCCTCGCCCTCTCATAATACAAGACAGATGACACCAGCCTGGGACTTAATAGCTGGGAGCATCAGTGCCCGTGGTGAGAAGCATCTGTCGGTGGCCCCACCTGAATCCTTCAATACATACTAGTGGTCACTAAGAAGGGTGTGAAGATGGCCCAAGCCAACCTTTCCCACCTCCGGAGGAAGACACCAGATGAGTGGGTTATACCATGCGTTCGTTCTCTTGCTCAACAGCGTCACTGAATGTAGACTGCAGAGCGCTCACTGTTAGATGCTGGGGTACAGAGATGTGGAGCAAAGGTACTACCCTCAAGAGCTAGGGGCAAATGAAGACACACATGATTGCTATAAATGGTGGAAGTGATAGAGTCTGCAGCCGATTTCTTCATTTGCCCATCCACATGGGTCCTTCCCTTGCCACCCTATTCTGGGCCTCAGTAGGCTGGCATGCATGCATTTTATCAAGGGGTCCTGTGTCCTCTGGATTCTGGTTGGGTTCTCCCTAGAGGGAGATTGGAGGGGGAAGGCTGGCGGGGAAACTGGGGTCAAAGTATTCAGGCTGCTGGGTCCCTCCACCTGTGGATGCTCCCTTGACTGAAGCTCTCAGCCATTCTCAAGACAACGCAGGACTCTGTCCTTCCAGGTGCAGGAACCTCCCTCCCTCTACATTTCTTTAGGCCTAGACACTGGTTCCTACACTATCCGTTGAGGGTCCTCTAGGGCCACTTCCCGCTTTGCAATTTGCCTCTTTGTCAAGAAACCTTCCCTGGAGCACGCTCACTGAAGTGTGCTGACTGCTCTCTGATGGGACCCTGACGGAGAGAAGGCCACGAGGGAGGCAGAGAGGTAAAACGCCCACAGAACATCTGAGGAAGGAGAGAGAGAACATTCCATTTGGAGGAGGCAGTATGGTGCCAGCACACGGGGCTGGGGTGGGGACAGGGGACATATTTTCTGCAAGAATAAAGAGGATAAACAAAGTGATAGGAATCATGATTGGAAAGTCAGGCTGGACTTGTTCTTGGAGGGACTGGTTTCTAAGTTAAGGACATTGTTCACTATGAGCTGGGGAGGCCCAGAAGGTTTTGGATCAGGGAGGTGAAATGACTGTGGCTCACATTTTTTTTTTTTTTTTTTTTTTGCGGGGTGAAAGGAGTTCACATTTTTGATAGAGAATATAAGAAACAAAAATTTCTAAATGTATATTTGGCATGAGGTTTTCCATGGAAATAGCCAAACGAATGTAAATATAGGGGAAAATCTGTGTTCATACTGGAAACCAGGGAAGACGGCCAGCCATATCACAACATTTTGAGAAGATTTCTGTGAAATATACAGCCAAGAGCACTGGTCCAAGGGGAGGACCTGTCCACGCCAGCTGTATGCAAATGAGCAGCTTATCTGGGAGGATTTTAGGAGGATCCCATAGGGGATCCTGTGTGTGTGGGAGGGCACGGAGCTGAGAGGCAGGAAGTTCGGGGCCAGTCTGGGTTCCCAGCAGTGCAGAGAACAAGACAAGAAGCTCAGAGTTGGATACCAGTCTGCCCACTTATTACGCATGGGGTTGGGGCAATTGCGTCTCTAACTCGGTGTCTCAGTTCAGCATCTCTAAAATGCAGCTAGCCACCATCCCAACCTAAGAGGTGTGATATGGAGATTGTTGGAGATGATCCTGAATACCAGCGTAATTAGTGAGTAGAGTCCCACGGAGACAGCACCTCATGCCATTTTTGAACTTCCAGGGTAGACAAAGTAAGTTAGGAAGCAGGAAGAAGGAAGGAAGGGGAAACCCAGCTGCTGTCTGAATTTTCTTCTGCCAAACGAAATGACCAGAAGGCGACAAAGGTGTTTACAGAGATTTGGACAAATAGGAATGTGCCTCCAACAGGACACACAAGTGGGCAAGCAGACATATCGAGAAGATGGCGTGCTGGCCCCGATCCGTGCAACAACCACCCCCATGAGAAAGGGACCGTTTCTAGATCGGAGGTAATTTAAAGAAATAATCATCTGGATTGTATCTACTTGGGACAAGCCCCCTGTGAAAGACAATTGGGGAAGTTTGAGTACAATTTGGGCGCTAGGTGACATTCTAATTTGATGCTATGAAGAGGTAAACATTTATTTATGGAATAAAAGCATGTTACCAAACAGTGTACATGGTCTTACTTGAATAGACAGACGTAGACACGTATGTGTGTAGAAAAAGATCCGGGAGGATCCAGTCTAGGGTGTTAACAGTAGGAAAGGGATTGTTTCATTTTCTTACTTTCACTTGTCCATATTTTCTAATTTTCTACAGTGTACGTATACTGCCTTAGCAATAATAAAAGGTTATTTTGAATTGAAAACACAATTCTACATTCTCTCAACCTATCATCCCTGAGACAACCTTGCAGATTTGGAAATATGGAAGAACTTAGGAAATATACCACCCATGTGCCCTTCATCAAAAAAATACTCAAAGAATTGCCCCAGCTGAAGAAGATCGTATAAATCATAAAGAACTCAAGAAGTGGGAAGGGGTAGGTGTCAAAGAAATGGCATAAAGCACTGAAAAGGAAACATTTATTCAGATTAGTGGTTTAAAATGGGGTTACAGAGTTTACGACAAGGGCAAAAATAAGATTTTTAACGGAAATATTTAAGTTCCATAGTAAATCAACTGAAATTGGGAGATGAGATGCAGAGAAGACGCATGAAGAAAGTGTCCACGGAATGTATCCTTATATGCAGGGGGCAGAATGGATACTGCATTATTTTCAATACCGGTAGAGAAAAATCAAGGTATTTTCTCAAAAGTTCAGCCCACTCAACTGAGTATAAAAATAAGAGATTTAACTTTCGTGTCACTAATTATTCAAAGAAGAGCAAACAAAACTGGGTCATCAAACAAAAGATAAAAAGCAAAACACAAACAATAATCAGGAAACAGTTAAATACGATGATGGAAAAAAGATCAATATTAGACATGACGAAACCCATCTCTCCGAAGATGTTTCCCAGTCGGATGAGAAGTGAATCAAAATCTGTGAGTCAGAAACAGAGAATCTGAGCTATAAGAATTGGCATCCAGGGGCGCCTGGGTGGTGCAGTCGGTTAAGCATCCGACTTCAGCCAGGTCACGATCTCACGGTCCGGGAGTTCGAGCCCCACGTCAGGCTCTGGGCTGATGGCTCAGAGCCTGGAGCCTGTTTCCGATTCTGTGTCTCCCTCTCTCTGCCCCTCCCCCGTTCATGCTCTGTCTCTCTCTGTCCCAAAAATAAATAAATGTTGAAAAAAAAATTTAAAAAAAAGAATTGGCATCCAGTGAAATATTTAATTCAGTAAGTCGGTACAATTGTGGGAAATATAGCTTATAGGAAAAAAAAATGCGAAATAATGCTTAAAACATAAAATAATTTAACCGTTGCTAAAAACTGTGGCAATAGTTCGGGCCTAAATGTTGCTAATTGTGTTAGTAAAATTAGAAAGAGTGCAAGGGAACAATATTAATAGTCTCATTTTACAAAGAGACCATTATAAAAATAAAGATGGGTGAGTTGTTTTTTTCTTTCTTTTTTGTTTGGCTTCATTCAAGTATCACATACGTGCAGAAAAGCGTTCTGTGTTCAGCTTGGTGAACTTCCACGGACAACCACCACTGTCAGTATGAAGGCCATGGCTAGACCCCAGAGGATACCTCCTGTTCCTTTCCAGTTACTGTCACTGGGAACCCACGGGTGGGTTTCTACTTCAGATACGTGGAATCCTACCATATACGTTCTTCTTGTCGGCTTCTACTTCTCAGCATTATCTTTCTGAGGTTTATTTAGGAAGTGTGGTTGTAGTGTCCCTCTTCTTTAGCGGGGAGCCTTTGTGTGAATGCATCACAATTTACTTGCCAATTGCACTGTTGATGGTGCCATTTGAGGAGTTTCCAGTTTTTTACTAATAGCAATGGCTCCGCCATGGATATGCCAATACGTGGGTTTTGTTAAAAAGATACATGCATTTTAGTGGAGTCTGGACTTAGAATTGCTGGGTCAAAGAGACACATATGTTCAGGTTTATTAGATACTGCCGAGCAGTTTTCCCAGATATTTCTACCAATATACATCACCAAGAGAAGAGCGTGAGAGTTTCTGTTGTTCTATATCCATTGGTGTTTTCCATCTTTTCCATTTCAGCCATTCCGTATAGCAGTTTTAATGTAACATTTCACAGATGACTGGTGAGATCCCTTTTCATCCGTTTAGTGGCCATTTTGGGGGATCTTCTTTTATGAAGTGACTGTTCCTGTCTTTGAACCATTTTTCTATTTAAAAAATCTTATTCTGAGGAACCTGGGTTGCTCAGTTGGTTAAGCGTCTGACTCTTGGTTTCAGCTCAGGTCATGATCTCATGATTTGTGGGTTCAAGCCCCAAGTCCGGCTCTGCGCTGATGGCACGGAGTCTGCTTGGGATTCTCTCTCTCTCTCTCTCTCTCTCTCTCTCTCCCCCTCCTGTCTCTCCCTCTCTCTCTCTCAAAATAAATAAATAAACTTAAAACAAATCTTGTTCTTATTAATTTATAGGAGTTCTATGTATATGTTTCAGTAAGAGACCTTTGCTACAGATGGTGTGTATGTGTGTATTTTCTACCACGTTGTGGTTGGCCTTTTTACAATTTTTGTGTGTGAGGTCTGTTTAAGAATCTTTATCTACTCCCCATGCCTACAAGATGTTGCAGTATACCTGGGATTGATTTTTATGTATGGTGTGAGATAGGGGTCAAGATGTATTTTTTCTCATGTGGATATTCAGTTCACCTGGCATCATTTATTGAAAAGGCTGCAGTATGGAGTCAACTTTTTATAAATTAGGTGACAGAACATAATGTGGTTTTTAGATTGTTTATTCCATTGAGTGTTTTGGTCTATCCTTGCACTAACATCACAGAGTCTTGTTACAGCTTTAGAATGAGTCTTTATAACTGGCAGTATGTCTTTCAGCTTTGTTTTTCTTCTTTCCGATTGCCCTGGCTCATGAATTTTCACAAAAATTTAAGAATCAGCTTGTAAATTTACACATACACACATACATACACACACAACTATGCTTGGATTGTGATTGTGATTATAGAAAAATTTTAGAGCAATTTGGGAAGATTTGATTTTATAAATCAAGTCTTCCATTTAGTTTATTATTATTTTTTAGTTTCTCTTAATAATATTTTGTAGTTTTCAGTTAAGTGTCTTACACATTTTCCTATTTTCTTTTAGGTTTATTTCTAGGTATATGTTGCTCTTCGATGCTAATGTAAATGTTAATAATTTTTAAAACTTTATTTTCTGTGTGTTTTTTGCTGATTATAGAAATAAAATGGATTTTTGCATATTTTCTGGTGTCCAGCATCTTTTGCTGAGTTCTCTATTAATCCTAATTGTCTATAGATTCTTTTGTACTTTCTTTGTACACAATCATATCATCAGAAAATATTAGTATTTTTTTTTTCCTTTTGCATCTGGGTATCTTCTCTTTACTTTTCTTCCTTTATTGCACTGGTTAGAACCTCCAGTAAAATGTTAAATGCAAGTGATGAAATTGTACATCCTTCTCTCATGTCTGATTTCAAGGGGAAAAGCTTTCTGTTTTACCATTGAGTACATATTTGCTATAGTCATGCTGATTTATTTATTTTGTTTTATCTTTTACTTTCCCAGCTTTATTGAGCTACAATTGACATATAACATAAGCACGTTTAAGATATATACAACGTGATGATTTGGTACACGTATGTGTTGCAAAGTGATTACTAAAATAAGATTAGTGATACCTCCATTCCTTCACATAATTTTCTTTTTTTTTTGGTGGGATAACCTTTAAGATCTATTCTCTTAACAACTTTCAAGTATATAATACGATATTGTTAATTATAGTAGCCATGCTGTACATTAAATCCCCAGAACGTATTCATTTTCTAACTGGAAGTTTATACCCATTGACCAATATCTCCCCATTTCCCCACCCCCAACGCTGGCAATTACCATTATACTCTCTATTTCTATGAGTTCATCTTTCTTAGATTCCACATGTCAGTGACAATATACAATATATGTCTTTCTCCATCTGAATTATTTCACTTAGCACAATGCTCTCACGTTCCATCCATGTTGTTGCAAAAGGCACAATTTCTTTTGTTAATGGCTAATATTCCACTTTGATATGTATGTCTATCTATGTCTATATATTTTGTATTTTCTTTCTTCATTCATCCCTCCAAGGACACTTAGGTTCTTTCCATATCTTGGCTGTTGTGAACAATACTGCAATGAATATGGGGGTGGAGATATCTCCACATGATAATGATTTCATTTCCTTCAGATATATACCTAGAAGGCAGATTGTTAGATTTTATGGTAGTTCTGTTTTTAATTGTTTTGAGGAACCTCCAAAGGTATTTTCCATAGTGAATATACAAAGTTACAGCCCCACCCGTGGTGCCCAAAGGTTCCCTTTTGTGCACAGCCTCCACACCACTTATTCTCTTCTGTCTTTTTGACAATAGCCATTCTAATGAGTAAGAAGTGTTACCGCATAGTGGTTTCGATTTGCATTTCCGTGATGATTAGTGATGCTGAGCATGTTTACATGTACCCATTGACCATGTGCGTGTCTTCTGTGGAAAAATGTCTATTCAAGTCTTCTGCCCACTTTTATCAACGTTTATTTATTTTTTTGGGGACAGAGAGAGACAGAGCATGAACGCGGGAGGGGCAGAGAGAGGGAGACACAGAATCGGAAACAGGCTCCAGGCTCTGAGCCATCAGCCCAGAGCCTGACGCGGGGCTCGAACTCCCGGACCGTGAGATCGTGACCTGGCTGAAGTCGGACGCTTAACCGACTGCGCCACCCAGGCGCCCCTGCCCACTTTTAAACTGGACTTATTTTTTTGCTATTAAATTTTGTTGCTATTGAGTTTCTTATGATTCTTGTATATGAACCCTTCATCAGATGGATGGTTTGCAAATACATCCTCCCTTCCATTTTCATTTTGTTGATTTCATTTTCATTTCATTTTCATTTTTGTTTCACTTCGTTTCCGTTTTCATTTTGTTGATTGTTTCTTTTGCAGCGCAGAAGTTTTTAGTCTGGTGTAGTCTCACTTGTTTATTTGTGTTTTTGGTGTCATATCCCAAAATTTTCTGCCAAGACCAATGCCAAGGAACTTTTGCACTATTTTTTTTTCCCCTGGTAGTTTTATTGGCTCTTATATGTAAGTCCTTCATCTGTTTTGAATTAATTTTTGTGTGTGGTATAAAATAGAGATCCATTTCATTCTTTTGCTTGTGGTTATTAAAGAGACTGTCTTTTCCTATTGTGTCTTTTAGTCTCCCTTGTCAAATATGAGTTGACTGTATATGTATGAGTTTAGTTCTGGGCTCTGACTTCTGTTCTATTGGTCTCTGTGTTTGTTTTTATACCAGCACCAAGCTGTTTTGATTACTATAGCTTTGTAATAAAGTTTGAAATCAGGAATGGTGATGCCCCTAGTTTGGTTCTTTGTCAGGATTGTTTTGGCTCTTTGAGGTCTTTTGTGGTTCTGTGCACATTTTAGGACTGTTTTTTCTATTTCTGTGAACAATGTCATTGGAACTTTAAGAGGGATTGCGATGAATCTCTAGATGGCTTTGGGAAGTATGGACATTTTAACAACATCACGTCTTCTAATCCATGAGCACATAATACCTTTCCATTTTTTTGTTCTTTTTCCATTTCTTTCATTAGTCTCTTGTAATTTCCAGCGTACAGATCTTTCACCTCCTTGGTTAAATTTATTTGCATCTATTTTATTATTTTTGATAATATTATAAATGGAATTTTTTATTTCTTTTTCAGAAAGTTTGTTGTTCGTATATAGAAATTCAACTTATTTTTTTAATGTTGATTTCGTATTCCACAACTTTACTGAATTTGTTGATTAGTTCTAAGTGTTCTTTTGGTGGAGTCTTTAGGATTTTCTATATATAAGATCATATCGTCTGCAAATAGAGATAATTTTGCTTCTTCCTTTCTGATTTGAATACCATTTCTTTCTTTCTTTTTTCCTAATTGCTGTAGCTATAACACTTCCAGGACCATGCTAAGTATGTGTGGTGAGAATGAACACCCTTGTTTTATTCCTGGTCTTGGAAAAGAAGCTTTTGACCTTCCATCATTTATAGGCAGGTGTTTCAATCAATATTCTTTATCAGCGTAAGGAAAGTCTGGTTTTAGTTTGCTAAGAGTATTTTTTTAAATCATCAGTGAATATTGAATTCTTGTCTTTCTTATTTCTCCCTCTTTTGATTAGAAGTTAAGGGCTCGCAGAAGAAACAAAAAAGCAAAAAGGTTGTGTATTTAAATAGTTAGAGAAAGTAAGATGTACAAGAATTTAGAATGGCTTGAACCATGTTTGTTCTGTTCTTAATATCAGATCTAATACATAGTGTTCCCCAACAAATATTTGTCAAATGAATGAATTTACACTCCTCAATGGTTCCAAAAATAAATTGATATTTAGGCTTTTTACTACTTAAGAGAAACACTAAAGTAAATTTTCAGAGAAAATATAAGAGTAAAGGGATTTTTAAGGATATGTTAAGAATATATAAATGAAAAGACAGCTGCATTGACCGTATTAGTATCAGAAAAAGTAAAATGTAAGATGACATAATTAAATAGGACAGTTGTCTTACTTTGATAAAAGGTTCACTTCCTCGTGAAGCTGGAGTAGTCATGAACTTTTATGTCCCAAATAACAACATCTAAGTATATATGTTTAGAGCAATTTTTAAAGTTGTTATTATAACACCAAAATTATGGTGAAAGGTTTAAACAAACCATTCATTCTTCAACACAATCAAAAAGCGTATTAAATAAGGATATAGAAAAATTCACCTAAATTACATAGATTCCTCTTTGTTCTTACAAAATTAATCTCGATTTCCTTGACAAATGTGTAGAACTTGTGAGAGATACACAGATGGTTATTGTGTCTTTGCAACAGTCCTCGGACATTTAAGGACACCTCATCATTGTTAGCAGGAGTGGTTTTTGATGGGCAAAAGACGAAAGGTGAAGACGGTTTAAATTTGTGAAGGGAGTCATATCTAAGTGTTTACACTCTGTGCTTTCTAAGGTCCTGTGGTGCTGGTGGATGGAGGTACAAAGAAACAAATGAAAAACAAACGAACCAAAAACTTATATAGAAAGAAGCATCAGTGAAAGAGAGCAGGGAGCAGAGCTTCTAATGGAAGAAAAGAAATTCCAAGTGATCAAAAGTGGGCAGTGTTGGGCTTGAGGATGACCTATTGCAAGGACGGCACAGACCAGAAGATGTAATAAGAGGTCCACTGAGGAGGTGGGGGCTGAGTGTTCTTAGAGATTCCTGGCTTAGCACAGCTGGTCAGCCAGAGGACGGGACAGAGGAGTTGGCCTAGGAGCAGGTGGAGTCCTCAGAGGTCACGGCATAGCATAAGGATGCTGGCTGATGACCTGATCCCTTTCCCACTTCTACATGCTGAGCTGACTTAGGTTGCTGGAATTTAATTCTCCAGGAGGGGAGATGGGGGCCTTTATGCCAAATAAACAAATAAACAAACAAACGTAAGTATGATCTGGGAGATGCTGAGTCTTCTGCCTTGAATGATAATGCCTACAACGGGCTAGTCTCATTTTGGTAGGTATTAGGGTTGTCTAATACCCAACACCCCTCCTCATCTAATCCAAAGCTTGTCACTCCAATTTCACTGCCATTTTCTGCCTCTCAAAAGAACGCTAGTCGGAACTCAGCAGTGAGGCAAGGGGGAAGTTGTGAGCAAACTCAACCATAAATATATGAATGGATAATGAAGGGTCACCAGGTAGAGGTGTGTGTGTGTGTGTGTGTGTGTGTGTGTGTGTGTGTAGCATGATAAAAAGCAAGATGTCCAAGATGTTACATTCAAAGAACAAGAACACTAGCTGAAGGACAAGGATCACTCAGAAAGTTAAGAAGTGTCTCAGAGAGGAAAAACATGATTGCCAAAATAAAAGAAGGTCTGGAAAGAGGAGAAACTATAAGATGAGAGAAAAGAGAAATAAAGGATCAATCCCCAAAAGGTCTAATCCCCGTTATTGGGACTATAGTAGCAGAGAACAGAGGAGGCTGAGACAGAAAAAAAGAAAATGCCTAGGAAGCATCAGAAGAAACTTCCCCCAAAGGATAGGAGTCTGTATATTCAAACAGTTCTCTGAGTTTTTAGAACAGTCATGAAAAAGACATCACAACTGGATTTATCACTGAGAAATTCCAAGGCACTGGGAATATTGTACGTAGAACAGGACTTGGAACGCTAGAAGCTCTCAGTAATGGTATGTTAATATCATTATCATAAAAAATTAAAGAGGAAAAAGTCACCCTATAGGAAAGAGATTCACACTGTCGTTTGCTTTTTCATAAGCAGCCCTGGATTCTAGAAGGTAATGCTTTCAACATTTGAATTAGAAAAACCAATATGACCCAGAATTCCATAGTCAGTCGAACTATCCCTTGGAAGTGGAGGTCGGTTTAAGGGCTTAAGAAAGCTTATCTGCTGGGCACACTTTTAGAAAATTAGTTTACTGAAGTAAAATTTGCATATAATCAAAGTTTCCGTATTTAATCTTATAACTCAATGAGTTTGATATATGCATGGCCATGACCCAGAGCATTTCTGTCACTCCAGAAAGCTCTCCCTGCCCCTTACAAGTCATTACCCTTCCCTCCGCGCCTTTCCTTTTCTAGAATTTCACAGATATGCAATCATACAACATGTAGTCTTTTGTGGCTCCTTTCCTTAAACATAACACTTTTGAGATTCATCCGTATTGTTTAGTGTATAAGGAGCTCATGCCTTGTCATTTCTGTGTAGTATTTCATTGTATGAACACAGCCTATTGTGTTTATCGGCTCACCAGATGGGGGGGCGTTTGGATCGTTCCCCGGATTTGGATATCGAGAATACAGCTTCTGTAAACATTTGTCTTCTAGTCTTTGTGAATGAATGTCTTCGTTTCTCTTCAGTAGATACCTAGGGATAGTACTGCTGCATCATACAATAAGTGCATGTTGAACCTTATAAGGTATCGCCAAAGTATTTTCCAAATGGCTGTGCCATTTGTATCCCCATCAGCGGTGCATGGGGGTTTCAGCCTCTTTACCTTCTCAGCAGCAAATTCCAAGCCATTCTAATAGGTGCGCAATGGTATCTCCAAATCATTGTGCTTCTAACGGGCATCTCCCTAATGACTAATGATGTGGAGCATCTTTTCATGTGCTTACTTGCCTTCTGCCTATATCTTCTTTTGTGAAACAGCTATTCAAATCCTTTGCTCATTTTTATCTTTTCGCAGCATTGGAGTTCTTTATGTATTCTGGATACAAGTTCATTCTCAGATACCGTTTTGCAAAGTTTTTCTCCCAGTCTGTGCCTTACCTTCTCCTTTTCATGATGGTGTCTTTGAAGCACAACACGTTTTAAATATAATGAAATCTAATCTATTATTTTTTTCCCTTCCAGGTCTTTTTTGTGTGTTAAGAAATCTTTGCCTAACCTAGGGTCACTATGAGTTTCTCATAAAAGTTTGGTTGCTTCCAGAAGCATATAGAATTAGTTATGTTTAGGTCTGTAATTCATGTTGGGTTAATGTTTGTGCCTGATATGAGGTCAAGATTCTTCTTTGTTTCTTTTTTCTTTTTCTTTGCATAGAATTGTTCAATTTTTCCAGCACGTTTCTTGATAGGACTATCTTCTCTGCGCTGGATTATCTTGGTAATTTTGTCAGAAATCAGTTGACCACGTTTGAGGGGGTGTAGTTCTCAACTCTATTCCTTTCTGTTGAGCAATAAATTTATCTTTTCACCAATACCCACTGCCTTGACTGCTCCGGATTTACAGTAAGTTTTGGAATCAGATAATGTATACATTGTCCAACTTTGTTCTCCTTTTCCAAATGGTTTTAACTAATCTGGGTCATTTGAATTTCCATATAAATCAATACATATTTCCATACATAAACATTGAAGTCCTATCAATTTCTACAAAACCCTCTTGGGATTTTGATAAACATTGCATTGAAGCTATCGATTGATTCAGCAAGAATTGACAACACTGTTGTGTTAACACCGAATGTCATGGACACGGGATCCCTCTCCATGTATTTAGATTTTCTTTACCTTCATAGCCATTTTCTGTAGTTTTTAGCTTTTAGGCCTTGCCCATATTATGTTAAATTTATCCCTCAGTGTTTCACACTGTTGATGCTATTGTGTTCGATAGTCCTTAAATTTTAATTTTCACTTGTTTATAACAAGAACAGGGAAATCCTGTTGGTTTTATGTACTGAACTTTCTTGTTGTGGCTTTGCTAGCTTACATATTAGCTCTGGTTCCTTTTTTGAAGATTCCGTAGAGTTTTCTATGTAGATGATCATATCATCTTCAAATAAAGACAGTTATATTTTTACTTTACAACATGTACGACTACCCTCCCTCCTTTTCTTGCCTTATCTCACTGGTTAAGACCAGTGCTGAATAAATGGTGATGTTCAGCACAATTACCTTTTCCTTCTCCTTACCTTAGCAAAAAGAATGGTGTTCACTACTGAGAGGTTGAAGAAATTTCCTTCTGTTCTTGTTTGCTGAGATATTATGATTATTTGTTTTTAGCATGAACAGGTGTTGGGGTTTATCATTTTTTTTGCATGTATTAAGGTCATCATATAATTTTTATTTTTCAGTTTGCTGTGAATTACATTGATTGATTTAAAAATTTAACCAATATTGCATTTCTGGGATGAATCCCACTTTGTTATGATACATTTTTTGGTATATTGCTGGATTCTATTTGCTAAAGCATTTATCACTTTTGAGTCTATCTTCATGAAGAAAACTGCCCTGTAGTGTTTTTTTTCTTACAATGTTTGAACACTGTCCCTACTTCCCTTTTCCAGAAGGTATTTGGATATGTTCTCTAGGAGGGTGAGGGACTAAATTAAGAAGAGGAAAATAAAGGTCTAGGGAGTGTTGGCTCTCAGAAGGAAGGCACAGATCTGCTTTCTCAGGGTGGTAGCTGTGAATAGTCCAACTCAGCAAGTGGTTTATTATAGGGACCGAGCAGAGGGATCTGGGAGGGAGATGTTAGGATACGATAGCGTAGAAAGCGTTATTGAGAGTTAAAAAAAAAAAAAAAGATTTGATAAGGGCAAAACGTGTGTCAAGAAAGAAAAAAAATGCAATTAGAAACTCTATGCGAGAAATATTAGACTTAAATAAAACAAGAAGAATAAAAACTTTGCAAGAATGACATGTATATCACATGAACTAAATTGCTCCCTTATTTTAAACAATTGATGCAAATAAATGAGACCCCGCTAGACCTTGACGCTAGGCAAATTATTCTCTGAGTGGCCCAGGAGTCATGACACTGATGTTCTGAGAAGGACACAGAATTCTTTTTTCTTTTCTTTTTTTTAAGTTATTTATTTATTTTGAGAGAGAGAGAGAGAGCACGCCAGCAAGCGGGGGAGGGGCAGAGTGAGAAAGAGGGGAGGGGCGGGGAGAGAATCACAACCAGACTCTGTGCTCTCAGCGCAGAGCCTGATGTGGGGCTCGAACTCAAGAGCTGTGAGATCATGATCTGACCCAAAACTGAGGGTCAGATGCTTAACCGACTGAGCCACTCGGGCGCTCTGGAAACAGACTTCTAGTGTATTCTGTGGCCAGCACTGAGTAGTTGCAGGGCAATGATAATTGGTGAATGGTCTTTAGGCTATGGAGGCAGCCTAAGGACAAAGTGTAGAAGGCGTGACTGATTACAGCCTGACAATAGAAAGTCACAAAATAGTTGCCCCGAGTTGGGTGATGGAGGGGTGTGTTGGGGTAGGGGGGCTGGGGAGGAAGACACAGGAAGAAACGTTAGGCCACGACATCCTGACTTTATGAAGTAGGGACTCAAGAGATACCATCAAGCACTGATGAAATGGAAGGAGAAGTTTTAAATATATTATTGAAATGTCTAAAGGTAACCAATAAAAGAACCCGACCTCGATATAATAAATAATACGAGGAGAATAAGAATGGTACCCGAATAGATTAAATTCCTGTTGAATGCTGACTAGTCACAAAGCACAGCCTTTAACAACACAGATTCTGTGTCGTATGTTGCTCGTGGGAATATAAAATATTGCTGCCACTGGGGAACACAGTTGGGTGATTCTTCAAAACGTTGAACACAGACTTACCTTAGGACCCAGTCATTTTAGCCCAAAGTGTGTATCCAAGAGAGTTGAAAAAAAAAATGGGTTCACTTAGACACACGTGCACAAATGTTCCCAGAGGTGTTATTCATAATAACCCTGCAACGAAAATAATCCAAATGACCATCAACTGGTAAGCGGATAAGTAAAGTGTGGTCTATCCGTACAATGGAACATTATTCAGGCTTACAAAGGAAGGATGTACTGATGCATGCTACGATATGGATGAATCTTAAAAACATACTAAATGAAAGAAACTGGACACATACAGTAGGATTCCATTTCTATGAAAGGTGCAGAGAGGGCAAATCCACTGAGAGGGGGGTTTGGGAGTAGGGGTTAGGACCGACTGCTCTGGGGTACGGGGTCTCTCTTTGAGGCAATGGAAATGTTCTGGAATGAGAGAGCGGTGATGGTTGCACCACGTTGTAAATAGATGAAGACTAATACAACGTTGTGTAGTTTAAAGGGGCCGATGTCATGCTATTTGAATTGTATCTCAAGAAAAAAATAATTTAAAGAAAAACAGAAACCCTGGAACCTGGGTTGAGGAGTGTTTCTGGATTTACTTTCCGCGAGGCCTGAGGCAGGTTAATCGGTCTCTGTGCCTCAGTTCCTTGTTGATACGATGAGGATGATACCTATGGCATAGGTTTTTGCTTACCTATGGTTTTTGCTTACCTATAGGATGATACCTATGGCATAGGTAAGTAAGATGACTTACTATCTTTACGATAGCACTCTATGCAAATTGTTATGTAAAGATTTAAAAAATAAACGGGCGCACCTATCAGAGAGACCCAAATCTGGAACTCTGACAATACCAAATGCTGGTAGGAATAAAAAAAAATGGTCCAGCCACTTTGGAAGACGATTTGATGGTTTCTTAGAAAACTAAACTTCCTCCTGCAGTTTAACCCGGCAATTTCACTCCTTGGTATTTACTTGAAGGAGTTGATGACTTATGTCCACACAAAAACCTGCTCAGAGAGGTTTATAGCTGCTTTATTCATAATTGCCCAAACTTGGAAGCAACCAAGAGGCCCTTCAGTCAGTGAATGGATAAAGTGGATCCAGACAGTACAAGATTCTTCAGCACTAACAAGAAATGAACTTTCAAGCTATGGAAAGACATGGGAGGGCCTTAAATGCATATTACTACATGAAAGGATCCGATCTGAAAGGCTACGTGCTCTGTTATTCCAACTATATGACATCTTAGAAAAGCCAAAGCTATCGAGATGGTAAAAACATCAGTGGCTGCTAGAGACTGGGGAGAGAGGGATGATGAGACAGAGCACAGAGGATTTTTACACAGAGGTGAAAATAATCTGATAACCATAATGATGGATACACGTCATGGATATACGCTCGTCCAAACCCAGGAACGTACAATGCCGAGAGTGAAGGTAATGTAGATAATAAACTTTGGGTGGTAATGATGTGTCAGTGTAGGTTCATCAATAGTAACCGTGGAACTCTCTGGTGGTGGAGGCCATGCACCAGTGGAGGCAGGGAGTAAATGGTAAATCTCTGTACCTTCACTCATTTCTTTCTGGAAACCTAAACCACCCGAAAATAGCAGAATTCTAACAAAATAGTTTAAAAAGGGCGTAAGGGGTCTCAGAGTGATGTAAGTCACAATTTAGAAGAAAGGAGGCATACTTGAACCTAACATGATCTTGTATGTCAATTATATACTTCAACAAAAATGATGCAATCAAAAATGAGGAACTGTCATGGGTGCTTATGCACAAAATTACAAAGTACTAATTGTACAAAGGAGTAAAGAGAAATGGACAAAAGCACAGCTGTAATGATAGAGCCGAATGCAAACCTCTCAGCCCTTGATACATCAAGCAAATCAGAGCAACGTTAAGTCTGTGTCTTGAGCCCCATATCAGTGCCTTGACCTCTACTGGGGAGTCCACTCCTTTCTCATGGAACACAAGTAAGCCATCAAAATGTTGGCTGATTAAAAAGTAGCTATGCTATAAATTACATGCTTTGACCATCGTAAGAATCGTATCAGATGACAATAGTAAAACCTTTTAGAATTTAAGACAGTGATACGCGTCGTCAGAAAGAAAACCAAATCAAACCATACCCTGGGGCTAACGATGAAGCCCGAACAGCAATTACAAACTATCTTCCTCTCAGTATTGTACTGAGAAGAAAATTCGTATTCTTTACCCTTTAAGTTAAAAAAAAATGAAAATAAATTAAGGATTCAACTCAAAAGCTTGATTAAAAAGCCACACATTAAACCCAAGCAAAAACACATTAAAACCCAAGCACATTAATAATAATAAAAGCTGAAATTTGATAAATTGGGAAGTGGGAGCACAACTGAGGCATAAAATAAAACAAGGAGCTGGACATAGTAAAATAGTACAAATAAGGAAATTTCTAGAAAACCCAATAAGGAAAACAAAAATGCTAAAGCACGGTATTAACAAGGAGAACACAGAGCGACAAACAACGGTGAAAGAATAGACCAGTTTGTAAAATTCTGATACAAAAACGTTGACCACATGGATGAAATGGATAATTTTATAAGGAGATGTGAAGATTAATCTTGATAAAAGCCAAAAGCCAATGCACAAATACTTGTGGCACCAATTGAAAACGTTGTGAAAGGGCCAGATAGTTATAGGGCAGGCACTCCCTTTTTTTTTCCCCCACCCTGCAAAGAACATCTGTGAAATCAAGAGTATTCTTGGTAACACAATGACATTGAATGTATGTATCCAAATCAACGGCTGGCATTGGATGTAATGGGAAAACCATCAAAACGTTTACAATAAAATGAGTAGCAGTTCAAGGGTGCCTTCTGGCACTCCTATTACTTAACCTTTAACAAAATTTAAAATGCTCCTCCTCCTGGATTTTCCCAGTAACCGAGACAAAGGAGCATCCTTCCTTAACATGGTTAACAAGTTTATCTATGGAAAATGCAGCACTGGGGGAGAGTCTAAAAGGTTCTTTAAAAACAGTTACACAATGAGCCTGTGCTTATTTCATATAATTCTGGAATTGTTAAGCAGTGCGATGAGATAGGGAAAGGACAGGAGAGGAAACGTTGAAAAGGAAGAAGTGTGAGTCACCACTTGCAGATGATAAGATTATGCTATTTTTTAAAAAAAGTTCTCTTAATGTTTATTCATCTCTGAGAGAAAGAGAGGAACAGAGCACAAGCGAGGGAGGGCCAGAGGGAGATGGAGACCCAGAAACCGAAGCAGGCTCCGGCTCTGAGCTGTCAGCGCAGAGCCCGATGTGGGGCTCGAACTCACAAACCAGGAGATCATGACCTGAGCCAAAGTCGGCTGCTTCACCGACTGAGCCACACAGACGCCCCAGATTATGCTGATATTATGAGCACTTTGCTTTATTGTTTTTGAATCAATTCCCTTTGAGTTAAGTGTTTCAAGCACATAATCGTATCACTTGTCAAGCACTCGATTAAAGAAGTATTTGTTGAGCACGTACCTTACGCCCGGCCCTGAGGATGCAGTCATGAGCAGGGGGAGTCCCTGTCTTCTTGGAGCCGGGGGTAGGGACCGTCACATACGAAACCAGCGTGTAATAGAATGTCAGGTGTTGGTAGACGTGACGAAAGAAACCCAACCTTGGCGGCTTCCCCAAACTACCTACAACATTAACACAATGCTGACCAAAACCCCGATGGAACCCCATCCATTCCCCGTCACTCCCTTCCTTACTTCCTTCTGAATGTGACACAATAATGTTAAAGTTTATCCGGAAAAATAAAAGACCCAAAACTTTGACCAAAGACTAATAGTGGGGAGGGAAGGGAAGGAAGGGTACCCCATTGACATATTGTATAAATTATATACTTAAGTGACAAATATCACAGGGGTGTGGTACGCTTTATGTATATTCAAAGTGAGATCAGTGAGGGGCGCCTGGGTGGCACAGTCGGTTAAGCGTCCGACTTCAACCAGGTCACGATCTCGCGGTCCGTGAGTTCGAGCCCCGCGTCGGGCTCTGGGCTGATGGCTCAGAGCCTGGAGCCTGTTTCCGATTCTGTGTCTCCCTCTCTCTCTGCCCCTCCCCTGTTCATGCTCTGTCTCTCTCTGTCCCAAAAATAAATAAACGTTGAAAAAAAAAATTAAAAAAAAAAAGTTTTCAAAGTGAGATCAGTGAGACTGAATATGAGGCCCAAGTTTCTAAATGAACCGAGTATATAAAAATCTTGGTGTATTCAGGCATAACAGAGTTTATGTTATTTCGGCAGACCGAAAAATGTTAATGCATATGAACATATTTTATTTACTTAAATATTTCATTTGAAGTACAATTGGCAATTTCGTATTTCTTTTTTTTATTAAAGGATAATTAACATACAGTGTTATGTTAGTTTCAGGTTCCGATTTAATCGTTCAACAATTCTATGTATTTCTTCGTGCTCATAGTAGTATGTGTGTTCTTAATCCTCTTTATCTGTTTTACTTATCCCCTAACCCAGCTAGCAATTTCCTATTTCTCAAATATTTCACTTAATGAATCCAGGATCCCATCCTTGAACAAACAATATAGCGCTCTTTGAATTTATATACAAGTTTTAGGAGGCAAGAACACATTTTTTTTTATTTAAAAAAAAATTTTTTTAACGTTTATTTATTATTGAGAGACAGAGAGAGACAGAGCATGAACGGGGGAGGGTCAGAGAGAGGGAGACACAGAATCTGAAACAGGCTCCAGGCTCTGAGCTGTCAGCACAGAGCCCGATGCAGGGCTCGAACCCACGGACCGCGAGATCATGACCTGAGCCGAAGTCGGACGCTTAACCGACCAAGCCACCCAGGCGCCCCCAAGAACACATTTTTTAAGAAGTCTGTCCTCAGAAATACATGCACAATGTATAATAGAATGTCAGGTATGGATGGAGACAGATGTAATTCTCATAAGAACCGTTACATATTTTTTAAGGTAAAATTTGGCGATGTGTGCCAATTTAAAGTAATACCTACTGCAAAAATTGCAAAATTGATTTAAAAATGCTAAGTAAATAGTTGCAGAGAAATGTTGATGATGCTTTAAAAAAGAAACCTTATAATCTATTCTGTTAACGTCAACAAGCATTAAAGAACAGAGTTTTTAAAAATCTTTTATTCATTTTTAAGAGAGACAGAGAGAGACAGAGTGCAAACAGGGGAGGGACAGAGAGAGAGGGAGACACAGAATCTGAAGCAGGCTCCAGGCTCTGAGCTGTCAGCACAGAGCCCGACGTGGGGCTTGAACCCACGAACGGTGAGATCATGACCTGAGCCAAAGTCGGACACTTAACCGACTGAGCTACCCAGGCGCCCCTAATGAACAGAATTATTAAGAAACCTTTGGGGTTTTACGGTTTCCACAAATGAATGGGAACTATACTGAGGCAACCCTTGGGGAGAAATACCTAGTGTTTTCTATGCATACGACTGATAGGTTTGACTACCTAAATTTTTATGAAGTATATGGCAAACTGCGCTTAAAATGAAAATGTAAATAACAAACCGTGAACAAAAAAGTTTTCACAATACAGAATAAACCACTAATAAAATTACTATCTAATGTGTTTAGTTGAGAAAAAGACAACACTCATATAAAGACGGGTCACAGGCATAAACAAGTTGCACTGGATCATCTTTGGTCCCTTATTGCTTTTATTTGCTTTGGTTAATCAAATGTTTAAAAGCGGAGGATTAGTGGGGCGCCTGAGTGGCTCAGTCAGTTGGGTGACCGACTTTGGTTCAGGTCACGATCTCACGGTCTGGGAATTTGAGCCCCGCGTCGGGCTCTGCACTGACAGCTCAGAGCCTGGAGCCTGCTTTGGATTCTGTGTCTCCCTCTCTCTCTGCCCCTCCCCTGCTCATGCTCTGTCTCTCGAAAATGAATAAATGTTAAAAAATTAAAAAAAAAAAAGCGGAGGGTTGGTAATATTGATTAGTGTTCTGTTTATATTCTGTGCTTATTTTTTTTAAATGAGTGTTACTTTTTTCTTATTGATTGATACAAGAAAGCTCTTTGTCGTATGTTGCAAAAGCTTCACGATTTGTCATTTTTAAAAGTTACCTCATCAGTGTCATGTGCTTTAGAAAAATTTTAATTTTTTATGTGGCTAAAACTAATATCATTTTATGATCTGCTAATTTGAATTGTGTTTACCTTTTTATATTAAATTTACGTACAAAACATATCCATTACTCTTACTTAGCAAAAGTAAGATTAAATAATTAAAGTGGGAGAAAAAGTTGATTGTGCCATTTTTGATGGTTGTAATATTTTTTGTTTGTTTTTCAAGTAAGTATAAATCACAATTACAGATAATAGACTGTGAAAGAATGACAAAAAGATCACTAAGAAGTAAAATTTATGGGATGCTGTCCCATAAGCTGAACTTAGGAAAATTTATAGTCTGTATATTTTATTATTATTATTGTTAATTTTTTGTAAAATTATTTATTTTATTTATTTAAGTAGCCTCTACACCCAACATGGGGCTCGAACTCATGACCCCAAGACTGAGCCAGCCAGGTGCCCCTGCATCCTTTATTATTAAACGTAAAAGGGCAAATGTAGAAGAACTAAGTATCAGATGCAAGATATTAGAAGAGATATAACAGATATTAAAGACATCTATTATAAAGATATAAAGATTATTAGAGAAAGGATATAATAAAGGTAAAAGCATTAATATATATTAAGATTTAGTATATATAATCAATATTTAATATGTACTTAATTAAAAAACTTTTACATGAGGGGCGCCTGGGTGGCGCAGTCGGTTGAGCGTCCGACTTCAGCCAGGTCACGATCTCGCGGTCCGTGAGTTCGAGCCCTGCGTCGGGCTCTGGGCTGATGGCTCAGAGCCTGGAGCCTGTTTCCGGTTCTGTGTCTGCCTCTCTCTCTGCCCCTCCCCCGTTCATGCTCTGTCTCTCTCTGTCCCAAAAATAAAATAAAAACGAGGAAAAAAAAATTAAAAAAAAAACCAAAAAAACCTTTTACATGAGAGATATATGTACATATGGATTATACGTATATAGATTATATATCTACATCTGTATCTTCTTATAAAGATAAAGAAGCAAAGAAGATATATAGACCACAGGTCAATATTATTATATTACACATTCTTTGTTTTAAACATTAAATTAACCAAATTAAAATAAATTATTTGTAAGAGCAAAAAAAAAATGAGTAGCAGGATTAATGAAAAATAAAGGTTCTGTTTTTTTTAAAACTATAAGTGAATTTCTGATATATTGAGCAAGCAAATGAGGAAAAAATTCCTCCTCAAACACATAAAACAAATTATCAGAAAAATGAGAGCAATCAAATCCTATGAAATAGTTTTACTTTGCTCTAACAATAAATAAGTTAGAGAGCATATATATATATATATATGAGAATATATATATATATATATATATATATATATATATTTGGTTGGTGTTTCAGAAAAAACAAAACGATAATAAGAAACAACAGAAAACTATAGATCTCCTGCATAATTAATAAGATAGAAATGTTTAAAAGTTACCAGAAGTTTACTTCCAACGGAAGAACAAACATAAGATGTTTTTTATTGGAAGTGTATTTTTAAAAATATAAGCAGTTTTGGAACATCAGTAGCCCCTAAAAACATCACCTAATTCATGTTATGAAGCTGTGATAATTCTAATGCCAGAGCCAGGCAAAGATGGTTTGTAAAAGGGCAACTCACTTTTGAACATAATATGTAAATGTGAAATAAAATATAATGCATAGTCTGCCAGGAGCATAAAGAATAATACTCTCTGACTAAATAAGTTTCTTTTTTCCATGGAGGGGTTCAAGGATAATTAATATATTTAGATATGTTAATATGTAAGAGAGAACATATATGCACATCTCCTGTTGAAATGGTTTATGAGCAAATTCAACACCCATTCTCAAGAAACAAAATTCAAAGTCTAATACCTGTCCATATAATAGAAACTACTCCTTCTTTATCAAGGAAGATGCTTTCACTTCCAAAACGGCAGTTGAATCACAGTGTAGAATGAAAAATTAGAGGCATTTCTGTTTAAGTAAGAAAGGATTCTCATGATCCGTACTTAATCCAGTTTTTTAAATTCTGACTAATGGAATAAAACAAGAATAAGAATTACAAGAGGTGACAATTTGAAAGTGGATGAGACAGTTATGGTCATTTACATGGGACTGAATTCTCCAACTGGAGAATCTAGGTGAGGACACTGAAAAATTACTATACTATTAAATGAGTTCGGTACCAAGTTTGGTCGAAAGAAACACATAAATAAAAAGCTCTCATCTTTCTATGTGCTAGTGAAATGATGATATTAAAAAATACCTTTCCTGGGGCGCCTGGGTGGCGCAGTCGGTTAAGCGTCCGACTTCAGCCAGGTCACGATCTCGCGCTCCATGAGTTCGAGCCCCGCATCAGGCTCTGGGCTGATGGCTCAGAGCCTGGAGCCTGTTAACGATTCTGTGTCTCCCTCTCTCTCTGCCCCTCCCCCGTTCATGCTCTGTCTCTCTCTGTCCCAAAAATAAATAAAAACGTTGAAAAAAAAATTAAAAAAAAAATACCTTTCCTGAGAGCGACAACACTGTAAGATATCAAAGTTAGAGTTCACAAGAAATGTGTAGAAATATGATGAAAAAAATGACTGTAAGTAGAGTGATGTGAATGGTATTGAATTAAAATAAAAAAGAAACGTAGGGGCACCTGGGTGGCTCAGTCGGTTAAGTGCGAGACTCTTGGTTTCAGCTCAGGTCATGATCTCACAGTCTGTGGGTTCAAGCCCCATGTCGGGCTCTGCGCTGACAGCTCGGAGCTTGCATGGGATTTTTCTCTCCCTCTCTCTCTGCCCCTCCCTCGCTTGTGCTCATTCTCTCTCTCTCCCTTTCTCAAAAAGAATCTTAAAAAGAGAAATACAAAGTTATCAATTCTCTCTATAGTATCTCGAAGTTTCATGGGATCAAAATAAAAAAAGACTTTGGAGGGCACAGTGCTTCATAAAATTATTCAGAAATTCATCTGGAACTTTAGAATTGCCAGGAGCATTTGACAAACCAGAAGGACGACAAGGGACTTGCACTAGTGCGTGAGCAACGTGCAAGGGCGTGCTTTGTAGCTCTGTGGACATCCAGTCTGGTTTAATTGCAGGAATAGACAGATTAATCAATGAAACAGTACAAAGAGAGCAGAAACAGCCTCATGTAAATATGAATTTCGTAGAAGATAAATGTGGCATTTCAAATCAGTGGGGAAAAGATAAAGAATTCAGTAAGTCAAATTGAGTCAATTTGCTGACCACATGAAAAAAAAAAGGAGATCTTTACAGTAGAACATGCACTAACAAACTTCAGGTTGATAAAATATTTAAATATGAAATTTGAAGCCATAGAAAGATTTAAAAATGCATGAATATTTATCTGATGGCATGTGAGCAAGTACTTTCTAAGAGTATATGTAAAGGCATGACCCGTAAAATAAAAGACCGATAGATGAAATGTTTTATGTCAAAGTGATCATGAATAAAACTGGATGTCAGGTCTCAAACTTGGAGTTCATACCCTTTAATACGAGTGCTCACTAAGCAGTAATTAAATGACAAACACACAAGAGAAAATGGGCAGAGAAAATTAGCAGGAAGTTTTATAATGAAGTGGCCAATGAATGTGGGAACAAAAACTTCAACCTCACTGGAAATTATAGTTACCATGAAAAGTAATAACATATGTAATACATTTATTTAAAAAAATTTTTAATGTATATTTATTTTTTAAGGGGGGGGAAGGGCAGAGAGAGAGGGGAAGACAGAATCTGAAACCAGTCTCCAGGCTGTGAGCTGTCAGCACAGAGCCTGACTCAGGGTTTGAACTCGGGAACTGGGAGGTCGTGACCTGAGCCAAAGTCGGTTGCTTAACCGACTGAGCCCCCCAGGCACCCCTATGTATGTAATGTATTTAGCTCAGGGCCAGGAACATTGCAAGTTCTGGGCAATAATGAAGTCTTTGTAACTTGATGAAGAGGAGGATTATAATGGAGATAACAATGATGATGTTTCCTTCAGATGATTATACTATCAGCATATAATAGTGGCATAGGGATTATTTTCTTGGTAGGGGAATACAAAATCATACATCTCTAAAGTCTGATTTTGCCATGCATAACCAAAGTGTTGAACAAATATCCTTGGATAGATTATTCTCATTCATGTATTTATTCTAATAACATCTAATGAAATCCTCTTTAAGGTTTTATTTCCAGGATGTCCATGGCAGCATTGATTATAATGGTTTCCATCGAAGCGGGTACAGGAGAGGACCAGGTAAGTGGAGGAACATCTACGTGATGGGGAGAATGAGGTGGTGGTTAGCAGTGACGTAGGGGACAATTCGCTGACGTGAACTTGGCTCCGGTACATCAGGTGAGGGTGGACATTGTAGTTACAGCGTGTGTGTATGTACCTGGAAGAAACGTGCACGGGCATTTAAAGATGATCAGTGTTAGTACCATACTGTTCCTCGGAAAATTAAAAATAGAACTACCCTACGGCCCAGCAACTGCACTACTGAGTATTTATCCAAAGGATACAAAAGTGCTGGGTTGAAGAGACACATGTACCCCAATGTTTATAGCAGCGCCATCGACAACAGCCCAATTACGGAAAGAGCCCAAATGTCCATCGACTGATGGATGGATAAAGAAGAAGATGTATACAACAGAATACTACTCGGTGATCAAAAAGAATGAAATCTTGCCATTGGCCACAAAAACTTTGGATAGAACTAGAGCGTATTATGCTAAGCGAAATAAGTGAGTCAGAGAAAGACAAATATACGATTTCACCCATATGTGGACTTTAAGAAACACAACAGAGGAACATAGGGGAAGGGAAGGCAAAATAAGATAAAAACAGAGAGGGAGACAAACCATGAGACTCTTAAATACAGAGAACAAACTGGGGGTTGCTGGAGGAGAGGTGGGTGGGGGGGATGGGCTAGATGGTGATGGGCATTAAAGAGGGCACTTGTTGGGATGAGCACTGGGTGTGATATGGAAGAGATGAATCACTAAATTCTACTCCTGGAACCAATACTACCCTGTATGTTAGCTAACCTGAATTGAAATAAGTACATTCAAAATAAACTAGGAACAAAAGAGATTATCACGGTTTACGTCTGGTGGAGGGACCGTGGTGATTTTGATTTTCTGTGTGTGTGTGTGTGTGTGTGTGTGTGCGCGTGCGTGCGTGTAGTTTTCAAGATTCCCCGTAACGAGCGGGTAGTTGTTTGTAAGCGGAACGATAACATTCCCACTGGCAAGAACGACTTTTTCGTTTTTGAGGCGAAAACCCCTGGGAACCTGAGAGCGGAGATTTGGAGCGACTATTTGGGGTGAGCTCTGTAAACGCCCCGCCATCGCCCTTCACTGACACCTCTGTCAGTGAATGGGAAGCGGCTCACGGGGCAGGGTGGCGGGAGCCACGCACGAGGCTGCCACCTGCCAAAGGGGGTCGGGAGGTGGAGTCGGGCTGGGACCCGTCATAAGCTGCGTGGCGGAGGAGCCCAGGGCATCGTTCTTTATTGGCGTCGTGACAATGGAAGCAGAGGCATTGGGTGTATCAACAGAGGGCTTGAGTGACGGCGCCCTGAATGCTTAGCAGATAGGTCAGGAATTATATAGGGACCCACAGACGACTCTGTGTAGGGCTTGTGGTCCAGCTCTCACATCTGCGGGAGTCTTCATCGTGATTCAGTTTGTGCTCCCCTCCCCGGATGGCAGATCTACCCTCCCTGCGATTTCAGTGATCTGCTCCCAGATGGAAGGCATGGAACCCCACGCATCCCTTTATCTGCCCTGAGTGTTGCCTTCTCAGTGGGCGAGGAAGGTGCATGGAGATACGTGCTGGAAACGGATTCTCTTTGAAGGCTGCCCTGAGAGCTGGCCCCGAAGACAGGTGCCCGTGAGGTTGACCACGTGTGTTTTGGGTAACAGGGTGAGGAAAGCCCCCGAAGGTGCCACCCGGCACCTATCCCTTTTGTTTCTACCTCCTTTAGCTTCGCAGAGAGCAGACGTGTGTGCCTGGCTCTGTGCCGAGATCGGGCACACCCAGCCCCTGCTGCCTGGCTCCTGTCCTTCTGGCTCCGTTCTCTGGCATAAAGCCGTCAGGGACTTCCTGTTACCACTGAGACAAAAGCCCCGCGAAGCCACTTGTAAGTCACTCAGTTTTGTCTCCTCCACAGCTGGCCGACTCCTTGTCCACCATCTCCCCTCCTCACAGGCTATTCCTTTTTGACTTCTCGAACATCTACTTATACCTCCTTCAGGGAGCCTTCCTTGATTTCTTAAGACTTGGTAGGTGTCCTTGCCATGTCAGAGCACTTCACATGTGGCTTGAGCCCCAAGGTTTTGCTCTTAATTGCTCATTTAGTTGTCTCTTTGTCTTAGTTGGCTCAGTCCTGGGATGATGGGTCTGTCTTGGCCGTTTGGTGTACCTAGCGGCTCATGGCCTCTCTATGAATGATTCCCTGACGAATGAAAGGCTGAACTCTATTGCCAAAGATGCAGCCTCTCTCTGCAGGGAATGTAACAGGGGAGACCGACTTCTGGGGGTGCCTTAAAGAGATGTACATTCAGGGGGCAGTCAGAGGAGAGGAGAGATGCGTGGTTAATGCAGACTGAAAGCAGGCGTGTTCGGTCACCGTGGGCCTAGTGTGGGAAGCCTGCCGTCAGAACACAGCCGGCAGAAGAGAGTTCTGGAACGTTTGGCTGCTATCTCAGATTGAGTCGCAGCGGCAGGGCTCCTACCGTGTGTCTGGCTTTGGGCACTGTGAGGCCCCGGCCCTCTGCGCCCCTGGGTCTGCACCCTCGGTGCGCCCGGAATCTCTTTCACGGCTTCCTGCCAGTCAGGCGTGAGGATTCGGGTTGCACTTGCTGGGGAGGGAGCGGCGGGCTGGCCTTGCCCACCGGCAGCACCATATGCCCAGGCCTTCGCCTATTCCTGTCATGTCCCTGGGCTGCCCAGCTGTCACCATCATAATTACCGCAGCCACGGCTGAGGGAAGTGTATGGTTTCAGGGACCCTCTGGTCTCCTTAGAACTTTACTACTGTTGTTATAGCTTATCAGGACATGGCCTGCCTTCTGTTGGTCTCTTGAAAACGGCTGTAATTCCCATCCATCATGGGGGCAAGCCAGCTGCTGCAGGGGCGGCTGTCAAGGAGAGGGCTTCGAACGCTCCCTGACGCGCCGGCCCTGACCTTGGGGAGGTGGCAGCTCCGAGCCAAGTGCCTTTCTTGGGGTGGCATTTGGGCCATCTCTTTTCTCTCTTAACCTGAGGCGGCTGCCTTGTGCTTTGGGCTGTGGCCCTACCTACTGGTCTGTTGCCTCGGGTCTGCCCTAGACCATGAACTTCCCCAGCGGAGGGCCCACAGGCAATCTTCTGCTCTGAAAGGCTTTATCTTAGATTTTAAAGGATCATTCCCCACCTTCTAAAAGGAATATGCGATGATAGTTACAAGATAAATAGATAACATTTACTGGCTACTTATCATGTTCCAGACGTTATAATCTTACAAGGGTCTTCTAAAGGTATTACTCAGAACAACACCATGATAGGCCCATGATTCCCATAATTTAGGTAAGGAACGCTGTCCAGACAGTTATGTAACTTGTCCAGTGTCACACAGCTGACAAGTCGGGCTTCTGGGATTCAAGACTCCAGAAGTCTCCTTTCAGGGTCCACGCCTATGCCTCGTTTTAGGAAATTTGGAAAACAAAAAGGTAGAAAAAAGTCACCAATAATTTCGCTTTGCAAACACAACTCATTATGATCTTGATGTATTTCTTTTCTGGATTTTTCTGTTCTTTTTTTTTCCCCCCCCATAGTTGTGATTATACTGTGTAATCGATTTTGTCTTATTCTTTCAGAATTAATGTCACATAAACATTTTCTCATGATTCTATAATGCCCATTTTGGGGGTCTACTGTCCTTTACTAGTCCCTGTGAGCTGCTCACTGGCTAGCCTCCAACTTTCCTATGTAACTAACGGTGATATTGTGAGCGTGTGTGCACGTTACTTCCTATATACTTAGCTTCTTGTTAGGATTTGTGTATTCAGTATCTAACTCATTCTTGAGGTAACCCCGGGAGGTAAGGAAATACTAACTTTTCGTCTTACAGATTGAGAAACTAACGTTTAGACAGTTCAAGAAATCACCAATGTCACGTAGCTGACAAGGGCCCACACCAGAATGGAAGCTGATGTCAGTTTGACAAAGGCCGTGCTTTTGACCATCGGTCTATACGTTGATCAAATGGTTTTGTCATTGTATGTTTTCAGTTGCAAAAATGTTTGGGTATACTACCACGAGTGGGGGTACTGAGTCAGAGGGGGTCACCGTTTTTAAAACAAGTTAGGGATGTGCGTTCTGTTCTGGTTGTTACCTTTCTCTTGCTGTCATGGCATGTAATCATGGAGCCTGTTGGTAGGGCTGTTAACAGCCCCAGTTCTTAATGGCTTGTGACAACCCAAGTTTACCTCTTGCTCATGCTCCATGTCCGCCCTGTGTCGCCCGGGCTCTGCTCCAGGTGTCCTCACTCTGGGACGACTGATTGAAGAGTCACCGTCTGGAACGCTGCTTGGTCACTGTTGCAGGTGGAAAGAGAGCTCTGGGCGTCTCCCACCAGCAGGGAGGTGATCTGGCCCCGAAGTGACAAATGTCCCTTCTGCTCATAACTCATTGGCCAAAGCTAGTCACGTGGCCCACCCACGCGGAGCCGGGGAGCGCAGTCCTTCCTGTGTCCTGAGGGGAGAGAAGGCTGAGAATGACTGCTGAAGGCCCTGTGCCTAACACAGTCATAAGAGTTGCTCATTTGATAGTTGGAAATAGTAACACATGGTTGCTTTATCTGACATTAGTTTTCTTGGTAAGTCTTAGTATTTCTTCATATTTTCTTGGCCAGTTGGACCTTCTCTTTTGTAACTTGTTTGTCCTGTTCTTAGCCCATTTATCCACGCTATCTTAATGCTTTTCACAAATGGTTTCCTGATGTGTGGATGTCTCTAAATGGGTCTTTGATGAGTGAAAACACGTGGTGCCTCAAAAGCCAATTACCCATAGATATTTTTAAACCTATATATGTAAATTACTCTATTAATTTCCTTCTGTTTTCTCAAAGAGGTGGCCCAGAATTTATGTTGATTTCAGGTGAAGCGTTAATGTAAGTGCAGCTTCTGGTTACTCCATGAAAGCTGAGGGTGTTTCCGGAGTTTCAATGGGTTTTAGCAACTGGGTTTCAAAACCTGGTTTCCTCTTGGGCTCCTTCCTCTCCCTGGACCCACACGACTCACTGGACACCTGAGTGTCTGTTCTACGGCCATGTTGGTCATTCCGCCCATCTTCTCCTCCCCAGATGATGGGGGACACCTGGACCATTGAAGTAGCTTCCTCACTGGTGTCTTAGATGGTCTACCAGAGGAAAGCCCATTCTAATTATATCATCGCTCCCCTCAAAGCTCTTCACAATGGCTCTCTTTGCCCAGTGGGACCCATTTACCATGGTGGTGCACAACAGATTTTTAGATGGGGCACGAAGGAACAGTTTGTGTAGATAGAAGTCAGTTCTCATGTGCATTGGAAAAGTAATTACCTAGCATAGTAAATTTGTGCATTGACAGGTATCATTGCTTATGATGAGTCTGTAAGTGAAAGTGAGTAAAGGGTAAACATTTAAAGGAAACGAATACGTTGCAATATAACAGGGAGCGCGTGGATTTGGCAAAGATACTGGGATAGCGTATAGGTGACAGAAGTTTGGGAAAGACCGTCCTGCAGTCTAATCCAAACATTCCAGGAACTATCTCTGATCACATTCCAGTTTCCATGAACCTTCTCCAATCTAGCTATCTAGGCCCGCGCCCCTCCCCCCACCCCATTTCCTATTCCTAGAATCTACAAATACTGGACTTCCCTTAAGGCTCCTCAGCTGTAAAGGCTTCCTCTTTGTTCTTAGCAAAGGTAGAGTTCTTCTGTGCTTTTTTTTTTTTTTTTTTTTTTTTTGGTGGGGCAGGGAGGGAGGGGTCCTGGCTCACTTTTTACTTGTATTTTCCTTAATTGGAATAATTGTTCAATGTCTTACTTTCTCTTCTAGGTATTTATTTGGAAACACAGCCCGGGCTTTCTTTCAGTGGCCAGGCTTAGCCTGGTCAAAGGTAAAGAAGGTGCTTTGCTACTTGGAAAGTTCATTTCTGTTTATGATCTAATGACTCCTCCCCACAGCTCCATTTTGCAGATGAATTAGCCAAGGCTCAGACGCAGTCAAATGCCATTCAGCTAGTCATTGTGGTGATTACAACTCGGGAATAAGACCTAATACCATGATTTTCCTACTCAATCACATGACACTCCTGCTTCCCTGCAATGCCTGGTGCCAGCATGCAATAGGTGCTCAATGAAGGTGTTTGGAGTAAAGGAACCATGAACGCATTCTTATTTCCATGACTCTAGTTCACGTGACACATGGCCACACTCCCACAGACTGGTTTTTGAGGGCTGGGAATTTTTGGGTTTCCTAAAGGCTGAGAACCCACTCATGTTCTGATCTCCTCACCATGAAGCTTTGTATTACTACTGAGCAGTGATGTTCTTTCCTCTTTCCCAAATACTTAATTGGCGAGTGGAGACAAAGACATCTCTGTCGAAGTAAGTATGGCTTGACTGGAGATTCACGCAGGAGCAGAGTAATGCTTTCGAGTCAATATTCTTCACTCTGGTTTGACAACCCTTGAGTGGGTACAGCTATGTCGTCAGCGATACCCAGGAGCACCTTTATACTTATGCGGAAGACAAAACATTGACCAATATTTTTCTATATAAGTATCGTTACCACTGACACCTGTGAAATGAACAGAGGTATGTCAAATACTTAGAATCAGTGAATTAGGGCACTCTCTTTTTGGGCAACAATGATGTATCAGAGACAGCAGGGAAGGTAGGTGATATGGATTCTACTCTGGGCTTTGCTACTCACTCCTGTGAGTTCTTGTGTAAGCAATGCAGCTGTGATGTGCTTGGCCTGATACAGGGAGGAAAGGGCCTAAATACCCCAGAACCTAGGCAGAAGGTACCCACAAAGGTTGGAGGAGCATGACAAGATTTGGATTCCAAAGGGCGTTGAGGGGGCCAGGTTGGTGGGTTTGATAAGGGAGAGTGGTTTCAATACTGGAACACTCTCCTATGGATGCCAAATGCCTCACCTTGACAAAGGCCACAGGAGATGGAAGAACTGAAGTTGATATGCCAGATTTCTCATGAAAAGTGTTGATAGAGATTATGAAAGAATTCATAGATGTAGGCATGTTGAGTATGTGGGCCGTGAAGGACCATTAAAGCCCTCCAGGGGATTATTTTCTTATGTATTATTTCCATGGGAACACCCAGGGTGCACACAGTTTTTTCCCCAAGCCTTCAAGAGGTGCTGGTGGGGAGGGGATCACCATTGCCAAGAAGTTCAGTGGTGACATGTCTGTGTTGGCCGAAGCTGACTTTAGGAGAGGCGTTGTAGCACAAGGCTCATTGAGAGTACAGGGGATGATAGGATCCCTCAAAACAGTAGAGACCAGATGGCCATGCTTAACTACCAGAAGCCAGGTAGATGTAATTACCTTTTTTTAATGTTTATTTTTGATAGAGAGAGAGAGAGGGAGAGAGAGAATGAGTGGGGGAGGCGCAGAGAGAGAGGGAGATACAGAATCCGAAGCAGGCTCCAGGCCCTGAGCTGTCACCACAGAACCTGACACAGGGCTCGAACACATGGACCATGAGATCATGACCTGAGCCGAAGTTGGATGCTTAACTGACTGAACCACCAAGGCTCCCCATAGACATAATTATCTCAATGAGTAGCCACAACGGTGGGGCAGGTGAATTTGGCCTGAGATATGCAGATGGTTAACAGAACAGGGTGTCCCTAGGAGCAGCCAACATGGGAGCCACTCAATAGCACAGCTCCAGTTTTCTTGATTTCAGAAGAAATCGAAATAATTCATCAAGAGGCTATAAGAAATTAGCCCACATAAAATGACACAATACCATGACCAGTTTTTGGACTACTTTACTGAGCTACTTTTTGGACTGACTAAAACTCATACACTCAGGAGGAAGTACCCTGTGTCTGGTTATGAGACCCGAGCCCTTCCCCAAGGAGAACTCCAGCCTTATATTTGGGTAACTACATCCTGGGAAGAGGAGAATAGCCAAAGATTTGGAGTCTTGGACACAGGGTCTGAGGTGCCATTGATATTTGGGGGCTTACAGTGTCATCGTGGCCCTTATGTATGAGGAGGAGTACATGCGACTAGGTAATAAATGGAGTTTTGATCAAAGACCTTCTACCCAGTAGTTATTTGCTTGATTTCTGAATGTATAATCAGAATAGATGTTGGTATTTGGTGCAACTCCCATGCTACACCCTGGGACTGTAGAATAAGAGCTTCTATGGTGGGGAAAACCAAGGGAAGACTCTGGAATGACCCTCACCCTAGCCAAGGTAGTAAAAAAAATAGTATTATTCCAGGATGAGGGAGATGATGAAAATTAGTTCCACTCTTAAAGATCTAAAGGGTATGTGTCATATCGCCATCTGATTCACTAGTACAACCCCTGTTAAACACAGATGGATCCTAAAAAATGACAATGACTACCACACACTCAACCATGTAGTGACCCTGATCACAGCTGTCATGCCAGATGCGATGGCTTTGTTAGAACAGATTAACATGGCCCGAAGTTCATGATATGAGCATTGATTTGGCAAATGTGTTCTCTTCCGTCCCTATCAGAGATGATCGCAAAGTTTTTATTCACATGGAGCAGACAAGAGTATACATTTATAGTTTTTCCCCAGGGCTGTGTTAACTTTCTCACCCTCTGTCATAATATGGTCCAAATTAATCTGCCCCATGTGGACATCCAGCAGAATATCACGTTGATTCACTATATTGAGAACAAGATAATTGGGCCAAATTAACAAAATGTATCTAGCATGTTGGAGGCCTTGGTAAGACATATGTGTTCCAGAGGTTGGGAGGCAAACCCTACAAAGATTTGGGAGGCTGCCACATCAGTAAAAATTTTAGAGATTCAGTGGTCATGGGAACGTCCATCCAAACAACATTCCATTCAAACTATAGGAGAAATTGTATCCTGCCTCTTTCACTATGAAAAAGGAAGCACATAGCTTGTAGGCTCTTTGGGTTCTGTAGGCAGCAGCATCTGTATCTAGGAGTACTGCTCTGACTCATATACCAGGTGACATGAAGGGCTGTCATATGTGAGTCAATCCTAGAATAAGAAAGGTCCCAGCTACAGTGCAAGCCGCCCTGACATTTAGGTTGTAAAACCAGTGAACCCAATGGTATTAGAGATATATCCCAGCGCTTGCAAAGCATGCTATGTGGAGTTTATGGCAAATTCCAGTGAGGGAATCAGAGTGTCCACTTGACCCTAGGGTTCTGGGTCAAGGCCATGTCCTTTGCCAGGGAGAATATACCCATTTGAAGAACAACTCCTAATTGTGTTATAGGCCTGGGTGGAGATGAAGCGCCTGATCAAGGGAGCATCAGGTGACCATGTGGCCAGAGCCATCTGCTGTGAGCTCATCTGTCAGACTCACCAACGCATAAGGCCAGTCACACTCAGAAACACACCATCATCAGGTGGAAGTGGCATGCCTGGAGTCGAGTCTGACCAGGCCTAGAGGGCAGGAGTAATTTGCATGAGCAGGTTGTCCAGGCCCCCATGTCATTCTCCACTGTTGTACCAACATTTCTCGCTCACATTGTTCCTCTGTCTGTATAGGGGATCCCTTTTGTCCAACTAATGGATGCTACAAAGAAGCTGAGATTAGTTCATGGAAAGGTTGGCTCTGCAGGAGGCTGCCACAGATGGTAACCACTCTACAGTCCTCTCAGGAATAGCCCTGGAAGATGGTGATGAGGGAACATCTAAAAGGAAGAGCTTCAGGCAATGCTGGTCATTTACTGTGTGTGGAGATGTTGGCCAAGTTTGGAATATATATGGTCTCATGGACTGAATGGTGAATGGTTTGGTTGGCTTGTCAGGGCCTAGAAGTAGCAAGAGTGGATGACTGCAAATGGGAGGTACAGGATGGAGTCATAGATGGTCCTATTGGAGTAGGCATAAAGTACGAAGATCTTGGGATTGTATGCTAACGCCCAAGGGAAAGCTTTCATCATAATAGAGGCGCTTGGTGATCATGTAGACAAACCAACTCAATCAGCTGGTGTTGGCCACCTCTGTCATCAACCACCCCAAGACTGACCTGATAGAACACGAGCAAAGGAGCCCTCGTGGCAGGGATGGTGGTCATGCATGGGCTCAACAGCATGGGCTCCCACTTACCAAGGCCGATGTAGCTACTGCTGCCATTGAATGTCCAACATGCCAGCAACAGGGATGAATGCTGTGTCCCTGATATGGCACCGGCCCTCAAGAACACCACCTGGGTACTTGTTGCCAAGTTGATTATGTGGGGGCTCTTCCCCTCTAAAAGGACGATCGATTCATTCAGGGAAGAATAGGCTCATATTCCAAGTGTGGGTTTGTCCTTACTGTCGACAGAGCCTCAGCCTCAGCTACTGAGGGCTTATAGAATGCTCCATCCACTGGAATATGACCCCATATAATATCACATTGGGCTAGGAGACCCACTCCATAGCAAAGGAAGTATGGGACTGGACCCATGCTGGTGGGATCCACTGGTCATGTTGTATGCTATACCACCATCCAGAAGTTGCTAGCCTAATAGTGTTGAAATGGCTTCTAAAAGGCCCAGTTAAGTCACCAGCACAGAGGTGATAATTTATGACCCATCATCGACCATCCTCCAGGATGCAAAATATACTTTGATTTAAAGATGTTTCTTTGATGCTTTGTCCCCATACATGATTATACGTACCTCCTAGATACAAACAAAATCCACTGGCCCGGGAACCATGGGGTAGAAGCAGGAGTGTCCTGACTACCATCAGTCCCATTAACCCATTTGGGGACCATGGGATCCTTGTCCCCACATCTCTGGGTTCCGCAGGTTTAGAGGTGCCAAAGAGGAAAGACTTCTGCCAAGAGACAGTGCAATAATAAGCCATAAGTGCTGCCTGAACACTTTGGGTTCCCTGTGCCAAAGGGCCAGCAGGCGGAGAGGAGTCACTGTGCCAGCAAAGGGTGGGTTATGTTGGCTACTGGGATGTGTTCCTCACATCCCCCTACAACGGAAGAATGGCTTGCTTCTCTTCCTGGGGTGGGGGGGCCCTGGCATCTGGCCTTACGCTGTCACCCCCTTTGTGGATTGCCTCAACTGCAGACCGGTGGTTTAACCAAGGTCATGTCACTTTGGGGGTGGCCCGCATCCAGTGATCACGGCTTGACTGATTCAGGGCTGGAAAGACCCGGCCAAGTTGGGACGCCTCTGAAGCGCCATTCTAGCTGGGGAGCTCTTCAAGGAGGCAGCCATGGCCATCGCTGGCCTGTACTACCCATCTGCTTCTCCCAGTGGCCTCTCCTGTTCCGATCTCCCCCTGCCCCAGGTGCTGATTCCCAGGCACCGTCCCTGACACACCTCCTGGTCACTAAAGTTCATTGTGGTTCCCCTGTTTTCTCGGGGACCCCGTCTGCAGCGGATGCCGATCCAGAAAACCTGGCTTGTTTCGTGTAGACCTCTGCAGGTGATCATACTATCTAGCCAAGCTTGGGAACAATTGGTGTAGCCTCCTCCCTGCCTCCTACCTGAATTCATTAGCAAGCACCTTCCTGACCTTTCCATGTGGCATATGCTGTGAGGGTAACTCTGAGGAGGGCCTGGCCCTCTAGATGCTTCCAGGAAGAAACTATAGAACAGATGAGTAGAAATCCAGGTGGTGGAGCCCCAGGGGCACGTGAAGGAGGATGCGGGGGGGATGCTGGGGGCACTTAGAGGAGGGACCCACTGAACACTGGGCATGGGGAGCCAGGCAGGCATCCCTGATTCCATCTAGAAAGGGCTGGCAGCTCACCTTGTCCTCCTGACATCCCTAACCATAAAGAGATAACTCCTTTCCAGAAGCCAGCAGGAGTGCGGCCACACTCCGGGTTTGTCTCTCCATAGAAATCCTGGTCTTGGGTAGACACGAAGGGCATGTCTGTCTGTTCCCTCAGCCCTCTCTGTTCTGCCACAAACCGGTCCCCTGCTTTCTTCTATCTGTCTCCTTAGCCCCGTGGAGACAAGGTCTTTGGGAATAACACCACATTGAGATGCCTCAGTGATGGAAGAGGAACACGGACCAGAGAGAAACCTTGATGTCCAGAGGAGATTCCATCCTGAGGACCCAGGGCTGAGAAAGATGATTAGTCCAGACTCCAGTGTTGCCTTGTGGGATATGCTGATGTCATGTAGAGAGAGTTAGCATGACCCAGTGAGGGTTGGGTGATCTGAGCCTCTCAGGAAGAGAGTCAAGGAAGGGGGACTTCCAAGGGGGTGTGGAGGCAGCGTCGGCAGTGACTGGAAGCCGACCACACGGAAAAGCGTACCTGATAGTCTAGAGCTGCTCTCCTGGCCCAGGGTGGATAAAGTCAGGTCCTTAGTCGGATGGGCAGAGGCTGGGAGTCTTTCTAATTAGTGCTGGTGGTCACTCATTGCTGCACCCACATTTTTCTTCCCAGCACCTTATAAGGTATAGATTTCTGAAGCAGACCAGCCAGACTGCGCCAGGACTATATTTATGCATGTCTAGAAGGTTCTGAGTTTGAATAATTGATTACACTTTGCAAAGCAACACCAAGACTTTGGCCTGTGAGAAATTCACGCAAGACTGTCCACCCAACTACACTTGGCATTCGCCCACCTCGGGAAAATCTGCTCTTTTAATTAGCGGTGTGTGTGAATATATCTGGTGTGTGGATGCAGTTAATAACAGAGCTGGTTCAGACTACCAGGCGAGACTTCTCTAAGGGGCTTAAAATATGGAACATTGCCGCTAAAGACCTTCCCAGATCTTGGCCGCGTGAGGACGGAGATTGGGTTGTGCTCACAATGTGTGGCGATGCATAAATATTAGCCTTAAATAACTGTGAATACCTTGTTTCCTAAAAAGATTAGTGGCTCTTCCCTGTGTGATAAATTGTGTGAGTTACAGTGCAGACCTGTCTTCCCACTGTATTATCCCAGAGCCCTTTAAATAACCAAGTCCAAATTATGCTCAGCGAGCTGTGGGCAACGCTCGGGCAAGCCGTAGGCAGAGAAGTGTAGTTCGGGTTCATTCTTCTTCTGTGTCCACCTCTTTCCCTCACACTTTTATTTCACCCTCAACTTTGTCATTTTCTGTGGTCGATCTCTTCTCTTTCTTACTACCCTTCTCCCTCCCTCTGAATCTCTGGCTTCTCTGTCCTGGTTTCCATGGCATGGTAATGACAGCTAACTTCCCTGGGTCGTGCCGGACACGTTAGAGTTTGTGAAGTTGGAAGCCCTTTATGTCCACTATTTCATCCACTTGTAAACAACCTTGAGAGGCAGGCACGTCGACTCTACCCATTATGGAGATAAGTTAGCCGAGGCACACAGAGGTTAAGAAACTTGCTCAAGGGCACAGGGCTAACCAGGGGGTGGAGCTAAGACTGGCACCCAGGTGTGGCTGACCTCTGAACCAGTGCCCTTAGCCTCTGTGGGTGCTGCTGCTATCGGGCAGGAAGCTATCACGGCCCCCGGACTGTGGGAGATATAGCTTCTTGGTCTCTTTGGCTCTCCCAAGGCACGCCCTATGGTAGGGACCAGAATGGTTGCTTTATTCTGAAGGCACATTTTAGGGATGCACTGAGATATCCAGCCCGTCCCTCCCCCCCGGCCATGAAGTGACAGGGTCACAGGTGCCGAGTCCTGCCCTCCCCACAGAGCGGAAAATGTGGACGAATCAGCACCGAGGGAGGGGTGCACCTTCCAGTCAGCCCAGGTTGCTGCCTTGGGGACCCGTCTGCAGGATGCCTCTCGCTCTGCTTTCTGTTTGCATGAATGAATTTTCTGGGGACTTGAGTAACAGGACTGAAGGACACCTGACTGCTTGGGGACCTGGGTGTACCCAGGGGACAAGGGGGCCGCAGACTGGACCTTAAAGAGATCCTTCACTGGCTCCCAATACTTTGGTTCCCAGCATGCCACGGGAACCCCCTTCCCAAACTGCGCGCGATCTAAGGTGTGGAGGGGCATTTTGTTAGCTTTCCCTCCACTTACCATCAACTTTGTTAAAATAAATTTACGTTCAGTAAAATGCACAGATTTTAAGGGCCCAATTCGGTGAGTTTTGACCAGGGTGCACATTCACGCAGCCACCCCTCCCCTTCTAGATTCAGCCCCACTTCCCCCTAGAAAGGCCCTTTCGGCCCCTAAGGGAATCCTCATAGGCAGTGGCCACTGGCACGACGTGTATCATGGTGGCTGACTTTTGCCTGCTTTGGGTCTTCGTATAAAGGGAACGGGAAGCATCCTTTTGAGGTTGGCCCAACATATTTTTGAGATTCTCCCATTGCTGAAGATTGCCAGTAGTTACATTCTTCTCTTATGATTTCTGAATAGTATCTCATTGTATCGCTATAAAAGAACACGTGTTTTCATTGGTCAGTTGGTGGGCACGGAGTTGTTTCCAGCTTGGGGCTATAATGGTATTAATGCTGCTGTGAATATTTGTGTAGATGTCTTTTTGCAAACATTTATTTATTTATTTATTTATTTATTTATTTATTTATGTAGCGTTTATTTATTTATTTATTTATTTATTTTTAATTTTTTTTTTCAACGTTTATTTATTTTGGGGACAGAGAGAGACAGAGCATGAACGGGGGAGGGGCAGAGAGAGAGGGAGACACAGAATCGGAAACAGGCTCCAGGCTCTGAGCCATCAGCCCAGAGCCCGACGCGGGGCTCGAACTCACGGACCGCGAGATCGTGACCTGGTTAAAGTCGGACGCTTAACCGACTGCGCCACCCAGGCACCCCTATGTAGCGTTTATTTATTTATTTTGAAAGAGACAGAGAGAGGGTGAGCGGGGGAGGGGCAGAGAGAGAGAGAGAGAGAGAGAGAGAGGGAGAGAGAGAGACAACTCCAAGCAGGCTTGGGATCACCAGCGCAAAGCCTGACATGGGGCTCGACCTCACGAACCTTGAGATCATGGCCTGAGCTGAGATCAAGAGTCGGGTGCTTAACCAACTGAGCCACCCAGGTGCTCCCCGTAAATACTGTTTAAAAAAAATAAAAAACGAGGGGTGGAATTTTCCGGGTCAAATTCTGTGTGCTTAACTCTATGGCAATTTTCCAATGTGGTGGTTCCATTTTATGCCACGAGCAAGGTGTGAGGCTTCTTTTTTTTTTTTTTTTAATTTTTTTAACGTTTATTTATTTTTGAGACAGAGAGAGACAGAGCATGAGTGGGGATGGGGCAGAGAGAGAGGGAGACACAGGTTCTGAAACAGGCTCCAGGCTCTGAGTGGTCAGCACAGAGCCCGACGCGGGGCTCGAACTCACGGACCGTGAGATCATGACCTGAGCCGAAGTCGGACGCTTAACCAACCGAGCCACCCAGGCGCCCCAGGTGTGAGGCTTCTAACTGCTCTGCATCCTAGTTCACATTTGGGGTTGGCGGTCTCTTCAGTCACAGCCATTACACTCGGTATGGATGTGGTTTCGTATTGCATTCCCCTGTTGGCCAATGATGACCATATTTCATGTGTGTATGGTCTATTTCTGTATATATTTTTTGTGTGTGAAGTATCCATCCAAGTCTTTTGCTCATTTTGTACCTTAGATCCTTGGATTTTTAAAAAATTACTATTGATTTGTCAGAATTCTTTACATATTATGCATTCAAGTGCTTTGTCGGATATATGGACTGTGCTTATCTTCCCCAAGGCTTGGGCTTGCTGTTAATTTTCTTTTTTTCCTTTTTAAAGGCAATCTTTTTTTTTTTAAGGCTATTTATTCATTTTGAGAGAGAGAGTGAGAGAGACAACAGGGGAGGGGCAGAGAGGGAGAGAGAGGGAGAATCCCAAGCAGACTCCACAAAGTCAGCAGGGCTGGATCCTGTGAACCCCGAGAGCATGACCTGGGCTGAAACATGATGCTTAATTGAGCCACCCAGGTCACCTTCGCCTTTAATTTTCTTAATGGTGTTTTTAGGGTTAGGAAACTTTGATCTCTGGCCTTACAAGAGCTGTTCCTACAGCATGAACGTTGAGAACTTCAGTCAGTGGGATGAGTGGCTGGGGCCAAGGGGCCTCAAAGTGACGGCGGCCCACAGCGGCAGGCTGACGATTCTTCAGGACAAGGAAGATAGCCCCTTGGCGAATCCCATATTTGAGGGAGTGAGGCAAGGAACCGTTCAACTTTGTCAGAGCCTAGAGTTATGGCGTGAGCTGTTGAGGAATTAAGAATCAAGATATGCTGCAATTAATCTCAACGGACTCCCTTTCCCACAAATATAAGGCATGGGGGGGGGTGTTTATTTTCTCCTTAACATCCGAAACCTAGGTGCTTTGCAAACATTTCACTAAGTGCTTTCAACAAGGAATTGGGCGGAGTCACAGCAAAATGGAATAATTGGCCCACATCCCACCAGGGAGCCAGCGGTGGGGCCAGGATTCAGCCCATGGCTGTTTTGCTCTGAGGTCCTCCTGGCTCCTTCTGCCCTCCTGCTTCTGTACTCACCCAGCCTGCCTAAGTGCGCTCTCTGAGGTTGTACGGAGCAGTAGGAAGCCCCCTCCCTCCAGACTCTCTCTCAAATAATCGCTCAAAACATGCCATTCTGCCATCTTTCTCCTCTAGGTTCCATCTTTGTAGTCCCTTAAACCCAAGCCTTGGATGGCTTGCTTTCCAAAGTCCTTGCTGTTCTCACATATCTTCCCTGGCCCATCTCATTGCTCAGCCGAGGTGCCCAGAGATGAGCGTGAGGTGTGTGAATACTCCGTCTGCACACAGTGACGTGGGGTCTGCTGCACGGCTGTCGAGGGGCCTCTGGAGGAAGCACGGACCACACCAGCGTGCGAGCCGGTAACCAAATGACTTTGTTCACCAGTTAGCATTGAGAACCCGCTCTCTTGGCGGGCACAAGGCCATAGGCAGCAGGCTGAACGGCGGCGTGGCAGAGAGGTCCTCTGTCCTCCCCCAAGCCCGCCCTGCCCAGCTTCTCTTAGTGGGTCACACAGACAACAGAAAATAACGGATTGAAATGAACATAAATCGTGTGTGTTTCTCAGGAGTAAGGGAATAGGAGGCAGAGGAACGAGGGAGGCACCCACCACCCGTGTGACAGGTGATTAGAGAAAACCGACATCTGAGCCATGACCCAAGGCCTGGGAATGATCTGGGTGGGGACAGAGCGTTCCAGGTGTGGGGGGGGGGTGCTCTGACAGGGACACAGTTGTTTAGAAATGCTCCCTGATCATCAAGCGTAGGCATTGAAGCTGTAATATGTCTGGAAGGTCTGGGCTGGAGATTTCAATTCAGGAGTCCCCAGTGCAAGGCTGTTGTGTTGTGTTTTGGGACTGGACGGAATCCCACGGTGTGAGGGTAAAGGGAAAGGCGATGGACAGAGCCTTGAGGAGCGTCAGCTTGCTTCCTCTTCCTCTCTCCTCTCCTCCCCTCCCCTCCCCTCCCCTCCCCTCTTTCTTTCCTTCCTTCCTTCCTTCCTTCCTTCCTTCCTTCCTTCCTTCCTTCCTTCTTTTCTTCCTCCCTGCCTCCCTTCCTCTCTTTCTTTCTTTCTTTCTTTCTTTCTTTCTTTCTTTCTTTCTTTTCTTTCTTTCTTTCTTTCTTTCTTTCTTTCTTTCTTTCTTTCTTTCTTTCCTTCTTTCTTTCCCTCCTTTGAGGTTGAACAGACAAGAAACCAGAGAAGGCAGGAGGGAAGAGCAGCCAGCGAATCAGGAGGAGAGGCAGGAGTGAGCAGTGTCATCACAGCAAGACATACTCCCAGCCCAGGGCTGAGCAGGAGAAAGAATGCCAACCTGGGTCACCTGGGCTCCTGTTTTGAGACCAAGAGCGGGGTTTTTTACCTTTCACAGTGCCCTCCTTGGGCCAGTCCCACACCTGCATTACCACCACCCAGACCTTCTGCGCTCGCCTGGGCCATTCTTGGTCAGACGTTTTCTGAGGGACATGAGATGGGATTCCAGAGAGTTTGTTGTTTTCGACCCCAGAGGAAAGATGCTACTGATCCCCTCAGTAGTTGCTTCTCGGAGCAGGACACTTGGGGGTGGACAGAGGACCAGGCCGCTCTCCCTCGGACCCTCACTCCTGCTCGCCTTGCTGTCGCTTCCCCCCCACCCCCCAACCCCTTCTCCCTGGCTCTCCCCAAGGACATCTTGACGAAGAGCTTTCTTGGTAAGAGCCAAGTGTCAGATACCCTTGATCTGAAAACTTCTCCCCCATCTTTGCCCTTCAGTTTCTAGGGATCCCTTATACAGCAGTCCCCCGTGTCCGTGGTTTCACTCTGTGGCATCAGTTCCCTGCACTCAACTGAGGTCTGGAAGCAGATGACCCTCCGTCTGAAGTGTCCTCACAAGGTCGGGGTGGCTAACGCTACGTCACGACACCTACGTCACTCACCTCACTTCGTCTCGGCTCATAGGCATTTCACATCATCACAAGAAGGGTGAGCACAGTACAAGAAGATATTTCGAGAGAGAGAGAGAGAGAAACAGATAGCACATTCAGGTAACTTTTATTACAGCACATGGTTATACTTGTTCTATTTTATTATTACTGTTGTTAATCTCTTATTGTGCCTGAAATCTAAATTGAACTTTATCATAGATATGTAAGGAGAGGGGGAGAAACATAATATATTAGTACTGTCTGTGACTGCAGGCATTCCCTGGGGGGGTCTTGGAACACCTCCCCTGCGGATGAGGGGGGACCTGCTCTATACAGAATCTGCCCACCATGTTCATGAAAAAGATGTGCGAGGTTTTCACCAGCATGTGGAAGGAGAGAGCCAAACACGAAGCTTACACATCAGTGCTATCATTCCCAACATCATCAAGGGCCAGAAGCACGAGCCACATGAAGAGACACACAAAGTAACCGGTTGATGGCTCGGTTCGTCCACGCCCGACGCCTAGTCCGGATCTGGGAAAGGTGGTTCTCCAGGTAACGCCCTCTCTACCCACAGATCCCGACTATCTGGACTTGGAAACAAGGATTTTAATGGTAAAAGGTTACAATATTTTCATGCAATCAGTAAATTCTGTTGTTAAACGTTACAGCAGCTAAATTAAATGATAAGCATAAGTAGTATTTTGAAATTCTGAACATCTTATAATTAGACCAGCCTCTAAAAAATATTCCAAGTTAAGGCACATTAGAATGTATTCTACAACACGGAGACAGCCTGACAAAGAAACATTATTCTTAGATTTACAATTAATTACCCTTATGTCTATACCTTGCATGCAATTTGCATATCTTAAAAGTGCTGTAAATTTCACAGGGCTCCTTGTTATTTAAGATCATACTGCTTAGTAAAAGTTTCTTCAGTGATAACTTTCTCTTGATTATGTAGTTGGGAGGTCAGTAAATCTGGCTCTACTTTGCTCTCCAACGTTATAATTTTTCTTTTTTGTGTGTGTTTTTCATTATTTGGCTCCTTGTTCCTTCTGCCCTCTCATTTATTATCCCCCAAAGAACCACCAGATAGAGAAGCCGGCTGGAAGACGAAGTGAGTGGTCAGAGCCTGAGATGTTATCTTTCCCTCACTACGCATTGGTACTGGGTGTCTGACATGTTCTATACATCTTTCTGGTGCCAACCTCATTAAACAAATACAGCTTGATGTATAGCTCTCAAGAAATGAAATTTCATGCGACAGATTTGTTCTGGCCCCGACTGGTGGCTCTGCCCCCTCAACCTGTCCCTCCGTCTCTCCCTCTTCCCAGTCCTTTCCAAGACCCGCACCCCAAAGTGAGCTGGTGATTTCTTGTGGCCATTTCGCGTGGTGATCACTAAGTTCCGTAACCTTCCATTTGGCTGAATTGTCATGCTTACTGTGGATGCTCTATTTTAAAAAGGCCATATTGGGTGTCCTAAATTATTCATCAGGAGCCATTAGCACTGTATAAAATATTATATATTATGTAGAATGCCACTAAATAGGTTTACCTTGAGCTGAGAGGCATGTAGCACATGCTCTAATACACACCCGCCCACTGTCAAGTTTTGTGCATTCACGTAAAAGTGCTCACGAGGGACTCCGTCTATGAGGGACCGGACCAGCCTCCAAGGAGGGGAATACGAAACGCTTTTGCAGAATTGTAAATATCAACTGGAGACTGTTACAAATAATTTAAAGGATTAAAAAAAAATAAAATGTTTCAACAAAGGAGTTTGATAAGATGACTTTTTCTTTAAAAAAATATTTTTTTTAACGTTTCTTCATTCTTGAGAGACAGAGAGACAGAGCATGAGTGGGTTAGGGGCAGAGAGAGAGGGAGACACAGAATCTGAAGCAGGCTCTGGGCGCTGAGCTGTCAGCACAGAGCCTGACATGGGGCTCGAACCCACGAGCTATGAGATCATGACCTGAGCTGAAGTCAGACACCCAACTGACTGAGCCACCCAGGCGCCCATCTTTTTTTTTTTTTTTTTTAAGATGATTTTTTTCTTAATGTCACAAACAGATTTAATGTCACCACTAAGTGAAATTTTGGGTTGCCTTTTTTTTTTTTTTTGGTTTGTTTTTGGTTCTGTTTTGTTTCCTCGGTGTATTTTTTTTTTAAATAATCTTTGAGCAAACCTAATATTCCACTTTGAAGCTGAGATGAATATGTGGTGCTGTGCTGTGTGGATTTTGTCTCCGGGGGGTTTGGTTCAGAATATCACAACCTGGTGTGTGAGAGCGTGATCCTTGTGCTTTTGGAACAATGAAGAGGAAAAAAAGTCCCCCTCCTTTAATTGTATTTTAAGCACAATCAGGTAATTTCTTGTGACTTCCTCTTCTCACTTACTTAAAAAAAATTTTTTTAATGTTTATTCGTTTTTGAGAGACAGAGAGAGACAGAGTGAGAGTGGGGGAGGGGCAGAGAGAGAGGGAGACCCAGAATCCGAAGAGGTTCCAGGCTCTGAGCTGTCACCACAGAGCCCGACGCGGGGCTCAAACTCACGAACCGTGAGATCATGACCTGAGCTGAAGTCAGTGCTTAACTGAGCCACCTAGGCACCCCTTCTTCTCACTTATTAATTGACAGTATTTTTAAAAAATTTTTAATGCTTATTGATTTTTGAGAGACAGAGACGGAGCACAAGTAGGGGAGGGGCAGAGAGAGAGGGAGACACAGAATCCAGAAGAGGCTCCAGGCTCTGAGCGGTCAGCACAGAGCCCGACGCGGGGCTTGAACTCACAAACCGTGAGATCACGACCTGAGCCGAAGTCGGATGCTCAACCGACTGAGCCACCCAGGCGCCCCTCCTTTAATTGTATTTTAAGCACGATCAGGTAATTTCTTGTGACTTCCTCTTTTCACTTAAAAATTTTCTCTTCTCCCTTTGCCTGCCCTCTCTCCCTTCCCCCACACCCGGGTATCTCCCTACTCCTTCTGGGAGGTGGGTGAATGGAAGACTTTTTACAAATTTATTAATTTCTGACACTGACATTCTGCATGACTATTCAATATGTAAGTGAGTCCCCGTGATTTCTGAAAGCCCATTTATCCTGGCTTTTGATGGGCTGAATGCAAGTGAATTTGCAAGTGGCTCTTTCCTCGTTGATTATAATATAATATTTCTATTAAAATCATTTTTAAAAGCCTCCCGAAAATTTGAATAATACTTTTTCAAAGAACATAAAGCTACACCTCAGATCGGCCGTCCTAGAATACCTTGGCAAAAGTATCGAAGTGGCAAGAGTTTTCCTAGTCTTATGTCCTATATACATCTGTTAAATTACTCCGAGATCTCATTAAATAAAGCTAATGTACTTGTAAAACAGTAGGGAGAGACAGTTTATCATTGTAACTGTTAGAGAGAGCCATTCGGGTAGGGAGGGAGCCAAGAAGACTAGGTATATGCTGGTCAGTGTAGATGTTTCTAAGTCATAAATCTTGGCTCTTTCCCGCCTAGTTATTGTGTATTTCTTTAGGTGAGAGATTGATTGTAGCAGGTGAAGATGAATTTGCCCATAGACCCTTTCTTCTTCTTCTTCTTCTTCTCCCTTTTTTTTTTTTTAGACTCCTGATGCTTCGCCAAGGTGATAATGCCTTTTCTCCCCCCCCCCCCCCCCCCCCCCCCCCCCGCAATCATTTGTTTCAGATTAAAAGCATGAAATGGCACAAAGAAACACGGGGAGGCTGGTCTCTGTGGTCGGGCAAACATGAGGGCATAAAGATGTATAATGTCCCACGCGGGAGGAAGCCCTCGCTGGGCCCCTCAGGATTTATAACAGGCTCACCTGAAGGAGAAACAGGGGCACTTATGCCATCAGATACCTGGAAAGGCGCTGTCATTTCGTCACCGAGGACTTTGCAAGCAGATGGTAAAAGGGGCTTAATTTGAAAACACTGAAACATTGTGTACGCTCAAAACCATGACAATTGCAGTTTTATTGTCGCCACTCAGGGAAATGTGTGTCTGGATGATCTCGTGGCCCGAATGGGGAGAAAAGGTACTTTTCATGAATATATATAGATGCTGAATTTATAAGGATCAATATAGTCGCCAAATGTTGTACAACATGTCAGGATATCATAAAAAGCAGGCAGTTCTACATAAAATACCAGCTTAATCTTGGAGATTTTAAAGCCTCATTAAAATGTGGATAAAGTCCATATATGGAAAGGCAGCCTTCAAAAGGTTGAAGTTATATATCTGGAGGGCAGGCGTTGTAACCGCCACTTCTGAATGTCAGTGGCCTTGTGGGCTGCAGCGGGTGGTGGCCAGAGGCTTCGGGCTGGGCGCGTCCTCGTCTGGGGGGTGGCGCTGTGGGACTGGGGCCGAGGGCCTCCCCATCCGCCCCTGTGGCGCAGCAGATTTCGTCGGAGAAGCCACAGCGGCCGGGTCGGGTCTCGCTGTCTTTCGTGAGCTGGCACATTGGTGGGTGGAACTCTGTTAAACCCCAGGCCAGCTCCCTGTGCCGCGGGGCGGAGGGCAAGAGGACCGCCTCGGGTCTGGGTGATGCGATAGGGTGACACGCAGACCCAGGATGATCACCTGGCGGCTGGGGGGGGGGGGGGCGGGCGGTGCGGAGAATGACTTACTGAGCGGCTACCCTTTATGTCCCCCGGAAGCCCAGGGGTGAGGTTACTCACCGGGAACCATTCATGCCCAGGAGGACAAGGCTCCAGCTCCCTAGTGCCTGGCTCCCTAGTCTCATCGGCTCCCCAGCTTCCGGTTGAAGCCTCTCATTTTTCTAGCACTGAGGCCGAGCCGGGCCTCCTGGAGCAAAGCTGGAGTTTGCGCCCTCGTTGGAGGTCTCGGTGGTTTTGGCTTGTTTGCCTGTTTTCTTCCGGAGAAACTTTGAAAGTCAAGCGAGTACTTTGATCCTGACCTTTCTGCAACACTGGCCCATATTCACCGCTTGTCAGCAGCACACGTGGGCCAGAAGTCATCCGTCACTGCCAGCCGTCACTCTGTCGCCTTCCCCATCAGGCCCATTACCCGGGATCAGGAGAGAGTGGAGCCTTGCGTCGGAAGGATCATTAAACTTGAGGCTCCCAGGTAGCACAGGTAGGCCAGGTGGGCTCTTGTTATTTATAATAAAGGAAAGCACAGCAGAAGTGCCCGACGGTGGCCCAGGAGGCTGGCAGAGGACGCCTGAACAGTGTCAACTCTGAAGGACAGCTAAAAGTGGACTCTCCCCCCCTCACTGTAAGCAAAGAGGATTTATTGAACATCTGTTCTGTACATGGCTGGGAAGATTGATTAATTTAATTGCTCACACTTTGCTTAAGTAACATTTGAATACTTAATGTCAAGTTTGAAGGATATTCCAACGTTTGCCTGCGCACCTTCTCCTTAAGGTTGCAGAGGGAGCTTGGGAAGGGGGTGGGACCGTGTGGCCGGCCGGAGCTCCTTCTAAATCCTTCTTGCGCGAGAGCCTGCAGGAGTCGCCGGTGGGAAAAGTTGCCTCTTTTCATAAAAGCAACTAGTTACTTTTCACATTTTCCCATTGTGATAAATCATTAATGTAATGAGGTTGGATCTTCTTCACTGAGTGGTGGTAATTTTCCCTCTGGTATCAACTGTGGAGACAGTTGAGCATATTATATATTTCTGTACCCTTTAACATAATACCGTAATCGTATGAAAGTACCGGATGAGTTAAAGCTGTAATAATTTATTGCAGGTTACAGTCAGGCAGCGTATTTAGAAGGAACTCCTGAAGGTTCTACAGAAAACCAGGCTTTAAAACGGTTCTCAGCGCATCAACACTTGCCTTTCCCTTCCTGGCTGGGTTTTCCCCCCCTCTCAGGGGTCAGTCTGATCCAGTTTAGAGGAAGAGGCGCCATGGAAATGCAAGGTGTTCCTTCAATAAAACTTTCTTTGGGGAGGGCCAGGGAAACCCGTGCGTCTCACGCGTCGAAACAGTCGCATCTAAACCTCAGGTGGAGAATCCGTCTGAACCGCACGCACCCAGCCCAGAGGAGGGAAGTCGACGTTGTAACTATATCCCACAAACACTTTCCTTCCTCCCTGTAAGGTCCATCAACACCGAAAATGGGGTTCCATTCACCTAAAAGAAAGCATTATGCCCAAGTTTTCATGAACACATCTGCAGTGAGAATGAGGCTTGCTGGCCTGGAACAATGGCTAGCCCCCTGAACTTGGCTTGCAGAATGACTAGGAAGGATTTTTATTTATTTAGACAAACAAAACACGCCTCTCTCTGTTGCCTTCTGTTCAGAATGGCCACTTACTTATCTCTGCACGAGTTCATCCCGTCATTTCCCCATTCAACAAGCACCTCTGGGACTCTCAGGTCCTTCGAGAGCAGAGAACGTGGCTTTGCTGGAGACTTCTTTCAGGATTTTATATTAAGAGGATCTTTTCAATTGGAATGCTTAAGAAAAATACAGAAATGATTTATTTTTGAGACGAGGGAAGCTGAGGCAGGGTGGGTAATGGGAAAGGAGGTGAATACTTAACTAGAAAATGGCACCCACATTGCCTTCCCCTTGTCGGAGTTGCTGTATGTAACACGCTCGCAAAAACGCTTACATCTAGGAAGGCTGGCACCTGGGCGGCTGCGCTCCTCATTTACTGCCCAGAACCAGAGAAAGGAAGAAAGTCGGAGAACTGAAGGTCTGGGAAGGACTCCACCAACCAACTGAGCTCTGGGCTCCAGGGCGAGTCCTTAATGGGAGTATGGGCATGATTTTAGGGACTCTACGAGCAAAGATCATTCTTAGCCGAGGATGGCCTTCGGTCACGTCGGATTGAAGGTAGGTGTGGTGTGGGCCGATTCTTTGAGAGATGCCCGTCTGTCCCCTGCTCTGACCGCATACAATACATCCCACACCGGGCCTTAGACTGTCAAGGCCAGAGCCAGGTGCCTGGGCTACGCGTATCCTTCTCCATCAGTCATACTGCAGGGAGCAGACAATTAATTCTGGAGCAAAATTGAAAGTCAGAGGCAGAGTCTGAAAGAACAGAATGACAATAATAAAGTGCCCCAGCCTCGCATTAATCTCCCTCACTTCAGGCCTGTCACAGCCGGCCTGGCTGTGACTAATGCCAAGCTTTGCATACAGTGGTCACAGACACGAGCAGCATGCTCCCTTTACAGCGCCCGCGATGCGCTTTGTTGGGTTTTTGACTCCTGTGGAATCATTGAAAAAACACCGCCGCTGGTCATAGGTAAGGGGACAGAGTTTCTCCATCAGGCACCTGGTGATGGATGCCCAGATCTGGGTCCCACTGCGGGGGCAATGGAAAGCTCTCTCTCCCTCACTAAATATGCATTTCCCCCTTCTCTTTCTACTTTTCCATCTCATCTCTCATTCTTAACGTCCTGGGCTCAATTTTCACCACCTTACTCGAGGTTCCTGCTTCTTCTTGTTGGTCCTGGTGGGCTCGCTCTGTGCTTTCCCCGAAGAGTCTCCTTCATCCAATGCCCCTTGAGGAGGGCAGGTGGGAGGGATTAGCTCAAGGAGGGCTGAGCACGAAGGTTGTGGGGGGGCCTGTGTCCACAGACGAGTCTGCAACAGGTATTTGGGCCGGATGCATTCTTACCAGGGAGCTTTGGAGAAATTCAAAGGGGAAATGGTGGTGCGGTGGTCCAAAGGTGCAGCGGGCCCCCACATGGCCGTGGGACTAGAGGACCCTAATGACTTTCCGGAGCTCCGTGAGTTTCCCGGCCCCACTGGTACACTGGGAAAAGGCAGCAGGGGGTGATTAATCAAGTACAGGATCAGTGAACACCTAAACAAATCTCACCCACCAGAGGAAAGGAGAAATGATTTCTCTAACGGGGAATCATGCCTCCCTGATTCAATTGAGTTTTTCTGAGTAAAAGAGAAAGGAATCTAGGGAGCAGGCATCACCAGAGACTTCAGCAGGCTTCGTGAAGTCTCCCCTTCAAAAATTGTTAAACACCCCGGCACCGGGGGACCTTTGCATCCCTATACATTCGTTCGAGGCGCAGAAAACAAAAGGTGGGGTCCAACGGTTATTTCTGAGATGTGGAATCGCATTTCCCCGGGGAGCATGCTGCTGCGCTTAGGGGGAGGGCTTCGGCAAGGCGCCAAGTGAGCAGAAAGGTGGCAGGTGGACTTCTGCTGGGGGAAAGGTCTGGGGGGGTGTGGGTTAGGGGAGTGTCAGCGCACATCCTGGTGAAGAGGCTCTTTCTGGAAGTCCCCGGCTCGTTCTCTCCAGGCAGCCACAAGAGACAACAAATTGCTGGCATGGAAAACAAATGGAAAACACAAGGTCGCCTCGGCAAGACCCCAGGTGTGTCCACCTTCCCAAGGGATTGGCTTCCGTGTATGAAGTTAGTACCTAGAGAGAATGCCTTCATTTGCACAGAGCCTGCCACACAATGGCCACCCCACAAAGTCCCAGTGAGCGCTGCGGTCACGCCGGGGGCAGCCGGGGGCCCCTGCATTTACAGAGACGCCTCAGAACTGGCCGTGAGGGGATGGCTCATACTGGCTGGGGCACCAGTCCGAGGGTGGGGCTGGTCCTTTCGAATGGCCTTTTGTACCCCCATCCTCTGCCTTCCACTGTCCCCTGATGCCTCACGAGCCGGATGTGACCCTACACTGGAGAGACTGGGGGACTGCTCTGCCATCGCCTGTGTTGTGTCTCTCTCCACTCTGCATCCCTTCTCCTGGCTTCCAGGCAGCCCACGCTGTCCCACCCGCAACCCTCGGCTGCCCTGGGCCCACGTGCTGGCCTCTGATGACATAGTGAGGTCTGTTTATACCACTCTTCTGTTCCTTGCCCTCGCTGGCTTTGTTCCACAGAGCTTTCCCGCAGTGGGTTCCATCTTCCCATGGCCATCACCATCCCAGTGATTGCACCGGTAAATAGTGGATATGCTATAGTGACTTCTCCAACCAATACTCCACACCCGTCCCCTCTCCAGAATGCCTTGCTCATGGACACTCTGGACATGTTACTTCTTAAAAGGCTTCTTAGAACCTTTAATCTGCCAGCACATGCTGCACAGAATGGACATTTTTATAGAGCCTCCCTGAAACTTCTCTGAGCGTTGAAGCCTTGCTTGGACGCTATTAACCCGTATGGCCAGGAGACACGGGAGAGCCTGCCCTCCTGGCCGAAGAGGTGGCTTTGCTCTAGACATGTCTATGTTTTAAGAGGGAATGCCACAAGAGAAAAAAAAAAAATCATTCCTCTCCAAGAGCGGAGTGGTGGATATAATTTCAGACCAAGAATCCGAGGATTTGGTTCTGGGTCTGGGTTCACAACTCATTGGCTGTAGGGCCTTGTAAGCGCCTGTAAGTGCCCACCAGCTCGAAGGCTTCTGATATCACGGACTTGTCAATCTGCTCTCAGCACTTCGGTCCCCATCCCACCCCTGCTCTCGCACCAGGGTTTGAGCCAGCTTTTTAGAATGAATGAATTTGGCAGATGGGGGTGAGCAGGCCAATAAAAGAAAGAACGTTCCCTTGCTGGAGCCGGGCATCCACTCAGGCCGGCAGGAGCTCACACCTCTTAGCCCCACCGATCCATTAACATTGCAAAAGACTTTGATGGACTTTGGGGAATTGCGCAACATTGATTTTATTGTCATCTTTTTGCACAAGCAGTAAATAGGCCAACGTTTTAGGTGCAGAGGAATTATTCCCGAAAAGCAAGACATCAAAATAAAGTTTAAGAGTTTGCAGCCCGACATTTTGACAGGAGCTAGGTAGAAGTTCCAGAGAACTTCTGAGCCACCGAAAAGGTTAAAGACCAGCGTGCTGCACAGGCCGGAGGGAGATGCGAGAGTGGCCCGCCATGGGGTGCATGGATCCTGGGCTGGTTCCAACAGATTAAGGCGCAGGAGGATCTGTAGGGGATCACTTCATGTCTACGGTTGAGCTTGTCCCTTCCACTAATGCCACAACGTCTCCTAAGGACAATAGGGACAGGAAAACACCCATTGCGGCTACATCCTTGAGGTTTTGCTCACCTGGAAGCAGAATGCACAGATACCGGAAGTGTATACACTCCACCCCGGAAGTGGGGTCTGTTGGGGGGGTGGGGGCTCGGGGGGGAAGATTCTACAGATGGTGGGGGACTCCAAAGACTTGCACCACTGGCTTCTCAGGGGGCTCTTTTTGTTTGGGTATCTGACTTAAACCGAATCCTAAGAGATTATTTAGGCTTTCATTAAAGGACACAATGGCTTTGCCTTCCCTGGTGCCACATCTTGGGCTTGATGGATGGCAGGCTGCCATTCTTCTGCTGTGTCAACACGTAAGGGCTTTATGTGGCCGGCTGAGTGAGTGTGGCTCCTGCATCCTGGGGACACTACTGTCTCTGGCCTCTGGACAGACTTGTCCTCTTGGTCTGACTGCCCTCCCTGGCTCCTCAGTGACCCTAAGTTACCTGCCTTTTCTTCCAGATCCTGACTATGTGTGTTTGTACGTAGTGATGGGTGCTTGAAGGCTTATCTGAGTAGGTTTGAACACAATCCCTGAGCACAGTTCTCTAGCATGCGCGTCCTTCTCCCTCCCAGAGACGATTGTGTAGGGACTGTTTTTCCTGGGAACCTTTTGGTTTCTTCCCCAGGGTGCTTCTGTGTCGGCCTCCTTCCAGTCCCAATATAGAAAAACATGCATCTATACAGTAGCTGGTAGCATTATTTCTATTTGAATCCTGGCATGGGACAGTCATTTAATTAGGTGAAAGAGTCATTCCAAGAGCACATGCGAAGAAAGAAAGCTTCTTAACTTGCTTCTGTGTCTGAATGAATCAGCTCAGAATTTTGCTTCCCTTTGCCAGCTCCTTCAATGAGCCCAGTGGAGAAATGGTGGCAAATCGATTCTCAAGGAACGGTAGAAAAGGACTTCCTCTGGAGGCATCCTAAGACTGTGCTTGTTGGAAGAGGCTCTCAAATGGCAGAAGGGAGCCCGGGAACTCCGGGGTAGCTCTTGACCTTGTCAGGGTCCAGGGGCTGACCTTTGTCACTTGCAATGATCCGGTTCCTCAGAGGAGTAGAAGTACCTGCTCGTCTCTGGGTCTTTGCACCTGCTCCTCCTTCTGACCAAAAGGATCCTCTCATCCTGGCCCCCACTCTTCCTGTTCCACTCAGGCCTCTTTTTGTACAGGAAGCCTTCTCTGCTTGCCTGATGCAGACTGATGTATGTTCTCCAGTATGTCTTGCCAGGAACTTGTCTCATTGCTGTGAGCAACCACTTTCCTGCACCTCTGCGTCTCTTGCTCTGCCGTGGCTGGGGTCACCTTGCTCTACTCCCATCCCGGCACTTTCGATAGGTCATGGCATCTGGAAGGGGCTTTGTGAGCATTTTGTTGAACGAGCGTCAGTCCTGCACATCAAACGAATTACTCTTGACCGTAGTCTTGGGTGTAAAGAGAGAACTATCTTGTCAAGAAATTCTAAGGAGAAGCCACGAAAGTAGGGGTATTGACTAAGATAATAACAACAACAATAATTAGTAGTATTATTTCAACTCGCAGCCAAGAGGCTTGATCGAAATGGAAACGGCAGGTAACGTTGTGTAAGTTTGGGGTGAGCATGTCGATCTGACACGCTTACGTATTGCAACATGATGACTGCCACAGCCATCAGCTGACACGTCCGCCACATGACGTAACTACCGGTTCTTTTTCTGCGGTGAGGACATTTAAGAGCTACTCTCTCAGCAACTATCACGTATACAATACAGCATTGTTCGCTATAATCACCATGCTGTCCACGATTAGCTCCCCGGGATTGTTAACCTTAGATCTGGAAGTTTGGACCCTTTGACCAACATCTCCCCGATCCCCACACCCTCCCCTCGGCCCCTCACAATCTACACTCTGGTTTCTGTTTCTCTGCGTTCTGCTTGGTTAGATTCTACCTGTGAGCGAGATTGTATAGTATTTGTCTTTCCCCGTCTGACTTGTCTCACTGAGCAAAATGGCCTCAAGGTCCATCCGTGTTTTTTTTTTTTTTATTTTTTATGGTGGAATAATATTCCATTGGATGCATGTATATGCATATGCCATATCTTCTTTCTCCATCCATCAGTTGCCAGACACTTAAGCTGTCTCTGCACCTTGGCTACTGCGAACGCCGCTGTGTGAATGTGTCCCCTGGTTTCATTTCCTTTGGCTATATACCCGGGAGTGGAACTTCTGGATCGTACGGTGGTCCTATTTTTAATGTTTCGACGGACGCCCATGCTGTTTAGCGTGGTGTTTTTCCCCCCAAGCACGCGTTGTTCAGGGATGCTAAGGAGAACTGGAGGGACACTTCAGGAGAGCCTCTTGCCCCTGAGTCACTTGTGAGGTTAAGGCTTTTTAACCGAGGGAGCATGTTTAGTGAATTGCATCCTGGGCTGAGGAGGTCCCAACTACCTCGCTTGTGCCCCGAGGTGGAAAGACAGCTTCCCCGTGCTGGGAGTTTCTACCTCCCTGCATCTGGCAACGAGGGAAACAGGAGATCCCGGCCCCAATGTCACTTTTGACTCTACTTGGACTCCCCAGAAATCCTCCCTCCTGCCCGTATGGACATTGGTGTTCTTCATTCCAAATGGCCCAGCGGGGGTCTTTTAAGACCACGAGGAGAATGTGAAGGCCTGACTCCTCAGTCTGTCATGGGGCATGTTTCCCAACCAAATGTCCAAGTAGATGTTTTGCCTCCACAAGGCTAAACTAATGAGATACAGTTCTTAGATATGATTTCCTTTCCTGTCCTTATTTTTTCATTCATATTTCATTTGTCATCATCACCCTTTCTCCCACTACCTATTTTTGGTATTTAGGGGCTCAGTAGGCCATGCAATGTCGCTGGCTGGCACTTCGGTCCTGCTCTGCCGCCTGCTCCACGGGTAATGTTTATCTTCTCAGCCTCCGCTTCCCTGTTTGTAAATAAAGAAACTATTAACCCGTACTTCCTCAGGTGGCTGTTAGCATTGGATGGGCCGGTGCATGTGATGGGGGATGCTGCCACCCTCAGCAGGACTGACGGGGCGGGGGAGGGGGGGCACGGGTTTGAGAGAACTCAGAATTTTCTTCGCGTAACTTGACCAGGGGGTCCTATTTCTGGGATTGAGGATCGGGCTTCGGGTCTTTTTATATGTCTTGCTTTTCCTGAAAAGTCTCAAAGGGAGGTCTGGACCAGCACTGTCTCTGGGTGTGAGCACCATCCAGCTATCTTCCCAGGCCAAGGAAAACCAAAGCCAGGACGTTCCCATTGAAACACCCCACGGTTATCCTTCTTCCTTTGAAAAAAAAAAAAAAGGAAAAGAAAAAAACCCACATCGCTCTCCTTTTGTGCCACTACAAACATTGCGACGTTTTTGGCGGGAAGGGGAAGTTATTTTGTGTATGTGTGAACTAGAATTTTGATAGACAGGGTAAGTTGCAATCCAATTCTAAACTATAGATTTTCAAGCAGATTGATGCAACAAATTGTTAGCAAATAGCAGTTTGCAATTTGATGCTAATTAGACATAAGGCAAATATGTGCCATGACAAATTAGCAGCGAACCATACTGCAGAGGATTAGCGAGAGCTGGCACAGCCTGAGCCCGGCTCCACACACCTCCCTGTCGCCGTCATAGGCGTCACCGTCGGGGCCCGAGCCAGCCTCGCCTCTCTGTGAGCAGAAGCTGGAGAGGAGACCAGGAACATCCCAGGCCAACGCTCACAGTGATGCGGTGCGTCTTTGTCTTCTCGTGCCTGCCCGCTGGTCAGCATGGCCTTTCCCGAGAGCTGCAGAAGGTTCTGGGAAGCTCGTATGATACATATACATTTATGGTATAAATTGAAAAATAATCCTGGAAACATTAAAGAATACAGACAGCCAAAAAAAAAAAAAAAAAAAAAAGCAGAAGGAAAGAAAGAAGAAAAGAAAGAAAAAATGCAAGGCAAGGAGACCCAAAGACAATCACTACAATTGCTAGTAGTAATGTAGTATTCATCACTGAAATCTTTGCTTCCATGAATGATGTGTATATAGGTATGTGTGTGTGTGCGCATACACACATATAATAAAATATATAATGTATATAATATATAATATATAATATATAATATATTATATAATATATGCTATATACTATATACTATATATACTATATAATATAATATATAATACATATAATATATGTATATTATATATGTATATACATATGTATTATATGTATATACATATAATATTATATGTATATTATATGTATATACATATGTATTATATGTATATACATATAATATTATATGTATATTATATGTATATACATATGTATTATATGTATATACATATAATATTATATGTATATTATATGTATATACATATGTATTATATGTATATTATATATGTATATATGTATATTATATGTATAATACATATATTATACATATAATATGTGTAATTATTATTTAAAACAAAAAAGACCCATGCAAATGTTGTTTGCCACCTTTTTTCACGTCTTTTTACGATGTGTGTATATTTTTCAAGTTCCTGGATACAGACCCACATCTTCTTAAATAGTTACAGAGCGTGTTCTACGAACTCAGTGGTTCACTTGTAGCCGGATCACTTGTAGCTTTCTGCTGCTGCCACCACTGTAGCATTAGACGGACTTGGAAATTCACTTCTGCACACCTTAGGATTATTCCTAAGGACACCCGCCTAGAGGAGAAATGACTGATTCGCAGAAAAAAGTTTTAGGAATTTTTCTCTCCCTTCAAAGTAGCCATTTCCTAAGCCCTCACCAACGCCAGTCACTGTTTCAAATTGTTGTTAATTAGTATGCCCCCCATCCCCCAAGTCACAGTGTTGACATTTGCTTGTCTCTGTTTACTAATGAGTTTGATCCTTTTTCCGGAATCTTATGTCGCTTACTACTGGCCTCCTCAGGGGGTATCTCGGGTCCTCACTCCCCACAAATAATCCCTGAAAATTGAGTCCGTGTTCCCAATCACGTTGCTAATTTCTCTGTTACACAGATTTCTGTAAGCTTTTGAACTCATGGATTCCATGGAGATAATGCGAATAGTGCGACTGTGGGAAGCAAATGAAGCAGTGAAGAGTTTCTCAAACTTGCCTCGTCAGAAGTGCCTGGGCAGGGTCTTTCCAATGGAATTTCTCCTCCTTGCTTTGAGTATCTACTCCAGTGGGACTTGGAGGAGGGGGGTGGATCCCCAGGTAATCCTCATCCTTGAGGCATCTTTGGTAAACACTGCTAGCAGGTGAAGAATGTGTACAATATGGTCGTTCCCTCCACCGTGGTGACTACTGCTCCTGGGAGGTGAGGGGGCCACATCCTGGAGCCCCCAGGGTGTGAGGGAGACTTGCCAGGCTGGCTTTACCGTGGGAAGAAAACCAGGAGCTCCCACTTTGGGCCCCGGGGCTGCCCCTCTTGGCATGCCTTCTAGAGACCTGGGTTGAGGCCCCCGGGTCTGGACACTGCCATTCTTACGAACTTAGAAATATCCCTTAACCTTCGCAGAGCCCATGTTTCCTGGTCTGCCAATGGGACGAGCCATAAATAATGCACTCCCAGGACGAAAATTAGTGCTGCTAGTGTGCACCTTGCCCCTCAGCGAGCGAGGCAGGGAAACATGGCTATGAAGATGCGCGAGAAGCTGTCAAGTGGGCACCGTGGAGAGTTGTCAGGAAGTTGAAGATCTCATGATTTCCAGGAATGAGTTTGGAAGCTGTGTTGCTCTGGTTCATATGTGTGTAACCTGTCTGGGTCTGTGTGTCTACACAGATACATCCAAACGCCATATAAAGGTAAGCATCGTCCTGTGTCAGGATGGGCAATCATTTCTCTGAAGGCGTTACTGTGTTTAATTTTTATATTTTTGTTAATACACAATTAATATATCATAAGTTCACCCTTGCAAAGTTCATAATTCATTAGTTTAAAATGTTTCGTCTAACTTAAGGCAGCTGGAATTTTCCTCATCAGAATAAACTCTCTTATTGCAAACTTACTCGTGAAACTTCTTGAATATTTACTGCATTTTTAATTAAAAATCGTAATAATGATTTAAATAAATAAATACAGAAGCAATCATAGTATGAATATTTTTATATCTGAGTAAATGGGAATTATATGTTTATATGTTAGTGTCTGAAATTTTCTTTTTACTGTAACTGATCCTGGTCATTTTGTGTATATAATTGGTTATATTTTCTTTTTTGTTAATTTTTTAAAATGTTTTTATTTATTATTGAGAGAAAGACAGAGACAGAGACTGAGCGTGAGTGAGGGAGTGGCAGAGAGAGAAGGAGACACAGAATCTGAAGCAGGTTACAGGCTCTGAGCTGTCAGCATAGAGCCCCATGCAGGGTTTGAACTCTTGGACCATGAGATCATGACCTGAGCTGAAGTCAGAGCAGGCGCCCCTACTGGTTATATTTTCTAACTGATCATTGCTTTACTTTAGAAAAGTGATTTATTCTTGGGGTGCCTGGGTGCCTCAGTCCGTTAAGTGTCCGACTTTGGCTCGGGTCATGATCTCATGGTTCGGTGGGTTCAAGCCCCGCGTCGGGCTCTGTGCTGACAGCTCAGAGCCTGGAGCCTGCTCTGATTCTGTGTCTCCCTCTGTCTCTGCCCCTCCCCTGCTCACACTCTGTCTTTCTCTATCTCTCAAGAATAAGTAAACAAAAAAAAGAAGAAAAGTGATTCATTCTTAATTTTTATTATTTGGCCATCTAACTAAAGTCTATTATTGGCTATAACAGATTTTCAGATTTTTTTTTCTAGGAAGACAGTCATAAACTATGTACATAATAATCCTTTTTCCTTCTCCTTTACTAAAGTTGTATTTTGTCTATCTTTTTCTTATCTTATTGCTTTGGATAGAAAAAATGTTATATAATGGTGGTGATAGTGGGCATTTTTGTAAAGATCTTACCTTTAAAGGGATGATTCAAATGTCTTGCTATTACAAGTAATAGGTGATGATTGGTTTGAGATACAGTTTTTGTTTTTAATCATTTAAAGGAGTTAGCATTTTATTTTTAGCATTCTATGCATTAAAAATCAGGGATGACTGTTAAATTTTATCAAATGTCTTTTCCTCAAAAATGTTTCCTTTGTCATATTTGATATCTAAAATTTTATTAACATTGTATTTCCTAATGTTGAGCCATCCTGAGTTTCCCTGAATAATGGATTATTTTCCATTTTAAATACATTGCTGGATATGATCTGTTGAAGCATTTTGGGCAGAAGGACTAGTAAGTGAAAACTATGGATACAAGAAAGCATCTGGAATATTGGTTGAGCCTTGAGTACAGTGGCTGGTTTAGAACATAGAGTATGTGAGAGTGTAAAGGGAGATAACACTAGAAAAATAAACTGGGGACATGGGAACATAAGACCTAGAATCTTGCATCAAAGATCTAAACTCTAGATATATACGCTGATAATATTTTAGACCATGAAAGGAGGCAAGAGGCTCAGGACTGTATTAGGAATGAGATAAGAAAACTCTGATTAGAACTTTTAGAAATGTCTGACTTTTAGAACTCATGAGAATGGTGACAAAGATCTGTGAGATGAGAGAAGCAGTAAGAAAAGCAGAAAGGGAAGGGTCTTCAAAGAAGAGGCAGTGGTCAATAGTGGTCAAACAAAACAAGAAATGGGAAATAGATTTGGATTTAGTTATTTGAAGATTTTGATGGATCATTAGGTCAGATTAAAAGGAGTTAAATAATTGAGAGATCCTGGTAAAGAAGACACTAAGGATATATTCTTATCATGATGATTATAATATACGTTTAGGCATTCACACCCAAATTGTTGACATATGATCCCAAAGTTGTACGAAATAATTCAGTCGTATTACAACATTATGTGGCTATATGAACACACACAATTATGGAAGCAAAACCAATGAAGTGGAAAAACAGCAGGAAACAACTCAGGAAAACAATGTTTAATTTCTTTCTTAAGCCCTCTGGGGGGAATTCTCCAGACAGTTTTGAGAATGATCAATAATGAATGTTGCCGTGCATTTATTTTCCTTGCAAATCTTTATTTAAACAGCATGTAACAGGCTTGTAGCTTGGCAGTACTTGGCCTTCCTGGGCCAGTAGGAAGTCCTGGCATTTGGGCAGTGGGTTATGGACAACAGAAAGTCCAGTTTCTGGCTGTTGTGACCTTACACTGATGGTATCATGATCAGCTGGTGTAGCATTGTTCCCTGAGTTTTGAAAATCATTAGTCACTAATGAGAGTCAAATAGGTTTGTGAGAGATTTATATCAAAGATTTTAAGCAGACTTCATTTTCATCCCTATCACAATATTGTTCTTACTTCCTTGCTTTCAATTGTCTTCTAAGTAGGAGGGAAAAGGGTTGTTAAAGCTAGAGATCTGGAAATCAGGCAGAACTCAGAAAAGTTCCTGTGGACCGTTATTACTGGAATGTGTCGTTGTGGTTTTACAGATGATTCTAGACTTTTCTTTGGGATGTGCACATGGGAAGATGCCACCTATTTAAACTTCACCCTTAGCATATGTGCCACAAAAAGAAAAAAAAAACAGATAGAATCTTGAATTTATGGGTATGTCTTTGCTCCTCACATCAGCTGCCCCTTTACAAAATGCCTGGCAAGTTGTTTCCACAGAGTAAAGATCTAGGCTCCTCACATAAATTAGTAGAACAAAACTTCCTTCCCTGCCTTCTCAAGTCATAGAGGTTGGAGACTAGCTGACCCTACTTTTAGGCAATACACCTTGAGCTTTATTTTGCATCACTTGTCTGAAATGTTTGCAAAAAGACAAAACCCTAGGGACACTTGAGCGGCTCAACAGATTAAGCCCCAGGCTCTTGATTTTGGCTCAGGCCATGATCTCAGGGTCCTGAGATTGAGCTCTGCATTGGGGGCTCTGTGCTGGGTATGGAACCTGCTTCAGATTCTCTCTCTCCCTGTCCCTTGCCCCTCCCCCACTCACAGGGGTACACATATTCTCTCTCTCTCTCTCTTTCAAAAAAAAGTCGTTAAAAAGACAAAACCCTAGCATTCTCTCCCCACGTATTAACTCTGAGATTCTGATTCACAATGATAGGGGTGGGGCCTAGGAATCTAAATTACCAACAAGCTCTCTGTGGTTCAGACATAGACGATTCTCAGATTACTTTTTATTATCCTCCAAATGTCTCTAGTCTGTAGTGATGTCCCCTCTCATTCTTGACAGAGGTGACTTTTTTCACTTTCTCTGTCACTTTTTCATAGTACGTTTGGTGAGAGGTTTATTGATTTTATTGGTGTTTACAAGGACCAGGTTTGGTACCATTAATTTTCTCTATTATTGTTCTGTTTTCAACTTCGTTGATTTCTGCACTTATTATTTCTTTTCTTTTGTTTCCTTTGGGCCTATTTTGTTCTTTTTTTCTAGTTTCTTAGAGTGGAAGCTCAGGTTATTAGTTGCAGATATTGCTTCACTTCTGTGTAAACATTTACTGCTATAAATTTCCCTCTAAGCACTGCTATAGTTGTACCCCACAAATTTCAATGTGCTGTGTTTTCATTCCTATTCAGTTCAAAACATTTTCTAATTTCCCTTGACCATTATTTGATTTTAACTCATTTGTGGCATTAAATTTAAAGTAGAGTTCTTTGAGACAGACTATACTTGGGTATTTTTTCATTTTTTAGAGTTACTCTGACAATCTATGTCTTCTAATTGGAGTGTTTAGGCCATTTATGATTAATGTAATTATTAATACAGTCATGTTTAAATTTACCATCTTGATAATTGTTTTCTATTAGTCTCATCTGTTCTTAACTTTCCTCTCTTTTACTGCCTTCATTTAGAGTAATTGAGTATGTATAATGATTCTGTTTTATTTCCTTCATTGGCATACTAACTGTAACTCTTTGTTATTTTGGTGGCTGCTTTAGGGTTTATAGTATGTATCTGTCACTTATAACAGTCTGTCTTTAATAAGATTATACCACTTCTTATGTGACAAAGAACCTTACAACTGCTTACTTCCATTTCTTCTCTCAGCCTTTTTGCTATCATCACAATACAGTTTACTCCCATGTATGTGATAACACCATAATATATTGTCATTTTTTGCCTTAACTAGTCAATTATCTTCTAAAGAGATTATAAAATAAGAAAAAAAATCTTTTATTTTTATCCATATATTTACTATTCCCCTCCTCATTCCTTTGTATTGATTCACATCTCTATTTGGTGTCATTTTACTTCTTTCTGAAGGATTGCCTTTATCATTTCTTACAGAGCTGGTCTGCTGGTGATGAATTCTTTCAGTTTTTGTATGTCTGAAAGGCCTTTATTTTACCTACATTTTTCCAAAATAGCCTTGCTTGGTATAGAACTGTAGGTTAGATTTTCCCCCCCAGTACTTTAAAGATGTTCCACCGTCTTCTGGCTTATATTTTTGTTTCTTTCTAAAACATGGCTATGTTCTATATTTTATTTTTTGCATGATTTTTTAGTATAACTCTTCTGTCATTCTATTTTTTGTGTATAATGTATCTTCTGTTCTATGGGTTATTTCAAGATTATCTCTTTATCAATGGATTTAAGCAATTTGATTACATCATATCTTGTTTTCCTCATGCTTTCTGTGCTTGGAGCTTGTTGAATTATTTGATTTGTGAGTTCATAGTTTTTATAAAATTTGGATAAGTTTCAGTTACTTTGTATTTGTATTATGTGTGTATATATATATATATATATATATATATATATATATAGTGTTCTCTCTCTCTCTCTCTATATATATATATATATATATAGCCCTTCCTTCTTCTGGGACTCCAGTATTAATTCACTTAAAGTTTTCACACATCTCAGCGTTCATTTTTACAATCTTTTTATTTTTATGTGTTTCATTGTGGATAGTGCAATTATTTTTCCTCTTCAGTCTAATATGTTAATCACATCCTGTGTATTTTTTGTCTCACACATTGTATTTTTTATCTCTAGATGTTTAATTTGCGTCTTTAATCTCTCCCATGTCTTTCCTTTCCATACTTGTTCATTCTTTTATCTTACTTAACACACGGAATATAATTAGAATAGCTGTTTTAATATCCTTTCTTTAAAATTTAAAAAAAAAATTTTCATTTATTTTTGAGAGAGAGAGAGAGAGAAACAGAGTGCAAGCAGAGGAGGAACAGAGAGAAAGAGGGAGACACGGAATCCGAAGCAGGCTCCAGGCTCCAAGCTGTCAGCACAGAGCCCAATGTGGGGCTTGAACCCACGAACCACAAGTTCATGACCTGAGCTGAAGTTGGACACCCAACTGACTGAGCCACCCAGGGGCCCGTTTTAACATCCTTTCACTTAAACTTTGTTAGACAGGACAGAGAAGCCTTTATTCTGGGGCTACTATTGCCCCAATATTGAGGCAATACTTTTCTGAGTACTCAACCCAATGATTATTATGAAGCTTCTGCATTTGGGCTTATGAATGTGAACTATTTCTAGCCATTTATGACCTTTAACAATTTTACATCTATTTCTTTCTGGTGACGTTCCTCTAGCTTTTGGTAATTTCCTCACACAAATGTGCTGATCAGCAGTGAGTTGAAGAAATGAGGGAAACCCTCTTCAGTTCTCAAGAACTCTCTCTGTACAAAAATCTTTTCTCGTATATGATGCCCTGTGAATTCTGGCTTCCTTGGCTTTCGTAAATTCAAAATGTTCTTTTCTTAACTCTGAGACCTCCCCAAGCTCTGCTTGGATTCTCCTTCCTTGCACTAGAAACTCTGGAAACTCTCCAGGAAATAACTTCAGCTATTGTAGAGGTCACCTCATTTGTCTTTATCTCTTCAGGATTGCTATCTTGAGCTGCTGATGGTCCAGTGTCTAAAATCCATAATTTCATACAATTTTTCCAGTTAAAAATTTATTTAAAGTAGGAGATCAAATTTGGTTCCTTGTTACTACAACATGTTATTCCATCATCATAAGTGGAAGTTATCTTTATTTTTTAAAGAGATCTTCAGTAATTGTATAATTCAAGGTTGATAATTGTTTTCTTTCTTGACATTTAAAAATAGTTTTCCTATTTTCTTCTGGACTCCATCATTGTATAGAGTTAGATGTCAGTCCTACTATTGCATTTTTTAAGGTAATATGTCTTTTTTTCTTTAGATGCTTTTTTTTTTTTTAATTTTTTTTTCAACGTTTATTTATTTTTGGGACAGAGAGAGACAGAGCATGAACGGGGGAGGGGCAGAGAGATAGGGAGACACAGAATCGGAAACAAGCTCCAGGCTCCAGGCTCCGAGCCATCAGCCCAGAGCCTGACGCGGGGCTCGAACTCACGGACCGCGAGATCGTGACCTGGCTGAAGTCGGACGCTTAACCGACTGCGCCACCCAGGCGCCCCTCTTTAGATGCTTTTAAGGCTGGTCTTTCTCTTTTTTACTATCAATTGGTTTATGATGCTCTGAGGTATAATTTTCTTTGTATTTATTATGTCTAAGGTTTGCAAAGCTTCTTGAATCTTGATTGGATATCTTTTTATCAGTATTTGCTCTTAGTGAATTATTTCTTCAAATTATTCTTGGCCATTATCTCTTCAAATGTTACTCTTGTACCTTTCCATCTCTTCTCCTTGCATTATCTTCAATTACATGTATATTCAACCTTTTCACTATACTTTATGTATCCCTTACATTTCCTTGTGGATTTTTCATACATTTTAATCTGTGTGCTTCTTTTTGTGTATGTCTACTGTTCTATATTCCAGTTCACTTATCCTCTCTTCACATGTGTCTAATTTGTTTCTACATACTTCTGCTGAGTTCTTAATATCAGTAACTAAGTTTGTTCAGATATAGAATTTACATTTTATTCTTTAAAATATATTCAGCTCTCTGAGGAGAACCTCATTTAGTCTATTTTCTTGAACATGCTAACCATAGTTATTTTAGAACCAATATCTAATAACTCTAAACATATTGAGATGTTTCTATTAGAATACATTCACCCCTCTTTTTCTTGTTTCTTTGTGCTTGATAATTTTTTATTTTATGACAGACATACTTTCTGAAATATTATAGAATCTTTGAATGATTATCTTCTTCTGGAGGCAGAGTGTAGCATATCACCTTGATCCAATCTAGAATTGAACTAAATATTTTCTGGGTTTCAGACTTTGTAAGGCTAATTTTATTTCTGGTTTGTCATCCAGATATCCCAACTTAAAGCCTGAATATTTACCAGGGTCCTACCTCATTGTTCAGTTTTGAACTTCAATTTTTGTATCTTCAGGATGGTAAGATTATGACAAGATGCCCTCAGCTATATTCCTACGTTTTTCTTGGTTTCAGGGAACATAATCCCACAAAGTTTTGGAATCAACAACTACCTCAAGGACAAAACTGGTGCAGAGTGCTAGGCACATGTCTCTATAACTTCCTATTTTCTGGGAACTTGGCCAATTTGGTGTAGCTACAGTGATGGTTCTGAACTCAAATTTTTGTCTCCTTAGCCCTGTGACATAAGAAGAAATTGGGGCGCCTGGGTGGCGCAGTCGGTTAAGCATCCGACTTCAGCCAGGTCACGATCTCACAGTCCGTGAGTTCGAGCCCCGCGTCAGGCTCTGGGCTGATGGCTCAGAGCCTGGAGCCAGTTTCTGATTCTGTGTCTCCCTCTCTCTCTGCCCCTCCCCCGTTCATGCTCTGTCTCTCTCTGTCCCAAAAATAAATAAAAACGTTGAAAAAAAATTAAAAAAAAAAAAAGAAGAAATCAAGATCTTGCCTCGTAGACATCTTTCTCTTTGTAGCCTAGAATTGGTAAATATTCCAAGGGAAAAATCAGTAAGTGGAATACTGGACTCACTTTTATGGCCCTCCCTTCTTTCCAAGATTATGACTCTTCAATCCTGACTACTTCAGTAGCTCTTTGATTCTTTCTTTCTTCTTTTTTATTTGAGAGAGAGAGAGAGAGAGAGAGAGAGAGAGAGAGAGCAGAATAAAGGGGCAGAGGGAGAGAGACAGAGAATCTTAAGCAGGTTCTTTTAGTGTGGATCCTGATGTAGGACTCAATCTCACCACTCTGGGATCATGACCTGAACCTAAATCGAGAGTTTGTTGCTCAACCAACTGAGCCACCCAGGTGCCCCACTATTTGATTCTTTACCTGATATTTCTTTCTGTAATTATCTAGATTTTCTAGTTCAGTGGGACGATCAATGTGATAAAAGCTGCTATATCATAGTCAAAAGGGGACATCTCCTTGAAACTCCATAGTACACCTTGGACTCTAATTTCTTTTCAGTTGAAATAATGAATGTGATATCATGTTATAAACTTAGACGCTGGACCTATGTGAAGAAAGGTCACTCAATCAATCCCATTCATTTCTGTAAGCAGGATTTGTGTCCACTATCCATCTGAGATTGAATTTCAGGTCGTTTAAAACTACAAGAAAGAAGAGGTGCATTTGGACAGCTACTTCTCTCTCCCATTATTGTATCTAGATTAACTCTTAGCAAAATTTGCTCAAATATACTGATTTGTTATTATTAAAGAGCCTGTTTGCGATTGCCTAAAAGACAATTTTTGTTTCATTTTTTTTCTTTCAGAATTTAATATATATTGCTGCATTGTATCTGAGACTGAATGATACTTTAGTAATTTGTGGGGACAACTTCATCCATCCCTTTGCCACTACCTATCATAAATGTCCTTTTTCTTGATGACTAATAACTGTACACTGTTCTACCCCAGAACCAATCATTCCGTATCAATATCCCCTGGAACATTTGAGACTGTCTGAAATGCAGCTTCGGTTCTTACTTCTTTCCCTCAAATAAGTCTTCTGGGCCAACACTCTTTAATCTGGGATACTTGGATCCATAGAGGTCTTTAGCAATAGGAACAAGGATTCTTACAGCTATTTTGAGTATTTCAAGATCTTTGATGGAAAATAATGAATTTTCCTAAGAAGTATCTGAAGGATAAAGAAACCATGAAGCATCAAGTTCTTGTCTTGACGTATGTTAATTCGGCCAATGGTGATCATTGCAGGAGGAGCTGCAGCTTTGATAGGCAACTACACCCCTTTGAAAGAGTGAGAAAATGAATTACTTGTTTTGTGTGGTGTCATAGACTCAATGTTTGAAGGCATGGGATTCATTTAAAAAATAAAAATAAGTAAATCGTTACTGGTGATCGGCAATCACAGCTCCTTCCAAGGGGAACTGCCATTTGTCTCTTTTTGAAAGACATTCTTCGGCAGGAAGTCTGAATCTGCAGTGATGCTGAGGAAGTCCCCCATTGTTCCCATGACGTGGCTATTCTAATTGGAGTACGTCACTTGGCCACATGGTTCTCCTTTGGGATTAACAGGTCAACTTTGTAATGCTCTTTGATGGTAGAAAGAGCATCTGAGGGTAAAAGATGATAATGAAACACAGATTTTGTTTATTAATAACTCTTCATACCTGCACTGGCATCAGGAGATTTTCTGAATGAAGTAGTCTTTCCTCGTGAATGCTTTGGCAGAGTAATGCACACAGGGCACAAGCATTTAAACAAAGATGGTTTAGGCCTTGGTTTCAAACGCATTTTGCATTTCTTTAAACCAGAAAATCTTGCTGAATATCCATGGTGATTCCCCATGTACAAGAGACAATACAAGAGCCTGTGATCAACATGTAAGATAATTACGTACATATAAAATATTTCATATTTCCCTGTATTTCTTTTTTCTTTTTCTTTTTTTTTTTTTTGCTCCTTTGCCTCCTCCAGAGTTAGAATTATTTCAGGTTGATGCTGATCTAACGTGAGATGTTTTGGCCTGCAAGAGCGTAGTTTGATAAGGGAATAAGGAAGCCCTCAAGATTCCAGATTAGACCATTGTCATACAAAGTTTTCTTTTGGGTTTGATTGCCTGTATGGCAAGGAACCAACCAACTGAGTTTTCTTTTTTTTTAATTAAAAAAATTTTTTTTGTCTTAATCCCTTTTAATTCCATAATTTAAAAGTAACAATGCACAGGAGGGAGGCAAACCATAAGAGACTCTTAAAAACGGAGAATAAACTGAGGGTTGATGGGGGGTGGGAAGGAGGGAAAAGTGGCTGATGGGCATTGAGGAGGGCACCTGTTGGGATGAGCACTGGGTGTTGTATGGAAACCAATTTGACAATAAATTTCATATTAAAAAATATGTTTTCGGGGCACCTGGGTGGCGCAGTCGGTTAAGCGTCCGACTTCAGCCAGGTCACGATCTCGCGGTCCGTGAGTTCGAGCCCCGCGTCGGGCTCTGGGCTGATGGCTCAGAGCCTGGAGCCAGTTTCCGATTCTGTGTCTCCCTCTCTCTCTGCCCCTCCCCCGTTCATGCTCTGTCTCTCTCTGTCCCAAAAATAAATAAACGTTGAAAAAAAAAATGTTTTCAATTTTGAAAAAAAAAGTTTAAATTTTTGTTAAGAAATTATGTGCTCACAGTAAAAGATTCAAACAGAAGCACAAAGTGAAAACAACATTTTAATGTTCATTTTATTTTTGAGAGAGAGGGACACAGCATGAGCGGGGGAGAGGCCGAGAGAGAGGGAGACACAGAATCCTAAGTGGGCTCCAGGCTCTGAGCTGTCAGCACAGAGCTCAACGTGAGGCTCAAACTCACGAACCGCAAGATCATGACCTGAGCCAAAGTCAGACGCTTAACTGACTGAGCTATTCAGGTGCCCCAAGAAACTGAGTTTTCATTTCATGTGTGCCTAGTACTGGTATCTCATGATTTCACTATTTTTTCCCCTTTTGTTTATATCTCCTGAGATTATTCAAACCAACATGCTCCTTACTAGTTAGACCTGCAAAATGAAGGGATTGAGGCAGGACTTGCTTAATTATGTCCTTCAGGTGCTCCTTTGTATAAGCTGTAGCTACACACATCTACAGAACTTTAGCCAACCATTCTGAACACTGACGTTTGTTGTCAATGAGATTATCAAATTATAGGGAATGTTAAATTATGGCAGGTAGTGAATTTGGGATTAATATTGGCTTGTATATATAAGGCATGCTTAATCTTCTCTGTTCTCTGTACAGTGGTTTTGTTAAATCATCCAGATGTTCTCCCCTGGTCATGTCTCTGATCCTGACTGCAAGCTACCTTGTGAGGTCAAGCTATACCTTGTGAATTATTGTAAACTTTATTTTCTACATAGTTGAGTAGCTCTGAAGCCTCTTTCTTTTAATGTTGGGTGATACTGTCTAGAAAGTAAGTAAGCTTCCACTGCTACTGGAAATTCTATTAAGATGTCTAATGGACATCATTCAGATGATATAACTGGTTATTTATCTAAATTATTTAGTTTCGGACTGCAGCGATCATACTATTAAGTTAAGAAGTCTTTGGAAGTCAGGATAAGGTCTGGGAATAAGAAGTACGTAAACAGAGCTACATGGCACTTGCAGATTGTGTGGGTATTTGTGCTTGTAAAACAATTTCTAGAAACCACACTAATATCTCATTAATAAAAATTAAATCCTGGCTGTTCCATTTGAGTCTTCTGTGAGTCTTCAGAATACCTCATAGGCTGACAATGACGTTAGCCTTTGTCAGTTCCTAAAAATCAGTTATCATGGGTGTGATATTGAGATTGTCATGTTCATTTATCCATCCATTCACCGATCAATCCAACCATTGAGAAGGGACTAGGTGCTCTCAGAGGGCCAAAGAATTACCCTAATGAGCAAAAGAAACAGAAGGCTGTGGGAGAATCTGGGAGAATGAAGGACTCATCTGTACAAAGTCCCTGAATGGAGTGGGAGCGGAGTGTTAGTGGAAAAGAAAGTAACACTAGCACGGCTGGAAAGTAGTGAATGAAGGTTTACAAGGGCAATAAGATGAGGTCTTCAAAGTAGTGGAGATTTGATTCTACATCCAAAAGAAAGCTGTTGGAAGGTTTGAAACGTTGGAGAGACATGAAATAACCACACTTTAAAAAATAGAATTTATTTTGTAGAACAACTTTAGACCTGCAGGAGAATTGAGAAGATAGTTCCCAAATACAGAGTTCCCATACACCTCACCCCCGGGCTCCCCTACATTAGTATGGTAAATACATTACATTAGTATGGTAAATTTTTACACTAAATGAATTGCTATTGATAAAATATTACTAACTAGAGTCCATATTTTATTCAGATTTCCTTAGTTTTTGCCTAATGTTTATTTTCTGTTCCAGTACTCCATCTAAGATGCCGTGTTTCATCGAGTTGTCATGTCTCCTGAGGCTCCTCTAGGATGTCATAATTTCTCAGACTTTTCTTGTTTTTGATGACCTTGACAGCCAGCAGGAGTACTTGTCAAGCGTTTTGTAGAATGGCACTCTTTGGGAATTTGTCTTATGTTTTTATCATTAGACTGGGTAGATTTTATCAGGACTAGATTGGGTTTTGGGCGAGAGGACCACAGAGGTAGTGTCATTTCACCACATCATGTCAAGGGTACATTCTATCAACATGAGTTATCACTGTTGATGTTGACCTTCGTCACCTGGTTGAGGTAGTGTGTCAGGTTTCTCCATTATAAAGAACTCATTTCCCCCCCTTTCCATACCACACTTGTCGAAAGAAATAACTAAGCACTCTCCACGTTTAGGGAATGGGGAGTTTTGCTGCCTTTCTTAGAGGGCAATGTCTACATAAATTATTTGGACTTTTTATGCATAAAAGATCTGTCTTTTCATTTCTTTATTTGTTCAATCATTACTTACATTCATAACTGTACCATAGTTTATCTATTCATCTATTGAAAGACATCTTGGTTGCTTCAAGTTTGGGGTCATTAAGAATAAACTCACTATAAACGTTCATGTGTGGGTTTTGCAGGGATATAAGTTTTCAAATAAGTTAGGTAGGTAACCAGAAGGACAATTGCTGGATTGTATGGTAACACTATTTTTTTTTTGCTTTATAAGAAACTGGCAAACTGTCTTCCAAAGTGGCTGTACCACTTTGCATTCCCGCTAGCAATGAATGAGAATTCCATTGCTTGCATTCTTGTCAACAATTAGTATTGTCAGGTTTTTTTTTTTTCTTTTGTAAAGCTATTCTAATAGATGTGTAGTAGTATCTCATTGTTGTTTTAATCTGAAATTCCTTAATGAATATATGATGTTAGGCAGCTTTTCAAATAATTACTTGCCATCCGTATAGCTTCTTTTGTGAGTTGTCTGTTCAGATCTTTTGCTCATTTTTGAATTGTTTATTCTCTTACTGTTGAAGTCTAAGAGGGTTTTGCGTATTTGGGACACAATTCCTTTACCAGATGTGTGTTTTTTAAGTATTTTCTCTCAGTTTATGGCTTACTTTTTCATTCTGTTAACAGTGTCTTTCACAGGGCAGACATTTTTAATTTGAATACAGTTCAACTTACTGAGTTTTTCATTTTTGGATCATGGTTTCAGTGTTGTAGCTACCCATTCACTACTAAACCCAAGGTCACCTAGATTTTCTCCTCTGCTTTCTTCTAGAAGTTTACAGATTTCATTTCAGTTTATGATCCATTTTGAGTTAATTTTGGAGAAAAGTGTAAGATGTGTGTGTGTGTGTGTGTGTGTGTGTGTGTGTGTGTGTGTATTTTTTTTAATGAGCATCCAGCTTATTCAGGACCATTTGTTGAAAAGACTATTTTTTTTTTTTTTTTGGTCCACTGAATGGTTTTCACTTTCTTGTCAAGAACTGATAATATTTGTATGGGTCTATTTCTGGGCCCTCTAGTCTATTCTAGTAATCTGTATATTTATTCTTACATCAATATCCTGGTATCTTGGTTTCTGTAGCTTCATAATAGGTCCTGAAATCAGGTAGTGTGAGTCTTCCAACTTTGTTATTGTTCAGTATTGTATTAGCTCTTGTAGGTATTCTAACGTTTCCATACAAATATTAGGATCAATCTGTCAAAATCTACAAACTACCTTCTTGCAATTTTGTTTGGGATTGCACTGAATCAAGTTAAGAAGAACTGACGTTTTAACAATATTGAGTCTTCCAGTCCATGAACATGGAATGTCTTTCCATTTATTTAGATCTTTGATTTCTTTCATTAAAGTTTTATAGTTTTTCTGCATATAGATCCTATACATATTTTATTACATTTATACCTGTGTATTTCATCTTTTGTGTGCTATGGCAAATGACATATTTTAAATTCAAATTTCAACTGTTTATTGTCAGTATATAGAAAAACAATTGAACTTTGTGTATTTTTTAAAAGTTTATTTGTTTATTTTGAGAGAGAGGCAGAGGGAGAGAGAGAGAGAATCCCAAGCAGGCTTGGGGCTGCCAGTGCAAAGCCCAGCACAGGGCTCAGTCTCACAAACTGTGAGATCATGACCTACCCAAGATCAAGAGTTGGATGCTTAACTGACTGAGCCACGCAGGTGCCCCTTGAATTTTATGTATTGACAATGTATCCTGTGCCCTTCTACACTCACTTAGTTCCAAGAGGTTTTTTGTTGTTGTTTGTTGGTTTTTTGTTTTGTTTTGTTTTGGTCAATTCTTTGGGATTTTCTGCATAGATAACCATGTCATCTGTGAGCAAGGACAGTTTTTCTTCTTCTTTTCAAATCTTATACATCTAATTTCCTTTTCATTCCTTATTTCACTAGATAGGACTCCCAGTATAATGCTGAATCAGAGTGTTAAGAAGGCATATCCTTGTTTTTTGCCAATCATAAGGAGAAAACATTTGGCTTCTGACCTTTAAGTATGATGTTAGCTGTTGTCTTTTGTAGATGTTATTTACTATATTGAGGAATTTCCTAGTTTGGTGAGCATTTTATTTGTGGCTGGGTGTTAGATTTGGTCACATTTGCTGTGATGAGCTGATAGAGTGAGTTAGGAAGTATTCCATCTGCTTCTGTCCTTTGGAAGAGATTATAGAAAGTAAGGATAGTTTATATCTACATGTTTGGTAGAATTCACCAGTGAATACATCTGGGCCTGATGCTTTCATTTTGGGGGTAAGTTGTTAATTATTGATTCATTTTCCTTATTATATATCAGCTTATTCATAGAATCTTTTTCTCCATGTGTGAGTTTTCATAATTTATGCCTTTAAGGATTTGGTTCATTTCATCTAAGTTATCAAATTTATGGGCATAGAATGGGACATAGTATTTCTTAATTGTCCTTTTAATTTCTTTGGGATCTGTGGTGACGAGCCCTGTTTCACTTTTGATATTAGTAATGTGTGGGTTTTTTAAATATTCTTGGTTAACCTCGCTATAGGTTTATTAATTTTATTGATTTTTTTCTAAAGAATCAACTTTTTGTTTCATTAATTTCCTTCACTTTCTTGCTCCCATTTTATTGATTTCCGCTTTTAATTTTATTCTTTGCTCCCTTCTTCTTGCTTAAGATTTATTTTGTTCTTTTGTTTGTATATTTCTTGAGGCAGGAACTTAGGTTATTGATTTGAGATCTTTTCTTCTAATTTAAGCATTTACTAGTATAAATTTCCTCTCAACACTGTTTTAGTTTTATCTCACAAATGTTGGTATTGAATGCTTTTAAAAAGTGTGTATTTATTTATTTATTTTGAGAGAGTGAGGAGGGGAAAGGAAGAGGGAGAGAAAGAGCGAGAGAGAGAGGAAGAGAGAGAGAGAATTCCAAGCAGGCTCCATGCTGAACATGCAGCCCAACATGGGACTGTTTCACAAACGGTGAGGTTATGACCTGAGCTGCAGTCAAGGGGACACTTAACCAACAGAGCCACCCAGTTGCCCTTGGTATTGTCTGCCTTTGTTCTCATTATATTCTCTCTGTTTTTCAAATGAGATGTCTTCTTAGACTCATAGATTATTTGGAAGTGTGTTACTTAATTTCTAAGTATTTGATGTTTTCCTATTGTCTTTTTATTTCTAGTTTGATCCATTATAGTCACAGGACATTCTGAGGGATTTCAATTCTTCTAAATTCATTGAGGTTTGTTTTATGCCTCAGGATACGGCCTACTGTAGTGAATTTTCCAAGGATGCTTGAAAAATACATACATTCTGTTGCTACTGTTGGAATGTTCTGCAAATGTCAATTCGATCCTGATGGTTGACCAGTTCTACATCCTTGCTGATGTGCTGTCTAGTATGTTTAGCAATTGTCAATAGTGGGGTGTTGAAGTTCGAACTATAATTGTCAATTTATCTATTTCTTCCTTCAGCTCTACTAGTTTTTGCTTCATGTATTTTGATGCTCTGTTGCCTGGTGTATGCATATTTAGGACTGATAGACCTTCTTATGGGTTGATTCATTTATCATTATATAATGTCCCTCTTTGTTCTGAATAATTTTCTTTGCTCTGAAGTCTACTTACATTCATGTTTCCATGAAGCATTCGTATTTTTTTCTATCCTTTTACATTTAACCTACTTAGTTGTTATGTTTGAAGGGAGTTTCTTGTAGATAGCATATAGTTGGGTGGCTTTTTAAAAGTTTACCCTGCTAATATCTGTCTTTTAGCTGTTGTATTTAGACCACTTACATTTAAAGTAATTATTAGGGGCGCCTGGGTGGCGCAGTCGGTTAAGCGTCCGACTTCAGCCAGGTCACGATCTCGCGGTCCGTGGGTTCGAGCCCCGCGTCAGGCTATGGGCTGATGGCTCAGAGCCTGGAGCCTGTTTCCGATTCTGTGTCTCCCTCTCTCTCTGCCCCTCCCCCGTTCATGCTCTGTCTCTCTCTGTCCCAAAAATAAATAAACGTTGAAAAAAAAATTAAAAAAAAAGTAATTATTAGGACTTAAGTCTGCCATTTTATTGCTTACTTTCTATTTTTCCTTCCGTTTCTTTTTGCTCTGTTTTCTTACTTTCCTAGGGGTTAATTGGACATTTTTAGAGTTCTATTTTGATATATTTACAATGTTATTGAATAGAACGCTTTTTGTAATTTTTGTCGTGGTTACTCTACATCTTAGCATATACATAATATTTTAACACTTCAAGTGAAGGGTAATGACCTCACTTCCCCTCAGGTACTTTTATTCTCCCCAGTTTTAAAATACCATTGTTTAAAGTAATTCCTCTACACACATCAGGTGCCGATCAGATGATTTTACAACTTTTGCTTCAACCACAAAGAAACTCATGAAGTGAAAGATAATAATCATTCTTTTTTAATTTTTTTTTTAATTTTTGAGAGGCAGAGAGAAAGTGCAAGTGGGGGAGGGTCAGAGAGAGTGGGGACACAGAATCCAAAGCAGGCTCCAGGCTCCGAGCTGTCAGCACAGAGCCCGACTCCAGGCTTGAACTCACGGATCGCGAGATGATGACCTGAGTCAAAGTCTGATGCTTAACCGACTGTGCCACCCAGAAGCCTCCATAATAATCTATTCTTACTTCTACTTGTACCTGTTCTGGTTTATTCTATCTATCTGTCTATCTATCTATCATCTATCTATCTATCTATCATCTATCTATCTATCGTCTGCCTTTTCTGAAGATTCTAGGCTTCTTCTGGTATCTGTTTTTCTTTCTGTTTGGAGAGTTTCTTTCAGCCATCTTCAAAGGGTAGTTATGTTAACATCAAATTCTCTTAGCTTTTATTTATCCAAAAATGTCTTTACTTCCCCTTCATTTATGAAAGGTAGTTTTGTCAGATACAGGATTCAAGGTTAACAGTCTTTTCTGGCATTTGAAAAATATTTTGCCACTTCCTTCTGGCCTCCGTAGTTTCGTGAAAAATCCATTGTCTTTCAAATTAGTGCTTCTTTATATTAATGTATAATTTCCTTCTGCAATCTTTAAAGGTCATTTTTGTTGTCTTTAGTTTTCAGTATTTGAATTACAGGTTTCCCCTATTATCTGAAAGTAGAATGTTCCTATGAAACACTTTTTTTTTTTGTTAACCAAAATGGGCATAAACCAAATAAGCAATTAGCATTAATTTATATGGAACTTTTGACCATTCCTTGACCCCCCAAATAACCTCTCTTATGCTTTTCTGATACCTTAAGACAACATATATTGCTAACGAATGCATAAAGTAAATTAAGATAAAACACAGATGCTCACAGATAGTTCAGAGCTACGGTGGCTTGATGCTGAGATTCGGAGATTCCCAGGGAAGGAGCTTGGGGGTGCCCCTCTTGCTTCCTGGGTGTGTGATACAGTTCACTGCAAAACAAACACTGAATACTATTTCCACTTTTTGCCTTTTTTTTGGTAAAAGCTAAAATCTTCTTCAGACTTCTTTTCATTAGAGAAAACAGGTACTAATATAGGTCTTTTATGAAAGTGAAGGTGCTTTGAAATTTTGAAAAGCAAGCTTTACCGATACGATCTGTCTCGGTGTGCATGTCTTTGCATTTATTCCTAGTTGGATTATTCGGCTTTGTATTTTTCACCAAACTTGGGAAGTTTTCAGCTCGTGTTTCTTTGGATACTTCTTCGGTTCCACTGTCTCTTTCTTTTCCTTCTGGAACTCTGACTATATGAACGCTAGATCCTTGGTTACTGTTCCGCAGATCCCTGAGGCCTTAAAATTTTTTTTTCTTGGGGCGCCTGGGTGGCGCAGTCGGTTAAGCGTCCGACTTCAGCCAGGTCACGATCTCACGGTCCGTGAGTTCGAGCCCCGCGTCGGGCTCTGGGCTGATGGCTCAGAGCCTGGAGCCTGTTTCGGATTCTGTGTCTCCCTCTCTCTCTGCCCCTCCCCCATTCATGCTCTGTCTCTCTCTGTCCCAAAAATAAATAAACGTTGAAAAAAAAAATTAAAAAAAAATTTTTTTTCTCTCTGTTGTTCCAGTTGAATAAATTCTATTGATTTGTCTTCAAATTCTTTGCTTCTATTTTCTGTCACCTCCAACATACTATTGAGCTTCTAAGTGGAGTTGTGTTTTGATCATGTATTTTTCAGTTTTATAATTTCTATATGGTTGTTTTTTGGTAACTTCTATTTCTTTGCTCTTATTTCCTACTTTCTTCTTTGTTTCATGAGAATTTGTAGTTGGTTGTTGGAGCATTTCTATAACAGCGGCTCTAAAATCCTCGCCAGATAAACCAACATCTGATTCATACTGGTACTGGCACTGGTCAGTCACCTTCCCTCATTCAGATTATGGGCTTCCTGGTCCTTGGTATGAGGAGTGAATTTAGATCGTGTCCTGTACATTTTGATCATTAGGTTGGAGGGTCCTTGGTCCTATTTCAATCTGTTTTAGCAGGCGGTCACTCTGTTTGGGTTCGTGTGCAGTTTCTGGCCCAATTTTGTAGACTTAAGTACCAATGACAGTGTCCTTTTCTGAGCCCTTGCAATGTTGTGCTGGCCTGCATCATTCTTCTGGTGCCTTCTGGGGCTCTCAATCAATCTTTGCTGGTTTCATCTCTGGGGACCAAACTTGTTTCCCAGGGCTGCCTGCTGCTGCTGGGTGACCTTCTGAGAATGAGAAGCAGAAGCTAGCAGGCCTGCGTCTCATTCCCCGGTTAGAAGCTGCAGGGGGATGGGGGACGGGGAAGAGGACTTTGCTGCTGCTGCTGTTGTTGGTGTTTGAGGACGGGGCTGCCCATGGATGCCTGGTTATGGAGTGGGGTCTGGAATATCCTAGAGCTTTCTACTGGTTTGGGGCAGATCAGACCATCCTTCGGGACCCTGGTTATAAAACAAGGGTTGGGACATCTGGCTTTGCAGCTGCCACTGCCACCTTCAGACCCTTCCTTGGGGCCTGAGTTGTAGAGGGGTTTGGGATTTCCCATTGGGTCTTTGTTGGGTTTTCTCCTTCCCAATCCTCTAGCTTCACGTGTGTGTGTGTGTGTGTGTGTGTGTGTGTGTGTGTTACCCGTGCATGACTGTTGGCCTGTTGACAGTCCCAGGTTGTAGGCTTCCCTGAAACCCAGTCTGGAAATATATGGAAGATACAAGCACACGTGAGGGCGCTCACCATGTGGTCATTCAAGCTCTGAGGTTCCTGGACAGACCACCCTCTCCTTTCCAGCTTCTGGAATCCTTTTATCATTGTCTGGTAGAATTGTTTCCATGGCGTTTAGTTGCATTTAGAGGGCAAGGGCAGGGAAAATCTTGCTCCTGAACTGGAAGTCGGGTCTACAGTTTTAACATCAAAATTAAATAAATGAATGACCATCTTTTGTCTTTTAATCCAGTGGCTATGACTCTCCATTGGCTAAGGAGCCTTAGGGATCCAAATGGAAGCATTGTTCCCCACTTATATCAGGCCCTCTTTTTCTACTTGTTGTCTCTACTGGAATCTCCTGACCCTTCTGCCTGCATTTAATGTAAATACTTTGTAACTTTGCCTTCTGGCTTAATGCCTGCCTTAACTAGCTCATCGGCTTTATTACTGTCTGTCCCTAATGGACCCTCACCTTTGTGATGGGGACCTTTTGTCTGCTTAACTCACTCTGTCCCAGGCTTAAATCGGAGCTCTATGCAGATGGAGTGCCTCGTAAATGGTTTTGATGGTGGGGGGGTGGGGGGGGGGTAGAAATGACAGCAGCAAGAAGACAGTTGCTAAATCCTGCAGCACTTCTGTTTGGCCGCAGTCCCTGTCTTGATAGTTTTTGACAGTAAAATCCACGCTTGTCTGGCTGCGGGCCAACTCCGGCCGGTGTCCAAGTTAACCCCTGGAAGGAACCACGGCGGCCAGCCCATCCGAAGGAAGAATATTTAGGGGATGTTCCTTCTTCCTGAGAGCTTTCCTTCAAGAGGGCTGCCCTCCACTGGAAGCCACTTCAGGGAGCTCTTCGAGGAGCGCATTGACGGCCCCACTTTCAGGGCTCAGGGACTTCGCCTGTTGTGTCCTCACATCCCTAGATGTGTTGAGTTGTCAAGATGAGCAAGGATTAGCAGGCCAGGCTATGTGTGTGGTTGGTAGCAACACACGGGCCCCCGACATGGGGGGGAGAGTTCTTGGCTGGTCTCCTTGGTGTCTTGGGCCCAGAGTTACAGGGAACATTGGAACCATCCTCCAGGCCCAGTCTCTTGCGGTGGCATCCAGGCCCCACCTGGGGCCGGGTCACGTTTATTATGGGCTGGCCGAGCTTCACGCAGGATGGCCCTACTCTTAGGAAGCCCAGAGGTTTGAGGAGGGAACGAATTCTAGTCCCAAACATAAGCAGCTAGGAGAAGGCAGGGTGTGGGAGCTGCACTGGGGGAGGCTCAGGAGTCACAGCCTTGTCGATAGAAGGTATCATGGGAAGCGGAAACTTGGGGGTGGAGGCTTGTGCAGGAACCCCAGGTGAGGCAGAAGGAAATCCCTCTTTCCACTGAATGGTCCACAGGGTGGGATCCTGCCCACATAGAGGAGCTAATTCTTTAGCTCCTGCCTCCCTGGTCTCTTCTTCTCCTGTCTTTTTATTTCCCTCACACTCAACAGGCTGCTCTGGCCCCAGGGCCTTTGCACATGCCTTCCCTTCTGCTTGAAACTCCGTTTCTCTAGATACGTGCATGCTGGCTCCTTCTAGTTCCCCGGGTTCAACTCAAATGTCACCTCTTCCCTAGAATGAGAGACCCTGGGGGTGGAAACTTGGTCCACCGCCTTTATTTCATGTCCCCCCAGGACAGAGACTAACGTCTGGCATTCTCAGTTGAACGAATGAATATGCCCACTGTACATGAGGTTATTTTTTTTTTCTCAAGACATTGTTTGACACAGTAGGAACACTGCAGATAAAAATCTCAACCCTGTCAGAAAGCAGAAGGATTTGTTTGGGAAAATGAAACAAAATATATTTTTAAGCTCCATAAACATATGATGAATGCTAACAAGGTATTTTCAAAATAAGAAGCACATAGAAACAGCTTATGTTTCTGGTCAAATGAAGTTGTAATCAAATCGTTATCAGAGTGGAAAAAAAAAAGGAAATCAAAATGAGTCAGAAGAGTTTTTCGAGAAGATTCGGTAATGTAACTGACGCAAAGAGCTTTTCCTTTTAAAGTCTTGCGGCCGCTCCTGGGCAGGGGGAGGGGGGCAGCGGGCAGGATTCTGGGCGGAAGCAAGGTGAGGTCCCAGCGCGCTGGCACTCTGGAGGGACAAAGAGCCATCACCCATGACTCGCGACGCTCTCCGGCCAAACGAACTTCCACACAAAGGTTTGTCTGCAAGGCTGTGTTTTCCTGTCCAAGCCAGCAGAAACAGCTTACCAGCAGAAATGCTTAATGACCGAGCCCAGACTGGTGGAGTCACGCGGTTACAGCTTTGTTCTTAAGAAGCCAGCCAATTAGCAGTCCTGGTTATTATTTACATTTCGTGCAATATATCACTAAAAGTGTGTTGATGATTTATCATTTATATTATGGTATTGTCAGCATAATTTATTCAGATCATGCTGAGATACCTGGAAAATTAAGTAAAAGAAAAAGAAAAGGCATTGAATCCATTGGTTCTCAAAGGCATTTCTCAGCTCCTTCCTTCTTTCTCTCTCTCTCTCTCTCTCTCTCTCTCTCTCTTTCTCTCTTAATGAGCGAGGGTATATGTTAAGAAAAATCATGGGTCACTTAGCTATTAAATTGTTCCAGGATCATCTGCATTAAAAGTTTGCCTGGTTTTCTTTTCTTTTCTTTTTTTTTTTTGGAGGAGGAGGGCTTGGGCTTTCGTTTGATTTTCTTCTGTATCATTTGCTTTCAGTCCACTGTTTCAAAGCAAAATAAATAAGCAAATAATAATAATAATAATAATTGTCTTTGGAGTAAAGCTGGGTGGATTAATATGAGACTGGAGGTTTCTCTTCCAATTTATAAAATATCCTTATCTTCTGCTCTATATTCTATTTGCCCCGCCCTCTGGGAAATAATTGTTGTTTATCAGAATTAGAGATAAAATATTCTTGTTGTCAAAGCCATTAATCATCTAGACAGAGCAGGCGTGGGGGTAGAGGCAAGGTTTGGGGCCTCAGAGTCCCGGGCTCTAGTCCTGCTTCAGCCCAGTCTGTGGGTGACTTTGGAAGTCCCGGAAGTTTTTAAAATGTATTTATTGAGAGGGAGAATGAGAGAGAGGGAGAGAGAGAGAACATGAGTGGGGGACTGGCAGAGAGAGAGAGAGAGAGAGAGATTGAGAGAGAGAGAATCCCAGACAGGTTCTGCGCTGACAGTGCTGGGCTCGATCCCACGGAGCTGTGACATCGCGACCTGAGCCGAAATCAAGAGTCCGAGGCTTCACCAGCTGAGTCACCCAGGGGCCCCCGGTTTCTAAATGGTGAGCACAGTGTTTCTCAAAGGGTGATCCTTGGCCCTCTAGCATCGTGCTTACTGGTTCTGCCCCAGGCCGGGGCATCACAAGGTCTGGAAAGGCACGCGGGGGTCTTTGTGACAAGCGTCATAGTTGATACTTGAAGTTGAAAATCCATGGGCCGGGATATTCCTATCCGTTCCCATGGCCATTTTCAGCTCCAGTCTTCCTAGAGTCCTAAGAAACCTCTGATTATGTCGTGTGCCTTGCATAGCCTTGAGACTTGGTATGAGAAACAAACGTTCGCTAGTTGGTTCTTACTGTAAAAACCGAATGAGATCTTGGTATTGGAGAGGGACTCTGCAATGAATTCTTGATGGTGCGACTCACCTTGCGTAATAGGAGGCCCTCCCCCATTGCCACCGATAAATCAATCGTGGGTTTTCTTCAAGGGAGGTCCGTGTGTGTGCCCAGCACATCTGGCGGGTGCATGCCAAGAGCAGGGTGCTTTTCACATTCTCGACGTTGGGCTGCTGACGCGCCCCTGGGAAAAATCCGTGGCTTGCAGAGGTGGAGGTCTGCAACCTCCGGAGTCCAAGGCTCCGTCTTCGGACAGGAATGTTTGCTTCTCGCAACCTCCCCGAACTCCAAGTCCAGTTTGAGCCATTTCTCTGGGAAGTTACATAAGGAGTTAGCCAAGGTCATAGGGGAAATAGTATTCCGTACACTTGCCAGAATATCAGTAGAGGGAAACCCTTTCGTGAGCTTTTTTCGGTGACATGTGGCATTGGCTTTTGGGGGTGGACCTGCCCGGGCGGAGAGAACACCCCTTGTTTTCTCGGCTTAACCCACTCTGTCCCCCTCTTGAGGATCCGTCCCTTCTCTTGCCTCCATTCTGTGCCCTGGTGGTCAGCTTACGGTCCTAGCGACCACAGGGCTGAGAGGGTCAGTGATAGGTGCAGACAGCTGGAGTTTTTTCTGGATTTGGGATCCAGGGAGACAAGTTCCTCTCCAGCAGTGGACACACGGGTGTGTTTGGCAGCTATGGTGCCCACCTTGGTGGAGAGAGGGAGGGGGAAGCAGTGAGCAGAAGAACAGTAACCAGACGGCGGGGGGGGGGGGTCCTCAGTGCTCCGCCTCCCCTGCAACCCCGACCATTCCTGGACTTGATTTTAGGAGACACCTAAAGGGTGTTCTTGATAAAGCCACCTTGAACTTCAACTATCTTGACACTGGCTTCTGACACTTGCAACAAAGACTCAGAAGTGCAATGAAATTTGGCAAGATGTCTCGTGCACTCTCTCTCTCTCTCTCTCTCTCTCTTTCTAGCTCTTTCTCTCTTTTCTCCGAATATCCAAATTTTAGTGGAACTATCTGAATAGATTTAAGCACCTAGGAGAGGTGTGACCTTTATCCCTTATGTTAAAAGGACAGGACCACATAAAGCGGTAGGCACTTAACATTTTCTTTAATGCTTATTTCATTTATTTTTGAGAGCCAGCATGAGCGAGGGAGGAACAGAGAGAGAGGGAGACACAGAATCCTAAGCAGGCTTCAGGCTCTGAGCTGTCAGCACAGAACCCGACACGGGGTTCGAACCATAAATTGTGAGATTATGACCGGAGCCAAAGTCGGACGCTTAACTGACTGAGCCACCCAGGTGCTCCTAAAATCTAACGCGCTTTATCATGTTACGGTTCCAGATTCTTTTCTTAGTTGAGCGATGCTTGCCACAATCACATCTAAACCAGTCCTGTGTGTATTTTCTCTTTTGTCTCCTAGGCTGGACGCACTTATTTTCTTTTGCTTAGAAATATTTTGGAATCAGGGGCGCCTGGGTGGCTCAGTCGGTTAAGTGTCCGACTTCATCTCACGGTCCGTGAGTTCGAGCCCCACGTCGGGCTCTGGGCTGATGGCTCGGAGCCTGGAGCCTACTTCTGATTCTGTGTCTCCCTCTCTCTCTGCCCCTCCCCCGTTCATGCTCTGTCTCTCTCTGTCTCAAAAATGAATAAACGTTAAAAAAATTTTTTTAAAAATATTTTGGAATCATCACTGACTGTTAGTATTTCAAAAGTTATCTGATAAAAGAGGAAACTTTCTGGAGGTTGGGGACGCGCGTGGATAGCAGGAGTGTTATATGGTATCATATTGGCCCGCTCAGCTCGAGGGCCTGGGACTGCAGCTACAAAGGACCTTCGGCACTCTGTCACCACTGAGCGCGTGGAAGGGACCGCTTCTGCACTGGCCACGCCAGGGCCACGTGTCCCCTGCTCCAGAACACCTGAGGTTCCTTTCCCCACATTCTTGAGAAAGGTTTGCTCCTGGAATGCTTGAGGACTAGTCTCTGGGCAAGTAAACTCTCTAGTTCTTTGAAGGATAACCTTTCAAACCTTTCTATGTCTGAGTTTAAATTTAGAAAATGTTGGTTAATACCTTTCGTGCACGGCAGGATCCACGTGGGGATTGCGTATCTGTGGACCAAGTTCTTGCTCCCAGTTGGGAAGGTAGATCTTATTGTCTAAGACAAAGGGATATAGTCCCAGAAGTAGGCGTTGGGGGGGGGGTGGTGGGGAGGACAGGGGTACTGGATGAAATCACTATATTGGCCTTTAGTACCTAGCCCAGAAATCGACTTTTTGTATAAATTCCTAACACCAGGTTTTTTTTGTTGTTGTTGTTTTTAAGGTAGGGAAGGTAATCTTTTTTTGTCATGTTCAGGAAGTCTTATTAATTTTTTTAAGTTTATTTATTTATTTTGAGAGTGAGTGAGAGAGAGAGAGAATGTGGGAGGGGCTGAGGGAGAAGGAGAGACAGAGCATCCCAAGCAGGCTCCTCAGTGTCAGCTCAGAGCCAACGTGGGGCTCAAACTCCCGAACTGTGAGATCATAACCTCAGCCGAAAGGAAGAGTCGGAAGCTTGACCGACTGAGCCACCCAGGCGCCCCGGCAAGTCTTGTTAATTTTGAGCTCCTTTTAGCGATGTCCCCTTCCGGGAGATTTTGGAAGGTACGTGGCAAAATGAGGGTGCGATAGTGTTTGCCTGATTGACGAATGCTCTCTTTGCGTTCAATGGCTTATGAAGATCGGTCGAGGTTCATGCACAGGTTCCACGCGGGGCGAAGATGAGGACTGGATGGGCATTTTGCTAGTGGCTCACTTATAGGCAGGCCTGGTGCCCGTGCACGGTGGGGGGCTGGCCTCATTTGCGGAGGGTGGCCTTGCGGGTTTGGGGCGGGGCATCACTTCTGTTCTCTTACTCAAGATGCTGACTCAATCGGATAACTGGGAGGTGTTGTCCTTAAGGAGTGACCAAGACTTTTTGTCTTCTGTTTTTCCAAATTCTGAATGCACTGCCGATCCCTTGACGAGCAAGGCAACCCATTTGGCGGACGACTTGGTCAGGGACTACTTGGCCCAAGCAGTGACGGGTATGAAGTGGTCTTTGGGGAAGAAGAGGAGCAGGAAAAAAATGGGTACCATACGGGACGATGAAGGAAGGGGCTGGAGTGGGCCTGGGGCTCAGGAAACAGGTAGGTGGGGGAGGTTAGAAAGGAGAACACATCCACAGCAAGAATGGGCATCTTGATCTAACGAGCCACCAGTGAGGGGCGCCTGTGTGGTGTAGTCAGTTGAACGTCCAACTCTCGATTTCAGCTCAGGTCATGATCTCACGGTTCGTGAGTTCGAGCCCTGCGTCAGGCTCTTTGCTGACCGTGCAGAGCCTCTTGGGATTCTCTCTCCCCCACTCTCTCCCCTCTCTCCTGCTCACGCTTGCATGCTTTCTCTCTCTCTCTCAAAACTTAAAAAAAAAAAGAGGAGTCACCAGTGAACCCCAGCTAACTCAGGGCAGCCCTGGTCCATCTTGTGCCTCAGTTTACCTCAAGTGTACATGCAAAATACGTCAGTGGGAAGATACTAAGATGGCTTCCCCAAAGACTCTGTGCTCACAGGAATTACAGTTCACAAGCACAAAACTCTTTTTTGCAAGTAGACAGTCAACTTAGGAGTCTGCAGCCCAGTTCTTGGGAGGTTCGAGTCTCAGCCAGGCTCTGAGTCCGTTCTCAAGATAACTAGCCACAGAAAATGCCTCATGGGACACACTATCTCTTAACATCTTGGTCTTTCCCAGTCATGGACAAAAAAAAATGGAAAAAGTCTTTTATAAATTAGCATTGTGTTTTGCAAAGCCAAATTTTCTGTTGCATAGGAATAACCCCGTCATTTTTAGAAATACGGGGTGAGGTTAATTGGCTAATGCACGCACCTACATCTCCCCTCTATACACATGCGGATGCACACACACACACACACACACACGTATGTGTGCGTGTGCGTGTGCACACACACGCAGATGTGGTTAGTGGTTACAACTTGGTCCGGTTGGGACAAAAACAACAGACGTCTCCCTGTCACCAAGCAGACACCCAGGGCTTGTGTCTGCCCATCAGCCCCGCTAGCAGCAATTACACAGCCCGTGGGTGTGATGGGCTGCAAACTAAACATTTGTAAAAAGGCTGTAATTAATGCAATTAGCTATTTACACGATAGCCCATAATGAATCCAAAGGCATCGTTATTGACTATTGAGTAAATAATCTGACATTAAAAAGTCAATGATCTGCAAATGAAAAATTCTCTCTCTCTTTTTTTTTAAAGGAGGGAAGATGAACGAAAGAAAATTAAGGAAAAGAGGAAAACAAGCAAAAAAAAAAAACCAAAAAAAAACCTCTGCAGAAATGTCATTGCATAATAGTCCATTATGCCTCCAATTGAGCCGTCATGAACTATCAAAGAAATAATTGCACAATACACCATAATGGCTTAATAGTGTCAACATCTTCGCATTTACATATTTTTTTAATCAATGGAAATTAAGTACAAAAATGGGTCTTTGGGTTTCCGTCCTGATGTTACCATTGTGACTAGGGGTGGACTGCAGGTCGCGTTCCCCCTGCCACCTTCAAGGGAGGGAGCCGTGCCTGAAAGTCTACCAGACGAGGCTGTAGCAGCTTGGTTTGTGGGTGCCGGAAGGGTGCCGAGGGACCCAGAGGACCGTGGTGCTGGGGAGGAAGACGCTCCACAGTGCCTTGCTGGCCACTGCAGCGGGAGCCAGCTATGACGACCTTTGGTGTTGCCCCAGGGCCTGCAGGGACCGGCGGCTCGCCTTCTGCAGGGACAAAGGCTTGCTCTGTCTCCCCCATGCATGCCTTTCTAGTCCCTGCCACTTGTCATGCTTGCACAAAGTCCCACTGGCAAGGTGCTTCTCTCCAAAGAGAGATCAACCACTTGAGTAACTCGAGTCCTGAGACATTCACAATCACCATGGCCCTACCCTGATTTTGCTGTGGCTCTCCTACTCAGGGTTTGACTGGTGCAGCTTGATGGCTTGTTGGGGCTGAAACTGGCAATACCCACTGACCCTCCTCTTCTCCTTTGCCTCCTCTTTGTGGCCTCTTGAGGGCAAGACTGGTTCAGCTTAGTTTTGTAGAACATTCAACACCTTAGGGCTTTCCTTAAAGAGCCTTTACATGAGTGCTTTACTTAAGCAGTCATGGATCCCTATCTATCTATCTATCTATCTATCTATCATCTATCAATCATCATCTATTTGTCCATCTATCATCTGTTTATCCATATACATTCACAAACACACATATATACATACACATATATTCATACATATACATATCTATCATCTATCTATCTATCTATCTATCATCTATCTGTTATCTATCGCCTATCTATTTATCATCTATCTGTCCATCTATCATGTATCTACCTATGTACATTCACACACACACACACACACACACACACACACACACACATATATATATGCATTTATGCTTAAAGCCATGTGAGCAGAGAACCCTAAGGCATCTCGGGACTTGGAGGGAGAGAAGGGTTGCGTCCCCTCTGCTGTCCAGGGCGTGGATCCTAAGGACGGCTGTGCGCAGTTAGGAGAACTGGCAACAGCCGTCTCGCAACACTGCAAGAGGCTGAGGGCAACCACCTGACTTTCTCTTAGAGTTTGACCCGTAGAAGAAATAATATTAGCTAATGTCTGCAGAGAGCTTTATACTTGAAAATGCACGAATGGTCCTTTAATTCCAGTGGCTTCTCATGACAAAAGTCATTAGCAATGGTAAGAGTAATAACAGTCGTTATTTGCTTTGCACCTGTGTGCTGGGTTCACCCCCTGTAGTTCCGACATTCGATCACCACCGGCACCAGCACCTAGAACACTGCCGAGGGCTCAGCAAGAGCCGAGTAAGCGTTTCCTGAATGACTAAGTGTATGAATACACCTCGAGAGGCAAATCTCCCCTTTGCAGATAAGGAATCAAGCTCAGAGAAGTATATTAACTTGCCCAGAGCCGCACCGCAAGTCAGTGGCAGAGCTGGGTTTCGAAATTAGATTTTACTGTCTCCCAAGCCCAGACCGCTCTCTCTCTCCATTTTATAAAGGAAGCAGTGGATTCAGAGAATGTTTTTAGATGTTTTTTGTTTGTTGGTTTATTTTTGAGATAGAGAGAGAGCACAAGACAAGGGACGGGGCAGAGAGAGAGAGAGAGGGAGAGAGAGAATCCCAAGCAGGCTCTGCACTGTTAGGGCACTGTGGGGCTCGATCCCATGAACTGTGAGATCATGATGTGAGCAGAAATCAAGAGTCAGACGCTTGACTGACTGAGCCACCCGGGTTCCCCAAGAGAATTTTCGAGCCCAAGGACGCTGGGCCAGAGTTGTGTCAGGCCTGCTCATGTTCGTTTTTGCAGGACCTGTGAACAGACCGAGGAGCTCTGCTCACCTCACCCCTCGCTCACATGGCTTCCCTCCTGGGAAAACTGGGTCCTTGTTTTCATCCCCATGGAAAGTGGTGAGGGCTGATGAGACAAGATTCCTAGTCTGTGCGAGCAGACTCTGAAATTGCTGGCGGGGTGCTGCATGCATTGGTCCGCCCCATGTGGCGGGGGTGGGGGTGAGGCTGAGCACGACTGAATTGTGCACCTGCACTTTTTGAAAACTTTGGGCTTTGCAAATGCTTCTTCCCTCGTGAATAGGCCCAAATTGCTTGCCTCTCTGCCAGGCCAGCGCAACTTGCAACTTGTTTATTTGGGGGATTCTGACTCATGGGGTGGGGCACGTGGGTGAATAGGCCTGATGTCACGGATAAGACGAGGGCAGAGCGGAGCGGTGCTTTTACCAACATGAGGGACGCGGGGTGGGCCTCTCCTCTTTCTGGGTACAGGTGAAGTGAAGCTGGGTGAGTAATGCCCGGCGAAAGGACGTGCACAGGCGCAGGAACCTTTATGGTCCACCGTATGATGCCACCTTTATTCCGAGTCCAACACCCAAGATGGAAGGAGTTGAGCTGCGTTAGCTGGGCGCTGGGGTTTCTGAACAGGGCTGGGAGTTTTTGTACTTTTCTGTCTCCCGTTCCCCTTCAGCCGGCGACTATCTCTACTATCTCTTACCGCTCTGACGGCCTTCAAGCATTGTTGCCTGTGCTGTTGATTAAACAAAATGAAGCTGATTGTAGCAGGTGCTCAGAGTAGACAGGAGTAGGTATTGCTACTTGTGAACCAAGAAACCATTTATCAAAGTTTTATCTGATCCCAAGCTTTGGATTTATCAGTCACTGTTTACAAATAGCATCAAGCCGAGCCCTGTCGGAGTGCGTCCGGAGCCGGCTTCGCTCCTCTCCAGAGCTGCCCCTGGTGGGAACATGGCCTTGGGCAGCATGGCTAATGAAGCGCACTTGGGAAGGGGCAGAGGTGCACGGGGGATTTTGCCCTATGAAACAGAACCACGTAGTGATTGGGGGATGGGTGCTCTCTTGGTGAGCACTCAACATGCAGCCTGTCTAGGGAAGTGGGCTTTGCATTTCTGCCTGGGGAGGGTGAAGCATGCAATTACAATTGAGTAAGTCCCCCAAATTATCAGAGACTTGCCATCTGGTGGAATGAAGGTTCTCAGAGAAGGGGTGGGTGGACTTTCAGAGCTCTGGCTTTCTTTATTAGAGTCAGTGCTGGTCAGAGGACGCCTTGAACCCCTAAAGGGGCAGTGTCTGGAAAGCATGGTGGTTACGTCTTCTCTTACAAGATTTCACCCCCAGAAGGCAAAAAGGTTGCCATATATGTCTACACGAAGTTCAAAAGAAAACACTGTCTAAGGGGATGCCATATGCAAAGGCCAAAAACAAACGTCAGACAGGAAGAAAATATTTATAGCATAGATATTATAGACAACCTTTTGTAAATTACATAGAGTAGGGTTTTGGTCTCCTTCCTGAAACTCTACTAAAAAGACAGGAAATGGTATTTTGACAGGCACAAGGCCGAGACCAATGGGAGATAAAATGGCAACAACAGGATATGGGAAGGTAGGAAACAGATGGGTGAGTAGCAGAGTGCTTGGAGGAGTTGAAGGCACCAATTCCTAAGTCCAATGGGAAGGCCGAGAGAACACAAGTGCACACCATGGGGGTACCTCAGGCACTCCACAATTGGCCAAGTCTGTCTAAAACGTATCAGACCTCCTGATTCCTCCTCAATCCAATGCAAATAGAAGATACGCTTGAAGGGATCATCCGGAAAAATGGGCAAAAGGCCAAGAGATGGAAAATAGGAGATAAAGGATAAAAAATAATTAAAGAACTACTATAGGAAGCACTAGAACTAAATAACAGGAGTTGCAGAAAGAGAGACTAGAGAAAACGGAAGTAGAAAGTCATTGAAGAGGGGTTTCTGGGGGCTGTCAGTTGGGCATCTGACTTCAGCTCAGGTCATGATTTCACAGTTCATGGGTTCGAGCCCCTTGTTGGGATCTGTGCAGCTAGTGTAGAGCCTGTAGCCTGCTTCACATTCTGTGCCTTTCTTTCTGTCCCTCCCCTACTTGCTCTCTCTCTCTCTCTCTCTCTCTCTTTCTCTCTGTCTCTCAAAATTAAATAAATAAACATAGGAAAAGGAAAATCATTAAAGAAATAATGGAAGAAAATTTCTCCTGACCACAGTGTAGCACTTTCCAGACTGAAAGCCCAGTTCCACGAATGAGCAGGTCTACACCATAGCCTATCACTGTGAACTCTATGAATGATAAGAAAGAAAGAGATGTGCAAGGGGAGAGAGAGTGTGAGAGAAAGAGAGAGAGCCCTTCAGCCTTCTCACCAACAGCAGCGGGAACAAGAAAGCCATGGAGCAATGCGTTCAAAATTCTGAAGGAAAATGATATCCGCTTTGGAATTTTCTATCTAACCAAACAATGAATCGAGTATAAAGACAGGATAAAGACATTTTCAGACATATAAGGTCTCAAATAATTTGCTTCCTGTTTGTCAGAAAGCTACTGGAAGATGTGCTCCACCAAAATGAGGGAGTAAACCAAGAGAGAGAAAGATGTGTGTACAGGAAGCAGGAGATCCAACAGGAGAGGGAGGTGAAGGCCATCCCATGATGATAGCTGTGCACCAGCCACGAGGGAACCATTTCTTCATGGAACGGAATTTCAGATGCATTTGAACATCTTGAGAAATGATTTAGACAATAAGGGAAAAACTTGGGGTTGAATTAGTGAAAAGTATATGGAAAACTAAGAGAACAAATAAACACCAACACACCCAACAACTTTACTTCCAAAAACAAATGTTTTTTTCAAGAAAGGAAATGTAGTGTTCGGTTATACATAGCTCGGCCATGAATTGCATTTACACGATTATAGTAACATAACACAAAATATTGAGCTCATCAATATTATGACACAGCCTTTTTGGGAGGGTGGGGAATGGAAAGAGGGTATATGTGCGGTGGCAATGGGGGAAGAAAGAATTAAAATCTCATCTCGCAAAGTGAAAAGTTGATAGAAAACACATAACTGGAAAAAATCAGGAAGTAGAGATACAGACCTGTCATTTAGAGACATGAAAGTCAATGCCCAAATAATCAGCTAGACGATGTGAAAGTGGTTGTCTCTGTGGAAGGGAAAGGGAGACAGTGTGGATGCAGGAACTACAGTTGTTTATAACAGACCTGTTATGTGCAAGACTATTATACTCTAAAACACTGGGTTGAATGATACAAACTTGAATTATTTGTAGGTCAAAATGATCAAAATGTCAGCAATTGTGTATGACTCATCCTAATGCATGCATGTAAAGTCTCCAAAAAAATACTAGAAGGAGTTACTAGGTTTGCTTGTTTATGGATTTTTCCAGCTTTTTTTTGAAATATAATAGATATATAACATTGTGTAAGTTTAAGATGTACAGTATGTTGATTTGATGCAATTATGTTTTGCACAATAATTATCATCTTAGTGTTTGCTAATACCTCCATCAAATCACATAATGACCATATCTTTTTTGTGGTGAGAATATATAAGATACACTCTCCTAGTAACGTTTAAATATATAATATAATATTATTAGCTATAATTCTCATTCTGCACATTAGCTCCCCAGAACTTATTCATCTTGGATGAATTGTATGTTGGATGTTAATTGGATGTTTGTAACTTTTGACCAATATCTCCCCATTCTCCCCACTCTGGTTACTTTACTTTCTCTATGAGTTTGGGTTTTTTTGTTTGTTTGTTTTTTAGGTTCCACGTATAAGTGCTATCATACAGTATTTGTCTTTGACATATTTCACTTAGCATAATGACTTACGTTCCATCTATGCTGATGCAAATGGCAAGACTTCTGTCTTTCTCATGGCTGAAAAATATTCACACACACACACACACACACACACACACACACAATTCATTGGTTGATGGACATTTAGGTTGTTTTCATATGTTGGCTATTGTGGATAGTGCTACAATGAACATGGGGAGGCAAGTAGCTTTTTATAATCCTGTATTCATTTCCTTTGGATATACAACCAGAAGTGGGATTGCTGGATTATAAGGTATTTACATTTTTAATTTTTTGAGGAATTCCCACATAGTTTTCCATATGGAAAAAAAAAATTCTACATTTCGATTTCTACAGCGTACAAGGGTTCCCTTTTCTCCACATCTTCACCAACATGTAGCTCTTGTCTTTTTGAGGATTGCCATTTTAACAGGTGTGAGCTGGGATTCACATATGTCTGAGGATTCGTGAGTTGAGCAACTTTTCATGTACCTGTTGGCCATTTGTATGTCTTCTTTGGAAAAATGTCTGTTCATTTCCTCTGCCCACTGTCAAAACTTTTAAGTTGTATTTTAGTTTAATTTTGTTTTGTTTTTGCTATTGAATTGTATAAGTTCTTTATGTATTTTGGATGATAACTCCTGATCAGGTGATTTGAAGATATTGTATCCCATTCCATAGGTTGCCTTTTCATTTTGTTGATCATCTCTTTTGCCACCCAGAAGCTTTATAATTTGGTGTAGTCCCATTTATTAATTTTTGCTTTAGTTGATTGTGCTTTTGGTATTGCATCAAAAAAAAAACAGTTGCTGAGACCAATGTCAAGGAGATTTTCCCCTAAGTTTCCCTCCAGGAGTTTTATGGTTTCAGTTCTTATGTTTAAATATTTAACCCATTCTGAATTAATTTTTGTGAGTGGTGTAAGGTAAGGTTCCAATTGCATTCTTCTGTGTGTGGTTTTCCAATTTCCCACCACCATTTATTGAGGAGACTATCCTTTCCCCGTTGCGTATTTGGCTTCTTTGTCAAATATTGGTTGACCATACATGTTGGGTTTATTTTGGGGCTCTTCATTCCATTTCATTGGTCTGTTTGTCTATTTCTATATCACAACCATACTGCTGTGATCACTACAGCTTTGTAGTATAGTTTGAAATCAGTAAATGTGTCGCTTCTAGTTTTGTTCTTAGTATTGCTTCGTCTAAATGGGGTCTTTTGTGGTTTCATACAAATTTTAGGACTGTTTCTTTCTATTTATGATTCTAATTCTCTAATGACACTTTGATAAGAGTTGCATTGAATCTGTAGATGACTTTGGAGAGTATGGACATTGTAACAATATTAATTCTTCTGATCCATGAACATGAGATACCTTTCCTATTGTTTGTGTCTTCTTCAGTATTTTTAAAATTTTTTTTAACGTTTATTTATTTTTGAGAGAGAGACACACAGAGCATGAGCAGGGGAGGGGCAGAGAGAGGGGGAGACAGAATCCAAAGTAGGCTCCAGGCTCTGAGCTGTCAGCACAGAGCCCGACATGGGGTTCGAACTCACAAACCGTGAGATCATGACCTGAGCCAAAGTCGGTCGCTCAACCAACTGAGCCACCCAGGCGCCATTTCTTCAATATTTTTTTTTCATAAAAATCTTGCAGTTTTTACTGAACATATCTTTAATCACCTTGCTTAAATTTATTCATAAGTATTTTATTGGTTTTGCTGTTAATGTGAATGGGATTGTTTTCTTTATTTCTTTATCAGTTGTTTTGTTGTCAGTATGTAGAAATGCAACTATTTCCGTATGTTAATCTTGTATCCTGCAAACTTTACTAAATTTGTTCATTCAGTTTTTTTGGTGGAGTCTTTAGGATTTTCTTTAAATAAGACCGTATCATCTGTAAACAAAGACAATTTTACTTCTCTCTTTCCAATTTGGATGCCTTTTTTTTTTCCTGCCTTGTTTCTTTGGCTTGGACTTCCAGTAGTGTGTTGAACAAGAGTGGTGAGAATGGGCACCCTTACCTTGTTCCTGATTCTACAGGAAAATCTTTAAAGCTTTCACCATTGAGTATGATGTTGGCGGTGGCTTCGTCGTATATGGTCATTATAGTGTTGAGATATGTCCCTTCTACTCCCATTTTTGGGGTGTTTTTATCATGAAAGAATGGTATTTGCCAAATGCTTTTTCTGGACCTACAGAAATAACAATTTTATTTTTATTCTTTCACCTATGAAAGTGGTGTATCACATTAATTTATTTGCATGTGTTGAGCTACCTTTTCATCCCACAACTTATATCTTGTTGTATTGTGTATCCACCAACATGTTCCTACAGCTAAAGCTATTTTCAACACTTTTGTCATTTAGCCTGTATAGTGAAGTAGTTAACAAACTACCATATTATAGTATCAGAACATTCTGAATCTGACTGTATGCTTACCTTTACCAGTGTGTTGCATATTTTCATATGTTTTCACATTACTAATTAGTATCTTTTCATTTCAACTGGGAGAACTCCTCACAGCGTTTCTTGTAAGGCGTGTTTATAGGTGATGCATTCCCTCAGCTTTTGTTTATTAGGGGAAGTTTTTTATCTCACCTTCATTTCTGAAGGACATCTTTGCTGGGCAAAGTACTTTTGGTTGGCAGTTTCTTTCAGGACTTTGAATATATCATCCTATTCTCTCCTGACCTGTAAGGTCTCTCTAAGAAATCTACTGATAGCATTATATAGGTTTCCTTGTATGAGATTTTTTTTTTCTCTTGAAGAAATTATTTATTTATTTATTTATTTTTATTTGGGAGAGAGGCAGAGGGAGAGAGAGAGAGAATTCAAGCAAGCTCCCCACCCAGTGCAGAGCTTGACGTGGGGCTCAATCCCATGACCCTGGGATCATGACCTGAGCCGAAGTCAAGAGTTGGATGCCTAACTGATTGAGCTACCTGGACATCTCTCTCTTGCTGCTTTAAAAATTGTCTCTTTAGGGGCGCCTGGGTGGCGCAGTCGGTTAAGCGTCCGGCTTCAGCCAGGTCACGATCTCGCGGCCCGTGAGTTCGAGCCCCGCGTCAGGCTCTGGGCTGACGGCTCAGAGCCTGGAGCCTGTTTCCGATTCTGTGTCTCCCTCTCTCTCTGCCCCTCCCCCGTTCATGCTCTGTCTCTCTCTGTCCCAAAAATAAATAAACGTTGAAAAAAAATTTAAAAAAAATAAAAAAAAATAAAAATTGTCCCTTTGTCTTTGATTTTAGACAGCTTTTTGACAATGTATCTTGGAGTAGATCTTTTTTGGCTTGAGGTTTTGTGGTGAGCTATTAGTTTCATAAACTTGGGTGTCCAAATCTTTCCCCAGGTTTGAGAAAGCCTCAGCCATTATTTCTTTACACGAACTTTCTATCCATTTCTCCCAAAGAGATGCTAGGTTTAAAAAATACAATAAAACCTTGGTTTTTGAGCATAGTTAATTCTGGAAACATGCTTGTAATCCAAAGCACTTGTATATCAAAGTGAATTTCCCCATAAGACGATTCGTTCCACAATCCAAAAATATTCATACAAAAATGATTACAATACTGTAATGTAATACAAAATAGTACAGAAAATACAAAATATAAAAAGTAACTTAACCTGCACTTACCTTTGAAAATCTTCGTGGTTGGTGTGAAGGAGACAACAGAGAGGAGGGTTATTGTGTAGGACGACTTTCACCATCACTAACAGAATCACTGCTATCCATTGACTCAATGGAACCTTTTTCTTTTTGTGCAACTTCAGCGAGGAATCTATCCAATGACACTTACTCTTGCCTCCTTTTTGGGGATTTCGTGGAAATGTGACACTGCATTGTCGCGAAACAGATTCACTGCACACATTGCTACAGTTTTATTAAGGTGGTGCTTTTCTATAAAATTTTGCACTGTTCCCACATTTGACTCATCTCCCTAATCTCATTTGAAGTGAGGGATTCCTCACCTTTTCTTCCTCCTCCGCAGAGAGATGCAGACCTAGACTTCTTACACCTCGCAATTTTGGCCACTCGTATACCTCGTTTGTACCTCTCGATGGTTTCCTTCTTAACTTCCACCGTGATCTTCTCCTTCTTCTTCCCGCCTTTCTTTTTAGCCTTTTTCTGCATGGGAGCCATTGTACACTCACACTTGTGTCGTCTACAGTATAGTATCAATCAACTCTTGTCCAGGGTGCCTGTGTGGCTCAGTCGGTTAAGCGTCGGACTTCGGCTCAGGTCATGATCTCATGCTCGTGAGTTCGAGCCCTGCCTCAGGCAATGTGCTGACAGCTTAGAGCCTGGAGCCTGCTTCCGATTCTGTGTCTCCCTCTCTCTCTGCCCCTCCCCCTCCCCTGCTCATGCTCTCTCTCTCTCTCTCTCTCAAAAATAATAAACATTAAAAATTTTTAAAAAATATTAACTCTTGTCATATACTGTATTTAATGTAACTGGCAATAAGACAGCAGAGGAGAGGGTCTATATCTGCAGGCAGCCTGACCTAGAATGAAGCAGAGCATTCCTAAACTTACTCTTATCTTGAAAAGCAAAGCACTGTCCATAGGTGCTTAGACAAAAAAATACACTAATGCCAGTGTGGGGCACCTTCCAATGTTCCAAAAAATCGCTGATTTCTGTCAAACACTGCGATCTGAGACTGAGCCTCTGAGCGTGGAAGAAGATCACCCACAAGCCTGGAGTGAGAGAGAGAGAGAGAGAGAGAGAGAGAGGAACCATTGGCTCCGTTGTGATCATGTGACATTCAGCATCACGTACTACTCGTATTGCAAGACATCACTCGCTTATCAAGCTAAAATTCATTAGAAGTGTTTGCTCTTGCGGAACACCCGCGGAACAAGTTGCTCGCAATCCAAGGTTTTACTGTGTAAGGAAATCAAAAGAGCAATCCTAGTGAAAAGAAAAAAAGTTTTCGCTTTATCTTCTGTAGCTGGGAAGGTGCTTAAACAAACCGTCAGTCTTGTTTTGAAATTCAAGGTATTGGGAAACAGCATTCAATTTTGCAAAGGCTCGGTGGTTCCAGAAGGGAGACGTCAGGCCTCAAGGAGGAAATTATAGTGGGGTTTTGTTCAACAGAACTTCTCCTATCAGTTGGGGGAGGTATTGTAGGATCTGTGCTGGAGTATCGATAATGGAAAATCATGATAATCTTGTCCTTTGATTCATAAGTTGACAAAATTCAGCCCGTGCTGGCCTAAAGATTCCTTTTGCGTGAGGTATGGGGGAGAGTTTCTCTAAGGAGGGGACATTTGAACCTGGCCTTACAAGGACGTATTTCTTTTACTTAAGTGGAATGCTTGAATGACACCCTGCCTACAAACATGAGTTCCTTGAACAGCCACCTTTTCTGTATCGTTCACTGACATTCATTAAATATTTGGTGAATGAGCTTATTGAAAGTCATTGGCCCAGAAAGAGCTCAAGTGGATGCCATTCTGTTGATTTCTTATTTGTGGCTTTCTATGCTAATTGACAACAGTCTATTAGCCATTCTTCCCTTGGCCTGCACTTGTCTGAATCAGCTGGTATCAGCCCAGATTCGGAGGAGCCGAGCTTGCAGAGGAGGCCTTCCTTCAGAGAGGGCTGTGGGGAAGAGAGAGGCTTGGTCAGTGTGTCGGGGAAGGAGATCTGGTTCCTGTGGACCCTTAATAGAGAAAAGTGCAAGCTGCCCCCTTGGGAATTCGAAAGAAATGTCCCCTGTACAGGATGAAGGGATGGGGATGGGGGCTTTGAGTTACTATGCACTGTGAACTAGAACGTGTGAACTAGACAATGTGAACCTGAATGTGGAAAAAAGGCTGGGATATTTTTCTTGAAGCACGGAAGCAAAAATTTACCAAACTCATATGATATTCTGAACTTCTTTGAAGGTTCACCTTAGGATTCATCTCTCCCTAAAATGTTCCTTGTTTTTATACTGTAGTGTTCTCCATTCTCTTGTTCACTGATTTCTTCTTAAATATTGCTATGTGCCCACTAAGTGGGTCTGCACCCATGAGTGGGAGGGGTAAGGTCCTAGCTCACAGGGGGCTTACCTTCTAACAACACCCGTGGTGTCAATGCTAGTGTCCTTGTCTGGAAGGCATGTTCAGGTGAGGGCACTGAAGCCAGAGATTAAGGACACACAGTTGGTATGATGAAGCCAGCATTCTGACCCATAGCTCCCACTTTACTCCAGCAAGTGGCCTTCAACTGGACCATCCTGGTACGCGCTGGTTTTTATGCCCCTCAGAATCACTGCCTAGAACTGTTCAGACTCTGAACAGCCAGGGCCAGCCACAGGCTGTCCCTTTCTTGTGTCTTTTGGAGTCATTAGCACAAGACTGTAGAACTCCTCAAGGTGACCTGCGTTGATTATGACCTGGCTTGTTGGGAAAGAGTTCTCTATTCTGCCTGGCCGGCCCCAGGCACGACCTTGCTAGACTTTGATTCCCAATTCTGGCCACTGCACACTGAAGAGAAAGGGAGGGAAAGGGGACATCTTTGCGATGCGCAGGGAGGCATCTGCTGCGGGCCAGGAATCAGGCCAGGCCTGGGTGGCTGGAGTGAGGAGGGCATCGGGGTCAACTCCAGACTTTAGCAGGTCATTGTGAGACTGGGCAGCAGCTACACAAACATCTCACGGAGAGTCATGGAAAGGAAGGCACAGGGCCTCAGGAGAGCAGCTTGTGGGTGGCTGATTCAGGCTGTTACCCCACGAGATGCATTTGAGCCAGGCCTGAAGGAGGGAGAACGAAGGATGTCTAGTCACTGGTTACAGGGGCAAGCCAGAAGGAGAGGGCAAGGACCACACGGGGCCATGGCACGTCTTACAGTGCAGTCACGATGTAGGCTTTGTGCAAGTGCCTCCAAGTCAACAAGGGCACATGCTTACCGAGAGCTGAAGGCCTGGGGGCACCCTGGGAAAATGTGTGGACTTTACTATGTAGGTCACTCACAGCCATTTTGGCAGAGATGGTAACAAAGTCCCGGTGACAAGGTATGTTTCAGAAAGATCACTCAGGGGGCAGGAGAGATGGAAGGGGATTATGGCAGTGGGTGAGAGAGAGGCTGGGGGTCTGTGCTAGGGCATTTCCCAAGATGAAAAATGGAGATGCTTCCCAGGGGACTAACTGTTCAGGGAAGGAGAATGGAAAGAGACGCTGAGGGCTGCTGGGCGCCTGGCTGGCTGGTGAGCCACCGGGTGCGAGCCTCTGAGGTCCCGGAGAGAGATTTGAGCCAGAGACGCAATTGTAAGAATTATCAAGGTATACATGCCCTGGACGCCATGGGCGTGGGTGAGATCAGCCGGGCAAGTGAAGAGTGGAAACCAAGACTAGAAAGGTAGGCAATACCTGCATTAAGCACCTGGGGAGCAGGGGCCACCAAAGCAGGCAGAGAAGATGGAAGGAGAGAGGCTTATCTCGAAAGCCAGGGTTAGCAGAATCTTCTAGAAGGTAGAGGAGAGCAGAACTCATGATGAAACTCATGGAGGTTGATCCATTTTCAAGAATACTCTGCTGTGCTCCATGCTGCGCTTCTCACTGTAAAACTTCTGTGCCTTATTAAATACCCTCCCAGGCTCCCCCAAATCTGTGTGCTTGGGCAGCATGGGGTTGCCCCTCCGAGTCCGGAACGGACTTCTCTTTATTGGAAATCGAGGTCATGTCACTTAATAAAAGACAGAGTTCCCGAGAAAACGGAATCTGCTTGCCTGTGCTAAAAGTCATCAGGGAAAGAAAGGCCGAGAGTCTGTCGCTGGCTCTCCGGCACGGAACCTACTTTTGGGCACCCCATCCTCTGTTGAAAAAATTAATCTGTAAATAGTTTATTAAGGTCGGAAATGCTGCCAGCGACCCTTTGAAAACAGATACAACATCTTTAAGAGATTGCAAAGGTAAATCTTATTGTCTGGGGAAATGACTTCTGCACAGTTATTTCTTTTATTGCTCTGCTGAATGTGACGGCATTACTGAGTTTAATAAATCCTAGTGTATCTCTCAGGCCATGTAGGCTGATATAAATATCTCCAGTTATGTCACATTACCACCTTTGTACAGCTATACTGGGCGCTGATGACTGGGGTCTGATAAATGCAAAACCTCATTTGGTTTGTGAGTGATTGAGCGCTAACACTGTTTAGATTTCTTAATATACTTGTATTAGCATGAATAAGTAATGAGCGTGCCAGGCTTTTTTGAATATTTGATTGTATCTTTGTAATGGATTTGTGTCTCTCTCTTTGTGCTAATGTCATTGGAACTTTGTTGGTGTCATAACTCCAAGCCCCGGTAATTGATCTTTATCACCCCGTCTTGAGTCAATCACCCTCTCCTTGCCGAATTGTCGCCCGCTTGTGTCTTTCTTCCCTGCACGACTCTGCGTGTTGTCTTTTCGAGAAGAGGTCCTGGTCACCATGCCATCCTCAGAGAATGCCTTTCCTGCTTCTCGAAGGGTAGGCTGTAGATTTTCAACTGAGGTGGAGGGAGCCAAAGGTTGAAAGTTGACCATGCCACCAAATCTGAGCCACGTCCAGCCTCTTATCCCCAGCAATGCCCTGCCAGCCTGTTCATTAATGTGGGGCTTCTGGGTCCAATCATTGTAAAGGCCTCTATAAACCAGGAGGCTCTGAGACAGAGAAGTCCCCTTTCCTAAGTCTAGAAAGGGTCTACGGTATTCATAAAATCTCCTCCTATAACGAGGGCTTCTTGCCTGACACGAATAGAGCACAAAAACCTTGTCCTTATATGCAAAGGTCACATCTTGGATGCTTGTGGGGGTTGTCCTCTTCTGGAAGATGACTTAACTCCTCAGACCAGGTAAGTAACTAATATTCTGGATCACATACGTAGCAAAAACAGTTCCCAAGCTGCAAGCCCGAATCCACATGCAGAGGTGGCCACCAGGACGTGTGGGCCCCTGAGTGCCCAGCGAGGATCTCAGTGATGGTGCAGCACCGTGCGTTCACGGGGCAGGGGAAGTGGCACGTAGATGCTACGTTAAACTCGGGAAGAAGCGTGAGCAAGCGCGCGTCAAGTGCAGGGGCCGGCTTGTGTTTCCATCACCCTGCAAAGTCACTTAGTTAAGTAGGAGCCACGGCTGGAAATGAATCCGTTAGTGATGATCAGGGATTAGAAATGTGTTTGAGGGGCACCTGGGTGGCTCAGTTAGTTAAGCGTCAGACTCTTGGTTCCAGCTCTGGTCACGATCTCGTGGTTTGCGGTTCAAGCCCTGCATCCAGCTCTGCACCGACAGTGAGGAGCCTGCTTGGGATTTTCTCTCTCCCTCTCTCTATGCTCCTCCCCTCTTCTCAAATAAATAAATAAAACTTAAAAAAATGTGTTTGAGTTTTCCTATGTTCCGTATCACAGCAGAAGTTGGCAGAAATGGTACTTTCATGAAATGATGGTTACGACGTGTTCGCCGGATCTCTGGTACACAAATAAACAATGAGTATTATTATCGCCATCATCATAAGGAACCTGGCTCGAACGTCTAGTGACTTTATACTAATGCTTTTGGTTTCTAGCCATAGTATATACAAACTGATATATTGGTTGGGCCATTTTGTTTTTTTTCGGCAACGATTCTTCCCCCTCGCCCCAATTTAGTATCCTCAACCTGACCCTCTCCACTGGCCTCTTTCTGTTTTACTGTTGAGCTTTCACAGAACTCTTCTCTGTACCCTTGGCCTCTGCCTTCCTGTCTCCTGTTAGCTGCTCAGAGCCCAGTGGTCCTGCTGCCTTGCTTGGCGTTGCTGACTCTGTTTTTCGTGGGCGCCAGGGACAGCCTGGTCGCTGGGTCTCAGGTTTTCCTCTCTGCTCTGCCTCACCCCCCTGCCCCACAGCTCTGGTCTCTGGGGTTGGCCTTTCCTGCTTGAACCCAACCTTCAAGCCTTTTATCTTGGCCTCTGGGACCCACCTTCTTTTCCCTTCCTGTCCCAGACCTCCTGAGCCCCCCAGGAACGCGACCTGCTGCTCTACTTTCCTCATTGGCTGCACGTCCTTTGGATGTTCTCATCTGTGAATTTGGGCTGAGTTGTGCCACACCCCCAACACATACATATGTTGAAGCCCTAAACCCAGTGCCTCGAAATGTGGCTGTATTTGGAGATGGGGCCTATGAAGAGGCAAGTCAGTTAAAATGAGGCTGCTAGGGTGGGCCCTATTTTTAAAAAAAAATTTTTTTTTCAACGTTTATTTATTTTTGGGACAGAGAGAGACAGAGCATGAACGGGGGAGGGGCAGAGAGAGAGGGAGACACAGAATCGGAAACAGGCTCCAGGCTCTGAGCCATCAGCCCAGAGCCCGATGCGGGGCTCGAACTCCCGGACCACGAGATCGTGACCTGGCTGAAGTCGGACGCTTAACCGACTGCGCCACCCAGGCGCCCCTAAGGTGGGCCCTATTTTATCTGACCAGTATCCTTAGGAGAAGAGGAGATTTGAGCACATCAAGAGCCACCAGGGATGTGTGCACACGGAAGAAGGCCCATGTGAGGGCGAAGGGGGATGATGGGCCTCTGTGAGCCAGGGAGAGAGGCGTCAGGAGAAACCAAAGCTACCGGCATCTTGATCTTGAACTTCCCTCCTCCAGCACTGAGGGAAAATAAATGTCTGTTGTTAGACCCCTAAGTCTGTGTATCTAGTTATGGCAGCCGGAGCAGATTCATGTGTCTGCCCTCTGATCGCTCAGGCCTGGGGAGGCACGTGCACTGTGAGTGTCTGTCCCGGACCCGTGACCTGAGGGTCCACTGGCCTGTTGGACCTCTACAGTGTGGGTTGGAGGAAATGTTTGCTCCTCTTCCGGCAGGGTTAACCTGAGTGTGCCAGGAGACAGGGGAAGGGGCCAGCAGGAAGGAGGAGACAAAAGGTGCTGGAGTGAGAGGGCATTTGGGGATCTGGGGGAGGGGCAGAGAGATCGGGAGCCAGGAAGGCACTGGGACCGGAACACATCTGTTCTTTTAGGATGGGAGCTTCTTTTTGGACGGAATCCGTTCGTGATGATGAGGACGTAAAAGCGTGTTCCGAAATTCCCTGGGTCCCCGGCTCTGCCACAGGAATCCAGGCTCAGGTAGTTGTGAGAGGATGAATGGCATTAAGCGTGCTGCCTTTGCTCTTTCTGGAAGTAGGGAGGGGTCCCTGGACGCACGGGGAAAGTGCGTGGGGTCACTGTGGGCTGTGGCCCCAGCGGTCGCCAGCCCCAGCCAGAAGGAGGGTCTGAACGGAGCTGTTCAGCACAGATGTGTAGACGGCTGCACCAGATCGGAGACTTCACCACTCTGTGGCCCCCGGCCGACGTGAGGCAGAAGTGAGGTGGGCGCGCCTTGGGGTCTGGGAAGCTCCAGTATCTCTGGTGCGAGGTCACGTCCCAGAGGAAGGCTCTGGGATGAAAGTAAACCAGCTTCAACTTCCCTGATGAACAAAGGGAGTTAACGGGACCCTGACCCAGGGAGGGTCGGCATCCCTACAGGTCTCTGGGGAGTGAATTAAAAGTAGACTGGGCTGGGGAAGGGGCCGAGGTGAACAGTAAAGGGTCTTCCGTCAGAGGAGGGGTAGGCACCTTGCCCCTCAGAGGGGGAATTATAGAATGACAAGACCAGGGAGAAAAATCAGCACAGGATGAAAGAGAACGTTCCCCGGGTGGATTAGGAGTTGCAGAGAAAGAGCAGCCAGACGGGGGCTCAGCGGGGCAATCCCACCTCACGCCCTCACGTTCTCAAGGATGAGGGGGGCGATGAGAAGCCCCCGCCACCTAGTCAGATAGGTCGGTAGACCCCAAACGCTGCTCTTTGGAGGCTGATTCCACTTTCTAAAAATGGGCAGGGCCTGGAACCCATTCCTTCTTTCTCCTTCAAAACCACACGGTGAAGTTTTTAGCAAAAGATTCAAGGATCTTTTGAGGCCAATGGGATACTCTACATGCATATTTCATTTTCAAAAAAGCATATAAGGATATGACACGAGTCCTATATTTCTGGTGTCATCATTCCTACTCTGCACCGGGTAGGAATACCTTTGCCTGCTCTTTTCATTTTTATCATGGAAATGAATGAGTCACCCTGAACCCGGGTGTCCTCTTTTCTCGCCTTTTCTAAACAGTCTTTTCCTCTGATGCAGTTGTGTAGAGGAAACACACACGCACACGCACCCACACACCGCAGCCAGATGCATTCTGATCTCCCCTGTTGGGCTGCAATCAGGCCTCTCCCACTCCATGTCACATGACGATGGGGAAAAAAATGTGTTAAAAAAGAAACTCTCTCGTTTGTGTGTGTTATCTTCTCCATGAGCCATCAGTAGAGTTGAATGCCTATAGCGAGCCAACTGCTCTGTAGATTTTGTCCTGATTATTAAACACGGAATGTGAAGAGCTAAGCATATAGAAGGAAGAGTTATTCTCTAGTTTATGTAAAGTCAGCAGCGAAAATAAAAATTGTGGCATGTACATAGATGTTTATTTGCTTTACCTTATAGTCTCACTGCAGAGCTCTGTCTTCTGCGCCAAAGTTTTTTTTTTCCCCAGCGATGACAATGGATTATTTCTGTAAGCAAGTGCTCTATCCATTATTAAATTGATTATTCAAATCTCATTTAAAAAAAGAAGCCAGATGGCAATTTTCCATTATTTGTTGCTACTGACAACCACCAACCCTAAACCGAAAGATTTTCCCTTTTTTTTTTTCCCTTCTACTGCTGCATTTTCATGAGGAGTGAACGTAGCACCCATATTGGAAACAAATAGCCAATTACCAAACAAGATTGTCGTTATTGATTATTTTAGAATCATCTTTGCATTGACAGAGCCGTTGTTCTTTTGATGATTCCATAATTGACTTATCTATATTCAGGCACGATAACTTTGCTCCCCGTCGCCACTCGGATGTGAGCATTACTGTTGTTACTCAGTTGTCATGACAGCAAGAAACATGTTTTTACATGTCCAGCGTCCTGGTTATTTTAAGATCCTAATAAGTATGCCTTGCTAATGAATCAGAATAATGGCGATCCTGAAAAATAATGATTTTTGAAATTCTAAGGAGGCTTAAAATCTAAGCGCGAGATAATTGCTTGCACTTGTGATAATCATGAAGCATGTTCCTTACACCACGTGCACTCACGTGCGCACTCACACACGTGACCTCGTCCTCTTCTCTCCGTGAGGGCGTTTGCACATTTGTATTTGGGAGCTAGCACGCTCCGTGGAGGTGGAACTTCCCCTGGAGTACCTTTCAAAGCCAGCATATGTCCGGATCATCTCATGGCGGGGGCCGTGGTTAGCCTGTTTGTGCTTTTAGGAACTTACTGTGGGGATCCATTTTCAAATTCTTCAGTTGCTAATTTTTAGCACTGTGTGTGTGTGTGTGTGTGTGTGTGTGTGAATCCGCCTCTTTAGATGTCTTCTGCTTGTGGGTGTGTCCAAGTGGGATTTGTTTTAAGTAACTGAAACGAGGAAGGTCACACTTCTAATTGAGTGGATTCTTGCAATTCGAAACTGTTGGCCCTTCCAAGACTCCAATGCCACCTGATATTCTGGGTTGGTTGATCTTGCCAGGAGAAAGGGCATTCAAGTTACATACAAGAGACTTGTCTGCTGGAACTAAGAAGTACACGGGCACAAAAGTCTTTGGAGGCGTCCTCGGCAAATGCAACTGCCTCTCTAAGTTCGAGGGGATTTTTAAAACCATCTGACGAATAGTCAGTTAATTCCCTTGGTATTGAGGAGGAACTCAACAGTTTGGGCTGTGGCGCTTAATTCGAATTCTGGCCAAAAGGATTCAGCTCCATCTGCCTCATAAACTCAGGATTATAAGATTGGGATTGTTTCTCTTTCAGAGAATGCCTGGTTGTTAAGAGACCGCCAGGTAGGAGACGGGCTGCCTCCTTTTCTAGTTGTTTCTGGAGGGCTTCCAAATAATTTAACAGCTAATAATCAGCTCCAAACTGAATGTACCTCATGAACGACTCCCTCCACCCTCTCAAAGTGAAATACCTCTTTAACATCAAGAAGCACTTCCTGGTAGGAAGACTTTACATATTGTTAACCAGAAATACACTCCGGTTCTGCAATTCAGAATATCTGTCCTGGCAATTGTAAGAAACAAAATATTAACATATAAATGCTCTAATGGTAAAATGTGCTAGTGTACGTGTTAAGTTTCTAATCAAACATTGCAAAAATGCATTAATCAGTATTTCATAGTTCATTACAGTCTGACTAATTTTGAAATCCCTCATGTAAATTGATTAAATGTCTTCTGCAGGCAGATAAATGGGCTTTTGTTTTAAGCAACCTTTACTGAGAAAACCATAATTCTCTGGGACTCAGTTCTTGCGCATTTGTGACGGGCGGTCTTGTAGGCTAGCTCTAGATAACGTAGAATTTTCCTGTTTGCCACTGGACCTACAAGCTGGCTGTGACACATTCTATGGGTCTAAGTATTTAGTGAGCACCTACCCTGTGCCCAAGGTGGTGCTAAGTACTGAGAGACCAAATAAGAGAAGCAGGGGAGACACAGTCCTTTCCCTCATGTATGTGAACAACGATAAGCAAGAACTATACACACTTGACCAAGACTGGTTTATAAGCTTTCTTTATTTTCCTAAAATATGAACCAACTCTAATATTTAAAAAAAAATTTAAATTTTGATTCTTTTTTTTTTTTTTTGAGAGAGAGAGAGACAGAGGGAACGTGAGCTGGGGAAGGACAGAGAGAGGGAGACACAGAATCTGAAGCAGGCTCCAGGCTATGAGCGCAGAGCCAGAGGCGGGGCTCGAACTCATGAACCGCGAGATCGTGACCTGAGCGAAGTCAGATGCTCAAACGACTGAGACACCCCGGTGCCCCTAAGTAGCTTTTTTAAAAGGCAGGTGGTTATTTATTTTCAGGATTCTGGAGTTGTTTTCATGGGAAATCAGGCAGAAGCCAGGAGCATCTGGAACCAGAGAAAATTGATACTCTCAGGACTTTCTGTCTTTACCTCTCTTGACCTGCTTCCATGCGTGTCAAACTCTCCATAAGACTGGCACCTTTTCCCAGGTAGTTCTGAGCTTATCTCCCAGTGGAAAGAAGCTGGCTCCATGAGCTCCAGTTAGAAACTCCCCAAGAGTGACTCTGATTGGCTCGGCCCACGCCCTTTGACCAATCACTGGGGCTTCCCGAAGCCTGTATGTAATTAGCTTAGCTGGTTTAACTTCCCACAACCTCAGACCAGAGATGGGGATGAATGAGTCCGGGTCTCCTGCCAGCTCCTTGGGACGTAAGGGCAGCAATGAGAATCAGATGTGCTACTTGAGGAGGGGGACTAGCTTCTATAACCACCAAGGGGGCGGGGGGCAGAGGATTGGGAGGTATATGGAGGTGGTCTGAGCACACCTAGTTGGGGATTGGGTGGGAAGATCTGACCCAGGGTGACGATGTGTGTGGGGACTTTAAGAAATAGGAGACATAGGAGTGGCAGGACTATGTCCAAGTAGTGGTAGGACTATAGGCCAAATATAGTAGGACTTGGAGGCCCATCAGAAAGCTTACCCTTGAGTGGTTAGGAAACAGGGAAATATTGGATGTTCCAGACAGAAGAGCAGAAAGGTGATCTGAGCGAAGCTGGATGGATGGAGGTGAGGTCTAAGAGATGTAGTTTGTTTGAGGCTCGTGCCATGATCTGAGAGTGAGGGGAAGAGAGAAGGGTCCAGGAGTGGCAATATGGAGCCGGTGAATCCCGTGGCCTTCTCCCGCGAAGAAATAGCAAAACTGGGTCTCGGACAAGGAGGGAGGCCCTCGAACTTGAGAATTTTGAAGGGTGAGGTACTTGGGAGAGAAATCTATTTAGTGGGATGTAATAATAAATGATGACTGTAAGGATAGCTCACATATAGTGAGTGTTTTTACGTTCCAGGCACTGTTCTAAGTGTTTGCACGCAATAACTCATTTAACTGGGCCCAACGACTCTATCAGGGAGACGGTGTTATCATCCCACTTTTACAGATAACGAAATTGGGGCACAGAGAGCTAACCAGTATGTTTATAATCACACAGGTATGTCATAGGGCTGGCTTCTGAACCCAGAGGTCGGGCTCCATAGTCTACTCAGAATGAGTTCAGTGGATGCCAGGCTGAACTTCAGTGATATTGGCCCACCCCACTCGTGATGCCCAGGTCGGCAGAGAAGGTTTAGAAGGACATGGGAGAAGGGAGAACGGCTCAGAAGAATAAACACAACTGGAGACTCAGTGGGATTGAGAGATGAAAAGTCAAAAAAGAGATTCTACATCCCAGACTCGGAGAGCTGAGAAAAGGCACACCCATTCATCAATGCTGATTTGTTTGCCAAAAAAAAAGTGGCTTTATTTAAGTGGCTTCAGAGTGATGCCTGAGGAGTTTCTAACTGGAGCTCATGGGAAAAGGCTTTGTCATGGTTGTGCCTTTAAAAAAATTTTTTTAATATATACTTTTATAGTTTATTAATTTATTTGAAAGGAGAGAAAGAACACAAACAGGGGAAGGGCAGAGAGAAGGAGCGAGAGAGAGAGATAAAGAATCCCAAGTAGCCTCCACACCATCAGGGCAGAGCCCGACGTGGGGCTCGAACTCACGAACTGTGAGATCGTGACCTGAGCTGAGATCAAGAGTCAGATGTTTAAGTGACTGTGCCACCCAGGCCCCCCATGGTCTTGCTTTTTGACCAAAGAAAGACTAAGGAGTACGTCGTCCCAGTGTGGAACCCAGATCCTTGGTTCAGTGGGTTAAGTGCTTTCAGGTGGGGACCATGTGGGCTTTTGTGGTAATATTTTCATTTTAATGCATATCGGAAGAAACATAATAACTGGCATACGAAAATCATGAATTTGCTGGAGCTCATTGTTTAGGATGACAATACTTTTTTTTTTTCAGTTAGGCAAATTTTTTAAAAAAGTAAATTTTAGAATAGACAGTTTATAGGTAGGCAAAAATGCCGAGGTGGAGTTGAGAATATTATTTTGGGGAAACTTTGGGCCAAGGCCACGTGTCCAATGTCCCGGCCCCAGAGAGCAGGTCCCAGCCCACCTTGATTTATAACCAGACCCTCACCTCCCTGCTCGGGCAGGGAGCCTTTCCTTCATGGCAGCCCAGAGCTGACTTCCCTCCATTGCCAAGCACACCAGGGAGTGCCCCTAACCTTGAACTTTTCATTCCTGCTTTCCTCCCATCTGCTCTGCCTCCGTATTTATTTCTCCTTATCAGAATCCGGCTTTTCACTGCAGAATCCTATGCTTTCCCTTACTTATTCCCAGGGTAGCAAACGCCAGTGCCTACCTGGGCCATGGCAAAGATCCAGGGGAAGCCGACAGGGGAGACAGGCAAATAGAATGCCTACAAGTCCTGGCTGTCCGGAGAGGACGCGGAGTCAGGCTAGATTTGGTGTTCAGGCTGCCACTTGCCACTATTATCGTGTTTACGGGGCACATGCGAGTGTCAGTCACAGGTGACAAAGGAGGTGCACTCGTGAGAGGGTCACATGCTCTGTGGAGGCGTGCACACTCTGTGGACATGAGCACCTGCCCCGTGGGGACACAGTGTGGACGAGCCCCGCCTGTCCTCTGGGAGGCCTTCTCCACTGCCCATCCTTTCCCTCTGGCCTCGAGTTGATTTCTCTTTCCACGACACACACAGATCGGAACGGAGAGGTAGCATCCGGGCTCGCTGGGGAGACCCCAGGAAAATCTGAGGCGACCTCGCCACATGCAGAGACACAGGGGATCTCCCAGCTTGGGTGTCAAGGCACGGTCGGGGTGAATCAGGCTTCACAGTTAGTCTGAATCGGCTGTATGTTCAAGGCAAAACCCACCACGAGATCCCACGTGCTGGTGGCCCAGATGTGCGTGTGGAACGCACACGCGGAGCCCCCGCACCGGCTGGCCCTCCTGTGATGACATCGTGGATGATTATCCTCATTTTACAGACGACGGAACATGATGAAAATGGCTGGTGACTGTTCTCTCCTGCCTCTGAAGGTCTCAGCCCCCTCTGTCCTCAGCTCTGTCCCTGGCTGCTGGCTGATGCCTCTTGGGCGGCTTAACTCACTCATCTACAATGTCTCCAGAAGACAGCTATCTGGACCAGATGCTGGGCAGAGCGGAGGCCACGGGACTCTAGCACGCAGGGGTGGTGGTCTGGCGGCAAGCAGGTGCCACCCGGGGTGGACAGTGGGGCCAGCTGTAATGGATGCTGTCTCCAAGTGCATACCAGGGAGGAAGACGGAAGTGTTCCCAGCCCACATTCTCCAGTGGGCTCTCTTCTTCTGTCCTCAGAGAGAGAATGTGGGGAGAGAATTACCTGCAAGTTCAGTGACCCCAGCCCCAAGGTCCGGAACCAACCATCCAATGCATTTGGAGCGTGTGTATGACATGCAAAATCGAATTATGAAATACGGTGTCAGGTGTTCTTTTTAAATATTATTCTTAACACGGCACCTCCTTTCAGCAGACAGTCTGGCAGTAGATGGTCTTCAAAGGCCCTTGAGGATCTTAAATGATTCTGCTACAGTCAGATAAAAATAGTTAAAAAAAAAAAACAAAAAAAAACAAGGCAAGGCAAACTGATTCTTGAAGTGCCTGATTTGTGCCTGACTTTTCACTCCTCTTGGCTAAAATTATTGAAGTTCTGCTGGAATTTTTTTCTTTTGGTTGTCATGACTGATATCTTCAGTATTCACCATGAGATTCTTAGTAACAGGTGGGGCTGGAGGCCACAGCCTTACTGATGCGGGTACACGCAGGCCAGGCCGTCTCCACAAAGGGCAAGTGGAAGGGACAGGTTTCCTTTGAGCAAATCACAGGGACTCCCAGAGCTGGAATCTGCCCACCAAATGACCTCTGATTATTTTTATGCATTTTTTTTTTTTTAGCATTTATTCATCTTTGAGAGACAGAGACAGAGCGTGAGTGGGGGAGGAGCAGAGAGAGAGAGAAACACACAGAATCCAAAGCAGGTTCAAGGCTCTGAGCTGTCAGCACAGAGCCCGATGCGGGACTCGAACTCACTGACTGCGAGATCATGACCTGAGCCGAAGTCGGACGCTTAACAGACTGAGCCACCCAGGCGCCCCAACCTCTGATTATTTTTATTTCTCTTTCAGATTGATCTGAGTAGAAAACACTCTGTGTGAAGAACAAAGTGTCCCCAGTTTACTTTTTTTCTTCTTCCTCAACTTTTCAGTCTGATCTCTTCACTGCCAGATTCTGAGTCTATGGAAAAATTGATCCAATCTCTTCTGTGTGCCGTTAATAAAATTATGATTTAAGTTTTGTCCCCAAGGGCGTCGTGATGGAGAAACCACAGATACGCATTCTTTTGTTGGAAAGACACGGGAGTACTTATATCCGAATTGTTAGTTCGCCATCATTATCTGATGAGGGAACAAGACATAAAGGTGAGGTTCTGTTTTCAGAGCGAACTTGTTTACCTGGATTCTTCCCCAGCAAGCAATGAGTAAGGCCTGGAACGCATGCCTTTCACGTTTAAAATATTAATAAATCACGGGTGCCAAGTTACTCTCTCTGCGTGTCTAACATTTCCCTTATCCTGCCATCTAAGGGAAGCTTTCATGCCATGCTTCAGTGCCAAGAGCATCTTCCGGGATAAGTGGTAACCTCAGCAGAAAGATGCCTCTCAGGTTGTGTTTCACGTCTTGACAAATCAATAGTTCCAAACCTGCCAGCCCCCACCCGCGCTTAGCTCGACTTTAGCTGGGGCCCCACAGAGGCCATGTTGCTTCCTGTGCACCTCCGTGGGTTTCTTTCCGGTAGGGGGCTGTGGGTTAATCAGCTCCAGGGACTTATTTCCAGGGGTGGTTTCATCAGGCTCCTTTTCCTATGTGGAGACGAGAGTGAAGTGTGGGTGGCATGGGGAGGAAGCTGAGTGGACAGGCCGTGCTTCATCCCTCGGTGAGGAAGTGAGGACAAGACATGAACATGGTCTCAGAACATGGCGGATGGAAGGGCGCTGGGCAGCCGTACTGGGGAGACAGCAGCGTGTCCAGCCTTCTCGGTCGGCCAGGAGGAAGTGGGAGCCTTAGCCTGGCACCTTCTCTGACCACGCCTCCTGCTTGGATGGGCTGTCAGGCCATTCCAAGGCTGGGGTTTTATTTGGGAGGTCCTGATGAAGCGTAAAGTGAATCCTGATTGGGTGGAGTGCTTCTGTTTTCCGGGCCAAGGGAATACACAGCTGCTGTCCCAGCAAAGGGCAGCGGGGTGCGTCCTTGGGTACGGAGTATGGCAAACATGTGTTGCCTTCTCCTATCCAGTCCTCGCTGTACTGTTGTTTTTCAGAGGGTAACAACTCTCCAGTTGTCTTCCAGAAAAGACCCGTGCCCTGTCCTCATTGGGTATGGTCTTGGTAGGTCTGTTATCAAAGGGTCCTGTATCCCATCCAGGCCCAGGGTGAGCACGTGGCCTCAGCCTAGCCAATTACATTCTTTCCTGGGATTTTGAAACTTGAGCAGGGCTACTCAAGAACAGAAGGGAAAAAATTGGCAACAAATTATTTCCAAAGGCCATGCCCTCACAGAAACTTGGGGTAGTCCCTGCTACTAAGCCCCCAGATCCGCCCTGCTCCTGCCCTTTGCTGAGCCTGGTTCCACAGCCTTCCTTTATGATTCTGGAATGTGGCACTGACCCAAAGCATTCTGGAATATTCTTCTTCTAAGAGTTGATTCCAGTCTCTGACAACTGACAATTACATGGCTGAAGCAAATATTTTGAGGGTCTGCGGCAGGCCCTTGTGGAATATAATTTTTGTTTGGCGGAATAGGAGAGGGAGGGGCTGGTATTACTAATTAATCTCCGACACAGCGGAGGCCTTTTGTGATGGAGGAGGACTGGCTGGTGGGGTAGGAAACAGCATCTTAGATTGTGACAGAGACCATTTGCATCCGATGATGATAATGATTATAGTAATAGTGAGTGATATCTGATCTCTTATTGCATGGTCAACTTTGTGCTAAGGACATGACATAAAAATATGTGGTTGGCATGAGAAGTATCATCCCATTTCACAGATGAGAAAATCGAGATCCAAATGTGAAATAATTTGATCACGGTCCCCCTGGAAGTGGTGGAGCTGGGGCTTGAACCCAGGTCAGCTCTCTCCAAGGCTCTTGGTGCACTATTTTTTTTTTTTCTGCACTCATTTTTCAAGTTTATCTGTAAGTCTGTCCAGTGGTTCTCAACCAGGGGCAATTCTGCTCCCCAGGGGACATTTGTCCACGTCCGGAGACATTTGGTTGTCCCTCCGGGAGAGGGGGCTGCGACCGACATCTAGAGGGCCAGGGATGCTGCAAAGCGTCCTAAAACTACACAGGACAGCCCCCGACAACAAAGAACCTTCCAGCCTCCCAATATTGATAGAGCTGAGGCTGAGAAGGCTTTTTCCTCCACACAAGTTGACCCAAGAAAAGCTTGTGGTGCCAGAAATCGGGGCAGGTGAAACCCGTAGTCGCGTGTCCACGTCTCCCTGTTCTTCTTTCCTCTTTCTTTCCTTCCCTTTTCTTTCTTCTTTCTCCCCCCCCCCCCGCTGTTTTGAGAAAAACACACAATGGTTTCCTCCTCCCTTCTTTCCGCCCCTTTCCTTTAGCCGTTAGCCACTTTTGAAATGTTTTCACTGGCTTGGAGTCATTCAGCCACTGCTTATTAATAATTTCCCCCTTGGCATCTGCTGCCGCCTCCGTGTTAATGGCTCGGATCGGAGCGAGGCCCTCTGTGAGGAGGACTGACTGCTCATCCAAGGGGTTAACCTTCATTTTTGCTGCCCAGAAAGAGGCCTAACTAGGTGGAGGGGAGCTAAGTGCTTGAGGAACACACCACAGGGCTAAAGGCTCCGAAGCAGCCGTTGTGATCCATCAGATAAATAAATATGCTTTTCCGAAATTGTCTAAAGCTTTATTTATAGAAGGGGTCCAAATGGCTTGGAAGGAATCTACTTAAGAAGCTCTTAGCTCTTCTGGAACTCCTCAGAGTGGAATGAAACACTTTATGGTTGTTTTCTTTGCCTTAATGATGCTGTGAGAAAAGCCAAGATGGCCCCACCCTCAGGGCGGGAGCATGGGGAGGAAGCCTTGTCTCCTCCTGGGAGATGAGGCGCAAGATGACCCCAGCTTGTCCCCAGCCTGTGACGTCTTCCCAGCCCTGGGCCACAGCCGTGTGGGCTGTAGGAGAGGTGGGCGCCTACCGCCCGCGAGGAGCTGCCCTCCAACTGCTGGGAGGGAGCACACAGCCTACAGGCCAAGGGCGGGGCTGGCCACCAGCAGACTGGTTGGCCAACTGATGCATAAAACTTCTATTGGATTGGTTGCCAATCCTAGGACATTTAAAAAAAAAAAAACCCTAGTGACTTGTTTCAATTTCTTTTTTCTTTTTGTGAAAGGGAACATTGGGCCGCATTGGTCCAACCTCGCCACATGGCAACAGCTGCCCCCCCTTGAGCCCCTGCATTGTCTCTATCCTCACTCAGGCTCCTGCTCTGAGCTCCCTTCCTGGCCCGTGCAGGCAGCCAAGTCCATGGTCCCTGTCCTAGAGAAGCAGGGTTTGCTTTAGCCATCGTTCGGGAATAGTTAAGGAATGACAACAACCACAACAGTGACAGATTAAAAAAAGGGAGGGATCCCATGATTCTGGGGTTAGGGAGGAGGTGAGGCTGGAAGTGACGGAGAGCTTGTTGGCCCATGCCGTCAGGAAGGAAGGGGAGCTGGTGTTTGAATGCTTTGTCAGTGAGGATGGGAGGCCAGGAAGGAAGGTTCTGGCTGAGGACAGCAGGGCCAGGAAAGGGCATGAGGACAAAGGAGAGAAGGCTGTGCTGGGCTTGTGCGGGCAAGCTGGGGGGCACTGATTAGAGGGTTCACCTGGGGAAGGAAAGGGGGATGTGACCTCAAAGCCATGTACCGACCCTGGGGTCCATGCCACGTGTCCAATGGTTACATGCCCATCTGCCCGCATGGTTCCCGGGCGACAGAGGAGCCAGGGGAGCCAAGGGATTGACTGCAGGAAGCAGCAGGTTTCCTGTCAGACTTTTTCAGAGAGTCGTCCACTCTCACCCTTTCCTTGTCTCTCCCACCTCAATCCCAGATCAGGTCTCCTCCCGGGGGGCCCAGCACTCTGAACGCTAATGGACCCACTTGCCAGAGAGGGGTGGGGCGGGGGAGGAATGACTCGGACTCAATGACCAGGGACTCAATGTCCTTATTGGTCCCAATGCCCAGAGGCCCTGGAGGTGGCCCAGAGCAGGTTATTTGGGGCCAACACACTACTAGTTCAAGGGTGGCGTATCTAGTTCCTCCTTCCAATTCTTGCACTTAGAAATACCCTGCCTCTGAAACAACTCATTTCTCTCTTTCTCTCCTTCCTTCCTTCCTTCCTTCCTTCCTTCCTTCCTTCCTTCCTCCCGTTCTTTCATTCTTTCTTTCCCCAAACCACATGTGTGAGGCTTTATGTAATCATTTTCTTGGTAAATTTTTATTTCTAAAATTCCCGTAGTGTGGGAATCCAGAGGAGGTCGCTGGGAGCCCGTATGGCCGGGCAGAGGGGAGAACTTTGCCGCTCTGATGGTTTGGGCCATAGAATAGAGCCCGGCGTGGGGAAAAGACCTGGTGCGAACTGGCATCAGGTGGGTCATGGTCAAAGAGAGGTTTGCCAACCTGCAAAACTGTCCTTGATGGCAGGAAAACCCAGAGCCCCAGAGCCTGCTGGGCCATGGAGATGTGGTCAATCCGCCCAACACGTGAGCGGGCGGGGTGCGGAGTCTCCGGGTTCCAGGCTACAAGGAACACACGCATGATTTCGGAGATTATTTTTGACTGGGGGAAAATAAATTGCATGTTCGAGGATTTGAACAGATTAAAAACATTAAAAAAAATGTTCCGCTTCTGCTTCTATTGTATTTTTACTTTATTGCTGGTGATTTCTCCTTTGACTCGCTAACGGGAATGTATTTTTTCTTGGTGCCGCCATTACCTCTTCCTGCTACTTTCCAGGTCACTAATTTTTCTGCTTAGAGTTCATTCTGTTTAGACTGATATGCTGTCTCTTTTAATGAGGTTATTTCTGGGTTATTAGCCTTCCTGTTATATGATACCTTATGTGGAGGCCCTAATTGATGTAAATCAAACACAGCTCGCAGAAAAAAAAAAAAAATCAAAGTCATTCTTCAGATATTTGGTGGATCTCGGGGCATCTCAGGATTTCGGTATTTAAAACTACGTCTTCGACAAGAGGTTACATGTAGCTAATAACACAAATAAATCCTTTCTTATTCGTAAATTAGCAGGTTCAAAGAAGTGGAAATTGAAAGAGAGCATTGGCATTTGGGTTTGCTGAATAAGCTTTAGACAGAAATTAGGCTGAAAAGAACCGAGTGGGAGGGGTGTAGCTGTACAGCTCAATAACCTTGCCAACATATTTTTATTAAGGCATTCTTACATAAGCCATTAAGTTTTAGGTTAATTTTTACAGATATTTTCTGGCCGCACTTCACCAAGAGTAGTAGCATGAAGCAAAAGAATTTCCTCCAGAGCTCTCCTCGGCGTCCTGGCTCAGCTCCCCTCGGGAGGGATTGGGGGCTATTTGGTCGTCAGAGGGGCCCATTGTTATCTTGGCATTAGCAATAGGAGGTTGGGTTTTTTTTTTTTTTCTTTTCTTTTTTTTTTCCCTTGTTTTGCTCCTGGACATTAGCTCTGTCATGGGAGATTCTGACGTGCAGGCATATTATTTTTATCTCGAAAGAAAAGAAAAATATGGTTTGCTCTCCTTTTTCCTTAAGGTCTTGTTCATTCATTATGTTCCCTGCCTGTCTCAGAGAGAGAAATTGATCTCCGCCTGGAAAGGCGTGGCCGGCTCGCGGCTCTCCAGAGGGAGAGCGTCTCCGCAGAGCTGGGGGCTCTTGGTGGGTGCAGGTTTGCCCCCGAAGCGGGGGAGGTGGGGACAGGGCACCCCCCGGAGACCACACGGAAGGTGCGGGAATGCGGGGATCGCAACACCTGCGTTCAATGCCGGTTCTGTCCCTTAACAACCATGCGATGCTAGGGAAGGATGAGAAACTCAAAGGTAAACCCACCTGACCCAGCTCTCCAGACACCCAACGTCCCCCGGGGTGGTCAACCCTCCTGAGACACGCACGCGGCCCCTGGTTTGGCCACATGAAAATATCACCTGCACAGGTTGGTTCATGCGTGTGGAGAAAAGCAATGTGGAAGCTTCCAGACATCGTACAAAATGTTTTCCGCGGGGTCTTGCCAGTGACAGTTATGGAAGTCTGCGGAGGGCCCGGGAGGACACCACCACTGGCGTTGGGGCCCAGCCTCCCGGTCACTGGAGGCTCGGTCACAGGGCGCCTTGGGTTCACACCGAGGTCAAGGCCTCCGAGGTTTCTTTCCCACGGGCCTGAACCACGTCTCCCCCCTGCGTGCAAAGGTGAAGAGAGTGTGGGGAGGCTGAAGCATGGCGGAGATGGGGTATTCTGCTTCGGCTTTCCCCCGGGGAGGAGGCCCGCTGCCTGTGGGCCTCTCGGGAGACACTAGTTAGACAAGCGTCAGCGCCAGGGTGTGGGCTGTTCCCGCATCCTGCCAGGAGGCGCCCCAAGTCAGGTGAGCCCACGGGTCCCGCGCCCCCGGAGGCCAGAGGGTGATCCACATCTAGGCCGGCTCCTCAGAGGGCAGGAGGGCGGGGCTCCTCTAATTCCATCTGATCCATTTATGAATACTTGCAGTAGCCTCCTGTCACGGAGCCTGAGTTTCTGGAAGAAACACGCCGACCTCGTATCCCTGAATCGCGGAGAAGGAGAGAAGGATGCAAAGTTCCTCTGGCGCCGGGCGGCCCAGACTTCCTCCAGGATTATTCACTTTACATTCTTTTTACAAATAAACTTCCTTTTAAATGTTCCAATCCAGTTATTCACTTTTAAAGGAAAGTATTTGCCAATTTAATACCTGGATCCATATCAGTAGCCGTAAAGAGGGGATAGTTCTGAAGTGGCTACAATGCCCAGCCCGTCGGCCCACTCTGCTGTCCCCAGAGTCTCACGCACACGCACACACACACACATACACACAACACACGCACACGCGCGCGCAGCATGGTGCGTGCGACACACACCCATCCCACACATCCCACATGACGCACACGCGTGAAACGGTACACGACACCGAGAACACGTGGTACGCGACCTACGCACACTCACCCCACACAACGCGCAGGCGCACAACCACGTGACCGCTGCCAGACTAACACCGTGGCCGCACCCACCGTAGTCGCCCAGCGCACACAGAGCGCAGGCGCGCGCCGGCCACACCCAACGTACACGCCCTGAATCCGGCTGCACACAGAACACACCCCCACCGCAACGCCTGCGAAACTAGCACCCGGCGCAGCCACGTCTGCCACAACACACAGCAGGTGCGATGTGCGGGCACACGCGTGCAGAGTCCACACTCTTAAGAAAAAGAAAGGTGGAAGGAAAGCCCGGGAAGTGGTGTTTTGGGTAATTATCCGTTTCCTTGCTGGGCTTTTCCGCATGGTCTAAATTTCCTACAAGGAACAGGTATCGATTTGTAACGTGAAAGAAGGATCGCCATTTTGTCAGCCAGTGGTTCCTTCCTGTGGCAGCCCCTGGCCCCCATGGATCGGTGCCCCGATGCCCATTATGTTGGGTTCCTGGCAGAGGAAGTTGCTGGTGGCCTGGGGAATCCAGGGATTTTCTGCGAGAGCGTCGCTCAGCCCTTGGCCCCTCCATCTGCCCTGCCTCGAATCTAATTTGGCTGCAAGGATGCCAGGGTAGGGGGCCCAGGCTCTGGCTCCCTGCAGGGTCTCTGGCTCAGTCCTACCACCCTACCCCACTCTCCCATCATTTTGTTCCGTGGAATGGAGTTTGTTTATTTGCACTTACTTTGTGTATTTACTTATTTTGAGTTTATTATATTTTGTTTATATGTTTATTTATTTTGAGAGAGAGAGACTGCACTTGTGTGTAAGTTGGGGGAAGGGCACAGAGGGAGAGAGAGGCAGAGCTCTGTGCTGTCCTAAGCAGGCTCTGTGCTCTCAGTGTAGAGCCCGACTCAGGGCTCGATCCCAGAGCCGTGAGATCATGACCTGAGCCGAAATCAAGAGTCAGACGCTTAACTGATGGAGTCAACCAGGTATATTTTCATAGGTTACAATTGCAGAGGGCTGACCTGATGTCCAGAGGCTATTAGCCACAGTGATGCATAATATTCAAGCAGAATTGTGGTCAAGGGTGCAAACTTTGTCTCCCGCATTCTCCATCAGGTTGAAGAGTGCAAAAGAGTGGGCGTTCACCTTCCGGCTTTGCAATTTGTTCTGCTGAGTCTGTACGTCACCTGATCTCTTGTAGGCTCCCGGAGCCACATGCTTTGCCTTCTGATGGCAGCCCAGAGTCCCTGAGAAGTGTCGCTTTGGTAACTGGAGACCTTCCAAGCTCCCTGCTCCTTTTGGGGGCAGTGATGACACGTCTGGATTCGAGAAGGAGCAAAGGCCCTGGGGCTCAGTAAGCATGGTTGTGTTGCCATCCTGAGGCGAGACACCTGGACAAGACGTGTGAATACTAGGGTTTCTGATACTAATACAGACTTGTTCCAATCCAATCCAACAGCAATACCAGGGTTACTGTTTTCCCTCTGAGCAAGGCTCGAACAACATGTCGGTCTCCGACGGGACAGTAAATACTATACGATGAATAAAATCAGGTTTCTTATTTTGTCTGTGTTACCCGAGAAGCCGAGGAGATCACAGACATTGGGTGCACGATGCCAATGCTGGTGATTTCCTAAACAAGCTAAGAAAGCGTAATGAGCAAGGAGACGCACACACACGGGTGTATCCACCAGATGGACTTTGGCGGTGTGAGGGGACAGGGACATGGAAACTGGAGCCTGAGGTGTAACAGCGGATGAGCAAAGCTAGGGCTGAGAAAACGAGTTCACGCCAAAGGAACAGCACGCATGGACACCCTGAGGCAGGAGAGGACAGACGACGCACAGGACCTCAAAGGAGCAGAGTGGCGACAAAAGGGAAAGCCGGTGAGCCCACACTGGCTGAGACTGAAGGGCTGGGGCGGGATGCAGACCAGGAAGCCACATCAGGTTTTGGTGTTTATGTGCCGGGCAATGTGACACGTGAAGGACGTGTTTTCAACGAGTATGCAGCAGTATGTAAGGCATTCAAGAATATGAAAAAGAATACGACCCACACCACCTGGGCTCAACATCTCTGTGCCTCCAGGTGGAGTCTTGTTGGCTTGATCTGTGCTCTAGTGGGTGGACCCCTCTGCACCCCCCCCCCCCCCCCCCCCCCCCCCCCCCCCCCCCCCCCCCCCGCCACTGGCTTCCTCTTGAATTCGTCCAGGGGGAGCCCAGCAGGAGACAGGAGGACACAATGAGTGAGGGGTTGATTAGGTCAGGCTCCATCTATGCAGCCCTTTTGTTCCTGGTAACTGCCTCTTTAGCTCAGCCGGTGGGAAACACCCCAAGGGCCCTTGTGGTGTCCCAGCACCCTGACCTTACCTTTGTAAACAGCCCCTCAAAACTCACTCAGTCGAGTGTGCCTGCTGTTTCCTGCAAGGACCCACCTCCTGGCCTCAGGAATAAAGGACAGGGACATTTGTGTGTCTCTCCTCGGTTAAAACCCCTTCTCGTCCCTCAAAAGTAACCACTGTACTTCATGCTGTGTTCTCATCCCCTTGCTTGGTTTTCTGCTCTTAGCCCCTCACTTACAGCCGCAGCTCCCAGCGCTCTGCCCCGCACTTTCTATTCCAGTGCAGTCTTGGGATCAACTCCCAGTTTTCAGCAATAGCATTTTTTCGTTGTTTTTGTTTTGTCTGAGGACTTGCTCTGGCCATCAAAGTCTACTTTGTCCCCATCACCGCATGCCAGAAGTACCCGGGGATTAATACGTCCTCCCAGCAGCCCTCAAACAAATATGGACGGGAGTTGGTGCATAAATATTCCAGCTCCCTCACCTCTCCGATGAGATATCCTGGGACACAGGGTTTCTCTGGAGGATTAAGCTCTGCTTACCCAGCAAGGAAGGTGCTTTGACACTGCACCTCTCACTCGCTCCCTTCCCCTCCCTCTCACTACCTCTCTTCCTGACTCGTGTTTTCTAAGATCGGCTCTTAATTTTTTTTTTAAAGTTTATTTATTTTTGACAGAGAGAGAGACAGAGCATGAGTGGAGAAGGGGCAGAGAGAGGGAGACACAGGATCAGAAGCAGGCTCCAGGCTCTGAGCCGTCAGCACAGAGCCCGACGCAGGGCTCGAACTCACGGACCTCAAGATCATGACCTGAGCCGAAGTTGGACGCTCAACCGACTGGGCCACCCAGGTGCCCCAAGGCTCTTAATTTTTTTTTTTTAAATTTAATGTTTATTTATTTTTGAGAGACGGGGCACAAGTCAGGGAGGGGCAGAGAGGACACACAGAATCCGAAGCAGGCTCCAGGCTCCGAGCTGTCAGCACAGAGGCTGATGCCAGGCTTGAACTCACAAGCCGTGGGATCATGATCGGATCCGAAGTCAGACCCTAAACTGACTGAGTCACCCAGGCACCTTGATCAGCTCTTAATTTTACCTCACATTCCCTTTTGTGCAAGAAGAGGTATGTATCTTTAAGCAAACAAAGTGTTTTGCATACTTCTAGGCTTTCTAAAATTGATATTACATTGCCTGAAATTTTCTGTAACTGGTATCTGTTCTATATCGTGTTTGTTAGATTCGCCCATAATAGTATCAGTTTCTGTGATTTGTTCATTTTCACTGCTGCATAATATTTCATCCCACACACAGTCATTCCCCTTTGATGGGCCCATAAATGTTTCTTTAGCTATTTGAAGCAATACCGCTAAGAATATTCTTATCTTCATACCTTTTTTGTCTATGTAACAGGTTTTCTTGGCTAAAAACCTAAGAATAGAATTGGTGGCTTCTAGGGGATGCAAGTTTTCAGATATAGTTGTTCTCTAGACTGGTTGTACCAAATGATATGCTCTCTAGCAGCGTTCATGATTTCTGTTGCTATCTTGCCCACACTCGATATTGTCAGACTTTCCAACACCTTCTGGTGTTGGGAGGTATCATTAGAGTTTCAAATTGCATTTCCTTGGTTAATGGGAGGTTGAACATGTTTTCATAGGTATGGAGGGGGTAATTTTTGTGAATGGCTGGTTAATAATTTTTCTTTGGGGTTGATTTTCCTGTATTTTAATTGTTTTCAAACCTTTCAACATTCTGTGTATAATTTCTTGATTAGATAAATATTAGATACTAGACATATCTTCCAGTCTGTGGCTTATCTCCTCATCCTCTTATGGCGGCTTTGAATGAACAGGAGCACTACAGAATTTAAATGTGGAAACCGTGGCATGATGTGGTTGTGCTTTTATAAAGGACTCTCTGGTGCTGATGAATGGACTGGAAAGTGGTTAAGGGAAAACCAGTAGAGGAAAACCCACTGGGGACCACTGGCTGTAACAAATCAGAAGGAATAGTTGGTAGTCGAACTAAGGAAAAGACAATGAAAATGGAGAGTAACTAGTACATCCAAGAGAGATCTTGGAGAAGACTTTATGAGATTTTATAAAGATGAGAAAGAAGTAGATGTTAAAAGTCACTGCCTGGAATTCAGGTTCCAGCCAAGATGGGGTAGCAGGGTGCAGACTGATCTTCCTACCTGAAAAAGAGAGACAAAATATATATTTGAAAAGTTGCATTGACTATGAGGCAATAGAAGACCCAGATTCCTAAGAGATGGGAAATAAATTAGGAGATCCCTAAATGAGATGCCCCCGCCTGCTGCCTGGGAAGAGGTTCCAGACCATAGTGAAGGGAAAGGGAGCTGAAAGGCAAAAATGGGAAAATTTACAAGTGTAATCAGAGATCTCACCCCACTCTCTCATTATTGATAAGAGAAGTTGAGAGAAAAATCATTAAGGATATAGAGGATTTAAACAGTACTACCGACCAACTTTCCGTGATCAGTATCTATAGAACCTTCCGTCAAACCATAGTGGAACACACTATTTAAGTTGTAACTGGGGCTTTACCGAGACAGAATATGCGCTAGACCACAACGATAAACCCCAGTGAATGTGAAAGGATTCATATACTGTCAAATATATGTTCTCCAGCCACAGTAGTGGTTAGAAATAATAACGGACAAATATGTGAAAGGTGTCCCAATATTTGGAAAATAAACAACACGCTTCTACATAACCTGTTTGTCAAAAAATACATAAAAGTAGAAATGTGGAAGGATTTTGAGCTGAATGGAATGAAAATACAGTACACAAATGCTTGTGAGAAGCTGATTAAAACAGCATTTGGAGGGAAATTTATAGCACTAAACATCTATATATAGAAAAGAAGAAAGATCTCAAACAAATTACCTCAGCTTTCAGCTTAAGAAACTAGAAAAAGAAAAGCAAATGAAACTCAAAGTAAGCAGAAAAAATGAAGTAATATAAATCAGAGTGGAAATCAATGAACTAGGAAACAGAAAAACAATCCAAAAAAATAAATGGAACAATAACTATTTTCTCTGAGAAGTTGAATAAAGTCAGTAAATCTCCAGCTATTCTGATCTGGAAAACAAAGAGCAAAGGCAATAATTACCAATATCAAAAGTGAGAGTACTCTTTCTATGGATATTAAGAAGTTAATAAAGGGATATTATAGGTACCTATATATAAATTATATATATATAACTATATATAAATTATATATGTATAATTTATATATAAATTATATATGTATAATTTATATATAAATAACTATAAATAAATCAGTTGACTTAAATGAAATAGATTTCTCAAAAGACAAAACCACCAAAAATTACTCAAGAAGAATTCGATAGCATGAGTAGCCCTATATCTATTAAAGAAGATGGAATTTTAGTTAACAGCCTTCCTTCAGTCCATTCAGTTTCACTTGTGAGATCTACAAAGCATTGAAAGAAGAAATGGTGCCAGTTCTACACAAGCATCTGCAGAAAATGGAAGAGGAAATTATGCTTCCCAGCACATTCCATAAGACCAGAATGATCCTGATACTACAAATCAGACAAAAAAGTGTATAAGATAATTAAAGTCCAATATCCCTCATGAACATAGATGTAAAAGTTCTTAACTTTGTTTTAGTAAATCAAATTAAAGAAGTATAAAGGGTAATGCATCATGAGGAGAGATTTGGGAAACATTGAGGGAAGTGAGGTGGAGGGAGGGATTTTTGTAGTGAGAGACTGAATTGTGTTTAAATACTTCATGGGCAGGAACCAGCACTCACAGAGGCAATAATGGATGGCTCAAACATTTTTAGATTGGAGTTTGTCAACTTTGGTTGTGTATTCAAATTGCCTGGGGAACTTTGAAAAAATCCTGATTCCCCAGCCACTATCCCTATCTACTCCCTTACCCTGCACCTCCCAAGCTGTCGCTCCCTTCTGGAATGAGCCTGGAATTTTCTCCTTCTCCTTCTCCTTCTCCTCCTTCTCCTTCTCCTTCTCATTCTTCTCCTTCTCCTTCTCCTTCTCCTTCTCCTCCTCCTTCTCCTTCTCCTTCCGTTTCTCCTTCCCCTTCCCATTTCCCTCCCCTTCCCTTCCCCTTTGCCTTCGCCTTTGCCTTCCCCTTCCCCTTCCTCTTTCCCTTCTCCTTCCCCTTCCCCTTCCCTTTCTCCTTCCCCTTCTCCTTCCCCTTCTCCTTCTCCTCCTTCCCTTTCCCCTTCCCCTTTCCCTCCCCCTCCTCCTCTTCCTTCTCCTTCTTCTTCATCATCGTCTTCTTCTTCTAAATAAGAGCTCATTAGGGATTCAAATGTGTAGCCATGATTAAGAACCTTGTGGGGGGGGGGTGGCAAAAAGAGTGAAGGGAAGTAGGATACAGACTTCCAGTTATGGAATGAATAAATCACAGGAATAAAAGAAACACCATAAGGGAATATAGTCAATGACATTGTAATGGTGTTGTGTGGTGACAGATGGTCGCTACACTTGTGAACAGAACATAATGTACAAACTTGTCAAATCACTATGTTGTACACCTGAAACTAATGCAACATTTAACATTGTGTGTCAGTTATACTAAAAAAAGAAAAAAAGAGAAAAGAATCATTGTTCTGAAAGATACGGTCTGGGATCCCAATCATAGGTGAAGCAATTTGCCTTAGGTGTGAGGAAAGCTGCTCATTATAGCAGGAAGGAAGGAAGGAGGAAACAGGTGCAGGTAAGTTTGAGAGCTTGATGGGGAACATTAAGGTAGGTCCGCTTAGTTGTCTTACATTTTTAGGAATCTCTACAAAAGTGATCATATAATTCTTTTAAAAATACTATTATTGCAGTATAGTTAACATACAATATTATATTCGTTGCAGAAGTACACATAGTATTTCGACAATTCTGTACATTACTCAGTGCTCACTGTGGCAAGTGTAGTCACCATCTGTCACCAACAACATTATTACCATGTTATTGACTATATTCCCTATGCTATTCCCTCTTAATTCTCTTCATCTGTTTCACTCACCCTCTTCTCCCACCCCTCTGGCAACCACCAGTTTGTTCTCTGTATTCATGAGTCTGTTTTTTTGGTTGTTCATTTGATTTGTTTTTTAGATTTCACGTATATGTGAAATCATGTGATAACTGTCTTTTTCAATATGACTTTTTTTCACTTGGCACAATACCCTCTAGGTCCATTAATGTTCTCCCAAATGGCAAGATCTCATCCTTTTTCACGGTTTAGTCGATATTACATTGTATATATGTATGTATGTACTACGTGTTCCTTTTCATTCATCTGTTGATGGGCATGTGAGTTGCTTCCATATCTTGGCTATTGTAAATAATGCTGCAGTGAACATAAGGGTGCATATATCTTTAAGAATTAGTGTTTTCATTTTCTTTGGATAAATACCCCGTAGTAGAATTACTGGATCATATGGTATTTCTACTTTCAATTTTTTGGAGGAACCTACATACTGTTTTCCATAGTGGTGGCACCAATTTACATGAGGGTTTCCCTCATGTACAGTGAGGGTGCATGAGGGTTTCCCTTTCTCCATATCACTTTTCTCCATATCACTTGCTATTTCTTATCCATTTGATGATAGCCATTCTGAGAGGTATGAGATGATCTTTCCTTGTGGCTTTGATTTGCATTTCCCTGATGATTAGTGATGTTGAGCATCTTTTCATGTGCCTGTTGGCCATCTGTATTTCTTCTTTGGAAAAATGTCTATTCGGTTCCTCTGCCCGTTTTTTATTTGAAATGTTTTGTTTGTTTGTTTTGTTTTGTTTTATTTTTGGTATTAAGCTGTATAAGTTCTATATATATATTTTTTGAATATTAACCCCTTTATCAGAAATATCATTTGCAAATATTTTTTTCCCATTCTGTAGGTTACATTTTTGTTTTGTTGGTTTCCTTTTCTATTGCAAAAGCTTTTTATTTTGGTGTAGTCCCAATAGTTTATTTGGGACATATTGCTTGTCTTCTTTTAGGAATTTTATTGTTTCAGGTATTACATTTAGGTTTTTAATCAATTTTGCTGATTTTTGTGTATTGTGTAAGAATTGGTCCAGTTTCATTTTTTTTGCATGTAGCTGTCTTGTTTTCTCAGCATCATTTATTGAAAACACTGTTTTTCCCTATTGTATATTCTTGCCTCCGCTATTGCAGATTAATTGACCATATCAGTGTGGTTTATTTCTGGGCTCTCTATTCTGTTCCATTGATCTGTATGTCTATAAAAATAGACATAGACATAAAAATAGACATAAAAATGTAGGTACCATACTGTTTTGATTACTATAGCTTTGTAGTATATCTTGAAATCTGGTGTTGTGATACCTCCAGCTGTGTTCTTTCTCAAGACAGCTTTGGCTATTTGAGTTTTTTTGTAGTTTCGTACAAATTTTAGGATTATTTTTTCTAGTTCTATGAAAAACGCTATTGGTATTTTGATAGGGATTGCATCACATCTGTAGATTGCCTCGGGTAGTGTGGTCATTTTAACAATAATAATTCTTCTAATCCATGAGCATGGTATATCTTTCCATTTGTTTGTGTCACCTTCATTTCCTTTCATTAGTATCTTATAGTTTTCAGAGTATAAGTCTTTTACTTGCTTGGTCAAATTTATTCCTAGGTATTTTATTCTTTTTGGTGCACTTTTAAATGGGATTGTTTTCTTAATTTCTCCTGCAAATTCAGAAGTATAGAAATGCCATGTCATCCACAAATAGTGCAAATTTTATTTTTTCCTTACCAGTTTGGATGCCTTTTTTTTTGTTGTCTGCTGCACCTAGGACTTCCAATACTATGTTGAATAAAAGTGGTGAGAACGAATACCCTTGTCTTGCTCCTGATCTTAGACGAACTCTTAAGTTCTCAGTTTTTCACCACAGAGTGTGACGTAAGCTGTGGGTTTTTTATATATGGTCTTTATTATGTTGAGGTATGTTCCCTCTAAACCTACTTTGTTGAGAGTTTTTTATCATGTATGGGTATTATACTTTGTCAAAGGCTTTTTCTGTGCCTATTGAGGTAATCATATGGTTTTAATCCTTCCTCTTGTTAATGTGATGTATCATGTTGATTGATTTGTGAATATTAACCATTTGTATTCCTGGAATAAATCCCACATGATTGGGGTGAATGATCCTTTTAAAGTATTGTTGAATTCAGTTTGCTAGTATTTTGTTGAGGATTTTTACATCTATGTTCATCAGGGATATTGGCTTGTAGTTTTTTCTTTTCTTTTTTTGTAGTGTCTTCATTTGGTTTTGGTATCAGAGTAATGCTGGCCTCATAGAATGAATTTGGAAGCTTTCCTTCCTCTGTTTTTTTTGGAATAGATCCATAACGTATTTAGAAAATTTTGTTTTATTTCTAAACACTGTGGATTTAAAAATATATTTCATACTTGTTAATTTCTAATTTAATTCTAATAATTTAATTCTATTATAGTCAGAGAAAATACTCTGCATGCTTTCAATGTATAATATTTGCTGAGTCTTTTTAAATCTCTCAACAAATGGGTCTATCTTGGTGAATGCTCCATGTGCACTTGAAATAAATATGGATTTTGCTGTTGGATGGAGTGTTTTATTAGGCTAAGTTAGGTTAAATTGGTTGATTATATCCAGATATTCATTTTCCTTACGGATTTTTGTTGTTGTTAACTTGTTCTATTAACCACCGGCAAGAGAATAAAAATCTTCAGTTACAATTCTAAATTTGTCTATTTCTCCCTCTAGTTTTGTGAATTTTTATTTCATGTATTTTGAAGATCTGTTGTTATGTGCACATGCATTCAGGGTAGGTGCTTTACGAGTTGAACCTTTATCAATATTAAATGTCCCTCTTTATCTTTAGAAGTATTTTTTACTTTGAAATCCTGTCTGATTATAATATAGCTGCATAGCCTTTCTTGTTCTTATTATTTGTCTATCTCTTTTCATCCTTTTACTTTTAAACTTATCTCTGTCTTTATATTTAAAGAGTGTTTGTTATAGGCAGCATATAGTTTGGTCTCAATATCTTACTTGAACATTAATGATACTTAGTAGTATTATTGATGTCAGATTTAAGTCTACCAATGTATTTTCCTATTTGCTAGTTGTTCATTTCTTTCCACTTTTGGATTAATGGAGAATTTTTAGTGTTTCATTTTTTAATCAAAGTATAACTGACATATGATGTTAGTTCTAAGTGTACAACATAATGATTCAACGTTTGTATATTTTGTAAAATGATCACCACAAGAAGTTTAGTTACCGTCTCTCACTTTATTTTTTTTTTATTTTTTATTTTTTAAAAAATTTCTTAGCGTTTATTTATTTTTGAGACGGAGAGAGACAGAGCATGAATGGGGGAGGGGCAGAGAGAGAGGGAGACACAGAATCCGAAGCAGGCTCCAGGCTCTGAGCCGTCAGCCCAGAGCCCGACGCGGGGCTCGAACTCACAGACCGCGAGATCGTGACCTGAGCTGAAGTCGGACGTTTAACCGACCGAGCCACCCAGGCGCCCCACCATCTCTCACTTTATAAAGTTACAATTTTTTTTTTCTTATGATGAGAACTTTTAAGATTTCTTTTCTTAGCAACTTTCAAATTTGCAACACAATATTATTGACTGTTACCACCATGCCGCTCGTTACATCCCCATGATTTACTTATTTTATAACTGGAAGTTTGTACTTTTTTTAAATTTTATTTTTTTAAATTTACATCCAAATGAGTTAGCATATAGTGCAATGATGATTTCAGGAGTAGATTCCTTAGTGCCCCTTACCCATGTAGCTCATCCCGCCCCCACACCCCCTCCAGTAACCCTCTGTTTGTTCTCCATATTTAAAAAAAAATTTTTTTTTCAACGTTTATTTATTTTTGGGACAGAGAGAGACAGAGCATGAACAGGGGAGGGTCAGAGAGAGAGGGAGACACAGAATCAGAAGCAGGCTCCAGGCTCCGAGCCATCAGCCCAGAGCCCGACGCGGGGCTCGAACCCACGGACCGCGAGATCGTGACCTGGCTGAAGTCGGATGCTTAACCGACTGTGCCACCCAGGCGCCCCTATTCTCCATATTTAAGAGTCTCTTCTGTTTTGTCCCCCTCCCTGTTTTTGTATTATTTTTGTTTCCCTTCCCTTATGTTCATCTGTTTTGTCTCTTAAAGCCCTGATATGGGTGAAGTCATATGATATTTGTCTTTCTCTGACTGATTAATTTCGCTTAGCATAATACCCTCCAGTTCCCTCCATGTAGTTGCAAATGGCAAGGGATGAATGTATAAAGAAGTTGTGGTATATATATATGTGTGTGTGTGTGTGTGTGTGTATAGATATAGATATATACAATAGAAACATGTACATTTTGACCACCTTCACTTGTTTCACCCACCTCCCGCTCTCTTCCCTCTGGCAACCACAGTCTAATCTCTGTACCTGTAAATTTTGCTCTGTTTTTGTTTTTTCATTTGTTTTGTTTTTCAGATTCCAAGGGTAAGTGAAGTCATATGGTATTTATGTTTCTTTGCCAGACTTACTTCGTTTAGCATAGCCTTCGTTTATTTCACTTATCCTCAGGGTCCATCCATGTTGTCTCAAATGGCAAGATTTCATTCTTTTTTATGGCTGAGTAGTATTCCATGGTATCCATATATCTCTCTCACGCTTTCTTTATCCTCTCATCCATTGATGGACACTTGGGTTCTTTCCACAGTTAGGCTGTTATGTTGCAACGAACATAAAAGTGCACATATCTTTTCAATTAGTGTATTTATTTTCTCCAGATGTATACCCAGACGTGGAATTACTGGATCATAAGGTAGTTTTATTTTTAGTTTTTGAGAAACTTCCATACTGTTTTTCATAGTGGATGCATCATTTTCCACTCCCACCAACAGTGAGTGAAGCTTCTCTTTTCTCCACATCCTTGGCTATTTCTTATCTTTTTTAAAATAATAGCCATTCGTACAGGTGTGAGGTGATACCTCGTTGTGGTTTTGATTTGCATTTTCCTGATGATTAGTGATGTCGAACATCTTGTCATGTGCCTGTTGGCCATCTGTATGCTCTCCTTGGAAAAATGTCTATTCAGGTCCTCTACCTATTTCTTATTTGGAGGAGGATGATGATGATGATGATGCATGATGTATGATTTCTTTATGTATTTTAGATATTAACCTCTTACCATATATATGATTTGCAGATACCTTCTCCCTTTCAGTAGATTGCCCTTTTATTTTGTTGATGATTTACTGGCTACGTACAGTTTCTTACTTTGCCGTAGTCCTATTTGTTTATCTTTACTTACGTGGTCAATGCCTTTGGAGTCAGGTGCAAAAGAATATATCCAAAAGTGATGGCAAGGAACTTACTGCTTTTTTCTCTTCTAGGAGTTTTATTATTTCTTGTCTTACATTCAAGGATTTAATCCATCTTGAGTTCATTTTTGTGTGTGGTGTAAGATAGCGGTCCGGTTTCATATTTTTTGCATGTGGCTCTCACTGAGGCACTTCTCCACCATTACAGCAATGCCATATTCCACATAGTATAGAAAAATAAGAGGATGTATGATTTTTAACTCAATGAATGTATAAAAATGTACCTATTGTATAGGCAACGTCTTACATAAATTCCCCAAATCTCTCCCTCCTGGTATCACACCCTTTTGTACTCTCCCACTCTTGAGTGAGCAACTTAGAAAGTTGCTTTGAATGAATAAAATACAGCAAAATTAACGGGAAATTATTTCATGATTAGTTCACAAAGGATTCCTAACACTCTTTTGCATTTTCTCTGCTTGCTTGTTATGATGAAGTAAGCGGCAATACAGAGAGGGCCATGAGGCAACAAACGGAGGGCTGGCTCTTACCAACAGCCAAAGAGAAAATAAGGCTCCAATTGCAAGGGCTTGCAAGGAACTGAATCTTGCCAACAACCACATCCGTGAGCTTGGACATGGATCGTTCTCTGGTTGACCCTTCGGAAAAAAACTTCAGCCTCAAATGTCATCTAAGGGTAGTCTTAGAGACTTAGAGAACCCAGAAAAGCCATGACTGGATATCACAAACATTGTGATATTATAAATGTTGTTGCCTTAAGTCCTTAAAGGTTGGGATAATTTGGTACACAGCGATAGATTAACAATACATTTCTCCTATCTACTATTTTTGGACATTCCTCCCCACTCTTTTATTTGATGTTATAAATAATGCTGAAGTAAATAGCCTTGGACACATCTTCTTCATCTTCAGAAGTGAATTTCCGTAAGTGGAGTTGATGAGTCTAAAGGTGTGAGCAGTGCTCACTTTGGTAGTGCATCTAATAAAAACTTGGAATGATACAGGGAAGACTGACATGGCCACTGCATAAGGATGACGTGTATACTCATGAAGTGTTCCATATTGTTTACAAAGCCTTAAAAGCAATTCAGTGGAGGAAGGACAGTCTTTTTCAACAAATGGTACTGGAGGGAGGGGGCCTCCATAAGTAAGAAAATGAACCTCAACCTAAACTTCATATCACGTACACAAATCAACTCAAAATGGATTATGGACTTCAATTCAAAACGTGAAAGTATAAAGCCTTCAGGGGAAAAAAAACACTTTGGCATCTAAGGCAAGACAAAGAGTCCTTAGACCTGGCACCAAAAGCACACTTTAGAAAATAAAAAGTTGATAAATTAAGTCTCGTCAAAGTTCAACACTCATCTTTTGTGAAAGTCTAGGTGAAGAAGATGAAAACAAGCAACATGCTGGGAGTAAACATTTACAAATCACATGTCCCACAAAGGAATAGTATCTAAAATATATAAAGAACACTGAAAACTCAGTAGCAAAAAAAAAAAAAAAAAAGTCAAATTAGAAAATGGGCAAAAGGCACAAACAGACTTTTCAATGAAGATGATATGCAGATGGCAAACACACACATGAAAGATGTTCAGCATTATGAGCCATCAGGGAAATGCAAATTAAAACCATAATGAGATATCACTACATATGGATCAGAATGGAGAAAATAAAAAACAGTGACATTACCAAATGCTGGCAAGCACGCAGAGGCACTCGATTACTAATACATTGTTGGTGGGAATATAAGATGATATACCCACTCTTGAAAACAGTTTGGCAGTTTCTTATAAAACTAAACATGAAATTACCATATGAATCAAAAACTGTACTCTTGGACATTTATCCCAGAGAAATAAAAGCTGTATTCACACAAGCACCTGTACATCAATGCTTTTAGTGGCTGTATTCACAGTAACCCCAAGCTAGGAACAGCTCTGATGTCCTTCAGCAAGAGAATGGTTAAGCCATGGTGCATATATACATGGAATATTACTAAGCAACACAGATAAAAGAACTATTGATACGTAGAGTGACTTAGATGGGTCTCCAGGGAGTTATTCTGAGTGAAAAAAGAAATCCACTCTCCAAGTGTTACATACCATGTGATTCTTTGATATAAAATTTTTGAGATGACAAAGTTTTATAAATGGAGAATAGTTTCCAGGGGTTAGGGATGGAGGAAGTGGGGAGTAGGAGGGAGAATAGGGTTGTAAAAGGGCAATATGAGGGATTCTGGTGTTGATGGGATCGTTCTGTGTCTTGCCTGTGGGGACAGATGTATATACCTATAAATGCCATTAAGTTGTATAGAACTGAATACAATCTACACTCAAATGAACACGAGTAAAACTAGAGGCATCTGAATGACGTCAGTGGGTTTTATCTATGTCAATATCTTGGTTGTGATATTGTACTATAGTTTGCAAGATGTTACCGCTGGTGAAAACTATGAAGAAGGAACATGGATCTCTCTCTATTATTACTTTCAACTGAATATGAATCTACAAGTATCTCAATAAAACTTCCAAGTTTTCTTTTTGTTTTCTGCTTTTTTTTTTAAGAGAGAGGGTGTGAACAGGGAGGGGCAGAGGGAGATAGTCTCTCTCCTTCTCTCTCTCTCTCTCTCTCCACCTTGCATGGAGCCTGACTTGGGGCTTCATCTCATGACTGAGGTGAAATCAAGAGTCATATGCTTAACTGACTGAGCTGCCCAAGCACCCCAAAACTTACAATTAAAAACAGTTTTTTAAATGCTTATTTATTTTTGAGAGAGGAGAGAGAAAGAGAGTGTGTGAGTAGGGGAGAGGCAGAGAGAGAGGGAGATACAGAACACAAAGCACGTTCCAGGCTCTGAGCTGTCAGCACAGAGCCCAATGTGGGGCTCAAACTCATGAACCGTGAGATCATGACCCAAGTCGAAGTTGGACACTTAACTGACTGTGCCACCCAGGCGCCCCATTTTAAGATGAGATGAGCATTTTTATAATTTTAAACATACTGACAAATTTTACTCCAAGAAGAACGCAACAGTTTTTAATTCTGCTCACCATATAAATGAGTTAGTTCACCAGTGCTCTCACTGTGATGGATCTGTCAGTTCTTAGCCCATGTTAATATGATAGGAAACTCTATGCAACCAACATTAAGCAGGAAAAGAAAGTGGTTTTGCACTGATAAAAAAATCACTTCTTGGGGTACCTAGGTGGCTCAGTCACTTAAGGGTCTGACTCTTGATCTCAGTCATGTCTTGATCTCAGGGTTGTGAGTTCAAGCCCCGAGTTGGGCTCCATGCTGGGAGTCAATCCTACTTAAAAGAAATTCACGTCTCCAGAATTGTCGTATAATTACATATAACATATGATTCTTTTTTTTCTTTTATAAAATTTTATTTATTTATTTTGAGATAGAGAGAGAGTGTGCAAGTGAGCAGAGGAGGGGCAGAGAAGACAGAGAGAGAGAGAGAATCCCAAGCAGGCTCCATGCTGTCAGTCCAGAGCCCAATTTGGGGCTCAAACTCACCAACCGTGCGATCACAACCTGAGCCGAAATCAAGAGTTGGTCGCTCAACTGACTAAGCCACCCAGGTGCCCCTATATATAATTCTTATATAATCCTTATATAACGCTTTCATAATTCTTATATAATTAATGACTTTTTAATTCCTTCTACAACATAGCACAGACGTACATGAAGCAAAATGACATGACAATAACAGTAATAATGCTGTTATTACTCACTAATTACAGTAGAGAAAAATTTGAAACACTACTAACAAGGTTGATTCCATATCTAAATCAAAGCCTACATATATCTGTATCTGTGTGTCACAAAACAAAACTAGTCACTTTCAACTGTTGGTGGGATATTAAGAATTAAACACACACACAACAGATAACTTTAGAAAACTTGAAGAATAGAGGTACCAGGGTGGCTCAGTAGGTTAAGTGCCTGACTCTCGATCTCGGCTCAGGTCACGATCTCACGTTTCATGGGCTCCAGCTCCGTGTTGGGCTCTGTGCTGACAGCACGGAGCCTGCTTGGGATTCTCTCTCTCCCTCTCACTCTCTGCCCCTCCCTGGCTTGCGCAGGTACGCTCTTTCTCTTTCAGAATAAATAAATAAACATTAAAAAAAAAAAAAAAACAATAAGGGCACCTGAGTGGCTCAATTGGTTAAGCGTCCAACTTTAGCTCAGGTCATGATCTCACAGTTCGTAGTTTCCAGCCCTGCGTTGTGCTCTGTGCTGACAGCTCAGAGCCTGGAGCCTGCTTGGATTCTGTGTCTCCCTCTCTCTCTGCTCCTCCCCCTGCTTTCTCTCTCTCTCTCTCTCTCTCTCTCTCTCTCAAAGTAAATAAACATTAAAAAAATTAAAAAAATCAGAAAAAACCCAAGAAAAGAAATAATTCAAGCCAAATTATAAAACCAGAATATAGTAAAAGTAAAAAAAAAAAAAGAAAAAGAAAAAAGACAACTTCAGGCTGAACAAAATCAGTCTAATTGCAACTTAAAAAAAGTTTTCTGAATACTCATGTATTAAAGAGGGAACCCAAGTTGAAGGTATGCTTCATTTGTAAACACTCAAGTTTGAAAAGGACTGAATTATGCAATTAAAGAGGCCATAAATTGAAAAAAGAAAGACAAAAAGCTACGTTGGATACAAAAATGGGCGCACATTCCTCCTTTCTTGTCAGCCAAGCTGTCAGGTGGGTCCTCCCATGCTGACTGCTCTTGACCGAGGGGGTTACTTTAGCCAATGGACTATGGAAAACATGCTTCCGGCCGAGACCCGAACAGCACGTTCGGCCTCCCTGTCTCGCTTTGACCACCACGCAAAGAAGCCAGGGCTCGGTTGCTGCACGATGACAGCCATGTGGCCCAGTTGGCCTCGTCACCCTGGCCAACAGCCTGCCAGCTGCTAGCCATATGACCGAGGCCACCTTAGATCTTCTAGCCCCCGGCCCACTCACCAGCTGATCAGAAATACTTGAGCGAGCCTACCGGGGATGCGCTGAACCAGTTTGAACCACAAGAACCCCTCAGCCAACGCACGGAGGCATGAGCTAAATGCATGGTGGTCCTATCTAAGTCCTACGTCTTGGGGCGGTTTGCGACCCAGCAAAGGCTGTGGCATGAAACATCAGGGTAAAAAACAGAGGCCGTTGTCGCAAAGTCCACAAGTATCATTACTCTTCTGTCGTCCCTGCTACTGAAATAAACGATGCAAATGGCCTTAAATGGTAAGTGGGAGGCTGAAGAATTCTAAGAAGTGCCTGGAGTCAGGCTGGGAGCAGGGAATGGCCCCCAGCAGGGGCTCTCCTTAGAGCCCATGCCCCGAGGCGGAGCATTCACTCTGGTGGCTTCTATGTCTGCTTTTTACACCAGGTATTGGGCCAGTTGACGTGAGAACAGGAGGATCCACACACTCGGGACCCACTGGCTTAGGTCCACCAGGTTGGGTGGGCATGGGGACTTACCACCCTCAGGGGCTGGTCAGGCCCCTGGTCTCCATGCAGGGGCCCTACGACTAAGTAGAGACAAGGCCCGGTAATGGGAGAAAACTGTGCCTGGAGGAGCCCGAATGAGCCAAGAGTCAGCTCACAGGCTGACCCCAAGGCCAAGAGCCCCCTCGCAGGTCCTCGACGCGTGTGGATAGGTGTGTACCCATTGAAAACGTCGCATGCACAAGGTAGTGTGGTGATGCTAAGGTTCCTGGGACTACCCTATGCGTGATTCAAGTTTCCCCGGGCTTAGAGCATTTGTGTGCAGAAGAACCCAGCATCTTTTGCAGACGGTGTGGCAGAGCCGGCTGGCTTAGTCTCAAGCCATCTGAACGGAAGTCAAGGATTTCTGCAGGGACCTGTCTTCCACAGGTGCTCCTGCGGTATCGTAAACAAGATGGAAGGGACAAGCTACATCTGTCTGTTTGCAATAAAAAAAAAAAAACCCTTAAGAACAGACAAGATGGTGCAGAGGCACCACATCTGTCACAGTGGGACCAGCGGCCGCCAGCAGTTTTTATTTGCCTTTGTTTGTGCAGCTGAGAGGCGGGCTTGGCGGGAGGGTTACAGAGCTGGCTGCCCGGGTGTCAGCAGTACGAGGACAATGAGAGCCACGCCTGGCCCCGTAGGATCAGGAGCTGCCCTATCCCAGGACTGGTGACCTCTCCTTGGCCCAAGACGATCACTGCCTCCAGGGCACCGTCACCTCTGCCTCCCCGTGGCGCAGGAGCTCCCCATGCATTGGGAAAGTCCCCAGTGAGACAAAACAATGAGACAATGAAACTTTGAGACAATGAGACAAAAGTCAAAATCAAATTTTCTTTTCCAAAACCAACAATTTAAAGGTAAGCTGGAGTTACCATGTCTGCTTTCCTGATTGTAGGATCTGGAAGTTCTGGGTAAGTTCCCTGCAGCCGTGGTTTCCTCCTTGGCCACGGCCATGTGTGTGACCCAGTCTTTTGGAAATGGTGAGCTCCCCGGGGGGAGGCAGGACCTCAGCTAGCTTTGTTTTTGAAGGTGCCCCCTCCCACCCTGCCCCAGTCCGGAGCTCGGATGCCCTCAGGTTGTTCGCTCACCGTAAGCCCCAGGTCAGCAAAGTCAGCTCCAGAGGATTTCTAGAGATTCCTTCCAACGGTCAGTCTCTCTTGTGAGGTCTTTGGATTCTTCAAAGCTCTGCACTTGAGCATCTCTGTGGCAGGTGGACCACAGGAGGGTGAGCCACGTGATGACTCACACTGTCAGCATATGCCACTTATTAGCTTTGTGAGTCTTCTAGAAACTCTGAGTGAAAAGACTTAGAAATCAGGACGGGCAGTAAAAACCAATCACTCAGATAAACAGACAAATGGATAAACCCTAGAATTTCACTGGTGAGGTTGCGCGTGCCCGTGTTGCCATCCAGTCAGGGATATGCGCGCACTGCCTCACCTATCCCAGGCATTGTACACCCTCCCTTCGCAAACCTTGGTCCTTCTTCTTCCGAGCTTTGTTGTCAACCCTGAACAATGGCTTCTCCTCTCGGCTTCTCCTCCAGCTTCCAACGCACTGGAGGGCTCTGGGGACCCCACGCGTCTTCCATTCACCCGGCCAGCTTCCCTCTGTCCTTCGTGTCCTGCATCTTCACGGGTGGCAGCAGTTGGGAGGCCACCGACACAAGAAGCTTCAAGGATGCCACTCCTGAACCAGAGTGTTCGTGAACGCTGGTATTGCCAACGTGGTCCCTGTTGACCCATCTGCCCACAAGAGGGAATCTTCCCTTAGCTTTGAGTTGAATTTATTTTTGTTCTGTGAGCTGCAGAAGTCCAGACCCATAATGCCTATCTAAAAATCTAGGCGTATCAAAAGCAAACCTTCGCTCTATAAACAAGATTAGCCATCTCCCAATTTCGGTGTATAAATTGGCTTTCGACGTGGACTTCCTCCTCTGCAGTACTCCTTCACTGCAAGGCATCATTGCACGAGGGTAACATTGGAAAAAAGAAAAGCAACACAACAAAATACTTAATTTCATTAATCTGTTTAGCCATACCAATATAATGAGGCATAATATTGATTTTCTTACTTAGGATTTAAAATCTCTCCTTCTTTCCGCAGAATTAAACGCTTCAAACTGATATTCCACCTCTTTACAGTCCCATCTTTAATTTAGTTGTTATAATTAGGCATTAACGGGTGTCAGTAGGATAGCCAGTTAGAGACCATTCTGTTCTGCTTGTCTTGATTATCACAGTTTAGATGTAAAGTAAATTAGAATGAAAGACTATACAGTCCAATTACAGATAAAAGCAGCAAACTGCACTGTTGTAATTAGATGCCAGGACTATTTTTCTTAGATTTTGTATCTCGGAGGGCCCTTCCTGTAGCTACTTGGCTGAAGCCACTGCTAAAAGATTTCAGAATGGATCTGACTTGTTGCGGCCATATTGTCTCTTCCAAAACTTGAGCCTCTGACTGCACAACTTCCTTAGCCAGAACCCGGGAGGACTTGCTGGGGTTTCTCTCCCCTCGGAGCTGGGGGTCTGCAGCCATCCCTGCCTTCACTGCCTGGGAACCTCAGGTCAATCTTGAAAGGAAAGGGTCAGTTTCTTTGTGTGTCTATCCAGCCGTCCCTATCCCTCACCCTCCTATCCTTCCTCCATCTTTTTCTGTCTTTCAATTCCTCCTTGATGTCAAACCTTGGGTACCACCCTGAGTTTTGGGCCCAGACCGGTGGTCAGAACCATGCTTTTGGAGCACCTGGGTAGCTCAGTCTCTTGAGGGTCTGACTTTGGTTCGGGTCATGATCTCGCAGTTCATGAGTTGGAGCCCCGCACGGGGCTCACCGCTGTCAGTGCAGAGCCCGCTTGGGATCTCTCTGCCCCTCCCCTGCTTGCGCCTTCTCTCTCTCAAAAATAAACCAACATTACAAAACGAAGAAAAAAACATGCTTTCAACCCTGGTGTGGCATTTTCTGGAAGTGCAGATATGCTAAGTACCGCTTATCTTTGAACGGAGAAAACCGGCCAAGTCAAATGTAGCCACTGACACAGTGACGTAGAGATAGCATGACCCATTCATTCACGTAAAAAACATGAACTGACTGCCCACCCCGCCAAGCGTGAGGCTAGACGGGGCGGGGGGGGGGGGTTCACAGACACACACCTGCTGAGGGTTGGGTCCTCAAGGCCCCAACCTTGAATGTGGGGCAGCCATGGGGCAGATAGTGATAATACACTGTGAAATAAACCTCTGTGTCCCATCCCATGCGAGAGGTGAGAAATCTACCCTCACCGTAGGCTACGAAGTTGTTTTGAAGGATGAGAGGAAATTATTTCGGTGGGTAGAGGTGCAAGAGGGAGTTCCAGAAGGACTATCGTGTTCAGGTCAAAGGCACAGAGGTGGTCTCAGGTGGCAGAATGTTGTGGGAAATGAAACCCCAGGCAGTAGACAGGGCGGGCCCTGAAGGATCTTGTGAATGCCATGGAAGGAGATGGCTCAGTTAGGGTCTGTGTCATGGGAAAATGTCCATGGCACCTCCCAGAATAGACTCTCCAGTGTTTGGTGCTATTGAAATCCTGGCACAGACTGACCTCTCCGAACTCCATCGAAGGACCTTGGGATTCCAGGCCCAGTGGGGAAATTTCTAGCAGTCAAGCCACCCCAGATGTGACGGGCTGAGAATCAGTCAGCTTCCTAGCTCTTTACCCATTCTGCGACAGGCTAGATCCCCGTTACCCAGGCCCCAAATGGCGAAGGGAGGAGACGCCTTCTTCCTCACCACGTGGGAGCCTAGCGTCACTGGCTTCTGTGCAGAGACCACGGCTGTTTGAATCCACCAGGCATTCGCTGTAAGTCAGAGGGTGCCAACATCTGTTGGACATACATTCATGGGAGAAGCTCAATCTTGGCATTGCGTAGATCTGATGTTTCCTGGAGTCTTTTGTAAAGCACTCCCACATCAGAGCGAGTGAGGTCGCTCTGCTGAACCCGAGGGCTGAGCATACAGTAATCTGTGTTTTTCTCAAAGTACATCCCAGCCATCCGCCCTCTCCGTTTCCTTAGTAGGCCATCCACTGGGACGTCTCCGTGCAGATTTGGGCCGGCCGCACTTCTGTTCGGGTGTGGCTCACAGGGGGATCCACGGTATCCACGTCTAAGTCATGCAATTTCAAGTGCTCAGCAGCTAAAAGGAAAGGCATCTGAATAGTTGGAATAGCCTGGTGGTGAGGTCACCAGCCTGATCTTCCCTTAGGTAGGTCTCAGGTTCAGGTTCCTCTGACGGCATGCCCTTGCAGAGCACTGAGTGGATTCTGGGGTGTAAAGGGATGCGACTTTTGTGTCATAAGGCTTGTAAACCTAAACTAGGTACTTTAGGCGGCAGTCTTCCGTAGAAGTGGGGGTCTGTGCCAACAAGTGAAGACTGATTGAAGAGAGATGGAATGTCATCTTCCAAGTTAGTCTTTACCAACAGATCTCAAGGGTAGTTCAGTCATGTGGGATTTCAACCCTGGGTCCTGCCTTTGGGACTCAGCTCCTTTGAAAGATGTGATTCACTGTTTCCGGCTGCAGTCTACCAGGGATAGGGGTCATCACGAGTCTGAGCTCTGTGGGACCATCAGTCCGCTTGGCATGACCTCTGTACTGGAATCATCGCGTGTTGATCTTCCATGCTAAAGTGACACTGCAGAGGGAAACACCACTATCCCACCCAATCCTGCCGTCCCTGGCACATTTTTAAAGCGAGCTGATCCCGTCAGGGGAAGGAGGATTATACTCGACAATGTGTGAGTTCATAGGGGCCAAGGCGCTTTAAGTCTCCAGACTTCTGGGTCACGTTTCGTGCCCCACTAAGGAGCTGGTTAGTCCTCTGGGGTGGTGTTGTGGAAACCGACACGTCACCTGTCTCCACTCCAACACGTGCACACACAGGCGCCCATATCCACACACACTGGGCGTCTAGCAAAAGCCGAAGAGAAAACCTATTTCCTGCAAATGTTCTAGAGACCCCCTGTTAACTTGGGAAGGTCCCTTTTTTCCACGATGAATTCATTTCCCAAAGACCAGTCAAGGTGTGATCCAGGCATATATTTTCTTTTGCGACCAAGCGGATCTGACCTCTTGCTAATTTTGCCTACAATTAGTTTGCTGTAATTACCGCCACTTACAATTCAGTCTGCTTTCACTAAAAAAAATTATTGTTCGTGGGGTCATAAAACTCTTTAAAAATTGCCTAATGAAAAATGGAGCCTGGGGAATGTCGCACAAGATAAGCCCGGCCATTAAATCCTGGACTTCCTGTGTGCACGGGGTAGTAGTTTGGGCTGGGGGCTCCTCGGCAGGGTGTGTGTGTGCGTGTGCGTGTGCAGGTGCGTGTCTGCGTGTGTGTGGTGGGGATGGAGGAGTGTGTGGAGCAGCATTCTTAACATGTTCTCATTCCTTTAGACTGACAGAGGGCCAGGGGCCGAGAGTGAGAAGGCCTTCACGGTGAAGAAGACAAGGGGGAACAGAATGAGGATGCCAGGCCATGGGGCTGTCGGGATAGTCAGTCCTTTGCAGGGTGTTCAGGGCTAGATGTCTTAACGTATGGCTGGCAGGGCAAGTCCTCCCCCCAGTCGGGCCTGAAGCTCCCACCCCCAGATATAAGAGCTGCCCTGAGCCCACTGACCAGCTCAGCTTTGCCTCTTCAGCTGAGAGTGGACCGTTCCTGCACAGAAGGTGAGTGAGAGATAAAAGGTAAGATTCTGAGGCGCCTCTGGCCTGGGAGCGTAAAACCTGGCAGGGCTCGGAGGCTGGGCATCTGGCAAAACAGTTTTCCTCAGTGCGTCGCCACGCGTTCTCAACAAGCCCCGGCGCTTCCCTGAAGAAGATTCTAGTTGCATTCATCCTTATTCTCCGGACCGCACAGTTTGGTCGGGACAGCAAGACGTAAACCGTGGAACAGCACAGGAGAGAACGAAGGGCGCGTTGGGGCAAAGGGTGCCTGGAGGTTTGGTTGTGGCCTAGCGGTGTGTTTGGTCTGTGCATAGGATTCTTTCTAAGTTCACAAACTTGAAATGAGGGTTTGTGGATTCCCTTGAAAACTTGGGAGACCTGGCCATCGGCAACCAGCATGGACTGGCTGAAGCCTGTGCTTGGGTTTGCCACGGGCCCTCACTTGGCCTGTGGCCTCACGCCTCCTTCCCTTTACTGATTCCCTTTTGCTTGCCTGGCCCCCATTCCCAGGGTGGTCCCCACAGTATGCTCTAGGTCCCCAACCTGTCTGGCCTGTGAAGTTAAATCTAGCAAAGCTCCAAAGATCATGGTAGTGCCCCCCTCAAAGGGCTTCCCGTCACATTCACAATAAAATCCAAACTCCTTGGCAGACCCCACGAGGCCACTGCGATCTGCCCCGTCCTGTCCTCTGGGCTCATCTGCCCCATCTCTGCCCCCACTGACCTCACTCCAGCCACACCAGCCACCCCTGAAGGAGCCTGGGCCGCTCCCTACCTGGAGGTTCCCCCATACCTTTGCGTGACTCTATTCCTAGAGGGGATTCCTGGAGAGGCCACCTGCCCCCCTCCCCATGGCTCTCTGCTCATCAGCCTTTATTCCATCATGGTATCCATCACTGTTGATATTAGGCCCCAAGACTAGGGTTCGAATGGAACTCTGCACCTACCAGCTCTATGACCTTGAGCAAGCCACCTAGCCCTTCCGTGTCCCACCCCCCTCATCTGAAATGAGAGAAGATTGTCCTGCCTCATGCCCTGGGTATAAGGATGAAACAAGACAATACTTGTAAAGGGCTGAGAATGGTGTTTGGTAGAGAGAAGGGTTGGCCATTGACTTTTCTATGATTGCATTCATATAATATTTCCTTACATAATTTGTAGAGTTTACATTTACTCTGTAAGAACAATCAGTAGGAGTGTGTTATTTCCTACGAACCGATGCAGAAGCCTGCACGCAACTCAAACTAGGGATCGAACTGCATGTCCCAACCTGTATTCTACATCATGCCGGGAAAATGACACACAGTTGTGTGTGAGTGCTGAATATTATCTTTTCATAAATGTATGACCCACAACTTTGTCATCTCCTGCAACACTCTTTGTTTATTTATTTACTTCTTTCTTTCTTTGTTTATTTAATTTCTATTGATTTTGAGAGAGAGAATGCGCATGCATGCGCACAAGCGGGGACAGGGCGGGGGGCAGGGAGAGAGAGAGAGAGAGAGAGAGAGAGAGTCCCAAGTGGGCTCCACACCGACAGTGCTCAGGACTCAGTGTGGAGCCCTGCCGTGTCAATGCAGGGCTTGAACTCAAGAACCGTGAGATCATGACCTGAGCCGAAGTTAGACGCTGGACAGTTAACCGACTGAGCCACCCAGGCGCCCCAGCCTGTAGCACTTTATACAATTAAGGTTGTGCCAAATGGCAAAAGTAACCAACTAAAGTCTGCCTACCTTAAATCAAGAACCCCCGGCCTGACGGGCCCCATTTTGTTCCAAAGTTCTCAGGCAAATATAATTGTATTTGCTATGGGATTCCCATGTGCATCACGGAAGGACAGCTTTCCAGCCCACAGAGCCGGCGACTTCATGGCTCGTGCTCAGAATGCCACAGAGCCCTGGCACCTGAGTGTGGGTCATGATAAATGGACTTCTTTTGTTTACATAACTTAAATCTGGGAATCCTTTCCAAGGTAGGAGAGCTCCTTCCAAATTGTCTTTAGGAACAAATAGTTCCTTAGATGCAGTGTTCACTCCCCTCAAGGGAACGGCATCTTTTGTTAAATGGAATTTGTTTCTAGAATTCAGTGCTGGGATTTTGTGCAACTGTGCTCCAGATTCTGTGTCGTTATCACCACTTTTAAGCCCTTTCTTTAAATTATCTTTGATTATGATAATATATATCACTTCGAAGTTATATGATTGTAATAGATATAGTTCAAAGATAAAATGATATAGAAAAGGTCACAGCAAAAGGTTTTGTATCCATTTTTTTCCTTCTCATTCCTCCTACCCCAATATTTTCGTTCAGTTATTTTTTTCATATTTTCCTGTTTCTACAAAGTAGTTGAAAAATGAATGGCATATCCTCGGATGAGACCTGATTCTTCTTATTTTTACTATGGATCGACCTTTGTTTATTTGTTTATTTTATTTATTTTTTATTTAAAAATAAGTTGATACACACTGTTACATTAGTAACAACGTAATGGTTGGACAAGTCAATGCTTACCACAAGTATAGCTACGATCTGTCACCATGCAACACTATTATGATACCATTGACCTTTCCCTATGCTGTGCCTTTCACCTCTGTGACTTATTCATTCTGGAAATGGAAGCCTGTGTCTCTCAATCCCTTCACCCATTTTGCCCATCCCCCCCTCCCTTCCCTCTGGCTACCACTGCGTTCTTTTCTGTCTTTATGGTCCACTTCTGCGTTTTCTTTGTTTGCTTTGTGTTTTTAGATTCCACATACAAGTGAAATCATATGGCATTTGTCATTCTCCACCTGACTTTTCTCACTTAGCATTATGCCTTCCAGGTCTATCCATGTTGTTGCAAATGGCAAGGTTTCATTCATTTTTATGGCTGAGTAATATTTCATCGTGTGTGTGTGTGTGTGTGTGTGTGTATATCATATCTCCTTTATCCATCCGTAGAACATGTTTTGAGAAATGACCTATATGAATCAAAGGAGACAATAAATAAAGTTAATGATTCAACGTTTATTAAAAAGTGAACATTTGTGGATTTTTAAAGCATCATATGCCTTCCCTTTGTTTAGACACAAAATAAAGTGGTCTGTCTCAGCAGTATTCTGTTGGTTTCAGGAGGGCTGAGGAAAGAGCTGAGGCCTGAGTTCACCTTGACTCTGGAAATTCCTGATTCATCCACTGGAACTTCAATGGCAACAAACCATCATGCATCAGGCACTTCTGGGCACTGACTTTTTCTTCACGCATTTCCCCCTAGGCAACAAGCATTTATTGACTGTCTACTGTATGCCCACAACTTTCTCTGTGCTGGGGATACAACAGTATAAAGACAGTCTGAAGCATCTTCCACCAAAACCTTCTTGACCACCTGCCCCAGGGCTGTTGTGCTGGCCTGGGGACGCAGTAGTTTCTCTCACTTTTATCCCTTTTGTGAGGTCAGCAAAAACGTAAGTGACGTAAGGTCAGCAGGGACAGGTGTCAGAGTGAAAGTGAAAGCAGGTGAGGACACAGAGAGCCATGGGGGGAGGTAGAGGGTGAACAGGTGGCCTCTCCAGGAATCCCCTCTAGGAATAGAGTCACGCAAAGGTATGGGGGAACCTCCAGGTAGGGAGCGGCCCAGGCTCCTTCAGGGGTGGCTGGTGTGGCTGGAGTGAGGTCAGTGGGGGCAGAGGATGGGGCAGATGAGCCCAGAGGACAGGACGGGGCAGATCGCAGTGGCCTCGTGGGGTCTGCCAAGGAGTTTGGATTTTACTGTGAATGTGACGGGAAGCCCTTGAGGGGGGGCACCACCATGATCTTTGGAGCTTTGCTAGATTTAACTTCACAGGCCAGACAGGTTGGGGACCTAGAGCATACTGTGGGGACCACCCTGGGAATGGGGGCCAGGCAGGCAAAAGGGAATCAGTAAAGGGAAGGAGGCGTGAGGCCACAGGCCAAGTGAGGGCCCTTGGCAAACCCAAGCACAGGCCTGGGCCTCTGTCTAGAGGGTGGATGCTTTCTTCAATCAGATCCAGAGAGATCAAGAGTATTGGCATACAAGTGGCCCAAAGGAGCCCTTCATCAGCAGTCATCGGCATTTACATGCCCAGCACTTTTGCAGCCTGTCCCTGGACGGACAACCCACACGCTCAACTTCTAGTGCTAAGTAAGAATCTAGAAATCCTGCCCTGCCCAAGCCTACCAGGTTGCAGAGACATCTGGACTTTCTGGAAAGGCATTGTTTCCTTCCCTCCTCACCACACCCCCCCCCCCACCCAATTCATGGGCAGGGAACAAGGGTCTGGGTGCAGCTAAGTGTCTCTGCGTGTTAATAGCTTGTGGGTTGTTGCAGGATCCCATGTGGACCTTGGCATCGGTGACGTGTGGCTGGGAGCAGGTAACACGCCCCGTGGTTATCTATCTTGAGACTCCTTCCCACCCTTTGTTCCCTTAGGGAGCCAGGGTGCCTTAGCACAGGAGCAGGAGCAGAAGTGACCTGGAATGACACCTTGCGTTTCTCCTCTCGGCCCCGAGGGGCCCATGCCCTTGGCTCTGCCCGTGTGCTGTGTGTGTCAGTGCGATTGAGCTGTGGGGCTGTGCTGGCCCCGGGTTCCGAAAGCATCCGTGCGCTGGTGCTTTTCCTGTTCCCTGGCCCTTAGCTGATGCAAACCACCGCGGGGTGCTGACTGGAGGCCTCTAAGCACCCTGCGTCCGCGTTATTACGGCAAACTTAAGAGTAGTAAATAAAAGGAACAAACGAAATAAAAACACAAAATGAAAAAATAATTAAAACAATAACTATTCCATTCATTCTGAGCACCTCATCCCAGATTGCATTAGAAAAAAAAAAACTACAATAAAAACATGCTTTTAATCTGATAGTAAAAAAGCCCAATAAAATAAAAATGAGCTCCATTAATGAAAATAATGGCTCTTACCCCAGCCAGTTAAAATGCTGAGCTTATGCGTTTTGGGGTTTGGGGGAGCTGAGGACGGTTGTTTTCCACGGCTGGTGACAGATTTGCTTCTGTTACGTACAGGAGAGGGCCCCGGCTAATTAGGATGGCTCAGTCTGGGATCTTACCTTTTGTGTGAAGCCCAGAGAAATTGGGTAGGAAGACAACAGAGTCCTGGGGAGATGGGCGAGGGGGGAGCTGTGCTCCGTCTAAGATTTGGACTTCAGAAGGCACTAGAATGTGTAGTTGCCCGCGTGCGTGCGTGCGTGCGTGTGTTTCCTTTCTCTTTCTCTCTTCACCCCCCCTCCCTCCGCCTCCCTTCTCATTACTTCAATTTGTGTTTGCCCCTTTTAGGAAGCCACTTTAATTTTCTTGCAGATGACAGGTAAGCCCCACCTCAGACTCTTTTGGATCAACCGTAATAGGACACCTCAGCAAGACCCTCTCCTTCTATTTGTGCTAGAAGAATTGTGCGCTGAGTGGAGCCCGGTACTTGCTCTGGATGGCCCTGCTCAGCACGCCCTTCTCCTGGGGGTGGGGGGGGTCCCTTTCCCCACTCCTTTGTAGCCTGTGTTACCAGCCGGAATTGTAATGCCTCGTATATTTCCTTGCTTGGTTCTGAATCCCTTGAGTGGAGCTACAAAAGAAGAAACGCCAGCGTTCACGGTCCACGTCTTGACCTCTGAAGACTTTGCTGGCAGCTGACCTCACAGAGCCCAGGACGGAACTTGTTCAAAGAAACTCTCTGCCCATTTAATCAACTCCTCTGCTGCCCTCCCAGGGCCCTGATGCTACTACTACAAGAACTTATTTGTTCAAATGAATATTAACATTGTAATTTAGTACCTAATTACGCTTCTCTAGCCATAACTGGAAATGTGGTATTAAAATCCTTACATGCTCCTTGGCTATCAGCATGTACCTTTGTCAATATCCTGGCATTGCAGAGATTTCTTTAATGTACAATCTCTGGGCTCACGTCTCTCCCTGTCGCTGATCCTCCCCTGTCGGTTGCAGATTTACTCGTTGCTGTTGCAGGTCGCGTTGAGAGCCGCGGTCTTGCTTGAATCAAATAGAGGAGTTCAGCTCCTTCCGAAAGAAGTGTGTGCATACGTGGTTTTCACAAGGGCTTCATCTTCTGTCTGCTCGCGGTCCCAGCCCAAGAACATAAGGTCTTAGGATTCCGCCGTGGGAAAACCCGCCACCTTCAACCGTCGTGCCTGACACATAATAAGTGCTCGATAAAGTTTGCTTCTTTAGTACTTTTCACCTTGTTTCATATCTCTAGGCCAGTGGTCCTCAGTTCCGGAGGCATATAAGGAAATGTGTACCTTAAAAAAAAAAAAAATGGTCGTGCCTGGTGTCATGTCAGAACAATGAAATCTGCGCCTCTCTGGTGAGGGCTTCCAGATGGTTCCGACAAGCAAGAAGGATTGAGATCACTGCCCCAGGCACGGCTAACATATGTATGTTCCGAGGAGCCACTGTTTCCGGTAGGATCGGTTCCAGTACAGAGCAGCTATTAGCAAATGGTCACAAACTGAGCTTCTGCTTACAACTTTTCTGTGAGCTCTTTAGCATCGCCGGGAAGAGCAGTGGCGAAGGAAGGATGCAGGTTTTACAGTGGGAACAATACTTTTGAGGACATCGAGCTATTTCAGAGAAAGACTGTCCTAATAGCCGTTATTTGCGTCTGAAAGAATGTTCGCTGTTCTAACTTCCAAGTGTTTTATGCAAGTTCTCCCATCAGGCAAAGCCCCCTGTTGGGAGAGCTGGGTGGACATGTGCACAGTGTGCAGATGGCTCATAACCAGCAGCCCTGCTAGCAAGAGTCAGGAACACATCCAGGGCTTCTGCTTTGGAAACGTCTATTTGCAACCAAGGGAAAAAAGAGAAACACAACAACTGGTATGTCAGTAAGTCACCCTCTAAGAAAACATGTTTTCTGACACCTCCTCCGTGTTCAGAGATAGCCTTTCTGAGCAAAGAGCACCTGTGTGCTGAGGATCATGGTTAGTCTGGGTGCCATGGACTTCCTGTAGGCTGACCCCCTGCCCCACCAACAATCTTCATCCACGTCCTCAGACGCCCTGGGCAGCCCTCTCGCCATGGCACGTGAAATTCCCAAGCACCGTGGAGCGCCTGGGTGGCTCAGTCGGTTAAGCATCCGATTCCTGATCTCAGCTCAGGCCCTGATCTCAGGGTCATGAGTTCAAGCTCCATGTTGTGCCCTGTAATGGGCATGAAGCCTACTTTATATATATATATATATATATATATATATATATATATATATATATATATATACATACACACACACACACACATATATATATACATATACACACACACATATATATAAATTAATATATATTTAATTTATTTCATGTATAAATTTATATATAAATTATATATATATATATAAATTATATATATATATATATATATATATATATATATATATATATATATATATAATTCCCAAGCACGGAATGTTTCATCCAGCAGTTTTAGCACCAGATCATTAAGTGGATTTGGGTTAAAGGGTCCCATGCATGAGTCCTTGCACAACGTGAGCTGATTCTGTTCAGGACCAGACCGTAGAATCGCCTGGTGAACGTCCCCAAACGACAGTCGGTCTAGGGCCTGGAGTCTGAGATTCTGATTCTGAGAGGCCCTCCAGTGATACAGGCATCCTGGATCCCTGGAACCCCGGCTGGAGCACAATGCTGATGAACGCTTGCTTTGGCCCACGAAGGCCAGTGTGACTCCAGAACGTTCCCCTGCTTGCCCCTTATCAAATTGTCCATGTTGTGCACCGGTTTCTCGGTTCCCAACTTGGTGTCGGTGTGTACAGATTTTCTAAAAGTTCTTTGTCTTCGTTTTATGTAAATTGTAAATTATAGGTCAGCTTTAGTGAACTGTAATTTACCTTAAATTGAATTAAATTTATAATTTATCAGATGTGAGAGCCAACTTTAATGAGTTTTGGTAGATGAATACAGTCACGTATACATTTACCTCCTTAGTCGTAATACAGAACATGTACATCACCCCCTAAAAGTTCCTTTGTGTCTCTTGAAAGCCATTCCCCTTCCCAGCCTTAGACACCAGCAACCACTGTTTGGTTTTCTCTTCCTGTAATTTTACCTTTTCTAGAAATTTTATGCAGAATGAATCATGCAGAAGGCAGTCTTTTGTTTCCAGCTTTTTTCACCGGAAATGCGTATCATCGTGTGTTTGAGATTCAGCTGTTTCGTTTCTTTTTTATTTGCTACTTTGAAAATTATTAATTAATCAATTAGTTTTTAATTGAGCTATGATCGACATCCAACACTATGCCGGTTTCAGACGTATAGATGTCTAGCTCGCGTTTCTTGTCTGTCGACGGCTTATTCTTTTTTCACGGATGAAGAGCATTCTGTTGTACAGATGTATAACTTATCCATTCACAAATTGATGGACATCCGTATTATTTCCGGTTTTATGAAATTATAAACAAATTTGCTATAAACATTCACAGAAAGGTTGCTTTACAAATACATAAATATCCAGGGATGGGATCGCTGGATTGTGGAATACGTGCATCTTTGAATTTAGGAGAAATGTTAAATTATTTCCAAGATGGCCATGCCATCTTATACGCCAAGAAGCAATTTATGGGGTTCCAGTGTTTTCACTACTTGGCTGGCACTTGATTGCTTTTTTTTCTTTCGTGTTAGCCATTTCAATAGGGGTGCAGTGCCTTCTTATTGTGGTTTTAATTTACATTTCTCTGAGGATTAACAATAGTGAACATTTCTCCCATGTTTTTATGCCACTTACATGTTTTCTTTGGTGAAGTGTCCATTCACATACTTTGCTCATATGTGCCTTTTTTTAAAGATTAATCAAAAAAATTTTTTAATTAATTTTTTAAATTTACATCCAAGTTAGCATCTAGTGAAACAGTGATTTCAGGAGTAGATTCCTTAGTGCCCCTCACCCATTTAGCCCATCCCTCCCACAACCCCTCCAGTAACTCTGTTTGTTCTCCATATTTAAGAGTCCCTTATGTTTTGTCCCCCTCCCTGTTTTTATGTTATTTTTGCTTCCCTTCCTTTATGTTCATCTGTTTTGTCTCTTAAAGTCCTCATACAAGTGAAGTCGTATGATATTTGTCTTTCTGTGACTGACTAATTTTGCTTAGCATAACATCCTCCAGTTCCATCCAGGTAGTTGCAAATGGGAAGATTTCATTCTTTTTGAGTGTCGAGTAATACTCCATTGTCTATATACACCACATCTTCTTTATCCATTCATCCATCGATGGACACTTGGGCTCTTTTCATACTTCGGCTATTGTCGATAGTGCTGCTATAAACATGGGGGTGCACATGTTCCTTCGAAACAGCGCACCTGTATCCCTTGGGTAAATACCTAGTAGTGTGATTGCTGGATCGTAGGGTAGTTCTGTTTTTAATTTTTTGAGGAACCTCCATATTGTTTTCCAGAATGGCTACACCAGCTTGCCTTCCCACCAGCAATGCAAAAGAGATCCTCTGTCTCCACATCCTTGCCAACATCTGTTGTTGCCTGAGTTGTTAATGTTAGCCATTCTGACAGGCATGAGGTGGTATCTCATTGTGGTTTTGATTTGTATTTCCCTGATGATGAGTGATGCGGAGCATTTTTTCATGTGTTGGTTGGCCATCCGGATGTCTTCTTTGGAGAAGTGTCTATTCATGTCTTTTGCCCATTTCTTCAATGGATTACTTGTTTTTTGGGTGTTGAGTTTGATAAGTTCTTTATAGATTTTGGATACTAACCCTTTATCTGATATGTCGCTTGCAAATATCTTCTCCCAGTCCATCAGTTGCCTTTTAGTTTTGCTGATTGTTTCCTTCTTGTGCAGAAGTTTTTATTTTGATGAGGTCCCAATAGTTCATTTTTGCTTTTGTTTCCCTTGCCTCCAAAGACGTGTTGAGTAAGAAGTTGGTGCGGCCAAGGTCAAAGAGGTTTTTGCCTGCTTTCTCTTTGAGGATTTTGATGGCTTCCTGTCATAGGTTTAGGTCTTTCATCCATTTCGAGTTTATTTCTGTGTATGGTGTAAGAGAGTGGTCCAGATTCATTTTTCTGCATGTCGCTGTCCAATTTTCCCAGCACCACGTGCTGAAGAGACTGTCTTTATTACATTGGATATTCTTTCCAGCTTTGTCAAAGATTAGTTGCATATGTGCCTTTTTTTTAAGGAAAAAATCAATTTGGGGGACATTGTCATCTTTGCTATGGTTAGTCTTCCAGTGCACAGACACGGCACGCCTCCCCACGTCTTTAAAAAAAAATTTTTTTAACATTTTTATTCATTTTTGAGAGACAGAGAATGAGTGGAGGAAGGGCAGAGAGAGAGAGAGGAGACACAGGATCTGAAGCAGACTCCAGGCTCCAAGCTGTCAGCACAGAGCCCAATGCAGGGCTCGAACCCACAAACTGTGAGATCACGACCTGAGCCGAAGTTGGACGCTCAACCGACTGAGCCACCCAGGTGCCCCAAGAGATTTTTTTTTTAGCTGAAATATTATGAGTTGTCTAGGTATACAGGCAGCAAAAAGATAAATTAGTGTATGTATTCCAGTGTTCTGGCCATAGATGGAAGGTGGTCCATCCTTCACTATCGGCATGGTGCTCACTTACCTGCAGGTGAGTGCCTTTTTTTGAGACTAAGGACAGTCTCTTGCTCCTATTTGGCTGAGAATTTGCATCACGGATCCGTGTTGGATCTTGTCAAATGCCTGTCTGTGTCAATTGATATGATCATGTGATTCTTCTCTTTAGTGTGTTCAGACGGTAGATTATGTTGATTGATTTTTGTATGTTGAACCCACATAGTGTATTTAAAAGAAATCCAGGTGTATCATGTTACCTAGTTCTGTTTTTTTATACTGCTGGGGTTATTTGCTAGTGTATTGTTTAAGATTTTTGTTTCTAAATTCATAAGAGATAGTGATTTGTTCATTGCTGTCTTATTTTGTACTGTATTGGAGCATTTTTGGTATGAAGGTAGTACTAAGCTCATAAAATGAGTTTAGAAGTGTTTCCTCCTTGGGGAGCCTGGGTGGCTCAGTTGGTTAAACACCTGACTCTTGGTTTCAGCTCAGGTCACGATCTCACGGTTCGTGGGTTTGGGCACAGTTGGTGGGTTTGGGTCCCACATTGGGCTCTGCAGGGACAGTGTGGAGCCTGCTTGGGATTCTCTCTCTCTCCCTCTCTCTCTGCCCCTCTCCTGCTCTCTCTCTCTCTCTCTCTCAAAATAAATGAATAAACATTAAAAAAAGAAGCATTTCCTCCTTTTCTATTTTCTGGGAAAGATTGCATAAAATTTCTGTTAATTCTTCTTTAAATATTTGGTAGAACTTTCCAGTAAACCAACCATTTCTTTTTTTCAGGAGATTTATGGTGAAAAATTCAATCTATTCAATATTTTGAGGACTGGGTGGTTTATCTTGGGTGGTTTCCACTGGGTGGTTTCATCTTGGTTTTGGTAGTTTGTGGTTTTTAAGGAATCAGTTAGTCCATTTCTCCTAAGTTATAAAATCTATGGGTGTACACTTGTTCACAGTATTCCACTTGTTCTTTTAGTGACTGTAGGACCTGTTGTACTATCCCATTTCATTCCTGATACTGATGATTTGTGTTTTCTCACATTTTATGTTGGTCAGTCTTGACAGAGGTTTATCATTAAATTAAAAAATATTTTAATGTTTATTTATTTTTGAGAGAGAGAGAGAAAGAGAGAGAGACAGACAGAGAGACTGAAAACTGAGGAGAGACAGAGAGGGAGACACAGAATCTGAAACAGGCTCCAGGCTCTGAGCTGTCAGCACAGAGCCTGAGGTGGGGCTCGAACTCATGAATCCTGACATCATGACCTGAACCAAAGTTGGATGCTCAACCAAATGAGCCACCCAGGCACCCCTTCATTAAATTTTTTAAAAGAAATAGCATTATCATTTTATTGCTTTTTTCTCTTGTTTCCTGTTTTTAATTTCATTGATGTCTGCTCTGATCTTTGTTATTTCTTCCTTTTTTTTTTTTTTCTTTGTGTTTACTCTTCCTTTTCGGTTTTCTTGAGGTAGGAACTTTGACATGAGACTTTATTTCTTTTCTAAAGTAATTTAGTGCAGTAAATTTCTCTCTCAGCATTGCTTGAGCTGCATACCATGTATTTTGATATGTTATATTTTAATTTTTATTCAATTTTATGTATTGTAAATTTCTCTTTAAGACTTCCTCTTTGACCCATGGAATTTAAAAGTGTATTGTTTAATTTTCAAATGTGGGGTAGAGGGAGAAATTTATTGACTCCTTGAAATAGAAAATTTGCCAGGTTTGCTTTGAGAGGGTAATCTGATACGAGCCTTCATGCACACATTAAGGGTTTTTACCTACCCTTGAGAAATCTACACGAATACAGGAATACCTCTAAGAGAAACACAAGGGAAACATTTTTTCCTTTGCTTCTTAGACATCTCTTAATTAGGAGCACTAACAAATCCACTCATTCAGTAATTCGTTTGTTCAAAACATTCCTCATCGTCTTTCCCAGAGCACCGTACTCTGCACTCATGTATGGGATCTTCCTCCACCCAGAGCTCACAGATCCCTTCACTCACTGTGTTCTTGTGTCTCCCATTCTGAGTTCTTTCCTGTTAGCATAAATTGCCAAAAGTAAATATTCTTATAGGGTATGGACGGTGCAGGTTATGAGATTGTGGTTGTCCTTGGCTATTGATTTGGAGATGTGAATATTAGAACTACATTCACAGCCCAAATACAGCCAATTATTAAGTAAGGTCATGGTTACACCCTTTTTTATTGAAAATGGTTTCTTTTGGCTATAGATATTTAGATAATTGCCTCTGCTTTTCATTTTATGGCATGGTGATGATATTTAGATGATGAAGAGAAGAAAGAGGAGGATGAAGATTCTCTGAGACTCTAAGTTCATGTCCTATTCTATCTATTATCCAACCATCCATCCATCCATCCATCCTTCTATCCATTCTTCTATCCATTTTTCCATCCTTCCATTTATCCATCCATTCATCCACTGATTTTTTACCTATCTGTTGTTGGTCATCACACTTGCCAAGTTCATTATCAACTTAGGATCTTTTCATTTGCTGTTCCTCTTTCTGGAATGCTCTTTCCTTGACTTTTCATGTGACGGTCTCCTTGTCATCTCTTCAGCAAAATCTGTCCTAACCACTCTATCTAAATGAATTCCCTTGAAGTTACCGTCACACCACCTTGTTTCATCTTTTTAGACACTTCTCACTCTTTGAAATTATCTTGTTTCTTTTTATTCACTTTTTTATTTTCAATCTTCCTTGACAGAATAGAAGTTCCACGAAGGCAGAGACCTTACGTGTCTCGTTTTCCTCTGTGGACCAACATCCACACAGCTGACAATCCATGTGAACAGTTGCTTATTAATTAAATTAATAAATGCTCTTCTCCTGACATCGTAAGGTAGTGATCAAGAGTGCAGACTCTGCAGCCAATCTGGCTGCATTTAATTGTACGTATGCAAACTTGGAGATAGCATGCCATGACCTTGGGCAAGTCATTTATCGTCTCTGTGTCTCAGTTCCTTCAAGAAATGGAAATGATATAAATAGTATGAGATGAGAACAGCACAGAACTTACAGAATTGTCATTGTCAGGAGGATTAAACAAAGTTAAAACAAAAAAACGTAATGTGGTAAAGTGCTTACAATAGCATCTGGCAACCGTATGCATTAAAAACGAAATACAACAACAACAACAACAACAACAACAACAACAAATCATCCTCGTCATCATCCCCAAGTTTTGGAACACAAAATCTAAAAAAAAAAACAATAAATACAACAACAACAAAAGAGAACAGCTCCTACCTGGAAAATTTAAGTGTGGTGAATACTTCTGAGGGGCTTTCAAATTCTAGAAAGTAGTTTCAGCCTTTTGACAGTCTGGCCCCCAAAGTTACTGCTAAGTCCAGGATCCCAGCCTTTTAGGGGCCACCTCACTGGTGCCACCTGTATTGTGATGAGTGAGTTGAGGCAAAAACTTGTGCACACACAAGCGTTAGCGATAGTAATTAACAAGACGCTGGCAGTTCTACCCAGTGATGTGCAAGATCAGGACAAGGCACTCTGTCGATGGGGCCACCGTCGATGGTGGCCCTGTGGAGCAGAAGAGTGGCAGAGCAAGAAGTCAGTACCACCCCGTGCAGAGGCGATCTCCTGGCAGAGCCGGCTGTCACTCACTGTCGCCTGGCCAGCATGCAGTATGTGAGGCCTGTCAGTCTTTCTGGATGGGAAGGTGGGGGCGAGTCTGATCACAAGCTGACTTTCTGCAGGGTGGAGGTGGTGAGCCCCCAGGGACCCTTGTCCTGAGCGGCGTGCTTGAGCTCCCAGAAGGAGCAAGCTTGGTTGGAGAAGCTCGCTCTCTCCTGGGCTCGCCTAGCATGCCAACCTGGGGCATGAGAGGCCTCCTTGCTACCCTAGATGTTTTGATGGCACGGAGAGAGTCAGCAATGCCTTACTCTGGAGGGCTCGCCAGAGGGAAGGTGGAGACAGAGGCACAAGCTACTGAAGAGGCGGCGCCGCTCAAAGACTCCTAGCTCCTGGTCAGGAGCCCTAAATTCTTGTCCCAATTCTTCTACCTGCTCACCCTGGGTCCTTGGAAACTCACACGATCTCACCGTTAGGGGATGATAGCGCCGAGCATCAGCTCTCCCATCCCCCATTGCCCACAGACCCTTCGCCTCTCCCTACCCGTACGCACACATCCAGAACAGGAATTCAGAGGCAGCCTCAGGCAGTTATTTCTTCAGCTTTGGAGACTGCAAGGGCCAATGTTTGGGCCTCAAAATAAATGTAAAGGAGAATTTGTTGGGCTCCAGCCCTCAGTCCTGCAGGGACCAAGGGCAGGCGGCTCCAAGATGGGCCACTTCGGCCCAAGCATTATTTTGAGTTAAATGCAATTAGAACTCAGTAGGTTCAGGAAAAAGCTCTCCTCCTCCTCTTCAATTGCCTTCCTGTACCAGGAAGAGGGGCTTTAACAGGGATCCTTATTTATCCAGGAAACTTATATGCAGGATAGAGAAACCTTGATTTTCCAAACATCTCTCCTCTTCCCGCTAATGGTTTTTCTCCTCTTTGCATCCCCAGACCCCGCCTCTCTCCTGAGCTCAGAGAAGCCTCATGTCACCTGACTATCAAGTCTGTGAGGATTTCCCATGTGCCTGAAGCTAAATTTGATTTTCTCCTATTAATCTGTTGCATCTCAATTTGATTCTTGGTCCGGCTGGAAGGATCTCGAAGGGCATAGGTGATTCCTCCTCCTCCACATTCCGAAGGGGAGGAGGTGAGCGCTCTCCCAGGCAGAGGGTACAAGCTGTGTGGAAGGGACAGGGCCAGCCATTCCTTTCTTCTGGATTCAACAGGTGACAGAACCTCCAGGAAAATTAGGGGACCTCAGAGCGGAGGATCCCTCGGCCTTACTTCCCATGCAGGATCTGTAAAGCAGGAAGCCCAGAGTGGCCCAAACCCTGGCATGAGTTGACTGCAATGGAGCAGCTCTCCAAGCTTCCTGCTCTTCCCTGGAGGTGTGGGAAGCAGGTACTTTTCCAGAACCCCAAGAAAGTCACAGAAGACAGACAGGGGTGAGTTGGGCTACCTGGGGGGGTTTCACGATCCTGGTGAGGGAGAAGAGGCTACAAAGTATTGAAGCATCATGAACATGACACCAGCCTCCACATGGGGGATACAGTCATCTTTGCTGACGTTTGAGCGAGTGGAAACATTATCGAAGAACAGAACAAAGCCATGTACAGCTCACCAAATGCCCATGCACACAGGCAACCGTAGCCAAGAAACTGCCTGTCTCCCTCTAACCTGATGCCCAGGGAGGAAGAGAAAGGGGAAACCTTGAGAGAGCTGAGTTTGAATATGAATTAACCATTGACTCAGAATTTAGGTCCAAGGTAGGATTAAGTTGAGTTAAGGACAAATAAAGAAAGTTGTTTCTCTGCACACACAGTGTCCTGAAAATGTCGCACCCATTACACTTCTGTGACTTACCGTGTTCATAGTAAAATGCATCACTTGAGCTATTGTGAGGCTCAAATTCAACTACAGGAAACTTACTTTATTAAGTAACTCGGAAGGACCACGACAGAGCCTAGTTGTTGGACGTTGTCAGAGGAGGGCAGGGTGGGTTTCCAGTCTCAAAGTATGTTGGTAATTTTCTGAAGATGCCTAGGTTTGAGGATCAAAGTCATCTGGGGGCATTTTGAAATACCGATGCCTGAGCAACAGCCCGTATGGCTCTGTGTCCTATTGTCAACCGTGTCTCAGGGAAGTGTAGTGGCCTGGCAAGGTCAGAAGCCACAGTTTGGAATGAGAGGGGTACAGAGATGGTCACCCCTGAGGAGCAGATGAGATCTTGGCATTGCTGCCCTCTGCCCAAGGTGAAGGCTGACTGTGTGGTATTTAGAGGGAAGCAACCAGGAGTTCAGAAAGAGAAAGGCTTTCTTCCGGCTCCAGGGGATGAAGTTAGCTTTTCTGGAGAGAGTGAGCTCCCAGTGTGTGTGGAGGCTGATAGGTGGATAGTTTTCAGGATGCCTGGGTGGCTCAGTCGGTTGAGCGACCGACTTCAGCTCAGGACACGGTCTCACGGTTTGTGAGTTCGAGCCCCACGTCGGGCTCTGTGCTGACAGCTCAGAGCCTGGAGCCTGCTTCGGATTCTGTGTCTCCCTCTCTCTCTGCCCCTCCCCCACTCACGCTCTGTCTCTCTCTGTCTCAGAAATAAATAAACATTAAAAAAATACTATTTTCTAGCTATGTATTTTGCGTGTTGACTTACATTTTGCCAAATGAAAGTTTTATATTTGTACATGGTTAGATATAACTCCTTTTACTTTTTGAGTAAAAATTAAATAGCTTTTTAAATTTATCTTTTTATTTTAGCATAAAATAAATAAGAATACAAGAAATAGATAAGAATGCATTTGTACTCTTTCTTAGGAAGACCACATTAACCCCTGGATTGTATGAGCAGCCTTCTAAATTTTTTGGTAAGATTTCTTTGTTTCAGTGGATCCTTTTATTTAGTTAAAATTCATTTTTTACCTATGGTTCTAGGATGAGAATCTTTTAAATTTCCGTTTCATATTGATAACCAGTGTTGCCAGCTTTATTTAGTAAACGGTCCATTCTTCCACCTGAATAAAACTCTATTTTTGTTGAATACAAACTTCCTGTAGCTAGGGATCAGATCCTAAATTTTCAGTTAATTTCCATGGATTTATTTGTCTTTTCATAAGTCAATACTATGTTGATCTTTATTACATTGGCTTTCGAGAAGGTTCTGGTAAGTCAAAAGGTAAGTCTCCTCCCAGTTTTCTTTTTTCAATTGTTGGAGCAAGTTTTAGGCAAATTCTTCCATATGAGTTCAGGAATTATTTTAACCTTTTGGAATTCTCGCTGGAATTGCGGTAAGTTATAGGTTAATTTTAGAAGAATTGATATGTGGTACATATATATCAATATATATCATATCTATATTGATATATATCATATTTATGGATATTTATTTTACATATTGATGTCAATATACGTTAATATCACAAACTGATATATATGATATATTACATATATCTTGTATGCTTGACAATGTATTTTCTCATCCAAGAGCATGGTACACTTTTCCAGTGTAACTTATTCTTTAGCGTTTTGTCATTTTTGTTGTATTGTAAGTTAAATAATTTTGATCTAATTCTAGTCTAAGTGCTTAGTGTAGTAAGTAAAGTTGTTACTGACTTTCGCACACTCAGCTTATATATAGTTACCTTACGACTGTCTCTTATTACTCTTAGGATATATTTTTTTTAATGTTTATTTATATATTTTGAAAGAGAAAGAGTGCGCAAGAGGGGAGGGACAGAGAGCAAGGAAGAAGGAGAATCCCAAACAGGCCCCGTGTGGTCAGGGCAGAGCTGGAACGAAAGGAAACAGAAGGTCATGACCTGAGCCGAAGTCAAGAGTCAGACAAAACACAACTGATTGAGCCATCCAGGCACCCTAAGAGATTTTTTTTTTATTTTAATTTTTTTTCCCATATTTATTTTTGAGAAACAGGAGTGAGACAAAGCGTGAGTGGGGGAGGGGCAGAGAGAGAAGGAGACACAGAATCTGAAAGCGGTCAGCACAGAGCCTGATGCGGGGCTCGAACCCACAAACTGTGAGATCACGACCTGAGCCGAAGTCAGACGCTCAACCGACTGAGCCACCCAGGTGCCCCAAGAGATTTTTTTTTTTAGCTGAAATATTATGAGTTGTCTAGGTATACAGGCAGCAAAGAGATAAATTAGTGTATGTATTCCAATGTTTGTTACAATTATTTTAGCTTCTTATTTTGCATTTTCTAGAACTGTCCTATCTGATACGGTAGCTACTTGCCACATTTGACTATCTGAGTTTAAGTTAATACAATTAAAAATTCCATCACTCATTCACATTAGCCACATTGCAGTCGCTCATTAGTCACATGTGACCAGAGGCTATCATACCGGATAGCACAGTGTGTCGAATATTTCCGTCACTGCAGAAATTTCCACTGGACAACCCTATGCTAGAACATTCGAGAGGGTATGTAATTATTACAGTGGTGACTTCTATGCAACTGTTGATTTTTACAGCAATGTTTTACTATTTTCGTACTTAAAGTAATTCAGTAGTAAAGGAAATACAACTTACATTAATGATGAGAGTTTATATGAAAAAATGAGAAAAGATCTATTATCCACTAAAATGGGTAGGCGTGAAGAAATAAGAAATAGGTTACTCTCCTCTGTGGCTGCTGAAAATGTGAAGTGCTACAACTTTTGGGAAGGCAGTCTGGCAACATTTAAAAATAGATATGCCATTCAACCCCGCAATTATCCTCCCGTAGAAGGGCTCCATGGAATTGAAAGGGCCAATATGGAAGGACAGACAGATGTACAAAGATATTTATTGCGGTGTTGTTTGCACCGGTAAGAGACGGAAAACAGAGTAGATATTGCCAACCAGCATGGGCTACGAAAGTGGGTGTGACTACAGCCTGGGATTAAAAAGGAATTGGAGCTCTATTCGGTGACCCTTGACACTTGCCTCGGAGTGGGGTATGGCGGAACAGCAAAATAAAATGCAGGAAAGGGTGTAAGATATGCCACTTTTATAAATGAAACAAAGGAAAATGCTTCAAATATTACATGTATATGAACAGACGTAAATATGTAAATAGGATTGCAAGGAATTCTTCAGATAGGCACGTATAGGATTCTGTGAGTGTGGAGACACTTGTGGGTTGTGAATGCGACGTTACCTGGCGGAGTGGACGTGAGGGTGTGTCCCGAAGAAGACGAGAAGGCAGGGGCGGATGTACCGTAATTACTTATGCAAAGTGCATGTGTATATGTGTGCATGAATAAAGAAAACTTGTAACTGAAAAGATGATTCCAGGGGTTAACAATGGTCATTTCCAGGTTGTGAGACTTCAGAAGACTATTTTTTTCTTTGTAATTTTATCTGTAGCTGGAACCTATACACAGAGAGCAAATAAAGAGAGTTAAAAACAAACTTTTATATTGTGGACCCTGCTTTCAAACGGGTAGCGCAATGCCCGGCACATCCCTGTGTGCAGAGAAACCAGAAAGACCAAAGGTTGAAAAGAATTGTCTTTTTGCCGTCATTTCTTTGAAATTAGTCTACATTCCAAGGCTAAGTAAATATGTCTTTATTTCCTGCCTTTAAAACATTACATACATCACAGTGTTTAATCCAGTTGAGTAGAGAGTTTTAAAAAATTGTAACTCCAGTTTTTCTTCTCAGATGCATAAAAACTGTTCGTTTAATGTATAATTTAAGGATATGTTAATTTTTGAGGGGCGCCTGGGTGGTTCCGTCTGTTAAGCATCAGGCTTCTGACTGCGGCTCAGGTCATGACGTCCAGGTCAGCGAGTTCGAGTCCCGCGTCGGGCTCTGTGCTGACAGCTCAGAGCCTGGAGCCTGCTTCGGATTCTGTGTCTCCCTCTCTCTGCTCCTGTCCTGCTTGCAGCCTGTCTCTCTTTCCAAAATAAATACACATTAAAAAAATTTAAAAAATATATATTAAGTTTTGAAAAAAAAAAAAGAATCCAGCACTATATTTTTGAACTGCATTCTCTTTCTTGAAAGGTTCTTGTAACGTTTCTTTTTCTTTTGTTTAAACCACACTTGTCACCCACGACAAAATAAATGTGCACACCTGCACACGTGGGCACATGCACACGCGCGTGCACACACACACACACACACACGCACACACTCCAGATCAAAAATTACTAGTCAAGGGTGTGGGGTAAAAGCAGTTTCCCCTCATTATTTTCTTTTTCTCAACTTCTTCTGGCATTATCAGCAATTTATTTTTCCAGATAAATTTTAAAATCATTTCGTCAAGCTTCATCTCTCTCCCCAAAAAAGATCTGTTAGGATTTTTTTTAGGACTGCAGAAGTTCAGTGCATTATTTGGAAAGAAGTAGCATCTTTAAAATGTTCTGTCTTCTTATCCTGAAACATAAGGTTTGCATTTTTCCTTAAAAAAATCTTACAAGTTTCCTTTATTTCTTTTAAGACTCCTCTTTAAAATTCAGGTTTCCTGAGTGTACTTTACAGACGGCAGAATTCAGCCTTTCCGGTGAACAGTGTTGCAGACTCTGACAAGTGTATGCCGCTGTGTGACTGTCACCTCAGTCAAGATGAAGAATGTTGACGCCACTGCAGAAAATGCCCTTGTTTCTTTGATATCAACCCTTCTCACTCTGATCTTCGGCTTTCTCTTTTTCTCCCAGAATGTCCTATAAATGGAATCCTACAGTGTGCAGCCTTGTGTCTCACTTCAGGCAATGATTTTCAGATTTGTCCATATTTCGTGTGGATCAGGAGTTCATTCACTTTTATCAACCGAGTGGCCTTCCGTTGTATGGATATACCGCAATTTGTCTGTTCGTTCACCTGTTGATGTACATCGCAGTTGTTTACATTTTTTTTACTACGAATAAAACTCTGTCAACACTTGTGTGGAACTTTTTTGCGCAAACATATGTTCCCATTTTGCCTGGAAATGTCATGCATATGTTTAATATGCTGGGTAAAATACGCTCAGGAAAATATACTGGGTTGTACATGCTGGGCGTATGTTTCATTTTATAAGAAATGACCTGTTTTCTAAAGAGATTGTATCTTTTTTTTTTTAATTTTCGAAGTATGATTTTTTTTTCTTAAAGGATTGTTTTATTCAGAGCTGGTACTAGATGTTTTCAATAATTTAGTTTTATTATTTATTTATTATTTCCAATTTTTATTAAAGTGTAATTACTATACAATGTCATATATTCATTTCAGGTTTACAATATACTGATTCAACAATGCTATACATTATTTACTCAGTGGTCATTATGATTAACTGTACTATTGATACAGTTAATCTTACTGTACTATTGATACACTTAATCTGTTTCACCCATCCCCCCTCTGGTAACCACCAGTTTGTTCTCTATATTTAAGAATCTGGGTTTTTTTGTTTGTCCCTTTTTCTTTGTTCATTCGTTTTGTTTCTTAAATTCCACTTATGAGTGAAATTATATGGTGTTTGTCTTTCTCTGATTGACTTATTTCACTTAGCATTATACCTGCTAGGTCTATCCACGTTGTTGCAAGATCTCATTCTTTTTTATGGCTGAATACTATTCCATCGCACATATATGCTACATCCTCTTTACCCAGTCATCTATTGATGGACACTTGGGTTGCTTCTTATCTTGGCTGTTGTAACTAATCCGGCAACAAACATAGGGGAGCGTATATCTTTTCAAATTAGTGTTTCACTGGATCATACGGTAATTCTATTTTTAATTTCTTAAGTTAACTCCCTACTGTTTTCCACAGTGGCTGCACCAATTTGGAGTCCCACCAACAGTGCATGAGGATTTCTTTTTTTCAAAGCCTCACCAGCAGGATTGTTTCTTGTTATTTCTCGTTTTGTTGATTCCAGACATTCTGACAGGAGGAAGGCAAATCACTGTGGCTTTGATTTACATTTCCCTGGAGATTAGTGATGTTGAGCATCTTTTCATGTGTCCGTTGGCCATCTGCATGTCTCCTTTGGAAAAAATGTCTATTCAGGTCCTCTGACCACTAGATCATTATTATTCTTGTTGATTTGAGGGCATTGGGTTGTATAAATTCTTTATACATTTTAGATATTAACCCCTTATCATGTATATCATTTGCAAATCTCTTCTCCCATTCTGTAGCCTTTCTGTTTTGTTGATGGTTTCCCTTGCTGCGGAAAAGCCTTTTATTTGGTGTAGACCCAATTGTTTATTTTTTGTAACTGTTACATTCTCATCAGCATTGTATAAGAGTTACAGTTACTCCCTACTCTCTCCAACATTTGGCATTTCCAGTCTTTTTTAATTTTAGTTATTCTAATGTATACGAAGTGATATGTCGTGAGGTTTTAATTTTAATTTCTGTGTTGCCTAATGATGTGCTTTTCCCCATACCTATTGGTTATTCATATATATATATATATGATCATAACTAAATATATATAATTTTATATATTTGGTTATTCGTGTATCTTCTCTAGAAAGTATCTGTTCATGTCTTTTGCTTATTTTCCTCTTGGGATATTTGTCTATATATCACTGAGCTATAAGATCTTTATATATTCTGAACACGGTCCTTTACTGTGTATTAGGAATATTTTCTGCCTGTCTGTGACTTGCTTTTGCATTTTTTAAATTGTGTCTTTTGAGGAGCAGAAATTTTTAATTATGGTGAAGTCCACTTTATCAGTATTTTCTTTCAATTTGTATGTTTTTTATTCTTTTTATAACCCAAGGTCATAATGATTTTTGCCTATGTTTTTTTCTAGAAGCTTTTTAGTTTTAACATTGACATTTACCTATATAATCCATTTCAAGTTAATTTAAGGGCTGTGGTATTTTTTTCCGTATGGATATCCAATTGCTTTATCGCATTTGTTTAGAGGCAATCTTTCCCCCATAAATCACTTTGGTCCTTTTTTTTTTTTTTAATGTTTATTTATTTTTGAGAGAGAGAGAGACAGAATGTGAGAAGGTGAGGGGCAGAGAGAGAGGGAGTCACAGAATCCGAAGCAGGCTCCCGGCTCTGAGCTGTCAGCACAGATCCCGACATGGGGCTCAAACTCAGGAACCCCGATTTCATGACCTGAGCTGAAGTCAGATGCTTAACCGGTTGAGTCACCCAGGTGTCCTGACCGTGGTCGCTTTGTCAAGAACAAATTTACCATATATACACGGGTTTATATCTGGAGACTTTATTCTGTTTCATCAAATCTATACATTTATTCCTGTGCTGGTTCACATGGTCATATGATTACTGTTGCTTTGTATTGGGTTTTGAAATCCAGTATTGAAAGACTTCCATACTTGTTCTTCATAAAATTATTTTGACTGTTTTATGCCCATTGGTTTTATAAATAATTTCTAGCATCACCTTGTCTATTTCTATTAATTAAAAAAAAAAAGCATGCCCGGATTTCAATTGGGACTGCATTAAATCTGTAGCTCCGTTGAGGGAGAACTGACATCTTAAAAATGAGTCTATCGTATGGAAGATGGTCTCTCTCTCTCTCTCTGTTGTTAGGTCTTTAAATTTCTCAGTGATGTTTTGCAGCGTTCTGTTTATTGGTCTTGCGCATATTTTGTTAAAATTATCTTTATGTCTTTTGATATTATTAATACAACCATATGTATTATTTTAAAATTTCAATTATTTATTGTGAATATAGAAGTGCGATCGATAGTTTGTGTATTTATATTGTGTCCTGTGGCCCCGTTAAACTCACGTATTAGTTCCAGTAACTCCTTTATAGATCCCTTAGACCTATCTAGAAAATTGTTATCTGCAAATAAAGGCAGTTTTGTTTCTTCATTACCCATATGTATATGAAGAGAAACTGCACCACCAAATCGTATTGAAGGTGACTTTTTATTTTATTTTTTATTTTTTTTTTCAACATTTATTTATTTTTGGGACAGAGAGAGACAGAGCATGAACGGGGGAGGGGCAGAGAGAGAGGGAGACACAGAATCGGAAACAGGCTCCAGGCTCTGAGCCATCAGCCCAGAGCCTGACGCGGGGCTCGAACTCCCGGACCGCGAGATCGTGACCTGGCTGAAGTTGGACGCTTAACCGACTGCACCACCCAGGCACCCCAGAAGGTGACTTTTTAAAAGGTAAAGTAAACGATCAGTCATCTTAAGTGAGTTATGATGTGGGTTTGGGGGCCTACTCGAAAGAGCAGTATCCTCTCTACTCTCTTCCTCTTAGAGAATATTAAAGCCTGTGTCTATTGAGAATAGAAGCAAGGAGTCAGATGAAACAGCTGCATCTGAGAAATTATCTGGTGGATTCGAACTGCACAGATACATCCACAATCTTCAGCCTAAAATACATGCCTTTAGACCTTTTCATCTAAATGTATATACTTAAAAAAAATTCCAATATTGTTAACATACAGTGTTATATCAGTTTCAGGCGTAGAAAATAGCGACCCAACACTTCCACGAAGCACTCAGTGCTCATCATATCATAACAAGGGCACTTCTTAGTCCCCGTCACTTAGGTCACCCATCGCCCCACCCCTTCCGGTAACCATCAGTTTGTTTTCTATAGTTAAGAATCTGTTTCTTTGTTTCTCTCTTTTTTTCCCCTTTGCTCATTTGTTTTGTTTCTTAACGGCCACTTATGAGAGAAATCGTACGGTATTTGTCTTTCTCTAACTGACTTATTTCATTTAGCGTAATACTCTCCAGCTCCATCCATGTCATTGCAAATGGCAAGATTTCATTCTTTTCTATGGATGAATAAAATTCCATTTTATATATATATATATATATATATATATATATATATATATCACACCTTTATCCATCCACCAACCAATGGACCCTGGGTTGTTTCCATAATTTAGCTGTTGTAAATAATGGTGCAATTAACATAGGGGTTCATGTATGCCTTTGAATTAGTGTTTCTGTATTTTGGGGGTAAATACCCAGTAGTATGGTTACTGAATCATAGGGTAGTTCCACTTCCAAATTTTTGAGGAAGCTCCATACTGTTTTCCACGGTGGCTGCACCTCTTTGCGTTCCCACCAACAGTGCACCAGGGTTGCTTTTTCTCCATATCCCCGCCAACACTTGTTGTTTCTTGTGCTTTTGGTTTTCGCCATTCTGACAGGTATGAGATGATAGCTGATTGTAGTTTTGATTTGCATTTCCCTGATGATCAGCGATGAGCATCGTTTCATGTGTCTGTTGGCCATGTGGATGCCTTCTTTGCAGAAATGTTTGTTCATGTCTTCTGCACATTTTTTACCTGGATTGTTTGTTTCTTGGATGTTGGGTTGTATAAGTTCTTTAGATATTTTGGATACTAACCCTTTATCGAATATGTCATTTGCAAATATCTTCTCTTATTCAGTAGGTTGTCTTTTAGTTTTATTGATTATATCCTTTGCAGTGCTGAAGCTTTTTGTTTTGATGTAGATCCAATAGTTTATTTTTGCTTATACATATATATATATATTTGCTTATACACACATATATATGTATATACACACACAAATATATATAAAATTTTTATTGTATGGAATATATTTAATTTATTTGCATTTATGCTTCATCAGAATCTTGGTGTAGACTCAATTTGGTGTAGACAGAATTTTGGTGTAGACTCAGTTTATTTTTGCTTTTAGATATAGATATACACACACAAACATGTAACTTTTTATTATGTATATAATATATTTAATTTATTTTCATTTATGCTTCCTAAGAATCCTGCTTCGGTATACCTTGCTGGGTAATCTTTGAGACTGTTGTAGGTAATTCGTGTTCATGCTCAAAAGAGACTTCTCTTTGGAATCCCCCTGGGACGCTTTCTACCACAGAAAACTTACTCTGACTGCCATAAAGGGACCGACAGACAAAACTTGATGAGCTATTATGTTTGGTCAGGCCTTCAGGCCTGGTTGGATCAAGGAAACTTTCTGTAACTCTTGGCTTTGTTTCTTCCCACATCACTGCGATGGCCCTCGGCAGTCCCGAGCTCAGCAACTCTGTGGAAAGGGCTCTTAGCTTCTTCACTAGTTGTAACAGAACTGGGCTAGCTGGCATCGCACACTCATCCCGGAATATCCCACCTGCAGCTTTGAACAGGGAACTTCACCCAAACCAGGGGGATGATCAAGAGGTCATTACCAAAACAAAGGGAGGTAGATGCTGTGCAGACATAAACAATGCTGTCCCCCACTACGGTGTGACGGTATTTCTGTGGTGACCAATCTTCGGCCTCCTCAAAAGCTGTGGTCCTATGTTCCAAGCAGGTACAGAGCCATGGCTGGAAGTGGACGTCACTGGGACCGTCATGCACCCTGTTTCTTTCAGGTCTGACTTAGAGGTGCCAGCAGCTCTACAGACATTTGCAATCTCTCGTCTTCCATTTGATAGTTTGAATTCCCCTGGTGATTTCCCAGATGCAGCTTCTCCTAAGTGAAAGGAAGCCAGTGGCAAAGGACAGATATTGTATGCTTCCACTTACAGGAGGTTCCATAGTCATATTCATAGACACAGTGGTTGCCAGGGGCTGTGGGAAGAGGAAGCTGGAGTTTTATTCCTCTCTTTTCTTTCTTGCTTTCTTGCTTTTTTTTTTTTTTTTTAGAGTAGGGGGAGGGGGAAGCAGAGAGAGAGAATCTCAGGCAGGCTCCAGGCTGAGCGTGGACGCAGACCTTGATCCCGTGACCCTGGGATCGTGATTTGAACCAAAATCTAGAGTCGGACGCTCAACTCACTGAGCCACCCAGGTGCCCCTGGATAGTTTGGATTTATGGGTCTGAAGTTTCAGTTTGGGACGATGAAATAGTTCTGGAGGTAGAGGGCGGTGACGGTTGTGCACAATGTGAGGGCACTTAATGCCATTTCACCGCACAGTTAAAAATGACTACCACGATAATAAAAAAAACCACTAAGTGTGACAGGTTGCCTTTGGGGAGACAGCAGAGTGACTGACGCCAAGTCCTGCCGTAAGACCTGCTTTGTCTCTTACCAGATGTACGTTTCTAAGCAATCCTCTTAACCCCAGCCAGCCTCAAGTTCCTCCGTTGCAAAGCAGGCCTGACACTGACCACCCCTGGGGGCTCTTGCAAAGAGAGCGTGAGCTCACGCCCACAAAGCATGGAGAACATTGGCCAAGGGGAGCACTCGACCAGTGCTGGTTACACAATTATGTTAACTCCTCTTCGTTCCTCCCCGCCCTGCTGAGGGGCTTCTCCTCAAAGCCCACCCACCCCAACCGCCTGGCTGCCTTCAGCCCACTGATGCAGCTTTCCTCTGACTGTTGGCACAAGTCTTTTCCAAACACCTCCAGCTGAAATGTGCCCAGGGAAGTGAGCGAATCCCAGTGGCACACCTGTCTGCAATGCCACCAATGAAACCAGCAAAGTGACAACACCCGATTACTAGACATCTCTGACGTGGTAGGGAAAAATTTGGTACCTCATTTGTAAGTTTTCTAATTTCAAAGCCCTCACCATGGGCTCTGCACATAAACTGTCGACGCGTTTAAATAAAAAACTATACACAAAAGTCTACGGCATGTTAGGGGAATATGCCAAACAGTATTTTTATTTTTTTTTGTTTTTATTTTTTTAAAGGGTTTTTAATGTTTATATTTGAGAGAGAGAGAGAGAGAGAGAGAGAGACAGAGAGTGAGCAGGGGAGGGGCAGAGAGAGAGAGAGAGAGAGGGAGACACAGAATCCGAAGCAGGCTCCAGGTTCCGAGCTGTTGGCACAAAGCCCTACGTGGGGCTCGGAATCACAAACCATGAGATCGTGACCTGAGCCGAAGTTGGACACGTAACTGACTGAGCCACCCAGGCGCCCCCAGGACAGAATTTTTAAAAGAATCTCTGGTATAATTAGTAACCATTTTATTATTACTGTTATTGACAAATGTATTACTGATTGGTAATAATTTTGCTATTTTTGAGGCCAAAATATATCAACATTATGGTGATCAATTCCATATAACTGGTCATTAGTATTTATAATTGTATATGATGACCATTACATTCATAATTAACATCCAAAAGTTCTCATTTTAACCTAATAGCAATAACAGGTAAAAACAAGAAGAATATCAACATCCAGGAAAAATTTTTAAGAAGAATGGCATAGAATCTACTTGAAAAAAAATGGAAAAAATAGTGATACATATTTTAAAAATATCTTTTGATTGAAGAGAGCTATAAATATAGCTGAATGAGGAGACTGGATGTCTAAATTCCCTTTAAATTAGGTTAAGGTTCAATGTAATCCTAATCAAAGCATGAAAAGGCTTTTTTTTTTTTCCTGGAGGTCAGTAGGGAACAAAATGCTTCTAAAGAATATGTGGAAGAATGGTGGGCAAGTAACAGGTAAAAAATTAAAACCAAAGAATAATTGGAGGAAGAGGGACTAGTTCTGCCAGATAAATGCATCGCAAAGCAAGAATTATTCCATTGATTTGCTACTGGTACAAAAATAAATACACAAATCCAGATCGCAGACTGGAGAGATCCCGAACAGTTTTGTTAGATGGTCTTAATATTTGGGAACTACTCCCCAGATGAGGCTGGGGTTGATGGAAGCCTCCAGAGGGGAATAGTAGCTTTTATTCTTGGCACAGATCCCGAAATAAGTAAAATGATTGAAAAGTTAGGTGTTAAAGAAAAATCAAACTATAATAAGCTAGAGGAAAACATCAGTCCATACTGAAACAATAACCTTTAGGCTGCAAATGACAACGCTCAACACTAGAGAAGAAATCATATTGGATCAACGGATTTGGCTATGGAAGACTGAAATATTTTATCCATCACTGAGATCATGAAGAGAACTTGTAGCTGAAAAATATTGTCTACAAATATAACAAAGCTTTTATCCTCCGTACGTAGAGGATTCCTATACGTAAATAAAACAATACCGAGTCTCAAATGGAAAAAAAAAATGCAGAGGCCACATAGAGGAAGCTGAATCATAAGAGAGTTAAGGTAGATGGCTACTAAGCATAGACAATGATCTCTCACATGAGTAAACTGTGGGCATCATCATCAAAAAAAAATTTTTTAATGTTTTTATTTATTTTTGAGACAGAGATAGACAGACCATGAGCAGGGGAGGGGCAGAAAGAGAGGAAGACACAAAACCCGAAGCGGGCTCCAGGCTCTGAGCTGTCAGCCCAGAGCCTGACATGGGGCTCACACTCACAGAGTATGAGGTCATGACCTGAGGTGAAGACGGACGCTTAACCGACTGAGCCACCCGGGCACCCCATGGGGATCACCATTAAAACAAGACTATGCTACCATTTGAAACCTTTGAATGCACAGACTTTTCAGCCCTGCAGCTCCCAGCACCAGCAAGGACATGCCAAGGCAGAGCAGGGAGCTGGTGGGAGAGAGCGGTGTTAACATCTGTTAAGGAGGCATTTTGGGGCTTCTCGCTTGGTTAAGCATTGGACTTCGGCTCCGGGTTCGTGAGTTCGAGCCCGCATCGGGCTCTCTGCTGTCCGTTCAGAGCCCTCTTTGGACCCTCTGTCTCCCTCTCTCCCTGCCTCTCTGCCTCTCTCTCTCAAAAAGCAAATAAACATTTCAAGAAGGCAGTTCAACAATTTGCAGCAACAGCTTTTCAAATGTTCACATTTTTGGTTTAATAAATTTGCTTTTAAAAATAAAATTCTCAGTTTTGAAATGTAGATGCTACACTGTCTCACAGAAGTGACACCAGATACAGACAAAGAGAGGTCCCCACGTTATTCATAACGTCAAAGAGAGAGAGGGAGAGAGAAAGAGAGACAGCTGAACGTCCAACGGCGTACAGAAAGTGCCACACTCCGGTACATTATGCAGACATCCCCCATGTTCACAAAGAGGATTGCAAGATATGAGGAATCGTGTGCCGACTTCATGGTAAATAGATTGAGAAAGATATTTACAAAACCTGGCAGCCAAGAGGTTAAGTGCGTAATATACAAAGAGTATCTACACATCAGAAAGAAAGGAAGAAAAAAAAGACAAGCGACCCAGCAGCTACCAATAGGCAATTCACAGATAAGGAAATGCCAGCGGTCGGTAAACTTCTGAGAACAAATTCAACCTCTGGGAAGTGGGGGAGTAGAAACAAAGAGAAAAGGAAATACAGTGTTTTAGCCAGCGCCCCCACCGGCTGGTAACATTAGGTGTTGGCAAAGACGCGAGGTTCGGGGCACCTCCTGTATCGCTGGCGGGTATGGGACTTGCTTCAGCCTTTTGGGAAAGTAATCTCAGAGTATCTATTAGAATTAAAATATGCACACCCTTTGACCCAGCAGTTCCATTTTATGTCTCTATCTTACAGAAATAAAAGCACTATTTATAAAGGAAGGAGGCAGAAGAAATCTTTTGAATGTCCATTAATAGAGGAAAGATTGAGTACATTGTGTGTGTCGGACGGTAGGACACCGTGTGGTTAGGAGAGAGCTGTGGCCGCTTTCCCAGAGGGATGACCGTGATCAGACTCCTCCGCGGGAGGAGTTGCTGCAGGAAAACGAGTTGCCCGGTGTATACAAGAGAGTAAAAACGCATTTTCATTAATCTTTCTTTTGTTTTTCTTCTTGGCTTTTGCTAAATCAATTCCTTCTGGTTTCTTCTTTCCTTCTGCCCTTCCTTCCTTCCTCCCTCCCTTCCTTCCTTCCTTCTTTCCTTTCTTCCTTCCTCCCTCCTTTCTTTCTCCCTCTCTCCCCCCCCTTCCTTCCTTCCTTTCTTTCTTTCTTTCTTTCTTTCTTTCTTTCTTTCTTTCTTTCTTCTCTCTTTCTCCCTCTTTCTTTCTTTTCCTTCCTTCCTTCCTTCCTTCTCTCTCTGTCTCTCTCTCTCCTTCCTCCCTCCCTTCTTTTCTTTCTGGTCTGTTTCCCTGTTTCTTTCTTTCTTCTTTCTTCTTTTCCCCCTTGTTCCCTCTTTCTCTTTCTTTTTCATACTTTCCTCTCTCTCTCTCTCCAACGTCCATTATGTCCTATGGACACAAATATGGTTACGGGAGAAATATCAGCTCCCTGCTGATAACCTTGGTTATTTTCTGAAGGCGGAGAGGAAGGAATGAGGCAGGTTATTGATTACATTTTTTGTGTGTCTTTGTTTTTCATCGCTGTTCCTTGGGTGGCGGGGAACACAGGGTGATTTTATAATTTTGTAAAGAGAGAGATTCTAGGACATGACTATGCGCTGAACTGTGCTTTTTTTTCTTTATGTTTTTTTCTTTTTCTTTAAGTACAGGTAAAAAAGATAAAAAACAAAGGCACCAAAAGGTTAAGAGTTTGCCTCTGAGAAGCAGAGGGATGTTAATGAGTTTTGCTTCTTTAGACTATCATGTGCTTTCCCAAAAAAGCATTAATTCCAACATTAAAAAATTGTACTGGGGCTCCTGGGTGGCCTAGTCAGTTGTCAGGCTCTTGGTTTTGGCTCAAGTCATGATCTCACAGATTGTGAGTTCCAGCCCTGTGTGGGGCTCTGCACTGACAGTGCGGAGCCTGAATGGGATGCTCTCTCTTGCTCTCTCAAAATAAATACATTAAAAACAAACAAACAAGTGTATTAATGAAATCATTTTGCCCATCCTCTTTCATTCATGAGACAGGTGGATTTTGCTTTTTTGGAGGCGCCTCTAGGAATGGGCCCCCCGCCAGTTGGGAGAAGGTGTGCTGGGTGAGGGAGGCCGACTGGGAAGTAGGGGTGAGCCGTCCCACTGAGCTCCGCCAGCCTCTGCTCACGGTGGGTGTGGGCGGCCTCACGCTGCACCCCGGTGCTCCCTGTGGCCTCCACTCCTCCGCCTGCCAGGGCCCCGTGGTAGAGAAGGGAAGGGCTCCATTGGAAGGGGCAGAAACACAGTCAGCCTGGCGGGGAGGCTGAGGGAGAGGCGCACAGAGGCACCATCGACGCTGTTTGGGTTTGGGCCGCAGCCTGTCCTGCGGGGGCTCAGCAGGGCCAGAAAGTTCTGGAGCGATCCCGCATTGGGGACCCTTCTGTTCTGGGCATGGATGAGTAACTCTTCCAACCCCGGCAATAAAGTGAGGTGGGAGACAGTAAATAAGCAATGGGCAAAATTAAAACCAGTAATGAGCCGTATGAATATTGTGGTGTGATAATGCTGGAGACACATTTATTTGGAGCACTGCATGTTCTGGGAAAACATAATGGCCTTGTGGTTGCGTGTCCTCGTTTTCCTCCGCTGAGTTTCCGTTACTGGCCCCGGAGGCTGGTGGCACCCGCACCTGTGCCCAGACGCTTTTAAAACCTTGGCAGGGAGAGGCGGGCCCATCACAGGGGTGGCCGGGGCTCCGGGCGCCTTCTCGGCGGGGAGGCCTGCGAGGGCCAGGGAGGCGGCCTCTCCACCCACGCTGGCCCCTCCGAGCCGGGGATCGGTGGTGAGGTCGACCAGAAGGCTGCCCGAGACGAGGGTGTCGCGCTTCGTCACGCAGGGACGCGTGTCCCCAAAGTTCACCCCGAGGGGATATCGTGCATACGTGGCGTGTGCTGAAGAAAGGGCTGGGCGTTGTTTGAGCCAGCTGCACCCTCTAGGGAGCTTCTCCTCTTTAGGGTCGGGCAGAGAGAACAAGCCCCCCGAGCTGTCAGAGGAGGCCTAGCCAGAGGGGGCTGGGTGGAGAGCTGGTCAAGATGAGACACTGTCTAGGTTTGTTGTTGTTGTCGATTTATTTATTCATTTTGAGAGAGAGTGAGAATCCTAAGCAGGCCGCGCACGATCAGTGCAGGGCCGGATGCGGGGCCAGAACTCATGAACCGTGAGGTCACGACCTGAGTTGAAAGCAAGAGTCGGATGCTTAACCGTCTGAGCCACCCCCAGGCGCCCCAACCAGCTAGGGGGTTTTGACTGTCAGGAGGCAGTGTCAGGGGAAGGAGCCCCGAGCGTCCACCCACCCCACAGAAATGCCAGGGTCAAGGTACCACGGAAATGTGCCAGGTGCCACGGAAGGATTCCAAATCGCTGACCTGTATTATGAGGCAGGTCAAGACCCGACGCCGCAGAACACGTGGAGGCTGGCGGAGTGTTTTATTAAAGGAGAAGCGATCACGTCCTCAGATGGGCTTCTCCGCCCCCCACACCGTGTGGGTGAAGAGCCCGGCGGCGGTGGGGGAGGGCCCTCTGCACGGCATCTTGCGGCTTTCCCGTTGTGCGCAAGGACACCTTCGTCCCTGCCCACCGCCCCTGAAGTTGCTGCAAGAAAGCACTTGTCTGCTGGAAATTTCCAGCTGGACCTCTTTAAAACCCGGCCATGGGGTTTGAGCCCGATCCGCGTGTGGTACAGTTGGTCATACTTCCTCAACGCATGTATGTTTATGAATTAAAATATACGTGCTTGGCAAAAAAGAAGTAATTTAAATTGTGCGATGTATTCATACTTTACATATGTACTCTTAATCTGCCCTCACCAAGTATACATATGGAGTAGTTTGTAGGAGCAAGTTTGACTCAGCATGATTTTGACCATGTGCCGAGGCCAGACCCTCCCTCCCTTCATTTCTACTGTAGCTGGGAAGTTCTAGAAGTCTTGTGAGCCATTGTCTCCATCATAAGAATGGGAAAAACAAAGCTTAGAGAGGGGAAGGTGTTCGAGCAAGACCCAGGGATAGACGGAGGGTGAATTCCGTGCGTGCAACGTCCATCCACTTTGCCCCATGGTGTATGCTTTCCTAGCCTCCCCAGCTCGGCAGTGAACTCTGCCCCGCTGAGGCCTGCCCTGTTGCCTCCACTTACAGCCGGGGTTCAGACAGTCCAGAGCTGAGCTGAGCACGAAGTCGCTGCTCAATTAACAGTTGCTGCTTCTGCCCCAGGAGTGTTTCATGGACCTCTCAGAGGCAACATCCCATAAGCTAACTTCCGGCAGAGCACTGTGTGTGTGTGTGTGTGTGTGCATGGGCGCACATGCATTTGAGAATGCTCCAGCCTGGTTGGCATGGGCTCGTCTCCCCCACAAGGCTGGGAGCATGGGCAGATCTGTGGATGCCAACAGAGGGACACTTCATACACACTGCAGGCAGCATCCTGTGGGTCTGGGCCACGGGGCAGACTCTCTGGCCCGTTGGCTGGAGACTGAACTGATAATTGACATCAAGAAGGAATTGGCTCTTTTAAGACAAATGCTTCCAGATGCCAGGATCACTGGGTCCATGTTACTGCCCAGATGGGTCTGGGTGGGAGCCAGAAAAGTAACAGCAGTTGATAGAATCAGAGAGGTAGTTAATCATAAAGTAGCCAGCTCGGGCAGATTCCTGGAAGGTCAGGCTTAGTCACGGATGGTCTGACAGTGTAAGGGGTGTGCCTGGACCTCGGAGAATTGCAGAGCTTCACCATCTCTCCAGTGGCAGTCGGTCCAGGCCCGGGGTTCTCTGATGCTTGTTACTGCCAGTAGGAACCTGCTCCCAGATAGAGCTCAGCCATGTGGGGTTTGCAGAGCCTCTGACAGAATCAGGTTTTCTATGGCGATTACAATTGACGACCTGTTTCCTGGCCGCTGGGAAGCCTTCATGGGCAGGGACTGTGTTGACATGTCTGTTTCCAGATCCAGCTGGAACCAGTTGAAGCAAATGAAAAGCAGGGAAACTAAGTGGAATTGAACCTCTGGGAACCTCAAATGGGCCTTTTTTGCTTAGAGCGTGATTTGGGGCATTTAAATATTTTAAAGGTTTGGGCAGATGATCTCACATTTGAGGGTGCTCTTCCCAGAGCATCAGGTTAGAAGGGTTGTAAACCAAGTCTGTTGTTCAGGCCCAGTTGGTTGTGTGTGCTCTGAGTGGAGCCCCCCCAAAATACTGCGAGCGATGAGCCATCCAGGTGGTCCGTGTCTCTCACCTGGATGACCACAGTAGCCTGGCAAAGGGTTTCTTCTGGTTCGTTCTTGAGACTCCCGGCAGCCAGACTCATGTTTAAGTGGGAGATCACATTGTATCAGTGCCCTGTGTGAATGACTCCAATGCCTTTCCATTGAAATTAGAAAAGAAATATGAATTCTTTATTGCCTACGAGACCTATGTGACGTGGCCCTGCCTCCTTCTCTGATCTCATCTACTGCCCACTGTGGCACACTGGACTCCTTCCTGTTCCTCAAAATGGGCTGCCTCAGGACATTTGCACTTGGCCTTCTCTGTGCCTGAAATGCTCTCCTCAGATTTTACCATGACAGTCACCTTCTTGCTATCAGCCATCAGCTTGAGTCTTACCTCTTCAAAGAGGTTACTTAAAGTAGGCACATTCTAGTTGTTTTTTTTCCCCATTGTTTTATTTTCCTCAAAACATTGGCCACTTTCTGAAATTATCATTATGATGCTTTCACTTGTTTACAACGTGGCTCCTCTCACTAAAACATTGGCTCCCTGAGAGTAAGGCCTTGTCTGTTTTGTTCATTGCCATATCCCCAGCACCTAAAATGGTTCTTAGCAAAAGTCAGCTCTCCATAAAAATATGATGAGCAGAAGGATGATTGGACAGATGGATGAATGGGTGAGTGGGTGGATGGATGGATGGATGGATGAGTGAGCGGATGGATAGGTGAGTGGGTGGATGGGTGGGTGGATGGATGGATGGATGAGTGGGTGGATGGATAGGTGAGTGGGTGGATGGATAGGTGAGTGGGTGGATGGATGGATGGATGGATGAGTGGGTGGATGGATAGGTGAGTGGGTGGATGGATAGGTGAGTGGGTGGATGGATGGATGGATGGATGGATGAGTGGGTGGATGAATAGGTGAGTGGATGGATGGGTGGATGGATGGATGGATGGATGGATGGATGAGTGGGCAGATGGATAGGTGAGTGGGTGGATGGGTGGATGGATGGATGGATGGATGGATGAGTGGGCAGATGGATGGATGAGTGGGTGGATGGATAGGTGAGTGGGTGAGTGGGTGGATGGATGGATGGATGGATGAGTGGGCAGATGGATAGGTGAATGGGTGGATGGATGGATGATGAGTGGGTGGGTGGACAGATGGGGGGATGGGTGGATTTATAAGGGCCTTTTGTGACCCAGGAGCAGTTTGGAGTTTCCAGGTGGACATTATTGCAACAGGATTCCTTGAGAGGATCAAATAAATTGGCAAACGATCAAGCCAGAGCCATTTTGTCATTAATGCTTTTCTAATTTAGAGTATCCTTGTTTCTTTAAAGCTTGCCCACACAAAGGACTGGTTGTTGGGAACTCATGAATTATTTTCCTGTGGATCTTTTTTTTCTCTCCTTATATTCAGGGAACAAGCAACTAGAAATGAATTCTGGATGAGCAAACTTTGATAATGAACTTTGTCTTCCCAATGTAACGTTGCAATAGTGACTGCCAATTTTTTTTAACCAGATAATCTCCTGTTGCTAAGCAGAATGCTCATTTAAAGAAAATATTCTGTTATACAACTAAAAACCAGTGGATGCAACCGGACGCTCACGAGAATGAGTTGGAAATGGCGTATTTCATGATGAGATGTCTCTTATGGCCAAATAAAGACTAAATGTGCTTGTAAATTATTTACTTTAGCAAATTCCAGGCAAGATGCATAGCAGCACATAACAATACTAATGTTTACGGGGGATAATTTCCTTTTTACTAACATTTATTATTCGTTGATAATAAACATAGAAAAGCTTTTTGAGGAACATTTAGAAATGTGTGAAGGAGACTATACCATACCCACACTTTAGTCCTCCTTCTCTGAGATGACTGTTCTAGTTGACTTTGCTTTCTGTCTGCTTTCTGTTTACATATGTAAACATATATGTGCACTTTACACAGTTTTAATTATCCTCTCTAGACACTTTTCATTGCTTTTGTTTTCATTTAAGATGACATCTTGTGGGGCACTCAGGGGGCTCCGTCAGTGAAACGTCCGACTCTTGGTTTCAGTTCAGGTCATGATCTCACGGTCGGTGAGTTCAAGCCCTGCCTCAGGCTCTGCACTGACAGCGTAGCACCTGCTTGGGATTCTCTCTCCCCATCTCTGTCTCGGCTCATGCTCTCTCTCTCACTCTCTCTCAAAATAAATAAATAAGCTTAAAAAAAAAATAAAATGGCATCTTGTTTATTTTTCCAAATCGTTTAAAGTTTTGGGAAAGCTAAGTAAATAAATAAAATGAGAACTTGCGGAAAACGTTATTCAATTGTTCCATCATATATAATTGCACAGCTTAGCTTTGCTTCGCAAAAATGCCACGTGAGCCACGTACGTAATTGTAAATTTTCTAGGAGCTACAATACACAAGTAAAAAGAAGGCAAGAGAAATTAATTTTGATCATACATTTTATTTGCTCTCCCATATATATATATATTCATATATATATATTCATATATATATATATTTCTGTAATTTAAACCTCTAGTCAGTGTAAACATTATGGAGATACTTCAGTTTTTTGAACTAAGACTTTGAAATCCACGGGTATTTCACATCTATGTCATGTTGGATCAGCCACGCTCTAAGCATCCAGTAGCCACATGTGGCACATGGTTACCGTGTTCACCAGCACAGGCCAGACCTAGTGAAAATTACAGGTATGAGAGTTTATGAGTGCTAAGAGATATTTTACACTAATTCCCACGTTCCAACTTAAAAGGCCATCTTCCAAGAATAAAAGCAGCCTGAAATTAGAGTTCCAGTTATCTTCTCGCGGGTCTCAAGGTGATTAATTCAGTGTGATAGCTACAAGATAGAGCCTCAATTCCTCAAAATGCTAAATGAAGTGGAAAGATGTTGAAAACAATGTTTTTCAAATTATGCATTTGATACCATTTTGCCTCTTTTCAAAGATGATTTCCTAGGCTCTAATAGAAGCTGATGTCTCCTAGTGTATTAAGATCATATTCAATACAAGGCAAATGAATTGAATTAGGTTGGATGGTATTGATTATTATCAGTCCAGCTTCAGTTCTGGGTTCGTGTGCTCTCTTCAGCAGAGTCCTGGGTCCTCCAGGAAAGCTCACTTTTGCCCTTCCTGCCAGCCCCCCTCATATAGGAGTAGAATGCCCATCATTTGGTATAGTAGTTAAACCTGTGGGCCCAACTGGGACTATACCCTTTGCAGGCTCAATTTTAAAATGTATCCCTGATACAAAGGAATTTGAGCGTCATCCAAATCAAGTGACTTCTTGTGGAAGCAGCATCCTGATTGTGTGTAGGAACGAGATCTCCTAAAGTGGGGGGGGGGTAATTGGAAGAGGGAGGACTCCCCCGCCTGCCTGATTATGGTCTCCGGCCCAGTAGCTCAGAGGACCAGGAGAGACATCCCAGAGCCCATTCCAGAGCTAATGGAATCCTGGTGGTTTACGTCCAACACGGGTCCATCGAAACCCTCTCGCTGGCTGCCTTCCGTTGTCATGCTTGGGTCCCGGGGACATAGCAGTGAATCAGATGGTGTGCCGGTCTCAAGGCGATTCTATGAAGAAGATGGACTGCAAAGCCCAAACTACAACTTCTCTCCCGTGATAGAAGATGTGCCCGGAATGCTGTGCAAGGCACATCCAGCAGGGCGTTCAGCCTAGCTTCCAGGGAAACCCTCCAGGATGGCTTCCTGAGGACAGCTGTGTGACTTGAGGCAGCTTCCTCCTCCCCGTGCCTCTGTAGATTGAGTGTAATAAAGGAAGCTGCCTTCTTGGGCTGATGGGGAGAAAATGGGATAATCTCTGTGAAATACCTAACATAGCTTGCGACACAGAGCGATCAGTCGCTGAGTGGTGGCCGCCATCACTGTTATTGAGGCTGCTGTTTTATTAGAAGGTGGGCAGGTAGGGAGGGACCACGTGATAGAGCGTAGCCTGTGGGTGACGGGAGATGGCTCTTTGAAGCAGGGGAGAGATGTGCGCAGAGGTGCAGTTTTGGACGATGGCTCTGGTGTGGGGGCTGCAGAATTGCCTTGTGGGAGGAGCTTTGAGCTGCCACCCAGGTGGGAGTGGCATCTACGGGACCCAGCTTAGAGCTATTTGCATAGCAAGGATGTTGCTTTTATTGGATCGTGAGTTACGACCAATAAAAACCAGCCTTTTTAAAAGATGCATTTATTTTCATTTAATGTTTTCTTTTTATTCGTCCTTTTCTTCTTGTCATCACCACCATTGTCATTGCTGTTCTCGGAGGGTGTATCCTGGAGGGACAACGGCGTGGGACAGGTGGGTGCACCCGCAGTTCTGCCCACTGGGTGGGAGATGGCGGGGTGTGTCTGGGTGGCCACGGGGGGCAGGAGAGTGGGGAACAAACCCCAAGGGATGCTATAAAGTAGCCCTGACTCCCACCCCATAGAGGTCCCAGCAGCTCTGCCCCTATGGTGGCTCCATATTTACACAGCCTCCTCCTTCTCTTTTATCTCAGTCATCAAAAGTTTAAGGAGATTTAAAAACCACTGGGGTGTTATGCATAAAATACAACCTCAGGTCACTGATGGAATTCATGCCCAGGTTCCGGCGAGGCAGGGCTGGGGCCCACCCCTCCGGGGTGTCTGGGCTGCCACTGTCCCCATTTGTCTTCTTGATTGTAAAAATTAAACACATGCACAGGAGGGCTTGGGAGGCAGAGTTATGGGGGATATAAAGTGCTTGACAGCATATAAACTTGGCCGTCCCGCAGTGGAGCACCCAATCACAGTGGTGCTGAGAGGGGCAAGAGGGGCTCCCGAACACGGGGGTGCAACAGGCAATTGCAAAGGGAAAAGGAGGCAGAGAAGGTCTGCTGGCTGGGGGGGGTGGGTCCGCTTACAGCCCCAGAGCTCCCCCGTGGGCGGACGTCCTGCCTCCCTGGACCTCTTTCTACCCATGGCTGAGTGCTCCCCTTACCGGAGGTAGCAGGGAAGGGAGCCGAAACCACCCGAACAGCTGTAGGGTGATAAGGGTGAGACAGGGGTTCCAATGCAAAAGACAGAGGTGGGGGACACGCAGAACGAATGTGGGTGGCGGCCTATGTTTGCTTTGCTGAGCACAGCTCCTGTAGGTTTCAGAGGAGACGTGGAGAACGTTGCAACCCGACGGTGAAACCTAGAGCTGTAGATACTTGGAGATGAGAGCCAAAAATTGCATCTAGGAAGCAGGAAGTCTGAGCCACTGGGGCTTTTCCCTGCCGGTGGCGGGAGGGGGCGGGAGGGAGGGCAGGATGGGAAGTCCCAGGGACTGCAGGGACGTCCAGAAGGCCAGAGCCGTCTGATTGGAAGTCTTGTGCAAGGGCTTGGGGCATTGTCTGCGAGGGCTCCTTCCCTCTCCGTCCCATCCTGAGGCACTTGCCAGAGCTTCTCGCTGCCAGGACATCTGGGGAACAGGAGGCACAGGATCCCTTAGTGCCTCTTGGAGAAACATATGTGGTCGGAGGCTGCTGGTGGGGCCCCTTGGTCAGTGTGTGTGTGTGTGTGAGAGAGAGAGAGAGAGACAGAGAGAGAGACAGAAAGACAGAGACAGCCAGGAAGAACAGAGGGAGAGTAGGGAGACTCTGCAAAGGCCAGAAGGACGACTATGTACTTATTCACCATTTCCGGCTCTCCGAATTTCTAGAACACCTCCTGTGCTCCCGTACCGCGCACACCAGCCTCCGTCCCAGCTTCACGGGACGCACGGAGGGACGTTAACCAAGCGATCACACAATTCTTCAACTTACAATCTAGGCAGAGAGAAATTCCGTGCGGTGGGAAATGTGCGCCGCTGGCCTCCGCTGGTGTCTTCTTTGTTTTGAAACGTGTCTGTGCACCTTGCAAGGGGGCCCATCGATTCCGTGGTGTGAAAGCCAAGGGAGAAAGCCTTTGGTATCGCGGATTGTTTATTCCTTCGGGGATTGAGAGCTGGCGCTGACTGAGGCCCAAGCACCAGTGGACGCCTTGAATTCCAGCCTTCCTGCTGCCTCCGCCTACAGGACGCTGGGAGCCCCTTTGGCAGATATTTATCGCAGCGGAATATTCTACCGAGTAGGGCCCCCCGCTCCACAAACGGAGCGCACCTGCGTAACTAACACCCAGATTAAGAACTGGAATGCCAGAAAACCCCGTCACGCCTCGCCTGCCAGCAGCCTCCAAGGGCCTCCTCTTCCTCCTGGTGCACGTACGCCATGGGTCAGCCTTGCTCACTCGGGCTTCACCGGACTCACTCGACATGTGATCTGTCGTCCTCCCTGTTGTTGCGTGGGCTTTGCCGGTGTCCGGAGGCTCTTTCCGTTACATCTGACCAAACCAGGACGGGTGGAGATGGCCTCGACATCTACGGCCCTGACAGTCGCCAACGGGCGCGCCATCTGCCCTCGGTGCCGCACCCTGGGGTCCCGCCACCATCCAGGAGCACACGTCCCCTCGGGGCGACCTGAGAGAGGCATCCTTTTGCACAGAGAGGCTTTCCCTTCTGTTGACGTTTCCCACCGGCTCTCACTGCAGAGGAAGTACAGTTAGGAGCTGGACTCTGGGGCCAGACAGCCTGGGAATGCGTTGCTGTGCGACCTTTGGTCATTTCTCAAGTTCTCTGCGCCCCCCGTCTCTTTACCTCTCCAGCGGGGTTGATAATAAATAATAGCTCTGACTTTCTATGGTTGCAGTGAGGGGCTGCAGCCCTGCTGTGAAAGGCTGACAGGGTGAGCTGGTGCCATTTTTGGATCACGGCCCCCTTGGGGACGTGGACCAAGGGTTTGTATTCTTTCTTTTGTGGGCAGAGGAAACAGAAGCCTAGAGATAAGAGTGCTGCTTAAGGATTCTTCTACTGAGTCCTACCTTCACTGGGCCTTCAGGTGTCAGGGGGAGAAATGCAGACGAAATCCTTATGAAAACATGATCAAGGGACACTGGTGTCCTTTGTCCCGTGCCGCCCCTGTGGCCATCCCCAAGCAGCAGATACCCAGGGGCGTTGGCCTTCTTATTCTCACTCGATTCCCTTTCTGAGGTCAGATGACTGAGGTACTGGAAGATGATGTCGCTGCCATGGGGCCCGCTGTGTCTAGAACCTGGGTGTTCTCACCCCAGGCCCACCTGCCCCTGCTCCTTTTTGGCTGTTGCTTCTCCGGTCTGCGGTTGAGGGGACTTAAGAACTATTCGCTACGACATCAGTCTCCTGAAACTTCTAGCCTGAAGCTTGGCATAGTTTAGGGCTGTGCTCTAACACCCGGCTTCTCGGCAGCTCTCGGATTTTCTCACTCTTGCCCCGGGGGACTCTGCTGAGCCGCTCCTGACACGGCTACGTTTTGAATGGAACATTTCCGTAATGCTCTTGAAAGAGAAACAAACAAACAAACAAATAGTGAATAACCGTTCACGTGTACAACAGATGAGCAAACACAACACTTGGGCGACGCGTCTCTAGTTCAGGTTGCTCTAGTTTAATTGTTTATGTTTTGAGCTTCCTGGCAGCCAGAGCGAAAGAAGGCTGGATGACAGACAGCAAGAAGCACCGCCCTCTTCTGGGGCTCCGTTGAACACGATGGGATTATTCTTGTGTGGTTGTCTTTGCCCCGGGCCCTTGTAAAACTTAACTGGGGATGACGACTTGGCTCCTGGAAGTCTCTCCGTTAAGGACTGGGAGCCAATGGGTGTGGGGAGCGGTGTGGTGGAAGGGGAGACCCCACCTGCAGGGGGAGCAGGCACAGGCATGGCGGGGTGCGCATGCGGTGGCTGTCTTCCCTCCTGGTCACGGTATCCGAAACCAGGTGCCCTGAGCTGGAGAGATGATCCGGATCACCGGGGAAGGCTGTTTCTAAAACATACACACCCCTTGGCTCCACTCCAGGGGTCCTGATTGTGACCCTGGAGCCGGAAGGTTTAGAGGGTCAAGTTTCCAGAACCACGTGTTTATATATACTCCTTCTAGGTGGCAGAGCAGGTGGGGAAGCTCCACTCACAGTGTCCAGCGACCTGCCTGAGCTCTCAGGTTGGAAGGACAAGGGCAAGAGATAAGCCTAACCGTCTCAGCTCCCCGTCTCCGCAGGGAGGACCCAGTGAAGGGGGTCCCCCCTGGAGAGCAGGTGGAAGAGGGGAGGGTTGCTCGGAAGGGAGGTGGTCGTTGGAAGGGGGGTGCTCCCTGCCCCACGAGGACAGAGGTTTCTTTTGAAAGTTTGGGTTCTCATTTATAAAGAGTTTACCTCACCAGCAGTCCGAGGTGCCGTGATAGGTGTGGGCTAATGGGAGCCAGACAATGTTCTCTTTATGTCTTAGCTTCCAGAATCTTCACGAAAGCCTATGAGGTACACATACCTGTGAGGTATACCCACTTTATGGAAGAGGAAACCAAAGCAGAGAAGTTGAACTTAGTTGATCAGGACCAAGTAATCGGGATTTGAACCCGGGCTCTAGCAGCTCCTCCAACACTCCTCTGTGCCCACCCAAGTTGGAGGGAGCAGGTTGCCCACCAGGTGAGGCTCATATGTTTTCCTAATTTGATTTTCTACCTTGACCACAAATAGTTGCAATGTTTATGCTGCCCCAGGTCAAATAGTTCCAGAATGTATGTTTTTATAGTTTCCGTGGCTGGTTTCGTGTATTTGCGAGTTTCATTTCCTATTATGTTTCTGAATGGTACGAATGATATTTTTTTATCTTTTGGTGGCCCCGGGCTGTGGTATCGGAATGTGGGGCAATCTCGTAAAGCAAAGTGAGATGCTTCCTTCTATCCAAGCGCCCTCCCTGCCCTACTCTCCGTTATGCTTGGGATGGCCATTCATACTTTAGTATGAATTAGAAGACAATAGGGCTGGGCGTCCTGCTGGTAAAGGGCTAGTGCCTGTGGAAGGAGCTCTGAGGGTGGAATAGTGTACGTGGGAACCACAGCGATCATGGGTTTCTCTTTCGTAGTCTGAGAATTGTCCTACTTGCCTGCTGCTAGAGGCCTCTCCAAATGCCCCATCTGGAGGCAATGCCTACTCCTGACATACGCACCGAGACACAGACTTGCCAACCCTCTAGCCAACCACCCTGGCTCGGATGATGCTTTTCTCTAGCAAGTAGGAGAAAGAGACCGTGGTTGCTATTTCCTGGGCGGAGGTGGGGTAGGAACTTTGCTCGAGAAAAAGACAATGGAGCATGTCTCCCCGCAGAAGACAGCAAGATTGCCTTGGTTGTTGCAAATGCTGTTTTTCTTATCCGTCGGGTGGTGCGATGGGGGAGGCCAGGGAAGGGCGAGCTGTATTTTTATTTTTATGTTCATTCAATTCTGGAACAGAAAGTGGGCCAGACCGGGGACCGGATCCTTGTCCCTCGTCTCGTGCATGAGAAGGACACGCATACATCATGGAAGAAGGCGTGTGAGCAGGTCATCTGTCTTGGGGGGACTGATTGTCCACGTGGCCAGGAAAAGGTCAGGAACCTGTGGGTATTAATTAATCCAGCCGGCCACACAGCCTTCCATGTTTATTAGGGAAGGCCATGGCATTTGGCTGGAATGATGGGTTTTAAAGATTGGTGTTTTATTAAGAGGACAACATCTGCTTACTGTTTTGTGAGAATTCAGGGTCCCTTTGTAAGGCTGTGGGAGCAGGTGCGGTGGGTAACACAGGTTAACACTCCCTCTGTCTCTTGCTTGTCTTATTCCTGTCAAAACCCGTCCTCTGGCCCCACCCATATCCAGCTCCCCGAAGAGACGACCCCCTGCCCCTTTCTTGGGGGCGCCCGGGTTGCCCTCCCAGCTAGGGCAGCACAGCCTCTCTTGCTAAATTCAATGACTTTAGCAGGTTTGGACCAGCCATTAGGTGTGACCAGTGTGTGTGTGTCGGGGGGGGGGGGGGCAGTTGCCGATAGACCTCAGGCCCTCATGAAGGAAGGGCTGTCCTTGCCCATCAATGGCTCAGGGCACAGGGGACCCACAGACACTCAGCTCTGGAGCCCAGGGCCACCCGTCCCAACAAATGCTCAGACTCCCAGGAGCTTCCTCTCTGCCTCGGCGCTTAGCCTCGTTCCGACCTCTCCACCCCAGCTCCGCTATCTGCCGAATAGTTAACTCTGTTCTGTGTGCCTCCCAGACACAGGCTGCTGCTATGCCCAGAATGGACACCTGCAAAGATTTGTGTGTGTCTTGAAGGGTTGGGCTGAGTAGGATTTAGACGGCAGGAACACAGATGATGTTACACGCCGCGTTGTGTATCCGTCTCGTAAAAGCCCTCAGCTGTTGCCACAGCTCCAGGTGTCTCCAGCCTCGCTCTACAAGCTCCTTGGAGCCTCCGTGGTCTCCCCGGAACCAGGAGCCCCGAGGGGTGCACATGCTGTGGGGCCATCACAAGGTGATTTTTAAGTAACATAGAGAAAAACATCCTTTATGGAAATAGAGGCACCGGGGTGGCTCAGTCGGTTGAAGAGTCTGACTCTTGATTATGGTTCACGTCGTGATCTCCCGGTTCACGAGCTCGGGCTCTGGGCTAACAGCTCAGAACCTGCCTGGGATTCTCTCTCTCCCCCTCTCTCTCTGCCCCTCCTCCACTGTGCGCATGTGCACTCTCTCTCTCTCTCTGAAACTAAATAAACTTAAAAAAAAAAAACAACCAAGGATTCTCTCTGTCTCCCTCTGTGCCTCTCCCCTGCTCACACTCTCTCTAAAATAAAACATCAAAAAATAAAAAAAAACAAATAGCTCTCCATGTCTCTCCGTGGCGAATAATGCTGATTTTACTTTGATGGTGGCCATTTAAATTTCCTTAAAAAAAAAAAAAAAAGGAAGTGAGTCATTTTAAAGGAGAAGCGTTATGTGGAAGGCAGATTGAATGGGCTGGTGGGGGTGCGATGGCCGTGGAGGGTGAGATATGCAGGGATCCCCTTGAGGTGCCCTCTCGGTAGACCTGGCCGCTCTGGGTCCAATAAGAAGTGTTACTATACCGTTGTTATTTACATGTTATTTACATTGTTATTTATGAAAAGACAGCTCGCATGCATGAGGTGGGCTCCCACCCTAGGCCACGCCCTTGCTAGGCCCTAAGTAGAAGTTATGCTCCAAATCATTCCCGAGCTGGTGGGAGACAAGCATTACCCACATTTTAAAAACAAGGCCTTCGGAGAGAAAGAGGTAGGGAGCCTCACGCGCCCTGCACCAAGGTGGCAGGCAACAAACAATGAAAAGACAAATATCCTCTAAATATTTCTACAGAATTAATTAGATTTGCATTTCAAAATTCTGGCTCAGCCCTGAATTTAGCTGTCTCCTGTTCTTACGGCGCTTATAGAGAGAATAAAAATATCTGTCCAGCAAAGTATCTTTAGCCCACGCCCTGCTTTCTAGCATTCTAACGGCAGAGCCGTTGAGGAACACGGCCTTTATGGGAAAATGTTAGAGGAAAAGGCACCAGCTGATGATGGTTTTCTCTGGGCTCTCAGGCCACGAGCGCGTTTCCTTTTTCCTTTTTCTCTTTCCTCTTTCTGAAGGCTCTCTACCGTCTCATGCCCGAGCTCTACAGTCCTCGTGTTGAAATCCGTAAACATGGATGGAAATTTCAGCCTGGACCCCCCAAACTACAGATTTGCCGAGGCCTTCTTGGGGTCTGAGAAGCCGCAGTTACCTTCCTCAGAGCACCAAGACGTTATTGGCCCTTTCATTTTGCGCCTTTTCGTTCTGCTGGGGCCTTCGCCTGGACGAAGGGATAGCACCCAGCTGCGCTAGTGGACCCACTGGCTAGTGGAGGTGTGCTTCCGTTGCCCCCCACGCGTGGAGAGAGCAAAAGCCACTTCCGCTCAAGAAGGCGCTTTGCACGGCATGCGTCTACCAAGGCGTGTTGTTAGCCTTCGCGGGGAAGGGAATTCGGACCCGAGCTACAACCCAGCATTACGTCGAGTAAAGTAAGCCAGCCGCACACAGACCAATACCGTACGATTCCAATCGTAGAAAGTCGAATCAGTAGGTGGAAGGTAGAATGGTGGTGGCCAGGGGCTCGGGGGTGGGGGGAGGTGGGGAGGTAGCGATTAACGGGGACGGAGTGTGCATCTTGCAGGGTGAAGAGAGTTCTGGAGGCGGCTGGCGGTGAAGGGTGCACAACGGTGCGGATGTATTCACTGCCACTGAGCTGCACGCTCCAAAAGGCGTAAGATGGTAAATTTCGTGTTACATGTATTTCGCCACAATTAAACATAAATGTAGCCATATGTCCGTAAATGCGAATGTGTATGCGTTATTAAATGTAATATGAAAAAGATCCTGAATTTGGAAAAGTAAAGAATATACTTGTCGTAGGCTCGGGAGTCCTTAATTTGATTAAATCCCAGGCTTTGAACACAGACCTTTTGAACGTTCTGCGACATGAAATGGAGCACACCGAGCCATCCTGCCCCATGTGGAAGCCTCGAAGGAAAGGCACCTGTTCAATCTCGAGACCCGTGAGCTGGATTAGCCGCCTTCTTCGCCGAGCACCTCGTGTACTTGAAAGAACAACCGATAGACAAACTATGGTTCTTCAAACTTGACTATTTGGCAGACATTTTCTGGAAAATGAACAAATGAATCCTGTCACTTCCAGGAAAATAACTGACAGTATTTGTTGCCAGTGATAAAAATTCAAGCTTTCAAGAATTTTGAAAATCTTGTATCAGCCACCGTGAGCTTGACAGCTTTCCAATACTTAAAGAGATACTAATGAACGTGATTTTTTTTTAATACTGTATAATAAATCGTGTCAGCGTTGAAAGCTCTGCATAGCTCACTGGACCAATATGTTTCAAGCGACCGAGGCTTGTTGTTACGAAACGGTGCAAGGGTGAACGGTTCAGTCAAATAACAAGATAACTCCGTGGGGCTGAATGTCACACGATACAAAAAGTTCCCATATTTTCTGATTCCACGTTGCAACTAACCTTTCAGAAACCACCAGTTACCGCGTTTTGGTGTAGTATTAAAGAAGATTATCCACAATTATCCCAAGGGGGTGTTAGCACACACCTCCCTTTTCCAACCGCAGAGCTGTGTGAGATCAGGTTTTCTTCGTGGATTTGAGCAAAAACAACATATTGCAACAGACTGCATGTGGAAGCAGGCATGGGGATGCAGCTGTCTTTTATTAAGCCAATCACAAAAGATGCTTGCAAAAATGTACAATGACGCCACTCGTCACTAATTTTTTGAACATATTGTTATTTTTCTCATGAAAACATTCTAGATGTGTTTGTATATAACGGGCCTACTGTTCTTTTTAAATAGATTATTAAGTGAATATATTCACATTTCCTTAGTTTTGATTTCGGATGGTCCACCTACGCAGAAGCACTGAGGGGTCCTCAAGAACTTTCAGAATATTTACATTCCTGAGAGTCTGAGAGCACAATGTCTGAGACTCGCTGGTCGAGACTGGCCATTCTCAACCCCGCCTGGGCTCGGCCTTGGGCATTTTGCAAAGCTTCCGTGAAGACCGTGTTGGGCATTCAAGGCTTTCCATTAGGTCTAGAGGTCATGCCATGTGGCTATCACCCGACTCCCGTGGAAAGGCTACATCATATCTGGATAAAACCTGGTGCCCCCTGACTGGGTCAATGCTCTGTCTTGAGTTAATAGGTGACTCTACAGAAGGCGGGTGCATTGTCCAACTTAAGAGGGAGACATTGCCTCTTTAGGCCACCTCTGTCTGTTTTCCACTTCAAATGAGCAGTCAAGATAAGATGCCTTTAAAACATGGCGCGCCGTCTGTCTGTCTTCTGGGTACCGCCATTCTTTGTGCGGGCTGTTTGTCTGAAAACTGACTCTGGTGCCTGGCACCCCCAATGCCATAGCCATCATAGCCATGCCACATGACATAGTCCTAGTTAGAGACCAGGTCTGGCCAGGGGGACCAGTTAACCGAATTCAGAGATCTTGAGGTTCTTTGAATCGGGGGGGGGGAATTTTTTTTTTTTTTCGTATTTGCAGCACACCCAGCTGACAGCACGCCCTAGGCCACAGGTAATGGCGGCTTTTTCCTTGGCTAATGGTCACTTTATTGCTAGGTGGTGCTCTGGGCCATTGGCCTAAAAGCCTCAGCAACAACAGACGAGAAAAGGTTGGCCCGTTTCCTTCCGAGTCACAAGATCAAATGCTTTTCATTCTGAGTGCCCACTGGCCGGGGTGGCTGGGTGGACTGAGAGGGCACATCGTTACATTTCCAGCAAAGGAAGCGGCCGGCCTATAAGCAGTGACCTGGTTTTGGAAAGCGGGGTGCAAGCTGGCTGGTGCCCAGCCCGTCCTTCCCTCACCATGGGATTTGGGCAGACGTCTTTCTCCGCATCTCTCCCGTGGGCCATCTTGGGCCTCTCCCCTCTCCAACTTGTTCATTGGTAGAGGGCAGAACAACGCTCATCTGGCCTTGTCATTGAACTTGGACGATGGGTTTAGGGTTGATAAGTGCAAGACCGGCTTTTCATTCCCTGGGGATGGACCCTCTGGCTGCCCGTCTTTCACGGAGGTCACGCTCCTTTACATCCCAGTCATCTCAAGAATAGGGAGGCAGGCCAGGCCCACCTGTTTGGCGGCCCCTCTGTGCCGACACCCCTTCCTGGGACCTGGAAGGCAAACGGGTAAGAGAGTTGGCCGGGCAAAAGGG